>NC_044559.1:62749703-63354986 GCF_007565055.1 Rhinopithecus roxellana | reverse complement strand
TAGCAAAGTTTTTGCTCTGTCATTATAATACTGGAATTTCTACTAGGAATTAGTAGGTCATATGTGGCAGTTCTTCTGTTGGTACTATAGTTACTCTATTGGAGTTATAATTTAGAAAGGGCTGAGAATGACGTTTTCCAGCTGCATCCATGTCCCTACAGAAAACCAAACACCGCATGTTCTCACTCATAGGTGGGAATTGAACAATGAGAACACTTGGACAGAGGAAGGGGAACATCACACACCGGGGCCTGTTGTGGGGTTTGGGGAGTGGGGAGGGATAACATTAGGAGACATACCTAATGTAAATGATGAGTTAATGGGTGCAGCACACCAACATGGCACATGTATACATATGTAACAAACCTGCACGTTGTGCACATGTACCCTAGAACTTAAAGTATAATAATAAATAAATAAAATAATAATTTAGAAAGGGCAATCTTTCTACAATTACAAATTTGATCAAGCCACTTTTCTATTTAATATTCTTCAATGGCCTCTCATTGTTAACAGAACAAAGTCTAAACTCCTAGACATGACACTGCTTCCTTCCATTGTTTCCTAATACCTCCTTAGTTGAATCCCATTCTACTCTCACATACACCCTAGTTTTTACTTATACCAATGAGCTGAAAAGTTTCCTTGTAGACATAGCTGTTTCCTAATGCCAGGGCCTTGAAATAGGAGCTCTTAGATATCTTTTGGCTGAATTAACTTGTATACCACATCCTACACACATCAGGGAATGCAGAAGTTTGAAGACAGCTGTGCAAATGAAGAGGAATGGAAAGATCCCACTGTCCTAAAATATCTCTTAATTGTGTGGGAATACTGAAATAATTTAGCAAACAGTCTGACATTGTTTACTTAATAGCAGGAGCAGGCCAGAGTGAAGTCTCAATGGGATAAGAGGCCCAGGTACCAACAGGCAATGTAAGCATGTTTTGTTATTTTCAGGTGGTTTTTCTGTTACCTGTCTTTCTGGGATGTATAGATAGGCACTTCAATCACCACAGACTAATTTGCTTAGCTCTCAACAGGAATCTTCTGTAAATCTTTGGGCTTCTATCAGAATTGTTTCACTTTCATCTGCTTTCATTGAAATCACTGAACTGTACAATCACCACCATGGGAGTTATTACCATGGGAGAAGCCCATGTTAAAATACAAGAAGAAAACACACCAACCCATGCAATGCAATTCACCTGGACTAGATAAACGATCAGATTAGTTAGCTGTCAACTAGAGGAGATCGGGGGCCCAGAGTTTTGCCTGGGTTTTCGGAATTGTCAGAATGACAGCCTGTAAAGTGTCAGGAAATGCAACAAGGTTGGGCATTTAGTGATGGAGGAGGGTACGTTCTATAAAACTAATGATAGCCAAAACAATTGTTAACATTTATTAGAGGTTTACAGTATGCAAGACATTGTTTTAAAGGATATGCTGTATTAATTCACATTGTCCTCATGGTAGCCCTATGAGTGAGAAGTTTTATTATCCCCACATTACAGATGAAGAGCACTTAAGGTCTTGACCAGATTTACTCAGCTCGCAAATCATACAAATGAGATTCAAACCCACACCATCTGATTCCATGCTGTGAACTCAACTGCTACTGTCCCTAAAAAATTAGGGATCACCAAAAATATTTAATCCACTAAATTCAACAAACCAACCAATCAAATAAGCTCTCTCTACCTGTGGTTGAGGAATGATACAGGAGACACGTTTCTAGACATAGTTGAAGAAAGTAGGGTAGATTAGCAACAGGGGGAGTTCCCTGAACTCTGCTAATAAGATTGCGTACATCATCAGTGAACTTACACGGATTATCTTGAATACCTATTATTTTCTCAGAAGTTTGTAAAATGTCATTGGTTTTCTGTTGAAATCAGTGGAAATAAAGCTACTTTTAGTTATTTCAGATTAAAACTTGGGAAGTCACATACCTTGACTACTTGCCTGGAAAGAGATGTTAGTTTTTTCATAGGACTTCGGGTGTATTTCAGTGTGACAACTGGAGCCAGTGCAAAAAATATCTTAATCCTTTTAGCCAGTTCTGGGTTTGTAGAAAATGCTATAAAAGCTGAAATGGAAGAAGACACTAGTTCATAGTTTTCACATAATTATTTGTTCATTGTAAGTTGTAGTAAATGTAGCCATATTAAAAACAAAACAAAAAACAACATAGAATTATTACCATTTGTAGAGAAGAATTTCTCAATTTCTCAAGGGTGGAATTGGCTAATTCAGAATAAAGTGTTTCCTGTCCCTGGGGAGTGCAAGGAGAGAGGGTTCAAATATCTACTGTGGGGCATGTCTAGGTAAACTCCAAAGCCCATTCCAGCTTGACGATAGTCCTGGTATCAGACAAAACTGGGCTGTAAATTTGGCTTCCTATTTAATTCCTATTTCCTACTTCCTATTTACTCCCCTGTGTGAGTCTCGGTTTTCTCAGTCTGTAAGTGTGAATGGTAAAATCCTTATAGGATGATTTTTATAAAAGTCAAATGTATGTAAGTTATATGCATTTGACCCTTTATAAACTTTGTGTCTGTAATCTTTATTAAATATATGAAATGTAAGATATTACTTGGGAATATCACCATTAGAACAGATTCCTCAGTTCAACCATTTATGGAGCATGGATGATAGTGGTTTCAGATGTTTGCAGTTTCCGATGAGAGAATGTATGTAAGATGTGTGATACAGTACAAGTATGTACAAACCTGCTTTACACCAGAATCCTGATTATAATTAAGATGTAGAAAACAGACTGATGGAAATTCTGTTGGTAGTGTTAAGGCCTCTAGCCAAAGTGAGAACAGTAAGGGGACAAATGGGCCTCATAACACTGCCAAAATAGCCCTACCCACATCTGGCCTACTCCAATGCCTCCCTGGCGACTACAAGTCATACTGATTGTAGCATACAATCGCTGAGTTTTGTAATCTCTGCTTTCTTTCTAGTGTCCCTCACTAGACTGTGAGATCTTCAAGGAAAGAATGAATACCATATTTATCTCTGCTTCCTCAGCATATAACAGTGTCTGACAAATGTTTGTCGGTCACACAAACGAGTATATGAATAATTCTCCCTCTTTCAGGCTTATCTCTCAACCTCCAAATTTAGTATTGAGGGAAAATTCCCTATTGTCATTCTTATTTTATTTACTCTTCAGAAATTAGCCAGAGGAAATGGTTCCCAAGTCAAGCCCCCAAGCTAGAGATTGCACAGACAGAAGAAATACTGACCCCCTTCCATGAATATGCAAGAAGAGCCCCTGACATTCTCTGATCACATCTGCCCCAGACACACCTATGGTGGTGCCTTGTGAGTGACCCACGTAGTAGAGTCGCTTCTGTCCTGTTTTCTCTATGATAAAACTGATTGTGGCTGGAAGGTCATATTTAGCCATCTCATCCAAACTATCAAAAAGAAAGAATAACAAATTAGAAAAGTCATCTCATTGTTAGGCCTAGAACATTTAAACACATTCGGTGAAAACATAAATACTTTGATTTTGTTAAATATAAGAGTAGTGTCAATATATGATATTAGGCATCTATGCAACTATAAAGGGTGCAACACCTTGATTTCAAGTCAACATTTTTAAGAAACTGAAATCAGAAAAATTTGATTTGTCAAGGCCTACTCATGCTTTTCTTGCAAGGCTAGTCACATTCACTTAATTCTATAACAGATTTACCAAGCTCCTCTGAAAAGAGCAATTACCTGGAATGCTTATCTAAAAGAATAATAAAGCAAACAGATTTGCAGACCTCAGCCAACTGACTGAATCAGAATTTCCTGGGAAGAGACCCAGTAATCCGCATATTTAACAATGACCTCAGTTACTTCTGATCCTGTATATAGTTTAATAAATACTTACCTAGGAAATGTTCTAGTCATTTGCAAGGGTGCAATGGATTATGGTATAGAATTAGGAAATGCCAGTGCTTTCCAGAAAGAAGGCTGGCAATGAAGCCAAGGAACACAGGGTTTTCATGACCTCCAAGGCATGGTTCTTAGCTCCTATGCCAGTGCATGGGTTTGCTCCTGTAACCAGGTAGGCATAGCTTCTGAAGCAGACAGCAACCCCTGGCACTGCTGCTGGCAACGCTGTTGCTTAGCCATTCTGTAATCAGGCTCTCTTCTTACTTCCCCCAGAACATACATATACACACTCACCCACACACAGATACCAGGAAGGAGGCAGGAATTCTAAGACAGTCATGCAATAATAATGACAGTTCTTTAGAGCCTGTGAAGAAAGTCTGGGTAGAGAAAGAAAGGTTTGTTTCCTTCTTGTAGATTCCACTGGGTGCATTTGGACAGAAAAAGGGCAAAAATCACTAGGTGTTCATACATATACATGAGCAAAGTACACACTGTATTCGTTAATAGGTTTCTCCTTACCTGAAGGCCCAGTATTCTGGTGATTCGGGCGACAATTTAAGGTGTTTTCTGGACCAAGTGTTTCCTCGGCTGTTCCCCAACCACACATCATAGCCACTATCGGCCAGAAGGAAAGCCAGGCTGTTGTTGGGCAGGTTGCAAATCCAGTTACTGGCAGATGCAATTAAGCCATGCTGCAAATACACAGCAGGCTTTGGAGCTGCAAAACACAGGCAACAAGAATTTCATGTCTGAACTTCCTCAGTGTCTACAAGAAAAATCTCATTCCTGAATTTCTGTAGTATAGAAGAAAGGGTAAGAGGTACAATTTGATGCCAGGCAAATCTGGGATCTAGTCCCTTCTGAGCTACTTACTTGGGTAAGTTATTTAAGTTCTCTCTGTCTTATTTTCTCATTTGTAAAGGGTTATATATAATGTATTGTATTATTTACGTGTGGAAGTTAGATTGCCCTAGTTCAAAATCCCTTCTGATATGCATGAACTCCTTTGTGCCTCAGTTAACCTATCTGTATAATGGGAAATAATAACAAATGCTATCTCCTAATGTATTTATAAGAATTCAGTGAGAACTTAAACATATAAAAGGCCATCTGGCACAGTAAATATTAGCTCTATTACTGTTATTTATATTAATAGCATTATATTTTTCAAGACTCATCTGATTAAAAATTTAATTTTTTTTCAAAATAATAAAAAGTAATTAAAATGCCATTTGTTGACTGAATGTCAAGCACTATGGTAAGTTTTATAGGCACTGCTGCATTTCATTTGAATTGTTAGAAAGCAAAAAACAAGGATATAAGTAGAACTTTATAGTTTAAAATTGTTAATATGATACAAAAATCCTATTCCCAATGTCAAATAGGGACATTTTAACTAAGAAAGAGAAAGGAAAAAGAAGGAAGTGAGAAAGTGTTGAAAAAGAGAGAAGAGAGGAAAGAAGTGAATAGGTTTTTCCTCTGCTTTATAAATGGTTTCTGATGCTGTGTTGGTATCTCAGGACCCTACCTCAGGTCACTTTTGGAGCTAGAGTGGCTTCCTGAGAGTAAGTTGTACTCTCAGAGAGCCTTCAGCCACCGGGACCAAGGAACTAAGAGTCTATGTCCATTTTTCCACCTTTTGGAATAGAGGGAAAGAAGAGGTGTTACTGACTTTGCCAAAGTTAAGTACCATTAAATAGTTAAGTATCATCAGGCCTCTGTGATCTGAGTCTGAGACAGATCCAGGGATCTCAGATTAGAGAGACAGTTTCTCATTGTACAGCTTTTTGTCTCATGCATTTTGGCGACTATGTGATAGAAATGACAAGAGAAAAGCTTGGAGAGACTTAAAAGTTCTCTCGAGTATTTACGAAGTTATTTGTAATTATGGAGTTATTTTGGGAAATGATTGGCTCTGTAAAGCCAGCAACACCATTATATCTTCCACTCTTTTTAAAAATCTAGTTTTTCTTTAAATAAGTAGTCTTTCTGATATTGAGAAGTTTTGTTATTCGACCTGCCAAAGTATAAAATGAACTAAGAAGAGAGAGAAGAAAACAAAAGCAAATAGTTTCTGGAGAATGAAATGCTCACTTTTTTCCACCTATGGATAGCCACCTGCATTGTAGGGAGCTAAAATTGACCCTTTAATGAAGTTTAAGCACAGAACTGATAGGAATGAATAGGGTCTTTTTTGCAGAGATTCCTGAGGATACCTGAGGCTCTATTTTAGAAAAAAAACAACAAAAAAATAGAATTGATTTTTTAATTAGAGGCAAGGGCAAGTGGTGTACTCTAGGCAGTAAACTATCCCTCTAGGCTGAGAGCTAGGGCTGAGCGTCAGGTGGGTGGGTCACCAGTTGCCCATGCTCCCCTGCACAGCTGCCTCCCCAGCAGGATGTGGGGCAGCCACAGGAAGGGTAAGCTGAGAAGTGCTGCCGTGGACATTCACTTGGGCAGGACATCAGAGGACTCAGATACCAGCTTCCCATTACAGGTCTCAGTCTTCTTCACAACTATGGCCCTGCAGGAGCTGGTGCGGCTGAAAGAGCCGGAGCCCCTGCCAGAGCCAAAGCTGGACTGAAAGGAGTCCAGGCCACAGCTAAAGCCAGAGCTTGTGAGGCCGCGCCCAGTCCACCTGGGTAGCCGCTGCTGGTACTCCTATGGATACACCTGCTCTGCGTCCCAGACTCCAGCAGGCTCTCCTTGCCCTCCAGCAGCTTCCTGTAGGTGGCGTTCTCGATGCCCAAGGCCAGCTTGACATTCATCAGCTCCAGGTTCCGGTGAAGCTACGGTGCCCCGTCCTGTTTGATCCGCTGCAGAGCGGCCTGCAGCTCTGCAGGCTAAGCGTTGAGTCCTTAAGGGCAAACTCCCCACGCTGCTCTGCATTCTCTGGCCTTTGAGGACTTCAGTCTCATCCTGGAATTGGCTGATGTTTCGGTTCATCTGAAAGATCCTCTTCCTGCGATACAGCTCATTCTCAGCCTTCCCAGCCAGGGCCTGCAGTTCCTCATACTCGATCTGGTGGTGCATGCTGTCAGACTTGGCCCAGCTGCGGCTGGCGATCTCCTGGTACTGGGCGGAGACCTCGAGATGATGCCGTCCATGTCCAGGACTCAGCTATTGTCCATGGACAGGCCCACAGATGTGACCGAGATCTGGGACTGCAGCTCACGGATCTTCTATTCTCCTGGGGCAGCCCTTCTAGGCGAGACTACTTGGTCTGCGTTGTTCTTGTAAGCTTTATCTACATCCTTCTTGATGAGGAAAATTCATTCTCCATCTCTGTATGTTTATTGATCTCATCCTGGTACTTTTGAAGCCCTCCACCAGTCCTTGCATGTTGCCAAGCTCCACGTCCAGCTTCAGCTTCTGGTCCCATGTGTCCAGCTGCCACAGAAGGTGGTTGATGCAGCTCTCCATGTTGTCCACGTTGCTCCCAGCTGTCTTCTGCTGCCGCAGGCTCCACATGGTCTCCAGCATCTTGATCTGCTGCTCCAGGAACCACACTTTGTCAATGAAGGAGGCAAAGTTGTTCAGGGTCTTGATCTGCTTCTTCTCCTGGGTGTTCACAGCATGGATGTTGGGATCCACCACCAGCTTTAGGGAACTCAGCAGACTCCGGGTCACAGTGATAACTGTGATGCCTCCCATACCACCAGCCCCAGCATAGACCTCACCCAGACCCATACTGGTGCCCAGGCCACTCAGAAAGCTGCTGCCCACCTGAAAGAAGCTCGAGGAACTGATGCAAGCACTGGGTATGCTCCTGTACCAACAGCTGCTGAAGGCGGACTTCTAGGTCACCCTGATGGACATGGTGGAGGCTGGAATGAAGGCAGGTAGGCTCAACTAGATGGAGATTTGACAAGCTGAGAAGCTGTTGCTAGGTGGGAGCTAATAGGGTAATATTTACTTTAAACCATGAAATCACACAGACTTGGGTCCAGAACTGACTACAAATAGTTTAATACCAGTGAGAAGGCATCATAGTAGTTGAAGACATTATATCCAAACCTGGGTTTGAATAATTATTGAAGCTGAAAGTTTTCAGACTAGTGAGAAATTTAGAAGGCAAAATTGATAGATGGCAATGTTAGGTTGCAAGTAGAAGGTGAGGGAGAAGGTGGTATCAAGAATAACCCCTAGGTTTCTGATTTTCAAAATGGGACAGTGGTATCACTAGGGTAAGAACACGATGTATTTTGGTGTTTGCTTGGTAGGAAGACAAAGTCATGAAGAAAAGGAGTGACCAAATAAATAGTGTATATAAAAGTGACTTAAAACTTCAAAGTTACACTAATTAAACAGAGAGGTGGAGGGTGATGATTTTTCTCCTCTAATGGAAAGGACAGCTAAGGATTTCAGAACAGAAACTGTTTGACTTCTCCCAGGACATTTAAGTACCTCTACTTTAAGTATTTTTCCTTTCATAATAAAATAAATAATACCTGTACTCCCTGGGCATCCTTTTCCATCTGGAATCCTATAAATTCCAAGGATATAACCATCTTTTGTTGTGACATCATACTCTTCATAAGGATAACCCCAGTAAGAAATAATCTGGCTCTAAAAAGAGGAAAGGAAATATATACCTTCATTTTATAATCTCTTAATTTTTACACATGCATTACAATATAGTACTTTGTTTGTTTGTTTGTTTGAGACGGGTCCCACTCTGTTCCCCAGGCTGGAGTGCAGTGGCGTGATCTTGGCTTACTGCAGCCTTCGCCTCCTGGGCTCAAGTGATACTCCCACCTCAGTCCTCCAAGTACCTGGAAGTACAGGCACCTGCCCCAATGCCCAGCTAAATTTTTTGTATGTTTTTGTAGAGATGGGGTTTCACCATGTTGCCCAGGCTGGTCTTGAACTCCTAAGTTCAAGGCATTCATTCCCCTGCCTTGGCCTCCCAAAGTGCTAGGATTATAGGTGTGAGCCTCCATGCCTGGCCACAATGTAGTACTTTAAATTGCACCTACTGCTTATCACTCTGTGTGCTCTGACGGCATGTAATATTCCTATGAGTATAATTTAAAAGGGATTTCTAGGAGTTACATAAAGAGGCATAGGTAAGTCTGGGTGGGGTGACCTTACATTCTTGTTTGCTCGGGACACTTTCTGGTTTTGCCTGTTGGCCTGGTATTATTAAAGCACCCTAGTTTGTTCTGATGAAAAGCTATATGGTCATCTAATGAGGGAAACCACAGGGAATTGTGGAGTACCCTGTGGCTAATAACAAGTGAACTATTACCAAACAGACTTAAAAGAAGAGGGGAGGAAGCAGTTACCGGAAGCCAAAAGGAGAAAGTCAAGCTGAGATAACCAAATTAAGGAAGACAGCTTGTCTAAGTTGACTTCACAGGGAGGAAGCCAGGGCAATAAAAAATCAAACCTTACTGGCCTATTTCTTTCCATCTTCTGCTCACAATGTCCATTGGCTGAATTGAACTGAAAACCAAAAGACAAGGTTGCTTGTTGACCTGTCCTTACAGTTCAGCCTCTTGGCAGAGAGAAAGGTGTTAAAGAACAAAGAGTGAGCCTAGAGGGGTCAGAGAAGATACCCCACCCACAGATACACAAAGAAGAGGAGAAGTAGTGATTATTAGTTATCTTCTGCATAGAGGTTTACATTCCTTGTCTCATTAACTTTATAAGAGGCCTTTGAGATAGAATTGTACCATTTACAGTTGAGAAAACTGACATTCAGGTAGATTAACAATTTGTCCAAGATTATATGCTAGGAAGAGATAAAAATAAGATTAATGCTAAAGTAAGTTTAACTCCAAAGCTTATGCCTTTATCAAAGGATTATGCATTTTCCCAAGTCAGAAACAGAGATGCATGTATAAATTATGGGCTACATAGAGCAGCGGGGAAGAGCCCAGGCTCTGGAGACAGACTGTGACATTGTGAGGATTATATGTAATATGTGTAGAACAATGCCTAACATAAGTGCTTTATAGATGGTTGTTCTTATTATCATTATAGAAGGATTAAAAGCTAAAAAATCACTTATACTAGAGAGAGAAAAATTATGTGAGTTCAACAGTGTGGTAGGAGATCAACAGTACTTGCTGGATACTTTGGAGAGAGAAACAAGAAGAGATACTAATGAAAAAAAACTTTGGCAGTTTCATTATTTTTATGGTTCTAATACAACTTGGGTATGGTATAGGAAAGCAATTGTGCACTGTTTATATAGGAAAATGGAGTATATTATCAGAATGAATTCTGTAGTAGATATTTGTCATTTGGCCTTTTTTCTTTGCCTAACACTATTCCATTCCACTTCTGATATGAATTCCTGAATGTTAAAACACTTCGGTAATAAACAAAAGAAACTAACACTGGCTTATTAAACCAAAAAAGTGCATTGGAATAGTTCACAAAATCAAAGAAACTTCTCTATGAAAAACCTCAGGGAAAACTCAAAGATACTCTATAGAGATCATCCGTATTAAGTCATGAACCTTCTCTTTAGGAAGCCACCACTGGATGGTAGTTCAAACTAGGAGATGGAATATTACTGCCCCAACTTGGGTCAGATCTTTTAATTCTTAGATTAGTTAGCCATATAAAGAAACAGGAGAAGAAACACAGATTTAGTCACTGGAGGAATTGTTGAAAACTGAGAAGACACCCCAGTTGTATTTCAAATGCTGAAATATGAATAATTCCTCATTTTAGCATTTTTTCTTAATAAATGACTTACAATATTCATATTAGCTTCAGGATTTGCGTTGTTTCCTTTCTTATCACAACCATACATAGATCCAAGAGGAAGCATCCAGCATGCTGCTACTAAAAGCTGCCACATTTGGGATCTGCCTGGGAAAGGAAATTTAATATATTTGTCATCAAAGATAAATTCTATGAAGTGAAATTTGGTGTAATCTTTTTATAACACTGCTGTGAGAGAGAGCAGAAACATACTTCTAGGCTGTGCTTTAACCAGTAGAATACTGAATTATACAACATTCATTCCGTGAAAAATCTAAAATGACTTTTTAGTAAGAAAAGAAAAGATGGAAGGAAAGAAGAAAGGAGGGAATGAATGGAAAGGAACAGAGAAAACAATCAATCAAGTTTCCAGTAGATAACTGGACAAAAGGGGGAATAGATAATTTGTAGAAAAGAAATATAATGGCCAATAAATTAATCAAAGCACATTTAGTATCTGTAGTTGTTAGATAGATTGGTACTTTTTTCTGATGGTGGAGTTAGTCATTGGCAAAACCTTTATGAAAAAAAATTGTTAACATGTCTTATAAATTTAAAAGTATTCATAACCTTCACTCAGTAATTTTGTTTTCAGGAATCTATCTAAAAGAAAAATGATGTACATATAAACACTTGGTATAAAATTATTTCTTATTGTATATATTAAGAGAGTAAAATTTCCCAAAGTAAGAGACTGGTGACCTAAATTATGGGTGAGAAAAATGGAATTATTTAGTCATTAATATTATGTTTATGTGTGATATGTGAAAATTCCTGCTACATAATACATACGGAAAAACAGAATTCAAATTGTGCATATATTTTGAGTTCAATGATGACACGAACCATAATAGAAAAAAAAAAGCCTAAACATCAAATTTTAATTATAGTTAGATGATTATTTTCTCATTTTTAAAGTGTTTTTCACACTTTCTAAATTTTCTATATCCAATATTACTTTATCACAAGACAGACATTATTATTTAAACTTTTTAAAAAATTGTGAACATTGTAGAGAGAAAAAGATTATGAGTATTTCTTATTTGTCTTTGAAACTACTTAAATTTAAAGCAGAAAACAACTTTGCAAAAACAACCAAGGGGAACATTATTCAGGAGGGCTTCCTTTTACAGTTACTTATAAAATACAGATCTTCAAATTATTTTAGAAAATACACCCTTCCTGCTAATCTGTTTTGTTACTGTATAGTAATATAATATATTGATATCTAAATTAATACAGATTAATATAGCTTAGTTCTGGTGCAACTCTATGGCAGCAATAATAATATCACCTTCAGAAGCAATAATTATTGCTATTACAACTATGTATTGAGCACCTATTCTGTATCAAATAATGTGCCAGACATACATTATTTCATTTTATTCTCAAAATAATTCTAAACGATAGGAAATATTGGACTGGGCATGGTGGCTCATGCCTGTAATCCCAGCACTTTGGAAGGCTGAGGCAGTCTGATCACTTCAGTCCAGGAGTATGAGACCAGCCTGGGCAGTATGGAAAACCCTGTTTCTAAAAAAAATACAAAAAATTAGCCAGGCATGGTGACATGCACCTGTAGTCCCAGCTACTCATGGGGCTGAGGTAAGAGGATCACCCGGGCCCAGGAGGTTGAGGCTCCAGTGAGCTGTGATAGCACCACCACTGCATGCCAGCCTGGGCAACAGAGTGAAACCCTGTCAGAAAGAAAGGAAGAGAGAAAGAGAAAGAGAGAAAGAAAAGAAAAGAAAGAAGAAAAGAGAGAAATTGAGAAAGAAAGAGAGAAAGAGAGAGAAAGAAAGAAAGAAAGAAAGAAAGAAAGAAAGAAAGAAAGAAAGAAAGAAAGAAAGAAAGAAAGAAAGAAAGAGAGAGAGAGAGAGAGAGAGAGAAAGAAAGAAAGAAAGGAAAGAAAGAGAAGAAAGAAAAGGACGGGAAATATTGTCCCCATTTTATTTAAAATAAAACTGGGTCTTACAGAAGTCAAGTAATTTGCCCAACATCAAACAGATGGTCATGGAGGCAGAATCTGAACTCAGGGTGCCTGACTCTCGGAAATGCACACGAAGACTATGCTCTTAACCACTCAATCCATTCAGGCTGGTTTTATGGGGGCCCTCTGGCTTCTGTGTGTCTAATTAGTGTTTTTCTAAGTATGGCCCATAGACCACAGGCATCATAATCACCATGAAAAATACTAAAGATTCTTAGACCTCACACTGAAAACTCTTAGACCTCACCACTGCCCAGCTGAAGAAGAATCTATTGTGGGGTGCGTGGCCCAGGAATCTGCATTTTAAACCATCATTACGAGTGGTTCATACACATTCTAAAGTTTAAAAAACAGCCAGACTGGTTGGATTCTTTCAAAAGAGAAACTTTCTCATTTTCATTTCTGTTTCTCTGAGACCTAGCATGGAGGTTTTTATAAATGCCAATAAAATGGATGGATGAAGGAGTAAATGAATACGTTATTTAATTTTTTTTTTTTTCCCCCGAGACTGAGTTTCACTCTTGTTGCCCAGACTGGAGTATAATGGCGCGACCTTGACTCACTGCAACATCCGCCTCCTGGGTTCAAGGGATTCTCCTGCCCCAGTCTCCGGAATAGCTGGGGTTACAGGCACGAGCCGCCACACCTAATTTTTTGTATTTTTGGTAGAGACGGGGTTTCACCATTTTAGTCAGGCTGGTCTCGCACTCCTTACTCCTGGTGATCCACCCGCCTCGGCTTCCCAAAGCGCTGGGATTACAGGAGTGAGCCACCGCGCCTGGCCATGTTATTTAATCTTAATGACTAGCCAAATTGACTCACTATTTTATATTCCATATTGCTTCACTGGTTTGATTTTATTCCACTTCATCATTCCTCACTGAGAGTAAGCTTTGAATGTTGATCAGGTCCTTACCTCGGGATTATATTTTATGGCAAAGTAGTAGCGAAATGTGTAAAATTTGGTCTTCTCTCTCAAGGCTTTGACAGTTTACATGCTCTCATTTCTGCTGAGTGGTTGGCATTTTGAGGCTCTGAATCACAATCACCAGTAAATAAACCTGGGGCCCTTGTGCTGGAGCAGATCCAGCTCTCTTCCGAAATGGCTAAACCTGTGGGTGTCCTAATGTTGCAGGGGAAGAGGGCTGTGAGCTAGCACAATGTGCTCCTTATAGAAAGAGCTGGGATCCAACCCCAAGGGAAGGCACAAGGATATACTAGCCATGACAGATTGCCTTTTGTAACCATGACATACAGCCCATCAGCTGCCTTTGTTTCACTGCCCTGCGTTATATGGATCTGGATATAGAAGGATGACACACCCCAGCAAGAGGAGTCTCTACGTGTTCCATCTAGGAAGGAGTGTCAAGTCCAATCTAAACAGCCTGTCTTCCAGCACCTCTTATGAGGGGTGTTCTTACCTGCTTTGCCTATCCAAGCCTTATAGTAGTAACTATAATTGTTGGGTAAGGGTGCTTGATTCAGGAACCTCTCTTAATAATACTCTGAGTTTTTTAATTTATTTGACCTGTTTCTGTGACAGCTCCCTGATGAATATTACCTTCTCATGTGTCCCACATCGACATTCTGCTGGTTCATATATCCTTACATTCTATATAATATCATATATCCTTATATCCTGGTTCACATATCCTTATATGCATTAGCATACTAGACTAAGAAATATAAAGATATTAGACTAAGAAATATAAGGATATTAGACTAAGAAATATAAGGATATTAGACTAAGGATATGCTAATGCATATAAGGATTTTAGACTAAGAAAAAAGCAGACATGATAAATTCCAGGGGCTTCTCAGTTTGTAAAGGTGAGACCCTTGGTTGCAAGTACTCAGATTAAATCACAATAGATTATATTTATTGTATATTTTATTATAAATATAATCTATAATAGATTATATTGATTTATCACTCTAAATCCACTTTTCACATTGCTGTCTTACAAAACATGACTCCCATAAAATGCTATCTGTATAAAGAGACCATGGGTAAATATATGTTAAACTATATATGTGTGTGTACATATTATATATATGACTTCCTTGGAGACTCATAGACTGTGTGTGTGTGCGTGTGTGTGCATAAAACTTGCTTGGATATTCAGACTACACACACACATACATGCACATGTATGTGGATAGACTTATATAAATGCTATAAACAATAAACATCACTTATTTGGAGAGCCTTAGTTTATAATTAAGGTTCGCTATAGTCCTGCAATCAAGACTCTATTTAACTTTATTTAACCTACTTTTCTGCAGTCTTTTTTTAAACTTTTATTTTGGATTCAGGGATAGACGTGCAGGTTTGTTATATACATAAACTTGTGTCATGGAGGTTTTTGCACAGATTATTTCATCACCCAGATCCAAAGCCTAGTACCAAATAGTTATTTTTTCTGATCCTCTTCCTCCTCCCACCCTTCACCCTCAAGTAGGCCCCAGGGTCTGTTGTTCCTTTCTTTGTGTCCATGAGTTATTAAATGCTGATTTAATATTTCTTTCTTTATTTACTATACCAAAAAAAATCTCTATAATGAAGGAAAGGCTAAAATAAGTGGGCAAAAATTGGAAATTTCTCTTTCAAAAGTTTCTTCAGGCAGATGCTCTACATGACTGTGGAGACAGCTGCTAGTTTTACTCAAATTTGGTTGGAATTTGGTTGGAAAAAGGTACATTACTTGCAAGACCCTCTTCCCATGCTAAAAAATCTCGCTTCTTCAATAGTTGCTTTTTGTCCGCTCCCCACCCCCAACGCCTCTAGCTACTGCAGTCAGTAGGATATATGAGACTTTCAAGAGAATGTTGCCTTGACGCATGTTTGATTTTATATTGGGTTCATATATTGTACATCAAATGCATGTTGATTATATGTAGGCAGTTCTCATAAGTAATGCATTTTGCACTGACAAATACCTTGATGGTGAAATCAAGTATAGCAATTTCTCAACTAAAGAATATCAGAAGTAATAGAGACCTTAATTCCATTTTTCTTATTGCCCCGTAATAGGAACTATCAGGCTCATCAAGCAAACACTTAACAACAACTTATGGCAATGGTTGGAGAGCATTCTTAACCAGTCCCCACCCTAATTCTTCACTATATTCATAAATGGAGGTGAGAATTGGCCAGAGTGTTCAGGTACAAAGACCCCACAGAAAACTCTAAGCTCTAAGTTTGGAAAACTCTTAAGTTTAGAAAATGCAAAGAGGTCAGTTTCTACAGATGAATTTCAGTTTGATCAATGGTAAAATAAAGCTAATGATGAATCCCTGAAAGCTTTGTGGAGAATTCAGAGTTAAAATTCTAACTCTGTCCTTCAGAAGATATGGCAGCCATGAGAATGCAGCTATCAGAGCTTCAACTGTGGGGAGCAAAACTGGCTATGAGCCACAGCTCCTGTGTCTCAACTCCATCACTAGCTTCCCAATGAAGCCACACATTGTAGACATTTCCTAACTATTGGCTATCACTGTTTTATTATTAGTTGTGTGATTGCTAGGCAATTAAACTTCTCTGAAACTTAATTTTCTTATCTGTATAGTGAGGATAACAACACCTACATGTAGGGTTGGCTTAAGATGATAAAGATGTGATAAATAAGATGATAAATAATGTCTATAAAACATCTAACAATGCTTGACTCTTAATAAATGGTAGCTATTGTTATAACATGTCTTCTATTTCTGTGATTATTTCAGTTGTATGTGTTGGTTCTCCAACTAGTTCATAAGCTTCTTATGGGCAAGAACCACATATTATACTTTATGTTATAAATACAAATGCTTCATATTTATAACTTTTTAAATCTTTTGTGTCTCTAGTTTTGCTCATACTGAATATGGCACAATTATTTCAATTGACTTACGAAAAATAACAACATATTTTGTACCAACACTTCTCAAATAGAATAAGAGCAGTCAAGAATTTCTGTTTACTTGTTAATTCTACTAATAATTTTCGTTCTTGACTGTATAGAGTACTTTGCCTATTTAATCTATAATTTATATACCATGGACTGGGCATCTATATGCTTAATTATTATAATCATTATTTTTCCACTGCTAGCAAATGTAAATGTCAGTTTAGAATTTGAACAATATCTGTTTTACTCAATTTCTTTTCACTGAGTCTTACTCCCCTTATGAAAATATTTTCAAAGTATTAATAGAGGTTAGAAAGTTTGGAAACAGTGTAACTCACTGGAAGATTACAAGAGAGGAACAATTTTGTCTTAACAAATTTGAGTGACAAAGTAAAAAATAGGGTAGGGCCCAGAAAAGTGAAAATAGAAAATATCTTGTATATGCAGGTTACCTGGTAAACAAATAAAAGACACAAAACAAAGCTGATGTCAACATGCACAATAAAATGTAAGCAAAATGTGTGACATCCTCACAGCCCAAGGAAGATGTGACAAATGGGATTAAAATTTACACATATATATAATTTTCTAAAGTGTATATATATATAACATTTTCATCCTGTATTATATTTGGCTTCCCTCTATATATACACATATGTATACATCTATCTATATATATATAATTTTCTAAATAATATGTATGTATATGTATAGAAGGAAACCAAGAATAATATTAGTGAAAGACATGACACCATATCTTGCCTGTCATCAGTTATGGCATACATTTTTTATTTCATCTTTTCTTGATTAATGAGCTTAGAAAGATATGGAAAAGAAATGTGGGAATAGAGAATGTATGGGAGGAAGAAAATGATTGTATAATAGATCATTATTTGGACAAAAGAATAAAAGGTCCATATTTACAATGAATCAATATTATGATCTTAAGCAGGCTAAACAAAAAACTGAAAGAGCCAAATTCAGTTCTTTGAAACTGAAGGATCTTTTTCTTCAGGAGAGGGATCTTTCTGTACAAGATTGCTTTAATTCTTGTTGTTTGTAATACAAATTAAAAACATGACTTCAATTACAAGAGGATTTTAAAATAAACTATGATGTATTAATTTAATCTTGTAGATAAATCCATTAAATTATTTTTAAAGACTATATAATAACATGAAAACATACTCATAACATGATTTTAAATTGAGGAAAAAGTTGTTGGGCAAAAGAATTATATATACCAATAGTCTATAAAGTATACAATAATTTTCAAGAAATACATAGGCACATATGTAGTTTTAAAAGAATGAAATTCTAGACCTTTGACTCTCATCTATACTCTTTTGTAATACTAATTTGGCCTGAGAATTTCTGGTTTGAAGCAGGTTCTCCTTTTCTAACTTTGCAAAGGAAAAGCTCAACCCTCTCCTTTCCTGAATCTTACAATGTGAAGTGTTCCAGACTGAGACTCCCTAACAAGGGAATAATTGACAATATTGACATTAGTATTGGGAAAGGAACTGACTTTAATAAAATAGCAATCCCTTTCCAAGGGCATTTAACCTCTGCAAGTCAGTTTCCAATACTTTGCTTTGAAAAAAAAAAGTAGAAAAAGGATGTACTTGAGTGGTTAGTAGATAGATCATAAAAAATAATTTTTGTGTCTTGGCTGGAAACCATAATTCTCAGCAGACTAACACAGGAACCAAAATCCAAACACTGCATGTTCTCAGTCATAGGTGAGAGTTGAACAATGAGAACACAGGGAGGGGAACATCACACACCGGGGCCTGTTGGGGGCTGGGGGATAAGGAGAGGGATAGCATTAGGAGAAATATCTAATGTAGATGACGGGTTGATGGGTGCAGCAAACCACCATAGCACGGGTATACCTATGTAACAAACCTGCACATTCTGCACATGTGTCCCAGAATTTAAAGTACAATAAAAATAATAATAATTTTTGTTGATGCATCACTATGTGATTTGTGACACAGAGCTTCATAGAGAGCTCAAAAAATTGTGGCATTATGTAAACATGGTTTCTCAGCACTACTCACATCTATTCAAAAAATGAAAAAGAATTAATGATGAATTTTGTGTCATTCTGTCAATAAATAATAATCATCAATGGATGCAGAAATTAAAAGGAAAAGATATATTTGTGTCATTAAGAAAAGCATTGCCAATCCAGTTTTACTCCTAACGCTTAATCATTTTTCATTAAACTTTTAATGTGTTATGATCCTTTGGACAATTATATACAAATAAAAATTAAAACAACACATCATTAAAAACTTTTTAAAAAATGCAACCTTATGGTCACAGGAAATGAAAACAATTTAAGTTTTAATGTATATGGGCCTTTTAGTTGCAGAGAATAATCTACTGATCAATAAAAGAAATAATAACACAAATATGTTATATAAAAATATATTTGTAAGAATACGTAAAACATCTGTAAAAATGACTGGAATGAGAATATGAATAGAAGGAGAAAAACAAAAGATGTAAAACTTCAAATTCATTAAATAAGGGAATTTTTAAATGGATGATATTAGGCATCAAATCATTATTCTATTGGATGTGTTTTGAAAATTGTGTAACAATTTAATTTTAAACTATTAATATTTACAATGTGCCATAAAGTGCATCCTTAGCAACAATTTAAAAATATGACACAAATTTAATATGCCAACCTAAAACTTTGCAGTCACTTACAGAGTTTTGTGAACTTTGGGGCTATAGAAGCAAAAATAATATTTAAGGAACTGTTATATATTTTTAAATTTTTATTGCTTTTAAACTTCTAAAACAAATTTTAAAAAAAATGGTCTTCAAAAGACTAGAAAAATTACCCCAAAATGAAAATGCTTATATTTGGTCACTGGGAATAAACATTTTCCCTCTTCCACTAATTTGCTTATATGTTATATATTTTCCTTGATGAATTTATTAGCTTGAATTATCCTCATAATAATAGCAAAGGTCATTATGACATTTATAAATAATTAGGTATAAATTTAAACTCAATGACCTCTGAGTAAATGTCCTAGATGTATTCTTAGGGGCAAAGTTCAGAAGTTTTAGTACTTCCATCTTGTAATAATCATTTCAGCAGTATCCCATAGTTTTTGTTTATTAAAAGATTCTTGGCAGCCATACAAATGACCAGGTTTGCCAGAAGACTGTTGTTTATCAATTAGAATGTTTTGTCATCTGCCACATTTTTCCGTTTTATCTAACATTTTAAATCTAAAAACCCAATGGGTGTTCACAATGATTTAGGATCTGTCTTGCTCCTACCTCAGCGTCCTTCATAAAGCTCTAATACTTTTAACCTCTTACCAAAACACAGTAACTCACAACTATTAGTGGTCAGGTTTGTTAGAAACTAGATTTAAATGGCTTCCCTGTTTTCCCCCACCCACAGGGTGAAAGACAATGAATCAGGAAGAGTGAGGAGACTATTAACAAGTGAATGAAAGGAAATCTTTACACAACAGGATATCCAGTCCTAAAAATTGTAGATTTGAGAATTAAACACCTAGCACATTTGAATCAGGAAAAAGGACTAGGCAACTTTGATGGAATTTTCAAATAGGTTAAGACGCCAGTAGCTCCGTGCTCTAAGCCTAGAGGCAAGCAGAAAAGAACAAGAGTCTTAGGACGAATGGGAAATAAAATGCCAAGGCAGAAAAAAAATGAATAACAAACATATTTAAAGAGCATTGTATTTCACATGTCTTCTATAATGTGAAAGCACTTGTTCTGCCTGGCAAAATAGGCTCTGAACGATTGTTGCTTCAAATTGAAGGTAACAATTAAATAAAATAAACCACAAAGGAAGAGCAGTGAAGGAAATAATTTTTTCCTCAATGTTCTTACAAAATAAAGGAGAGACAGGATAGGCCAGCAAAGGAATATGAAATCAAGTCATATTAGAGTAAAATGGCACTTTAATTTCACATTGTTATTCCAAAATTCAGCTCTATACTCTCATATTTACAGTCTGAAGTGCTAAGTGTGCCAAGGTGCTATATATTTGAGTTGGTTTCTGTTTTCAGACATGAAGAAAGCCTGGTAAAACCTGCTTTCTTATTTCTAGAAAAAGAAAATAAAGGATAACTATTTTGTAAAAACAAACAAAAAATAATAACAGTTTGGCTCTGACACATAGAATTAAAGAATAATGATTTAATCTCTCTATGTCTAGAGGGGATATTAGTCTATCCAATTGACTCCTCTTCATCTTTCTAGCTTCCAATCAGGTCTGCAATTAAGAGGGTGACAGGAGCATGTTACTCTTAAATATCGTCTACATTAATGTGAACCACATTTTCACTCCTAACCCAGTAAAGCTATTTATTACAAAGCAGCAGAAAAACAGAATGGTGTGTCCTCCACAAATGATTAATTTCATAACAGTAGTGTCACTCTTGACAGTCACTTTGCTTCATATTCCCCTGCAGATGACAGTGATCATAAAAAAGAATATTCATACTCAAGGCCATTGGAATGAGAACATTAAGAGCTTTCTAAAAAACGATAAATGGTTTTGAAAACATTATCCAGACATTATTTCCCAACCCCCTAGAGGCAAGACTCAAAAGAGAGGTTCATAAAAAGTATCTATTGTTAGATTTTTCCAGGTGTAGGCTTGTGATACCTCCTCTCACTGAGATTCAAATATGGTGATGTCTGCTTTCTAAATGCCACAGCTTTCTGAAAGGGAAAACTTGTCATAACATGCCTAGAAGACTTTCCATCTGAAGTTGTCACATTACACTCTTGTTATGTCTTGCTTAACCTGATAGAATCAAAATCCAATATTCATCATCAACATGTAAAGTTCTGTCCCTCTGAAGGTTTCCCGTGTCTCACTAATATACTATGATCCAGGCTCTGCAAATAGATGAAAAGCCATTACCTGATCCAAGTCTTTGGAGGTCTGTCTTCAAGTCCTGGGAGCTTCAGGTGCATTCCAGATTCTTCCAGAGGCAACTGTCAGTGGAACATGCTGTGTTCTAAACAGCTCAGAAGATGTCGCAACTAGAAATTTCTCAACTGGAAGCAGATTAATCATGGTTTCAAATATGACAGATGCTACTAAGTTAACCTTGTCAGGTGAGTTCTTAGCCAGTGATGAAAAAGAGTGTGATTGAGACTAAAATTCTCACTCCTGCCAAGCCAATCCTCGTGTTCCATGCCTCAAGGGTCAGCTGAATTGGAAGATTCTCAGCAGAATCTGAGACTCTCTACTTAGAAAATAATAGACTCTCTACTTAGACTCTCTACTTAGACTCTCTACTTAGAAAATAATTTCCACCAAGGGTGGATGAAGTGACCCCAGTCATATGAACATCTCTATAAAATGCCACATCCTCCTGCCTCATCCGGCTGCAACACTTCTAATGCCAGCACATTCCCAATTATTGCTTTGGGTTTTCTAAATTTCTTTTACCTTGGTATGTAAATTGGGCATTAGAATTGGCAGGAAATAGTATATCCAATTCTTTCAAGATCTCTAGCTAGCTAAAGGCAAATAAACACAAACAAAACAGGCTTTTATTTTTTTTCTACTCTCAAACCAGTCTCTTTCTTGCCATGCAAGCAGTCTTGTGTCTGCACTCCATGAAAGTTTGAAATCAGATAATCTAGAATTTCAGAACTGCATACAGTTCTATTTTCAGTCGAGGGCCTTCATATTATG
Source organism: Rhinopithecus roxellana (assembly GCF_007565055.1). Lineage (NCBI taxonomy): Eukaryota > Metazoa > Chordata > Mammalia > Primates > Cercopithecidae > Rhinopithecus > Rhinopithecus roxellana. Next base: position 63,332,767 of record NC_044559.1, on the reverse strand, counting down.
GAAAATTACAAGGGTAATTACAAGTCCAGTTTGGGTAAATTACAACAACCAAATTTCTAAAATGATCTCAAAACTAATATTTTACATGCTTCAAAGTCATGTAAAATATGACTTTGAAGAGTAAGAGTATTCCTGAATTAGTTCCTGAATGTTCATCATTGGTTCAGCCATGTCTATGTATACTCAGAGCATAGGAAAGAATTGCAAACACACTTGTATCAGAACATGAATTTTAGTCAGGCAGGACTTAGTGGCATGAGGTTAGTTTAAATACCTTCAAGTTTCTTTGTATTGTTGTCAGTTGCTAATTAGATTCCATTAGAGTCAGTTTGATTGGAAATTGTAGTTGGAGTTGGCTTTGCTTCCGTTACTATAATAGTTTCAACCACTTAATTAAAATTATTTACAGATTTATTTGATTTATTAGAAAAGTTTGATATTCCTATATTTTTAATGTATAATTCCACTTACAATGTAGTACATTCTACTGGCATGCCATTTGTGTCTCTGAAATAAAACCTAACAACTGGAAAGATAGTTCCTGTGTTGGCAATATACAGACTGCTGGAATCTAGTCTATGCTAGCAAATACAGACATTTCCATACTAGAAAACACAGATATTCTTGGGGAAAAAAAAAGAAAAAACGATGGAATTTTCAACTATTACATAGTTGATCTTGAACTATTTTGCCAAACGTTTTCTGCAATGCATTCCTACCCACAGGAAATCCAAATCATTGTAGTTAGGCGCACTTTTACACTGAATGGATTATTCATCCATATAAGAGCCCCTTATTGCTTTGTTTACTCTTATTTTATTTAATTTATTTTGACCTTTGTCCCTGATCCCACTTTCATTCAATCTCCAGTTTATCCTAAAGAATGACTATATTATTGTAAAGTGTATAGCATATATTATAAACCTCATTGTTTCCTACTTTTCGTACTGTACACTATGCCTGTGAACTGGATTGGCTGCATAATTTGTGGGGCCCAGTGCAAAATTGTAAATATGGGACTTCTTATTAATAATAATTTAAAGATGGTGACAGCAAAGTGGCTAAGTGTGAGGGCCTTCTAACCACACCTTCTAACCCTCTGGAGTTGCATATTTCACACATCTATAAAGCAGGCTCGACTTGTGAGAATACAACATGTTGCATTAAGCATATGTTGTTTGTTACTTCTTACTGTAAAACCTCCTCCTTTAAACTATACTATTCCCCGATGACTGATAATTTTATTTGCTTAAATTCTACACCATTAAAAATGTCAGCATTTATATGCTCCATGATGGAATAGTGTGCATGCCATACATCTAGGAATGAGAATTTTTTGGTCATAGGTCTATATAGTTGCTCAGTTTTACTATATATTTCCAGATCATTCCAGAAATAGGCTATGCACTTCCATCAACAGAGCTGAGTATTCATTTCCCACTCAGTTTGCTAGTCTATTTCTGTCAATCTGTCATTTCTCTTTTCTTTTTCCTTTTTTTTTTTTTAATGTAGTTTTGCTCTGTGGCCCAGAGCTACTAGAGTGCAGTGGTACAATCTTGGCTCACTGTAACCTCCACCTCCCAGACTCAAGCGACTTTCCTGCCTCAGCCTCCTGAGTAGGTGGGACTACAGGTGTGCGCCACCACGCCCGGCTTATTTTTCTGTGTTTGGTAGAGATGAGGTTTCGCCATGTTGGACAGGCCGGTCTCAAACTCCTAACCTCAAGTGATCTACCAACCTAGGCCTCCCAAAGTGCTGGGATTACATGCGTGAGCCACCACACCTAGCCATTTCTCTTTTCAATTATGATTTAATTAGTTGAACAGAAATCCATCTCTGTTTACATGCATACTTGTATAGTAGTATTTATGATTTTAGGGTCTTAAAAAAATTATTTCTCCAACCCTAGAACACAAAATAAAAGGACAAAGGGGCTTTCCCTTCTCTGGTCTTGGTAGTGGCTTTAGGGCCCTGCAGAAGGGTGGGGCCCATCTTCTCTTTCACTCCCTCTCCCGGCCTTATCATGTGGAAGGGGTAGGTGTTTTTCCATGAAACACTTCATCTCCTACTTCCATCAAGGCGTCCAACACCCCCAAAGTATTTGGGCGAAGCAAGAGAAAGAACCTTGCCCTCTAACTGACTCATGCTGCCCATACCACGTGGCCAGGATGTTTACCCAGCTGCTTGTGTTCCAGGTGTTAGGGAGTTGTTATAGAGAATGCAATCTACTCATCTGACAAAGGGCTAATATTCAGAACCTACAAAGAACTCAAACAAATTTACAAGAAGAAAACAAACAACCCCATCAAAAAGTGGGCAAAGGATATGAACAGACATTTCTCAAAAGAAGACATGCATACAGCCAACAGACACACGAAAAAATGCTCGTCATCACTGGCCATTAGAAAAATGCAAATCAAAACCACAATGAGATACCATCTCACACCAGTTAGAATGGCAATCATTAAAAAGTCAGGAAACAACAGGTGCTGGAGAGGATGTGGAGAAATAGGAACACTTTTACACTGTTGGTGGGATTGTAAACTAGTTCAACCATTATGGAAAACAGTATGGCAATTCCTCAAGGATCTAGAACTAGAAGTACCATATGACCCAGCCATCCCACTACTGGGTATATACCCAAAGGTTTATAAATCATGCTGCTATAAAGACATGTGCACACGTATGTTCATTGCGGGACTATTCACAATAGCAAAGACTTGGAATCAACCCAAATGTCTATCAGTGACAGACTGGATTAAGAAAATGTGACACATATACACCATGGAATACTATGCAGCCATAAAAAAGGATGAGTTTGTGTCCTTTGTAGGGACATGGATGCAGCTGGAAACCATCATTCTCAGCAAACTATCACAAGAACGGAAAACCAAACACCGCATGTTCTCACTCATTGGTGGGAACTGAACAATGAGATCACTTGGACTCAGGAAGGGGAACATCACACACTGGGGCCTATTATGGGGAGGGGAGAGAAGGGAGGGATTGCACTGGGTGTAATACCTGATGTAAAGGATGAGTTGATGGGTGCTGATGAGTTGATGGGTGCAGCACAACAACATGGCACAAGTATACATATGTAACAAACCTGCATGTTATGCACATGTACCCTAGAACTTAAAGTATAATAATAAAAAAATTAAAAAAGAAAAAGAGAATGCATCCTTTAGAGTGGAGCTGAGCTGAGTCTCTAATCTACACACATTTTAAAATCTGTGCCTTTAGGTCTGAAACAGGAATTTATTGTTTTCTTAAGGAGATTAAATTCCTTGATATTTGCATAACAGCTACTCTTGTTTTGGTTAATTACTTTGGAGTACCATCCCCTGAGGTTTGCATTTTGTGAGCCTGTTGGTAGGAACCTAGGCTATCGCTGTCTGAGGTTTAAAATCTCGAATTTAGGGTATGTGATTCTTCAGTGGTGTACAATGAGGACCTTTTGTAAGTTCACATATGTATGCAAACCTGGTATTTTGAATGGCTGGAGTATACTAGAGCTTATGAGTCAGAGGGAAAAAAAGGCCCACAGACAAGACAAACATCAAAACTGACTCCCTTTGCTAATGACCATAGCAATTCATTAAGGCATGTGGATTTTCCTAGGAAGGGGGTGGTAAATTGGAAAACGACTGAGGAAGGTATTACAGTATGTTATTACCCTAAGATGTCCTCATTTGTAAAATGTACCATTGTATTACATACTCCTAGACAAGAAAAACGATGCCAGTTATATTTTTAAGATGTCATGAATTTTAAGGATTACTCTGAGTAGAGATACAAAAAAAAGTAAAAAAAAAAAAAATTCACTTTAAAATCAATGAAAGGTAGTTTATTCTAATCCAAGCACGGTTAACTCTTTGTAATGATTTATTTTATGATTCGCATCAGTTAAAACATTCACATGCTTTGGCTTATGATAAAGTGAAATCACTTAGGATCTCTTCTTCAAATTTGGTAGGGGCTTAAGAGGCCACAGCTACTGGGAAAAGGGTCTTGAGACAGGTTATCTGTTAACTCTAATTGTTACCCACACTTTGCACAGTAGGTACATAATCTCCATTTTCCAGATGTGGAAACTGAAATTCACAGAAGTTATAGCATGCTTAGAGAAGCCGCAGATGAAGGCTAAATAATATAACATAGAGCCCTTCACTGAGACCTTGAATCCATAAAGCACCAAATGCCTGGTTGCCCTACTATGTAGATACTTGAGATTTTGTTATAGGTCTCATAATCCAAATGACTACCTGTACATGTTTTGGAATGTAGAAATTATATTCCCTTTCTTATATAATAAGAAATACGATTTATAACTTAGTCCAAATGAGGTTTCTTAGTCAATATTATTTATGTTCATGTTATTATCCAATAAGCTACATGTGTAAGCAGGGTATAAATCTGTTCCTCCTACAAAATGGAAGGAGGCAAAATAAAATTCCTCCTCCTCTCAAAATATTTTCTCCACAGACCGGTTATGTATAATACCTGTCTTTATAGACAACTTAAGAATTCATATTTTTAAAGGAAAAAAATACGTAGGAAAATAGAAGAATTAATACATATGTTCAAGAGGCAATTCTTTGGATAAATGTTAACAGTTATACAAAATAAACAGAAAAAGTAATGTACAAGATTCAGACTAGAAAAAGGAATTTAATTCTTTGTGCAGAGACAATTTGAAAACAAATTTAAGGGAATGCTTTAAGACAGTGTGTTAGCATTTTTCAAAGTGTATAACTTAGAGAAATATTTGTACAAAAGAATGAGTTAAACAGCAACATGTTCTTGGACAAAAAAAGTTTAAAAAAAACTACTTTGTGCTCTTAGAGATTCTTAATGCATATCAGCTTTACAAATGCTTCTGGATGAAATGGAAAACTTTATTGGGAAATAATAAGTGATCAACATCAACTCCAGAGGTCATAAAAAACCTGAAGAAATCATTGAGAAGTTTAAAAGACAATAAAACATCTCTTCATGAAAAATTCATCATGCTTAACGGGGTTATAGATTATAGTTCTAACAAGTCATCAAAGAACAGACAATTCTTATGCTATCTAAACTATTACAGAGGATTTAAAAATGAAATTTTCTAATGCACCTGACAGGCTAGAATAATCCCGATATTAAAAAATTTAAAAGGTCAGAAACAACTACAGACCATGCCTACTTATAAATTGTGATACATTATTGCTAAATAAAATATTAGCAAATATAATCCACCAAGTACGGCTCATTCTAGCTGTGCAAAGGTAGAATAATATAATGAAATCTTCCAATATAAACATGCATTTTAATGCTAAGACTTTAGAACATAATAAAGGTTTGTTTAAGATTTGTGGATGGGCTGGGTGTGGTGGCTCAAGCCTGCAGTCCCAGCACTTTGGGAGGCCAAAATGGGAGAATTGCTTCAGTCCACAAGTTCAAGATTAGCCTGGGCAATATAGCAAGACCTCCATTTCTACCAAAAAAAAAAAAAAAAAAAGAAAAAAGTAAATTAGCTAGGCATGGAGTGGTGGTGCATGGCATGGTCATGCATGCCTGTAGCCTCAGCTATTCAAGAGGCTAAAGTGGGAGGATTGCTTAAACCCAGGAGTTGGAGGCTACAGTGAGCTATGATGGTGCCACTGCATTACACGATAGGTAGTAGAGTGAGGTCCTGTCTGTGGCTTTTTTTTTTTTTTAATTTGGGGAATTGATAACTAAAAATTAGAGTCTTTATTAGCATTCAAACCGTGACTACAATGAAGTGTGGAATAGTCTTAAACAAATTCTAAGTCCCTGAAATGCCATGTCATACTTTTTCTGTTATCTATGTATCATTTATTTATTTGCAAAGCAAAATACTAGCATAGTCCTGAATATTTGTCTTCCTTAACAGCAGCCATGGAGGTGATGCCACCAGCCATGACTGGTGTTGCTATTTTTACCTTTTTCCTCCTCCTCTTCTCCTGTTTCTCCTCTTTTTTCTTCTAACTCTTCTTTTTCCTCCTCCTCTTCTTCTTCTCTCCAACTCCTCTCCTTCCTTCTTCTTAATTTTTTTTACTATGATAAAATACACATAACATAAAATAAATCATTTTAACCACTTTTAAGTGTGCACTTAATGTGTCATTAAGTACATTCATGTGGCTGTGCAAACTATCCCTGGTAATTTATTGATGTCCCATCCTGGAAGCCCTAAACTCAGGCTGGGGTTAGCATAATCATTGCCAATGTGCTTGAAAAGTGGAGAGTTGCAGACCTCTGAAATGCAGCTTGGTCTTGCTGGGCAAACCCTTCTGGAAGTTGTCCTAGTGCAGCTCAGCCATCACCTCCATGGACTCCTGCTATGCCGGAGCTCTCCTGCCACCACTGTCCCAGCTGCATAGTCATTACTGTGTAAGTGAAATAAGACTTGAGCGACTCTTTTCTTATAACCAGTTGAATAATTCTCCATTTCCTTAAAAATATTTTTCTTTCTGAATAGAGAGTGCTCCCTCATCAATCCTGCATCCCTATACTAGCAGTCCTGAAGCTTTTCCTAAGTGCTCAACTGCCTGTTGAGGCATTGCACATTTTAACACGTATTGCTGTTTATTGATACAATTATATATTCTTTTCTGGATCTACATTTTCTGTGAGCTTTCCAGCTTGCTCCACCACTTCTGAGGTTGCTGGGTCAGGGGTGCTGTTTTCTAGATACATCAGGCAGACTGGTTGTTTCTGCATCTCCTTCAACATTGTGCCAGCTTGCTTGGAAGCCCAGCTTTTCCACATTCAGAAAGGCACCATCACAATCTGGCTTCCATTTTGAGAAGCTAGTTTGTAGGTATTTATCTGCTTTGCCAAGGGACTCCAGCCCCTTATTTCTCTTTTGCACTACCATGTCCGCATGGGCCTGCATGGTGGATGCGAAAGCCTTTTTCTTTTTCTTTTGGCCCCTGACCAGCTGACCAGAAAGAGTTCTGGTCAGCTATTCATAGGCTTTTCATTTCAGACATCATCAGTTTACTTACTCATGGTCTCTCTCCCTTATTTGAATATAATCTCTATGTTGACTTTTCAATCACTGTGTCCTATGCCTGGCACATCACATGAAGATAAAGAGGTATGCAAGGAGAAGGGGTACAGAGCTTCCAAGCCCTTCCTTGTGCCCCAGTCTCTGGGAACCTCCAGATATTCAGCTATATAGATGCTTCAAGATCCTGTCTCTTAAAATTTTTTTTAAATGAAAGATTTATGGGTAAAGGATGAGTTATTTTTTGGATAACATTAGAAAATTGACCAAATATTTGGGAAAAAATAAAGCTAAATACCCCATTTGAAATACCAAAGAAATTCCAAGTAAATTAAGGATTTAAATATCAAACAGAACAATATCAAAACCCGAAGAAAATGTAGGTACATATTTATATATTAGAATGAGGAAGGGCTTTCTAAATATGATACCTAAGGCAGAATTCATGACAATAAATCATTAATAGATTAAACTATATAAAACTTTCAATAGTTTTACATTTCCATAAGTGTCATAAGAACACTTCAAAAGCAATGAATTCAGTTGATAATTATATTAAATTTTCACTTATTCTCCTCTTTGCCTGTATCTCTTCAGTTGCCTCATGAAATTTCCTCATAGAATTGTGGAATTTTAGAGCTCCTGGGGTCCTTAGAGATTATGTATGCATGTTGCTTTATTTAAAGGAAGCCTACACTTTTAAGAAATTAAGATTGACTGAAGGTTTGTGGCAGAACTAAGGTTAGAATTGATATCCTGCCCAGTATTAATTTTACTACATTACTGTGTTCTTTAACCAAAAGTCATAAAGAACTTTGTATTTGTATAGGTACACACCTACATATGACTGTGAACACATACACACTCAAATACGCAGATTATTCTTGAGTATTATTATACTCAAATATGCAAATTCTGAAGATTACAAGGTGAATACATATTTGAGGGGGTAGCATTTTTCTTTTCCAGCCAACTACAAGCACATAGATAGATGCTATAGAATTGGTAATCTTTTCTTCTCATGTTGGGTGTGCATTTAGGACATGCAATTTATATTTTACAACTTAAATATGCTCCCTATATTCTTTTGAATATTTCACATATTACACCACAACAATTTTTTAAAAAGAAATTTACCCGAGAATTACACAAAGGGTAGGTTTAGTTTAGTGGTAGGTGTTTCAAATGTATACACATAAGTATAACAAAGTTCACAAAGTGACTTTTTGTTAGGTTACGGTAAGTGCTATAGTGGCTCAATGAAAAGGAATTCATGAAAACGTTTTGGCCCGTTTATAATGAAATTTCAACTTTTGAGTCAGAGATTCCTTCAGTGAATATTGGAGATAAATTAATTGTATTATTTAAATTGGGGCATTTTCATGACTAATGTTTTCATTGAAAAGTGATTGTGATGTGCAAGCTTTAAGAACTTCATCAGTAGACAAGTTGAATGTTGGTAACAGGACCCAGGCGTTCTGAAAAGGGTGTCAGGGACATAGGAGTGTGCTGACAATTCTAGGCTTTTGAGTCTATGACATTAATTTGCACAAGGGCAGCAAGAATGGCCAGATCTTTCCTTCTCTCTGCTAGAATTTGGGGTAAACAAAATGAGGAGCACCATCTTATCTGGACCTTGATTGATAAGAAATTATATTTATAAAACAGTGCTTTCTTAAGTTTCAGTGTTACAAATATTTCTAAAATATATCTTCCGTTTTTGCCTTAGATTTATGTATTCAACAGATATTTACTGAGCTTCTACAATATGTCAGGTACTTTTCCAGGGAGTGGAGATCCAGCTATAAGCAAACAAATAAAAGTCCCCTTCCTGGTTAGACTTACGTTCTGGACATACTGAACATGTGGCCAATTTTCATTCTCAATTTAACCAAGTATAACACTACCAAAAAAGTAAATAAAAAAAAACAAGTACCATAGAGTTGTGCTTCTTGAATTCTAATGTACAAACAAACTACCTGGGGATGTTATTGCAATGCAGATTCTGATTTAGTCGATTTTGCTTAAATGCAGATTCTGATTCAGTGAGTCTAGAGTCTGAGATTCTCCATTTCTAGGAAGCTCTTTGGTGATATAAAAGTACTACTGGAAATTGGATAAGACTTTGAGTAGCAAGGTTAGGATGGAGGCATTGGAGTTTGGAAAAAAGCACCTAGATTTGAATTTTGACTCTGTTGCTTACGAAGTATTTGAGTTTTTGCAAGCTTCTCTGGCAATTTTTGAAATAAAAACAATTATGGTAATTGTAATGATGTAGCTACCATTTATTGAACATCAGCTATGGGCCGGGCACTGAGCTAAGGGTTTGACTTGTATATTTTAATCCTTAGTACAAGCCTACAAAATATGAATAGTTGCCCTCACTTACAAATGAAGACACTGTGCTTGGAGAGACTAAACACTTCATTTAAAGTCACTCATCCAGGTCAGGGTGGAAACTGTGCTTTGCTGTTTCCACAGTAGGTTTTCATTTGTAAAATGTAGACAAAATGTGAATGTGATGATGTATGCAATGTACTTAACACAGTGCGTGATGTTTAGTAGATGTTAAATAAATGTCAATCAATCCCCTTTCCTCTTTAGGCAGGATTTAGGTTATATATTTAACTATGGTAGGAAAAGATGATATGCTGAGTTGACAAGAAACGGAAGAGGGGCACTCTGGAAAGGCAATATCCTGAAATCCTGTATTTCTCCTTCCTTTTAGGTCCACTTCACTTGTCTGGGAGTTCATTGTGATTGGTGACCACATTCTCTCACTGTTAGAGTCCCATGGAACCTGTAGTCACCAAAAGAAGTCCTAATCCCAGAGTCTTTCCTCTCCTACCTAATCGTTCAGTAAGGCAGCTAGTGATACCTCCTCCACATAGTACATATTTCTTAAACTTCTTCCATTGCCAAAATCTTTTTTTCCTACTCGGGCCCAGTAGCCTTCACTATCAGGGTCTTTGCTGCCTCTCTTGATAGTTGACTGAAGTCTTGTGAAGTGGAGGAGATACTTCATATGACGGTGTAGGAGTGGGTGTTTTCATTGGGGATTATAACTGAGACTGCAGTTGGAAAGGATATATGTTCCTGGAATTTTCTATTGTAGTTCTAGTGCAGATTTAGATTCCACTAATATGACATAGTAATATATGATGACTGAAATAGACTTAGGGGAGCTGATGTAGGAATTCAGCCATTGTATAGAGCAGTGCTACTCAAATTGTGGTCTGTGGACAGCACCAGCAGCAGCAGGAGCTTGTTAAAATGAGATTTTCTTGGGTTGCACTATCAATACACTGAATCAGGGTCTCTGGACTTGGGTCTCTATGTTTTACCAAGATTTCCAGGAGATTTCTGAGCATGGTAAAGTCTGAGAAGCTCTGACCTACAGCACCATTTTCATAGCAAAATGTGTTGCAAGTTGCAGAGTAGCAATTTAGAAATTAACATTTATAGACAACCCATTATTAAGTACAGGCATGGCTGACTTTATGAAAATGAGTAGAGGGCTATTGACACTGTCTCCAAGGAGTACATCAGATAGTAAAACCTCTCTTTCCAGTGTCCTCCACCCTGAAGACCATGATTCATTTGTACATCTTTGGCCAACATAATGTTTCCACATGCACCTGATTTGTGATAACAGAAAAAGGCACAGGTATGCAGAAAAGCTGCCATTTGGCTGAAACTTTTAGAATTTAGGTTTATTCCTGCCCCAACACCCTACCTCAGCAATCGTATTTTCACTTACATGTTGCCTGTATTCAGAAGGACAGACTGTTGATAAGGTTAATAAAAATACACATTCTTATGTATGTTGTGCTCTATTTTCAGCTTAGCTCAATTAACCAACTATCAACTGCCACTTTCTACCCAAATCTGACTGACCAAAGGCAAAGTTCAGATTTATAGGATCGCATATTCCAAAAGCCTTTGGCACGGTTTTTTGCACATAGTAGATTGAGTGCTAATTGATTAATAGAGGGGATTTTTTTTTCCTTTTCAAGGAAATGCTTGAGTTTTGTTTTAGAAAACAAATAGTTCCATGTTTTTTAAAAAAAAACTCCTAGAGGTAATAAAAATATTAAATTGATTCTATGAAAAAAAATTGAACCCAGTAGCCTTCTTTTGCTTCAGTGCAACTTAACATTGCCTTTCTCTCCAATCCTGAGGGTGATATATTATCAGCAAGGGTGGGTACAGCTCTGATATGGTTTGGTTCTGTGTCCGCACCCAAACCTCATGTCGAATTGTAAGCCCATGTGTTGGAGGAGAGACTAGCCTGGTGGGAGGTTATTTAATCACGGTGGGGGCAGACTTTCCCCTTGCTGTTCTCATGATAGTGAGTGAGTTCTCATGAGATCTGGTTGTTTGAAAGTGTGTAGCACTTCTCCCTTTGCTCTCTGTCTCTCTCCTGCTGCTGTGAGAAGATATGCCTTGCTTCCCTTTCACCTTCTGCCATGACTGTAAGTTTCCTGAGGCCTCCCCAGTCATGTGGAACTGTGAGCCCATTAAACCTTTTCCTCACAAATTACCCAGTCTCAGGTATTCTTTATAGCAGTGTGAGAACTAAGACAGGCTCTCTTCTAGAAGATGTATCAGAATCTCTGAGGGTGATATGAATACAGTTTGAATAAACCCACTGATAATTTTGAAACTCCTCTGTTGATAGTCACAGTTAAAAACAAGCAATAACGAGCTAGGATATATGCTTTAAAAAATCTAATTTATGTTAGCAATGATATTACAAAATCCCTAGAAATACCTTGAATAAAAAATGAGGGTGACGTATATGTAGGAAACAGCACAGTTTTACTGAGGGACATAGATTTAAAAAAAAAAGGTAAGTCATTCAGTGTTTTGAAGGAGTATGAGCTTTGAAAAATGTTCAACTCTTAAATTATTAAAAAGGCTTAATGCAATTTCAATTAAAATTCTGGGGAACTTTTTCAAATGTGTTGAAAACATAATTTTATCAAGAAAAAATGGGCAAAAATATTTAAGAATATTGATTTAAAGCAGAATAACAAGATAGGAGTTACCCAAGTACACACACACACACACACATTTACTATATATATACACACCCAACTATCAATCAATTGATAGTAAACTATCAATTTACTTGCCCTATGTATATATACTCTCTATATATACCCTATATGTAATACATACATATATAAGTAGATAGAGATATACAGATACCACAAATATATGGTAAGTAGATATATATATCCACTTACTATAGATTTATATATATAGGGTAAATATGTATACTTAATATATATAGGGTAAGTAAATAAATAGATAAGGTAAGTAGATAGATAAATACACTTACTATACTATATATATATGTATACACACACATATACATACACACACGCTTACCCAACTATTTTATATATATATATATATATATATATATATATATGGTAAGTAGATAGATATAAAATATATATGTGTGTATATATAGTAAGTGTATTTATCTACTTACCCTATATATAATATATTTTAAATATTAATATTAAATATTATATATTTTAAAAGATTTTAATGATCAGGATTCTTTTATGATTTCAAATCTTTGCTGTGCTAATAGGATTTTCAATTTTCATCTCAATTATTTCAGACTGACAGTGCAATTACCTGGACTAATTGCTCAGTAATCTGACTAAATTATATATGTATATAATATATAATATATATATTTATATTTTTTAAGATAGAGACAGGGTTTTACTATGTTACCCAGACTGATCTCAAATCCTGACCTCAAGTGATCCTCCTGATGTAGCCTCCCAAAGTGCTGGGATTAGAGGCTTGAGCCACTATGCCTTGTGGCAATAACGTTTTGAAATGAATTTTAAAGCTAAACATTTTAAAAGTATATCAGAGAGCAAGAATTGACCACAGAGCTACAAAAGTGAAAAAGAAAGGTCGCAAACAATTAAAAAATAGCAAAATATAATATATTGCATACAGTATAATAAAGAGTATATACATCAGCCGAAGAGAAAAGATTAATGTTAAAGATAAATGTTAAATTGGAAAATAAATTGAATAGGTTTTTGTGGTCTTAGAGCAAATATGTTGCACCTAGCAGGAAGGAATAAATATAAAACATTTTCAGATTTTGAGATGATAAGAAAGCTTTTCAAAAATTGACACCATTAGTTATAAATTGCAACCTGGATTCAGACTGAGCTCTATTTAAAGCCTGTGTTCCACTGCTCTGTATTGGAATACAGGAGGAAAAAAAGATAAGAAATAAGCGGTGGGGGGTAGGAGGTGTCTTTTATTCAGCCTATATTTATATCTTCTATATAAAGTAAGACTTTAAGATCAAGTATTTTAAAATATTTTAATGATCAGGATTTTTTATGATTTCAAATCTTTGCTGTGCTAATAGGATTTTCAATTTTTTTTTCATCTCAATTACTTCAGACTGACAGTGCAATTACCTGAATTAATTGCTCAGTGATCAGACTAAATAAATTCCCTAACTGTGCTATGTATTGACTTTGGGTTTCTAATACAGGGAAAGTTACATTTTGAGCCATTTGCAGGGAGGTTCCAAAACATACTTTTGAATAAAGAGATTTACCTTAACATCTTGGGAACAAATAAGAATGACTGTGCTGGTGGTTCTCAAGCAACCGCCTTACTCTGTCCTTGTTGATCAGAGCTCCTCTGGACCCAAATGTTTTTATGATTCCACCATGCTGTTCATTAACAGGATATAATAGAGATTTCAGAAAGAGCTTTTAGTTGTTAATGAGTAAGCAAACAAGTCCGGGAAGAAAAACCTCCCCATCACATACTAATTATTATTGAAGGCGAACTTTGATATTTTGATAGGAGAGTGGAAATCCAGGAAATGATAACACCTTCTTAAAAATATAACGATATAATCATTATAGACCTATCATGTCATGACTGAAAAAGACCATTTAAGAGAAACTCAGAAATAAACTTGATGTTAATTTAGGAATTAAGCCCTCTCTTGGTTAAATCAAAAGCTACAAATGTGAGAGACTCTCTGTTGGATTTGACGAGTAGAGATGGCACGACAACACTAAGGCTTAGACATTCCAGCTCTCATATATGAAGTTGAGGATGGGAGCCTTATAGTTTTTATGTTATATGGGAGGAGATGATGGAAGGAGGGAGTACAATTTTATTGGGGATGTAAGTATTTGCATAGACTGAATTTAAAACGGGCCCTTTTGGGAAAAAAAAAGTTAAATGTTAAAAGCTAAAATGGAAATATAAGTTAGATAGAGCTGATTGTCTTAGAGCAAAAGAATAGCCCTTGGCAAAAATAAATTTGAATAAAGTATTCTCAAAGATGGATCTTATTACCAGGACTGAGGAATAGCATAAATAAATAAATGGTGAAAAAGAAAACCAGGAGGAAAGAGCTAGTGCCTGACACTATTTATATCCTGATTTGGACAAACTCGTTTATAAAAAACACACATTTATGAGATAATCATGGAAATTTGAACAATTGCCTGCATATTTGATATTATTTAAAAAGTTTTGATCTGCTTGGTTTTTAGGCATGATGTTTGTGTACTGTGATTATCTTTAAAATCTCCTATGTTTTAAAATTACATTATAAAATATTTTCAAAGGAAATGATATGTGTCTGGAAGTTTGCTTTAAAATATTTTATTGCCAGCTGTGTTAGGATATAGATATAATGAAATTGACCATATGCTAATAATTATTGAAGCTGGAAAATGGGTGCTTCGGGTTATACTATTTTCTTAATTCTTGTGTGTTTGAAAATCTTCATAATATAAATTTACAAAATAAATAACAATGAAAATTATAAAGTAAATGAAACTCAGAGAACCAAAAGTTTTGTATTAAGTTTGGGAATGCTTTTTAATTTTGTGGGTACATAGTAGGTGTATATATGGGGTACATGAGATATTTTGATACAAGCATATAATGAGTAATAATCATATTAGGGTAAATGAAGTATCTATCCCCTCAAGCACTAATCCTTTGTGTTACAAGCAATTCAACTATACACTTTTAGTTATTTTAAAATGTACATTAATTTATTGACTATAGTCATTCTGTTATTCTATCAGATACTATATCTTATTTATTCCATATTTTGTGCCCAATAACCACCCCACTTCACTCCCCTCCCCCTCTACACACAAAACCCTTCCCAAACTCTGGTAACCAACATTCTAGTCTCGCTATCTCCATGAATTCAGTTGTTTTAATTTTTAGCTCCCACAAACAAGTGAGAACATGAGAAGTTTATCTTTCTGTGTCTGGCTTATTTCACTTATGACATGACATCCAGTTCCATCCAGGTTGTTGCAAATGACAAGATTAGCTACTCTCTGTCTTTTGATTGGAGAGTCTAGTCCATTTACATTCAATGTTATTATTGGTAAGTGAGGACTTACTCCTGCCATTTTATTATTTGTTTTCTGGTTGTTTTGTAGTCTTCTCTTGCTTCTTTCCTTCCTTCCTGTCTTCCTTTTAATGATTTTCTCTGGTGGTGTGTATTAATCTATTGCTTTTTTTTTGAGATGGAGTCTCACTCTGTCACCCAGGCTGGAGTGGTGCAGTGGCACCATCTCAACTCACTGGAACCTGCAACCTCCACCTCCCAGGTTCAATTGATTCTCCTGCCTTAACCTCCCAAGTAGCTGGGATTATAGGCACTCACCACCACACCTGGCTAATTTTTGCATTTTTAGTAGAGATAGGATTTCACCATTTTGGCCAGGCTGATCTCTAACTTCTGACCTCAAGTAATCCTCCTGCCTCAGCCTCCTAAAGTGCTGGGATTATTGAGCCGTCACACCCAGCCAATTTCTTGCTTTTTTATTGTTTGTGTAACTGTTGTACGTCTTTTTATTTGAGGTTTCTACAAGGTTTGCAAATAACATAACCCATTATTTTCAACTGATGACAACTTAACACTGATTGCATAAACAAGCAAAGAGAAAACGAGTAAAATTCTACACTTTAACTTCATCCCCTGCTTTTAAACTTTTAGTTGTTTCTATTTATATCTTATTGTACTGTATATTTCTTGAAAATTAGTTGTAGTTATTATTTTTGATTGGTTCTTTCAGCCTTTCTACTTGTAGTTTAAACACCAGATTTACAGTGTTATAATCTTCTGTTTTTCTGTATACTTGCTATTACCCATGAGTTTTTTACCTTCAGATTTCTTATTGCTCATTAATGTCCTTTTCTTTCAAATTGAAGAACTCTCTGTAGTGTTTCTTATAGGTCAGGTCTGCTGTTGATGAAATGTCTCAGCTTTTGTTTGTCTGGGGAAGTCGTTATTTCTCCTACATGTTTGAAGGATATTTTCACCAGATACACTATTCTAGGGTAAGATTTTTTTTGTTTTTTGTTTTTTTTTCCCTTCAGCACTTTAAGTACGTCATGCCACTTTCTCCTGGCCTAAAAGGTTTCCACTGAAAAGTCTTCTGCCAGACATACTGGAGCTCCTTTGTGTGTTCTCGTTCTCTCTCTCTCTCTCTGCTTTTAGGATCCTTTCTTTATCCTAGACCTTTGGGAGTTTGATTATTAAGTCTTCTTTGGGATAAGTCTGCTTGGTATTCTATAGGCTTCTTGTACATGAACACTGATAAGTGTCTCTAGCTTTGGGAAGTTCTCTTATATCCCTTTGAATAAACTTTCTACCCCTATCTCTCTCTCTACCTCCTTTTTATGGTCAATGACTCTTAGATTTGCGCTTTTGAAACTATTTTCTAGATTTTGTACTCATGCTTTTGTGTTTTGCTGTTTTTCATTCTTTTTTCCCTGACTGTATTTTTTTTTTTTTTTTTTTTTTTTTTTTTTTTGAGACAGAGTCTCACTCTGTTGCCCAGGCTGGAGTGCAATGGCATGATCTCAGCTCATTGCAACCTCCGCCTCCCGGATTCAAGCGATTCTCCTGCCTCTGCCTCCCAAGTAGCTGGGATTACAGGAGCCCACCACTATGCTCAGCTAATTTTTTTGTATTTCTTTTAGTAGAGATGGGGTTTCACCATGTAAGTCAGGCAAAGTGCTTAGATTACAGGTGTGAGCCACCACGCCCCACACTCTGGCTGTATTTTCAAATAGTCTATCTTCAAGCTTACTAATTCTTTCTTCTGCTTGTTCAATTCTGCTAAGAGACTCTCATACATTCTTCAGTATGTCAACTGCATTTTTCAATTCCAGAATTTCTGCTTGATTTTTTGTAATTATTTCAATCTCTTTGTTAAATTTATCTGATAGAATTCTGAATTCCTTCTCTGTGTTGTCTTGAATTTCTGTGAGTTTCCTCAAAACAGCTATTTTGAAGTTTATATCTGAAAGGTCACATTTATCTGTCTCTCTGGGGTTGGTCCCTGGTGGCTTATTTAGTTTATTTGGTAAGATCATATTTTCCTAGATGGTCTTGATGTTTGCAGATGTTCGTCAGTGTCTGGGTATTTAAGAGTTATGTATTTGTTGTAGTCTTCACAGTCTGGGCTTGTTTGAACCCATCCTTATTGGAAGGCTTTCTAGGTATTCAAAGGGACTTGAGTGCTGTGATCTAAGTTTTTGGTCACTGCAGTCATATCTGCGTTAGGAGGCACCCTTAGCCTAGTAATGCTCTAGCTCTTGCAGACTTATAGAGGTACCACTTTGGTGGTTTTGGATAAGATCCAGAAGAATTCTCTGGATTACCAGGCAGAGTATCTTGTTCTTTTCCCTTACTTTCCCCCAAACGAATGGAGGGTCTGTCTCTGTGCTGAGCTTCCTGAAATTGAGGAGTGGGTAACACAAGCACTACCCTGTAGCCACTGCCACTGGGACTGTGCTGGGTCAGACCTGAAGCCAGTACAGCACTGGGTCTCGCCCAAGGCCTGCTCTAACCGCTACCTGGCTACCGCCTATGTTTATTCATGGCCACAGGGCTCTACAATTAGCAGATGACGAAGCCAGCTAGGCTTGTATCCTTCCTTTCAAGGTGGTGAGTTACCCTCAGCCCCAAGCAGGTCCAGAGATGTCATCCAGGAGTCAAAGCCTGGAGTTGGATATCTTAGGAATCTACCTAGTGCCTTATTCTACTGCAGCTGAGCTGGCACCCAAACCACAACTCAAAATCCTTCCCACTCTCCCTTCCCCCTTCCATAAACAGAGGAGTCTTTCCTCATGGCCACCACCCCCCAGGCTTGTGGTGTGTATTGCCAGGCTACCTCCAGTACCCACTCAAGGCCCAATGACTCTTCAGCCAGCTTGTGGTGAGTGCTTCCAGCCCTGGGACTCACCTTTCAGGACAGTGGGCTCTCCTCTGGTCCAGCACAGATCCAGAAATGCCATCCAAGAGCCAAGGCCTGGAATTGGGTACCCAAGTGCCTGTTTGGTACTCTACCCCACTGTGGTCAAGTTGGCGCCTAAGCTGATTTTTGCTTCTTCTGAAGGTGCTTGTTTGTGTAGATAGTCATCAGATTTGGTGTTCTGGTGGGGAGGATGGTCGGTAGGGGCTTCTATTTGTTCTTTTGCTTTGACGATCAGTAGAGGCATCTATTTGCTCAGGCTTTCCGTCTTGCTCTGCCTCCCTAGAACCAGATCTGGGACTACATTTTGTAATGATTAAGCCAATGTCTCTCAAGTGTGTTTGCTACTTAAATATAATTTTAAACATAATTGTAAAAATAATCTGACACATTAAAGAACAAAACAGATTATCGACAGGGAGAAAAACAATTAGTTGTTAAATTGTTTGTTCATAAGGCATTTATTATATAGGCACATAATAATAAGTTTCAATAATTAAAGAAGAGCTCCCATGTGGATGGTTGCCATGCAGTAGAGGACATATCATGAGGTACAACATGGGTTACCTGAATTTACAGAGTTCAGAAATCTAGAAGCAAGGATAAAAACACATCACACATATGCCAACTATAGAAAACAAAGAAGTAAGATTGATAACAAAGGTAACAAATGTACTGTTTAGCAGGGGATCATGTGAGAGTTTATTTATATTACGGCTTGATTTGATCTGTTAATGTGGTATATTGGACAAATTTGGGTTTTTGAGTCAGGAAGACCTGAATTCATAGCCTGGTTTCACTATTTTCCATGAGAATTTGCACATATAATTCATTCTACATCTCCTTACTTTACATGCTCTAATAAAAAATTGGCACACTGTGCCAATATTATATATTTATATTATGTATATATTTGTATAATTAACATAAAATTGGCATAATATTAAGTTTATAGTACTTTTGTGGGTATTCAGTGTTATTCCATATATAAAGTGCTTAGCAGAGTGTTAGCTTTTCCTATCTTCCGTCTGTTAACTTCTCTAAAATTTAATTCCTGATTGGGTTTTACTTATTCAGAAACTTTTTTTTCACAATTTTTAATAAAGGGGCTGACATGCTAAGTAAAATGAGTACAGACAGACACCATCTATTGACTAAATAGAGTAAACGCTCCCAGATTAAGAGGAAAAACAGAAGCAGCCTCCAAACCTAACCTACCCTCTAATGGCAAATCTGGATAATTGCAATTTCATCGAATTCTGTGAAAATAGATTGTGAATGTAAAAATATTATTTTAAATAACAGTAAGTGTTTTTTTTAATAGGGTTATTAGCTGCATGTCCTTGTTGGGTCACTTACGGAACTAATTTCAAAAAGCAGTTAAATTTTAGAGCTGTGGAAAAAAAAACACTGCTAGATTTGCAGCAATTCTGATATAATCACAAAGCATAATTTCCTTATTAATGGCATAGATTTCTGGACCTGTGTGTAATTTGAGAAATCTAAATACTATTTGGTTATTTAAACTCAATTTTGACTTCAAACGCTTTTTAAAGATGAAGAAGCTGAGTATGTTATAGGGATAGAAAATAACAAGGAGAGAGAAAAAAGAAAATTATCAACACTCTTTAAATGATACACATCATCTGTGCTTCAGTCCATGCATTTTGTAGCTATAGACCAGAATGTCATCAATACTAACATTAGATACAAGTTTAATATTACAATTATCATGATACCCTCAGAAGGAGGATTTTTTCTCTATTATTTCAATTGTCTTCTTTGTTTCATATCTGGATAATCTGAAGTTGATACTAGCAAAGGTTTGTCTGGGGAAGAAATACATATGTCAGTAAGCTCAACCACAATGTAAGACATGAGAGTTGTCTCTAATAAGAGATATGTTGTTCACTGTATTTAATGAAATCAAAGATAATAATAGGCCTAAGTAATCTAGAATTGTGAGTTGCTGATTATAAAGCACAGCCAAATGAAAGCAAATCAACAATAGTGCCACAAAATGTGATCTGTTTAATAGACTCAAAACAGTAATTCTCAAAGTAGAAATTCCTGACCAGTGGCATCAGAATTGTCTGGGAACTTGTTTGAAATTCAAATTCTTAGACAGGGCCTAGACCTACTAAAGCAGGAACACTGGAGATGGGCAAACTCCAAGTGATTCTGGTGTATGCTAAATGTTGATGTTAGGAGACTATTCTCCAGGGCATTTCTTCATATCTCAGATCAGTTTTTGTCCCAGACTATCTTTTCAATGATGTGCATTTAGTGAAAAGCCTTGAAAGATAGAAGACCATCTCCCTCCAGTGTAGAGGGTAGATTTGTTCCTAACTCGTATAATAAAGATGTCTTCATATGGGGCAAAGATTGGACAGTTTTGCTGGCAGCCCCTTTATAAGATTGGAAGGTTCTTAAACTTGGAATTCTTCACTGTGACATAGGTTTATTGTATGTGCAACATCCACCTGGGTCCACTTCTGCATCTTCTCTATGGACTTGTGGAACAAGGAGAACTTGAAGGTGATGAGGTCCACTGTGATACAAGTCCTTTGTCTTTGACCCAAGAGTTTCCTGTCTCCTGCCAGCACCTGTGAAATTGTGGCAGGCTACTTTGTTAGCCTGTAAGACTCTTTGTGGTCCTTTGCAGTTTAGAACCACGGGACCAGAACGTTCAATTAAAATGGATCTTTCTCACTTTAGTCACTTCTCTGCTCAGGTGTCATTTCCCAGGGGAACTTTTCCTGCCCACTCTATTTAAAATAGTATTTTGCACAGAAGAATGGATTTCTCACATTTTCACTTATATGTAGGAGCTAAAAATGAAAAATATTGAACTCATGGAGATGGAGGGAGTACAATGATGGTTACCAGAAGCTGTGAAGGGTAGTGGGGAGGTGGGGATAAATTGGAAATAGTTAATGGGCACAAAAATACAGCTCGGTAGAATGAATAAGATCTAATATTCTGTAGCACAATAGGGTGATATAGTTAACAAAAATCTATTGTCTATTTAAAATAACTTTACAATTAGAACTGGAATGTTACTAACACAAAGAAGTGATCCTTGCTTGGGTGATGGATACTCTAATCACCCTGATTTGTACACATTTTCTGCCTGTATCAAAACATCACATGTACTCCATAAATATACACGATTATTATGTACCCATAATCATTCAAAAATGAAAAAACAAATAGTGCCTTGTGTCATTCATTTCTACTCCACAACCTAGTGTATTTTATCAGCAATTATTCTTACCTAATATAATAATATATCTGATTATAATTATCAACCTCCACCACTAAAATGTTAAGCTCTGTCAGGACAAGGGGTTTGTCTTTTATTCCTAGAACAAAAAGAACAATGTTTGTTTTGATAAATATTCATTAGACATAAATATTAAACAAATATCAATATAATATATATGATTTAAATTTATCAAATGAATGTATCTTTTCCAAGCAGTGCATGCAGATTTAATAGGCCAAGAAGCTTTTTTTTTTTTTTTAATTCAATCACATCAATTTTGGGCCTGTTTTGTTAGTAAGTTCAGTCACATTTTTGTATCATTGCCTTGACGTGCATCTGGCAGAAGGCATATTAAATAGCCCCAGGATATATAATTTCCAATGCCTTCTTGGCTCATTTTTGGTTTGAACTCGCTTTAGAGCCCAACCATTTGCAGATCTTCTAATCTTTTAACCTCCTTTGCTGATTTGACCTGTTTTGAATTCAAGTAGCTTTTGGAATTCTAAAGAATAGTAAGTATTTGCTGTGAGGTGCTGCAAAATGAATGCATGAAGCACAGAATTCTAAATTCACTAGAATGCACATTTATGAAGCTCTCAGAAAAGAAATATTAAAGCTTAGATGATTGAAATTATTTGCCAGAATATTTATTGAAAGAAATGTAATTCTTTTTCTGACTGTGTGCCTATATCTGTATAAACACATTCTCAGTAAAAGTATATTTATTTGTAAATGTGTATTTACAAATATATAGTGTATACACACACATGTATATACACTCACATACGAGCGTATGTTCTTTATCTTCAGTGTCTCATAACCTTATCTAAAATATTTGAGATAAGGATTCACAAAGCAGAGCCACTCAACTCCCAGTAAATATTATTGGATCATACCTTTCCAATTAGTAGGTACTGACTGAACAGTAAGATAGTAAGTCAGGTAATCTACTGGCACACATGAATTGGGTTTACTCCAATAAAGAACAGCAGATTCTTAGAACTTATAGGAAGACTTTTAATTGAGGAAATTTAAAAAAGCATAGATGTGTTTCTTAAATATTGAACTCACAGATATGGCAATTCATATCATCCAGCTGGCTCTCCAGATCAACCATATCTGTGAGTTCAGTATTTAACTCACACATAGTAACCGGATGATATAAACAGATGAGAAGAGAGCCTGGGCAGAATGAGCAGGGAGACCAAATGAACACAGGCATACAAAAATGTTCACATGCTCTCAGTCTTGACAACAAACCTTGAAGTAAGTACACAAGAAGATTAAAATTCAGAGAAATATAATTTACTAAGTGCCAAAATGTAAATATTAAAATAAAATTATTAAATGGAAGCTGGCTGGCTTCTCAGATTTGGCCTTACTTGGTTCAATAATTGTATGTAAGCTTTGGCTTTGCACACTTATGAATATGCTTTTATTAGGTTACTGAAAGGTAATCAGGCTTCTAGGAACTGATTTATATGAACCAAAACCACAAAGAAGACCTGATAAGCCAGAGTATCAATGTTTTATGTGAGCCGAGAAATTATCCATTGTTCTGTAATCAAATACTTACATAGGCTGTTCTAACAATTTCCCACTTAGGAGATGAGTCTAACTTGACTCACCTACTATAAGTTATAGTAACTTATAATAGCCTTTAAGTTATTATAAGAAGACTGTTTAATATGTAAGAGCAAAGGAATAATAATCCTAATAAGTAATACCTTGCAGTTATAAAACCAATAATGGTGGGTAATATTAATTAAGCAATACCATGGATCATGCACTAATTATATTAAAATGCTCAATATAAAGAAGTCATTCAATAGATATTTGTTCAAGAAATAAACACAAAAATCCTCACAACTCTGGGAGTTAAATGCTCACTGTTCACTGAAGGAAATTAAAGCTCATGAAGTTAATAACTTTCTCTATTTATTAAATGGCTGGCCAGGAACTTGAATCCAGGTCACTCTGACTCTCTGTGTTCATAACAATTTTGTTAAATGGGTTGCTTGAAAATGTATGTATTCTTCTCTACCTTCACACTGGCTAGAATACTCTCAGTTTTAGGCTTTCATTTATCCATACCTACTATAGATTTTATTATGAGATTACCTCGTTATGATTCTTTGCATTGTTTAATAGTTTATTTTAGTGATAATTTAAAATCCTTAAGGAAATTTTGGACTCACGGTCATCATCAGCAACCCACTTGTAAACTACTTTGTAGGATGGGTTATGTCAGCAAATAGTTAATCTCATCTGTTTGTTTGTTTGTTTATTTATTTTGAGACAGAGTCTCTGTTGCCTAGGCTGGAGTGCTGTGGCACTATCTTGGCTCACTGCAACCTCTGCCTCCTGGGTTCAAGTGATTCTCACGCCTCAGCCTCCCAAGTAGCTGGGATTACAGGCGTGTGCCACCACACACTACTAATTTTTGTATTTTCAGTAGAGATAGGGTTTCACCATGTTGACCAGGCTGATCTCAAACTCCTGATCTCAGGTGATCCACCTACCTCAGCCTCCCAAAGTTCTGGGATTACAAGCGTAAGCCAGCACACCTGGCCTCATCTGTATTTTTATTTGTTCTTCAGAATGTTACTTTCAAAAGAAAATTCTAGAGTGGCATCTTCCTTGTATGCTTTAAATACTTTTTCTGGTGTGGTTTAGATTATATATAGCTTTTAGAATTTTTCCAGTAGGGCTAGGATAATGGTCAACTGAAATATGCAGATAATGTTTGCACCTGGAAGCTCAAATTCCTTTCTGTGTCTTCTAATATCTTCCTTTTTTTACTTCCTTCTTGCCTCCATTCCTCCTTTTTCCTTCTAATATCTAACTGCTACTTCTCACTTTCTCTCACACTTTCAGAGAAAGCTGACATTCAACTGGCATTTTTCTTTTACCAGATATCTGTGTACACTCTAGAAGCTGAGATACTCAGTATTACCCTGAATAATATTTGCTAAAACCCTTAGCAACCCCCCTTCCATTTTCTCCCTCAGACAACTCTAGTAATATTTGACACTGTAACAGAGCCATTCATATCAGCCTTGTGCAGCAAAAGGAGAAGAATGCTTGGATTAGGAGATGTTGATTCCATCTCTAACACTGCCAGCTGTATGACCTTTATCAAGGTGCTGAACTTCTATGAACTTTAATATCCTCACTTGGAAAATAATAGGATTAGACTAGATAATTGCTTAGATCTCTTCAAATTCTAAAATGCCGTGATTTTTAAAAATATAAGTCATGTTATTTCTAATGGGTTTTAGATTGCAACACAGTTCTCGGTTCATATATATTGATTTTCATGTGAGTTATGCACAAAAGCATAGAAAACTACCTGCAGCCCCAAGACAAGTTACACGGAATTTTGGAGGGAAATGTGAACAACAATACGATGACACAAGTTTAGAGGTGTATTTGAGGCATAATAAAGAGAAAACTTGACTGGAAGGGAGACTACTAGTTAAGGTAGTTGGAAAAGAGATAGTATATGTAAGTAACCAGCTTCATGAGGATTTTACATGGTAGGTTGAACAATTTGAACTTAGGTGGAACAATGAAGAGGATTTTAGGAATCAATTTGGAATGTTAAACAGAGACAAGAGAAAGGTAGACCATTTAAAATGCTACTTTAACAGTTCAAGCATTGTGTGTTGACAGCTATCATGATGGAGAAGGAGATGAAGAGCTGACGTATTTTTTATCTGACAAACAAATAAATATGAAGTACCGATAAATCTTATCTCAAAAAAAATTCATAAGTCTCTGCATTGAAAAGTCCTACAAATAATGACCTAATAACAATGATCATCCTCACTTATAGAATATGATCTTGTAAAATTCCACATTAAAAAGGAATTGGGACCTCTTAGGGAAATAATTGAGCAGAAGCAGCAAACATATTCAGGATGACAGCTTTGGTAGAAGAACTTTGGAGCCAACTTATAGAAGCTCTCACAAGTAACAGAGGGTATAATTTTCATTATACCATTAGGATTATTATCCTTACTGATTTGAAACGTCAAACATGCATAGAACCATATATTTATTATAATGCTAAACAAAGAAAAATCAATTTTGGAAATTCGTAAAGGGAGAGAATCATGCATTTTGGATAACTAAAAGATGCATGAGAACAATTCCTCTTTATGGAAGTATTCAGTTAATAAATGAAGAACTGATCAAATTGGAATGCCACCATTTTTAATCTCCTAATTAACTCTTGGGTTTGTGTATTGAAAAGCTGTAGTCTCTGACATTCTGAAAAAGAGAAACAGCTGTGCATTATCAGCCTCATTATGGAAGAACACCATACAGTCTATAAAATAAAATTTTAAAAACATCTTAATCTGATTAAGGTTATAATTTACAATACTGATTCTTAACTGAGTAGGGTGGGCATTTTGCCACCAAGGTGATATTTGGCCATGTCAGGAGACATAGTTGACTGTTACAACTTGGGATGTGTGTGCTGCCGGGATCTAGCTAGAGATATTGCTAAACATCCTCCAATACTCAGGACAACTCCAACAATAAAAAATTTACCTTGAAGGTTGAAAAATCACCTACTGGGTACAATGTTCACTATTTGGGTGATGGGTGCACTAAAAGCTCAGACTTCACTGCCACGTAATATATCCATGTAACAGAACTGCACTTGTACTCCCTGAATCTGTAAAAATAATAAAAAAGGATATTCGATAAGGGAAAAAACGACCTTACCAAAAATATCAATAGTGTTGAGGTTAAGAATGCTTGAGTTACAGGAAATATGAAAGGCGAGGAACGTGGAATATAATCAGCAAAATTCCAATGGTGTGAAACTACAACACCAACTACAGCTTCTTCAACAACAAAAACAACAACAAGGCCAGGTGTAGTAACTCATGCCTGTAATCCTAGCACTTTGAGAGGCTGAGGTGGGTGGATCACGAAGTTCGAGTTCGAGACCAGCCTGGCCAACATGATGAAACCACATCTCTACTAAAAATACAAAATTAGCTGGGCGTGGTGTTATGCGCCTGTAATCCTAGCTACTGGGGAGGCCGAGGCAGGAGATTCATTTGAACCTAAGAGGCGGAGGTTGCAGTGAGCTGAGATCATGCCACTGCACTCCAACCTGGGTGATAGAGCAAGACTCCATCTCAAAAATAAAAATAAAATAAAATAAAATGAAATAAAAAGGGCAAGGGCAAAGGGACCTATATATGTAAAGAAACACAAGAAAACATCAAGTAATAAAAGATAAAGGCCTTACTTGAATTTCAATTTAAACAAACTATAAAACATTTTGACATTTATGAGATAATTAGAAATTTGAGCACTGGCTAGATATTTTTAAAATTTTAGATGTAATAACAGTATTATGTTAAAAAAGAGACTATCTTTTAGCAGTTCATCCTGAAATCCTCATGGATGAAATATGTGATGCTTGAGATTTGCTTCAAATTAAGATGAGAGGACAGAAGTGGCTAGAGATACAGATAAAACCAGATTATGAAATCAGGCTATGTTTTGATAATAGTTGAAACTGAGTCATGGATATAAAGGGGATTATTAAACTGTTCTTTCTAAAATTATATATGTTAAACAGTTTCTATTTTACCAAGGGAAAGGATAACTAAAGGAGAGGCAGTAATTGAAGTTGATTCCAGAGTCTCACTCCCTGGTTACTCGGAGAACTTCATTAACTTGACACTTATTTGGCTCAGAGACGTGGGGATGATGAATTTGAGTTTGAAATGATTGGTGGGACATGGCAGGAGGTTGCCCAAAGAGTGATTACAGCAGGCAGATGGAAATAAACTCTTAAAAATTAGCTGATATATTGACAGTTCAAATTAACAAATGAGAGATAGCAAAGCTGCTGTGGGAGCAATAAGACAGTATTTAATTGTGTTCAAAATCCAAACCAAAACTGCATGTAGATGCTGAGTACTGACTAAAAGAAAGGCAGTTAGCTGAAAAGCATAGGAGACTGCAAGAATCTAATGATTGTTCTTTTCTCGAGGAAGTAGAGTTGATAAAACATCTGAGTCCTTAACTGTTTCCACCACCATGAACATTTGTAACTAGTCACCAACATGTTCATGTCAGCTTAGTAAAGTCTGCCAACAAAGTTCACTGAAATATTGAATAAAGGCTCCCAAGTTATCTTCTTTTAGCAATTTCTTGCTTAAAACAAATAAGTTTGGGGCTTCCTAACAAAGGTTGAGGGATGTGACAATATAATAAACATTGTTAACAGGTTTTTGTGAGAACTCACTATGTTCTATACACTATGCTGGGTACAAGATATTCCTTATCTCATTTATATTTTATACATCAAACCCTAACATAGCATAATAGGTATGATCTGAATAACTTAATTCCATAAAATGAGGTCACAAATTTGTGGGGTTAATAAAATTTCCAAGGTAAAGCTGTATGTGTGTGTGTTTTTCGAAATTTCGAAAGTTTGGGTGAGTTTTTTTTTTGTTTTTTTGTTTGTTTGTTTGTTTGTTTGTTTGTTTGTTTTTTTTTTTTTTTGGTACTGATGGCAGTTGTACATCCTAACTTACATATCAACGGGGATGTTTCTGGATCCTGTGGTTTCCAGCACTGTGGCAGAGATTTCAAAAATAATTTGGTTAGTTGGTGCCTATTTGGTGGTTAAGACCCAAAAACATGAGGGCAGAACAATAATAATAATAATAGAGGGTACCCTTTTCATCTCAAATTCCTGAATCAGGGTTGACATCATCTGTTGCTTCCCAAACTATCCTTGCTCTCCACTCCCTGGGAAGTGAAAGTGAGTTGATCCAGTTTACATCCCAATTGACCTTTACATGGGATTAAATTTGCAAAATAGAAAGTGATAGGCCCCACTACACAGATGGAAAGACTCGGCTTCATCAACAATAGAAAGCAATATACTCAGCATCAAGCGTACATAAGCAGAGTGAATATGAAGCCAACACTGTCCTTTGGTAACACTTATGGCTCACAGCTCATATATAAGTGAGTTCAGAAGAGAAACTGAACAGGAAAATGAGAAGAGAAGTTTCACCTCCCCAGAAATATGTTCTCTCAAGTATTTCTAGATAAATTTCCAGGTGAAAATCAAATTTCTTTAAATTAAAAAAGTTCAAAATGACAAATGGAAGTTTGTTGATGCCAATATATTTCTAAAGTCAGAATTACAGAAACAAGCACTACATGTCAAACATTACGAAAATACTATGTATGAGACAATAAAGTATTTTGGAAAAACAAATGGATAATTCTTTAAATCCAGAACTACTTTTTATCTTCTGATATCATAGAAACAATTTCATTGTAAACTTCTTGAGGGGCGTCCATTGCCCAGATAAAATCCAAGTGATTGTAAAAAGGAATCTCCTTGTGGTAAGTAAGATTGGGGAGTTTTGGAAGCAAAAGGCCAACGTCTTGGGGATCAGCCAATAGGTCCTTGCCACCATTCCACACTGCAATTGGTACAGTCATGGCTGTCACATTGTAGTAGGGAGGTTGGGACTAGAAAAGACAAGAGAAAGAACCAGAGTTTAGGTAACCACACTTTAAACCCAGTACTTATTCTTCAAGTAGAGTGTATAACACTAACTGACAGTTTTATAAGGGAATTCTAGCAATGATTGCACAGAAAAAACCACCTTTATCCACAGAGCAAAGTGAATGCAGTATGTTTTAGATCAGTGCTTCTCAAATTCTGATGGGCCTGTGAATCACCTGAGGATCTTGTTGAAGTAAAGATTCTGATTCAGTAGATCTGGGGAAGAGCCTGAGATTCTGCATTCATAGGTGATTCTGATGCCATTGGCTCCAAACCATGCTCTGAATAGCAAGGCTTCAGACAGTAAGTCTTACAAACTAAGAACATAGATTGCAACTCAAGCTAAAGGAAATGGATGTGATTAGATTCTAACTGTTAATAGGTTGTTTCTACCCAAACACTCTAAAATATGATCTTAAAATGTCCCGAGTCATTTATTTTGGCTCTGTATTGACTTCCCAGTATGGTCAGGGGATAGGTCAGTTGCTTCAGTTATGGAACTGTAATTGTCGAATACTTACCTGAGTATTTACAAAATGTTGCTTCAAATTCTGAGAAAGGGTATTATCATCCCCATGTCCTATTTCTCGAAAATCACAATTCACACATATATTTTAAAGAGGTTTACAAAGCAGAAAAGGGAATAAGAGAATTATCTTGAATTTTCTTGCTGCCCAGAGAGAATTTTGTTAGAATTTTTTTAGATCATAGTTTCAAGAATAGTAATCCAATATACTCAGAGTTTATGTATTCTCACCTTTTGTGTAATAGCCAATTTACCATAGCAAAATATTTTATGATATGTAATTTTCCCTAATATTTTAATGATTTCTATTATATTTCCTAAATATTAGAGAAAAGGGAGTAGTATAGAGAATATTCATAATTATAAACCCAGTTTATTTTACTTATATCCTATTATTCAAAGAGTTTTCTAGATGCTGGCCCTGGCTCTTAAATTAGTGTCACTGCTTCAGTTAGTTAAAGACCAACTTGGTATATTATTGGTTTGGTTGGAAGAAGGGTGGACTTGGGGACTGGGTTTCTTGTTCCTCTAAGATGTAGTCCTCTGATTATGAGTATTAGAGCCCAGTAGAAAGAGAGACTCAAAGCAAGCCTGTGTTTTGGAGATTTGAGAAGGTGATGGTGGAGGAAAAAAATGTTTTCAACAGAAGTTTTATCTCATGCTATTCTGAAAATTTTAAAGACATCAAAAATGCAAAATCAAGGTTGGGGGACGCCTTCTCTACACATAGGACATTGTTGTTAAAACATATCAATCCCTTCTAAATTTTGAGTCATGGAAACAGATGAAAATTAGTAGAGTTGTTCAGCTACTGCTTGGATGGAAAAATTGGATGTGGTGAAAAGGAAGAAGAGAAGGTTACAAAATACTATAGGGTACTTCCCTTGTTCAAAAATAGTCAGTGATAACCCGAGAGCTTACACTGAGGCAAGAGCTTATAGATATTATAGCACTAAATCCTGTCAACAACTTCCTGAGCCTAGGAAGAGATGAATAAATGATTGCCTAAACTCATATTGACTGAAGACAAGATAAACTCCTAAGTCTGGATTCTTAGTACAACAAGTGCGAGGACTGCTTAATATGTCTGCCTATGCCAAAGGCCTCTGCCTATTGTAAAATATTTCCAGCCTTGACTGGCAAGCACAGCATCTTTTTCTTTTGTTTGGGAATATATTCCAGTGAAATCACTCCTCTGGCTGTCAACAAAGGGAAGGATAATGTTTAAGAAGACCAGAAATTCCAACTCTATCTCATGAACAGTTAGAATTATTAGCTTATTATATCAGGTATTTATACTTTAGAAAGGAGAGGACAGTTTGCTGGGGATCTGGGATATGGAACAGGTCTGTGTAATGGCAATGGGTAGTGGTAAGTCCTGGGAAGTCTCTCACACATGGGGATGTAGTACTTTGAGGGCAGCTTTAAATGAGCCTAGCCACCAGAGAATGAATGCGTAGTCATGTGGAAGAATGGGAGACAGCACATCAACATTCCTTTGGAAAATAGATGTGCAGTTAACATAATTTCTTCTTTAACATTTAAATAGTTAGTGTTGTTCAAAATGTGAATAATTCCAACTTTAAGAAGCTTACCTGATTATAGTGCATCCTATTCTGAACTGGGCTTCCCCAGTCATAAGCTTGGAATTCCCCAGACTTAACAGCCTAACATAGAGAAATTAAAAACAAACAAATAAAAATTATTATATTGTGAAAAATAAAATTCAAACATTTCCAAGCAGTTTATTTTCAATTTAAACAATTATTAAGAAACACTTTTCTTATTCCAAAAGATGATTAATAATGTAAGACAAGGTATTTATGTAAGTTTAAATGCAGCTTCACTCAAAATAATTTTTCTTGCATGCTAAGTCATAAAAAGCATTTGCTTCTTTGAAATAAATTCATAGTTACTTTTGTATGGTAATCAGTGCCAGAAAAATTACCTTCTAGGTGTACCCAGCAGGATATTTTAAGAATGTGTTTAGGTAAAGTGAAAAGGGTTGAGACCCACAAAATAAGTTTTAACAGCATTTGGAAAAGGATACCTGGGTCCAATGCAACATGTTTTGAACAGAAGTTCCTGCTGGATTATGTGATACATACACATCCAAGCGACTCTAGAAATCAACACAGACACATATTATATGCATACGAAGACACATACTCAGTTTCTTAAAAACAGTAAAGATTTATGTTTTCTGATTCAAGTCAAGTGTTTAAAGGTAGCATTTACTGGAAGGATATGAATAACACATTTGTATGTCACTTCAGAATTTGCAGGGTGCAATTGCATGTGTTAACCCATCTAATTTTTAGCTGCCTAATGAGGAGAACTTATTAGTTCCATTTTATCAAAATGAAAATTGGGGCACAAAGAAGTTTAGAGAAATGTCCAAGATCCACACAGAATGGAGCCAGATACTTTAATCTGGGTCTCTGAGTCTAAATTCTCAGCGTTTATGCTTCTCTACCCAGTGCTAGAGTGCTGTAGGTTAAATATTCACACACAGGCCTCTTGCTTTGCAGAACCCCAGGCAGCAAACTGAAGTTCCTTTCTCCAGCTGCAGAGGGCCACTTCATAGTGACTTTTAATGCCGTTAGTACAGCGGACTGTAGCCAGAGTGAAACAAATTGGCCACCTTCATTGGAGACTGAAGATTCTCTTCTGCAAATTATTATGCAGAAGATGGCATCTCCAATTTCCTTTGTCTTATTTTACTATTATTATACTTATATGACTCTCACTAATGGAATGCAGTAATTCGTTCTGCCTTTCCTTAGTGTGATGAGGATAGGCTACTCTCTGTTAAACTCCACATATGGAATGACAAGTAACTACAACACTTCATAGAATTATACTTTCTTACCAATGAGTTTCTTCACAGAATTGGAAAAAACTGCTTTAAAGTTCTTATGGAACCAAAAAAGAGCCCGCATTGCCAAGACAATCCTAAGTCAAAAGAATAAAGCTGGAGGCGTCACGCTACCTGACTTCAAACTATACTACAAGGCTACAGTAACCAAAACAGCATAGTACTGGTACCAAAACAGAGATATAGACCAATGGAATAGAACAGAGTCCTCAGAAATAATACCACACATCTACAGCCATCTGATCTTTGACAAACCTGAGAGAAACAAGAAATGGGGAAAGGATTCCCTATTTAATAAATGGTGCTGGGAAAATTGGCTAGCCATAAGTAAAAGGTGAAACTGGATCCTTTCCTTACTCCTTATACGAAAATTAATTCAAGATGGATTAGAGACTTAAATGTTAGACCTAATACCATAAAAACCCTAGAAGAAAATCTAGGTAATACCATTCAAGACATAGGCATGGGAAAGGACTTCATGTCTAAAACACCAAAAGCAACGGCAACAAAAGCCAAAATTGACAAATGGGATCTAATTAAACTAAAGAGCTTCTGCATAGCAAAAGAAACTACCATCAGAGTGAACAGGCAACCTACAGAATGGGAGAAAAGTTTTGCAATCTACACATCAGACAAAGGGCTAATATCCAGAACCTACAAAGAACTCAAACAAATTTACAAGAAAAAAACAAACAACCCCATCAAAAAGTGGGCAAAGGATATGAACAGACATTTCTCAAAAGAAGACATTCATACAGCCAACAGACACATGAAAAAACGCTCATCATCACTGGCCATCAGAGAAATGCAAATCAAAACCACAATGAGATACCATCTCACACCAGTTAGAATGGAAACAACAGGTGCTGGAGAGGATGTGGAGAAATAGGAACACTTTTACACTGTTGGTGGGATTGTAAACTAGTTCAACCATTATGGAAAACAGTATGGCAATTCCTCAAGGATCTAGAGCTAGAAGTACCAAATGACCCAGCCATCCTATTACTGGGTATATACCCAAAGGATTATAAATCATGCTGCTATAAAGACACATGCACACGTATGTTTATTGTGGCACTATTCACAATAGCAAAGACTTGGAATCAACCCAAATGTCCATCAGTGATAGAATGGATTAAGAAAATGTGGACATATACACCATGGAATACTATGCAGCCATAAAAAAGGATGAGTTTGTGTCCTTTGTAGGGACATGGATGCAGCTGGAAACCATCATTCTCAGCAAACTATCACAAGAACAGAAAACCAAACGCTGCATGTTCTCACTCATAGGTGGGAGCTGAACAATGAGATTACTTGGACTCGGGAAGGGGAACATCACACACTGGGGCCTATCATGGGGAGGGGGGAGGGGGGAGGGATTGCACTGGGAGTTATACCTGATGTAAATGATGAGTTGATGGGTGCTGACAGGTTGATGGGTGCAGCACACCAACATGGCACAAGTATACATATGTAACAAACCTGCACGTTATGCACATGTACCCTAGAACTTAAAGTATAATAATAATAATAAATATATATATATGAAAAAAATTATACTTTCTTATCAATAGATGTAATTTTCTTAGGTGTTCAAGGGTATATAACTAAAGTGACAATTTTGAGTGGAGATAGTTGTCTATGAATAGTAGTAGAAAACCTTATATGCTATTACTATGTGCTATATGCTTTGTACAATGTTCTATATGCTTTGAACATACTAGCTCATTTGATCTTCACAATAACCCATTTTGTGGATGAGGAAATCAAGACAGAGGAGTTTAACTCAGTTCCAAACGTATGGTTTGAATTTAAACTGACCTAAATCCATAGTCTTAACTACTTTATGATAGTGTATTTTGTCACGTATGTTTTGAAACTCGAACTCAATACAAAGTGAATGAAAAGGTAGATAAAGAATATGGGCAAAGTCAGCCAGGCACAGTGGCCCACGCCTGTAATCCCAGCACTTTAGGAGGCCGAGGCATGTGGATCATGAGGTCAGGAGATCAAGACCATCCTCGCTAATGCGATGAAATCTCGTCTCTACTAAAAATACAAAAAAATTGCCGGGCGTGGTGGCGGGCCCCTGTAGTTCCAGCTACTTGGGAGGCTGAGGCAGGAGAATGGTGTGAACCTGGGAGGCGGAGCTTGCAGTGAGCCGAGATTGCGCCACTGCACTCCAGCCTAGGTGACAGAGAGAGAGTCCATCTCAAAAAAAGAATATAGGCAAAGTCTTACATAAATAGTTGCTCAGAAATATGGTCTGTAAGATTTATGGAAATTACTGTCAGCATTATAAATATTTATTGAAAACATTTATTCAATAAAGACATTTTTCTCACAAAGAAGCCACTAAAATATATGGTTCAGTCCTTTCTCTTACAGAATTTAAATGTAACACCTAGTATTTAGGTGGTCATAACTGAGTAGTAAATTGTTTTTTTTCTTCATATTGTTTATTTGTTTTAGGGGCAATTGGGGTGATGGAATGATGCCGGAAGTGATGAAATTGGGAGCAATGATTTGTGATTTCTCTCATGTTTATCAGGATATCGCAGTTCTGAACCTACTCCTAGTTCTCATAAAGTACCATTTCTAAGTGGCAATGAAACAAGTAATCAAAGATGTTGCTCAAAATATAGAAATTGAAATGCATACTAACCACGTTAAAGTTCTTACTGTCAAATCCACAAATGATAAATAAGGCATTGCTGCAAAGGAGATTCAGTGTCTGGCGGGAGCACACTTCAGTAGCAAGAAATTGATCAAAGAAGTTGTGTGGTAAGAACATTTTGTTACCAAATATAATCTGAAAAATAAAGGCACTATTAGAGGGTTGTAGCAATCAAGCTGCAGAAAAGACTCACTAATTTATCTAATCTACTTATACATGTGTGATTAGGATGATGATATATTCTTATTTTTACATGTTGTTTTAGGAATTTCCAGTACTTTCATTCAGTTAATTCCCTCAAGAAAGCTGTGAAATGGGCAGCACAGATATCAATACTGGGTATCTATTGTGGCACAGAACAGTACTGGCTACTGAGAGGAAGTATAAGACGTAAAGAGTTACAATCTAGTTGGGGTGATAGGGGTTGTGGGATAAAATCTTAAAAATACATGCAGACTGTCATAATGAAGTGCCAAGATGTGAGATTTCAACAATAAATTGTGAAAAGTTTGGGAGGAGAAATGGTGACTTGGCCATATTTTCAGCAAAGCCTTTACAGAGGCACTGAGGCTCAGTATAAGAATAGAAAGAGTTTGCCCCAACTCTCTTTGAGGAAGGCAGATATTTTGTCATCTCTATTTTATACATGAGGAAACATGAGGCTAACATGAGTCAGGGTCTTGGGCTAATTAGAGCTCGATTATACCTAGAATCCTTACCCAAGCCTCTAACTTGAGGTCTAGCGCTTTTCTAAATTTTAATCAACGTCTGCATTGCCTATCAGAAAATCTGAGTACAAGTAGGAAAGAAGTTCTCAATCAATGTAGCCAATAAAAATATCTGGGTCATCACAAAATTTTAGATTTTAATAAAAGTTTTCCAAATGTAGTTTGCCTATAGGTAAGTTCTCTTAGGCTTTAGATATACATATTAATTCAGAATGAAAAGAGATGAATAGTACAAAAACCATAGAAGGAAATGGAATCATTATATTTTATAGCCTGAGGCTAAACCATTCTCCTAAAGGAAAGTGTGTGTGTGTGTGTGTGTGTGTGTGTGTGTGTGTGTGTGTGTGCTGGTTTCACTGAGTGAGAGAATTAGGGTATTAAGCACTGTCAAACAAAAAGATTAATTTGATAACATGTGTGTCTACTGCATAAGACACTTAATATTTATAATGTATTGAAATCCACACTACTGACTTATGAAATCCCCGTTTAAAGATGAAGGAGCTCTTAGGAAAGCCAAAAGAGAAAGCCATGAGAGAGCTCAAGGTGTTTGCCTCACTCAATCATTCATTTCCTCCTCTTCTCCTTTTCCCTTTCCTTCCTTTCCCTCCTCTTTCCAGTCTCTCTGTCCCGAGTGGGTTAGTCTTCTTATTTAACTATTTTGTTTTGATTTTATTTCCTCTTCCCTCCTCCTGGAGTGGAATCACAGCCTTGACACAACTGTGTAGAGTGCTTGATAAACCATCTGTGAAACAGCAAATCTACTCCCAGGCATTGCTGACCCACATGAAGCTAATCAAGAACAAAGAAAGAAAGGGGGATCTCGCAGGCTGTAGAGGAGATTCAAACATGCTCAGTGCTATCAAATAAATAATACAGATGCATACAGTTCCACTTTTGGATATAAAAATGATTGTTCTCTTTTTATAACTCTGTTCTCTTTCTATAACTTGAAAATCCATGGGCAATCGAGTATCTTAGATTCACTTAATTAAAGAGAATTGCATACCTTAAAGAGGAATTCAGGAACAAATCTAAGTTTGTTTATAAGGCTTTCTGTATACTTCACAGTGGCAACAGGAGCTAGAGCATAGAAGGTTTTGATTCTTTTTGCCAGGCTGGGATTGGTGGAAAAGGCAATAAAACCTGAAAAAGAACAAGGAACTGGTGAAAAAGGTGTGTGTGTGTGTTGTTGTTGTTTTGTTTGTTTGTACAAGTGTGACATTATTTTGGACTTACTAAGGATGGTGTTTGAGACAACCTGAGAACTTGGCATCTCTGCTGGCTCAGAGTGATTAGATTTTGGTATATTTGTTTTATTTTCATAGATTTTTCTATGGGGACATGAGGCTGGAACGTTTTAAAAGTTATCATCAACCCTTATCTGACCTTAGAAAATAGGCCAAATTTGGGATACTCACATGGTTACAAAAAATAGTTATTTGTGTTATATTTTTTATGAATTTAAATTTATATCATCACAATGAGATAATTAACACTTAATATATAAGTGGAAAGGTTAAGAGTAGAATTTTAAAATATGACGAAACTCGATTTGAATCCTGGCTCTGTGGTTTATTAGTTTTGTGACCTTGAACAAGCCACCTAATCTCTAAGAACCACTGTTTCCCTGTCTGAAATACAAGGATAGTGGTGAGTGCTTCATTAGGTTGTTAGGAACTAAAGGAAGTAAATCATGTAAAGAAAGAATTTATCATGATTCTTGGCACATAGTAAATGCTTGATAAATGAGGACCCAAGAGAATTCAAATATCTATACATAGTAAATACATTCAGTAATTAATTTTGTAAGCAGTAGTACACTAGCAGATGAGGATGTGATCAAGTAGTTATCAAGTTTCACTCTGCAGTATAGCTAAATAGGCAAGGCCCTGCCACTGTCAATAATGACATACTGATGAGACTCAAGAATGGCCTAAAAAACCATTTCACATCTAGACAACTATATAATATGTAGTCTGATTCTATTTGTGGAAGAATGGTTTTTCCAAGAACATCCTTCATCCAGGTCACCACCATCTCCCACATGGGTACTATATGCATCCTCTAATTGGTTCTCTGCTCCTGCCCCTTTGCCCCTGGCAACAAAAGGGATCCTGTTATGAATCATGTAACTCTTCAATTCAAAGTTATTCTGCAGTTTTCTTTTTTTCTCAGAATGAAAGTTAAAATCCCTACAACAGCCAAAGAGCCCTGAACAGTCTTTCCTCCCCAACCTCTGTGATCTCATCTCTGACTCTATCTGTCTCTTTCTCAATTTGATTTATTCACACAAGGCATAGCCTCACTGTTGTTCCTTGAACAAACTAGGTGTGCTCCAGCTTCAGATTCTTCTCACTTGCTATTCTCTCTTTCTGGAACATCTGATGCCTACGAGGTAGGCACGTGACTGACTCTCTGACCTTCATCATGGCTTTACCCAAAGAGTGCTTGTGTTACCTATCTACAATTTCTGTGAACCCCTCTGGTGCTCTCTAATGTAATTCACTGGGTTATTTTCTCTCCATAGCTTTACCATTATCTAAAATATATTATATTTTACTTTGTAACCTTTTTTAGTTTCTCTGCCTCCTATCTCTAGAGTATAAGTGGTACAAAGGCAGAAATTTTCATCTATTT
Source organism: Rhinopithecus roxellana (assembly GCF_007565055.1). Taxonomy (NCBI): domain Eukaryota; kingdom Metazoa; phylum Chordata; class Mammalia; order Primates; family Cercopithecidae; genus Rhinopithecus; species Rhinopithecus roxellana. The sequence goes on along the minus strand of NC_044559.1, from coordinate 63,294,150 downwards.
TATTTATTTCTGTATTCTTTGGATACATCATAGGAGCCTGCCCCATAAATACGGTCAAATGAATAAAACTCAGTTCAGTGGCTGTGTGGTATAATGCTTCAGAGTATGTGCTTGGGAATCAAACTGCCTCAGCTACCCTATTGGTAATAATCTATATAACCTTGCATGAACTATATCCCCTTGTTTTGTTTTCCCATATTATAGGAATTATAATTGTCCATATGTCATTGTGTTGTTGGAGGCATTAAATGAATGAAAAGCAATTAATGTGGTTGCTAACATGCCTACCATAACCACTGGGAAAATGTTTATGAGAAGTAAACCACTTGGCCTTGACTGCCATTACTTACCGATGGTGGTACCCTGGGAATGGCCAACATAGTGTAGCTGCTTCTGTCCGGTTTTCTTTACAATGAAGTCGATTGTGGCTGGAAGGTCATATTTAGCCATTTCATCAAAGCTGAAAGGAAAAAGACAAAATGAAAGTGGATACATTTCCTTGCTATTGTTTCTAAAATTCAATAGCTAATGATCCCTTTGGGATACAGAAAACTGGATTCTCTAAACATTGATGCTTATAGACCCTCAGTGAATGTCAGGTGCCCTTTGGGGTGGCTTCTTATAAACAACTGACATCATTTCTGAAGTGCAGCATTGCAGCCACAGTTGAATCCAAACAAGATAGTATCTGTAAATGGGAATTATTTCCATCCCCGAAATGAAATGTCAGATTTAATAATAATGTGTATGCTGTGTTCCAGTGTCATTTAATATAAATCCCATATTTCTCTATTTTATTTTTCACAAATCAGCCAACATGATATTTCGAAAATGAAAACTGTATTATGCCACTCCCCTGTTAAAACTTCTCTGTGCACTCAGAATGAGGCCCAAGGCTCTCACTGTCACCACTACTGCCCCATCAGCACCTCAGTCTTCACTCATGTCATTTTCCCTTTCCCCGCTACACCTGGGACACACAGGTTTCCTTTCAGCTGCTAGAACTCTTGGAACACTTTCATGCCTTAGCATCAGCAGCCAGGTTTTCTTCTGTTCTCTACCTCTATCAGTAAATTCCAGGAATAAGGCACAAGAAGACCAGTGAGAGAAACCTGTGATAATCTCTTCATGACATCTGAATTTCAGTCTCCCTACCCCTCCTATTGATGATGATTCAGATTACTGTTCTCCTACGCCCAACTGGGTTTTCACATCTCTCTTGAGTCCATATGGACATTCCTTTGGAATTTTCCAGGGGCAGTGAATTTCCTTGCTTCAGCTATATTGTTCATTCCATTTGGAAAAGCACACTCAGGGATTCCCTAATGGAGACTCCTGCGATCACAGAAAGTTTGAAGGAAAAGCTACTCTAGGAATGAGGTACATGGAAGACCTCCAAGACTGGTTTAGAATGAAAATGACTTATCTATCCTCCTACTAGGAGTGTAATTTGTTAAAATGGGACTGGATTAGAAGGGGCAAATGCCTATGCTTTTAAAGCCCAGTGTTTATTTTTAATTGTCCCTTTTGTTTACCTGAAAGCCCAGAATTCAACTGAATCTGGTGAATAGTACAAGTTTCTCCTGGCCCAGGTGTTTCCTCTGCTATTGCCCAGCCACACATCATAACCAGCGTCTGCCAGAATGAAGGCAAGGCTGTTGTTCGGCAGGTTGGAAATCCAGTTTGTGGCTGATGCAAGCAAACCATGCTGCAAAAACACAACAGGTCTCTGGCCTAAGGAAGAAAAATGTTTATAAACTTTATAAATGCATTCCTTATTCTAGGATAAACGTGAGGCTAGAAACAGTCTTCCATATGACTAGCATTAGATACATTTGCCTGATTGAGTTGATTATTTTTGAATATCTTATCTTAATTGTGGTGATGATTTCTCAGGCAGTTGATTTCTCAGATGCGAAAACTTATGAAACTGCACACCTTAAATATGAGCAGCTTATTATATGCCAGTTACATCTCAATAAAACTATTGAAAAAATTATATTCTCAGGTAATTCAGCACAATGTTAAATTTGGTAAAATGTGAGTGGTAAAATTACGAGTAATGTTTTTTTCTTTTTGTACTTCACAAATTTTTTACAATGAGAAAAAGGTAAATTTTTGATAATACTAGTGAAAATTGGCCTGTATGTGTTTGGGAAATGAGCCTTGAATTGGCTCCCCATCTTCCCCTCTGCAACACACACCCTGGCTAACTCTTCCTGATCCTCTAGATCTTCATCCAGTTATTGTTTCTGAGAGTGAGCTTTCCTTGACTCCCCTAGCTAGGGTAGGTGATTTTATTAAAACTTTCAGTTTAGTATCCTATGCACAGTTGTAGCTTGAGCTTATCACATATTATTATAATCACTCATTTACTTACCTATTTCATTGGCCTGATGATTATCTCCTTGAAGACTGAAAATATAGCTTATTTTTGCATTGCCAGAATCAGCAAGACATTATATTTTTAGGAAGAAATAAAAGGAGGAAAAGGGGAAGAATAAAAGAACGAAAAGATGGAGGAAGAAAGGAGACAGGGAAGGAGGAGGAAAGAAGGAAAGCAAAAAAGAGAGAAAGGAAGGAAGAAAAGAAGCTCATATATACCTGTATTCCCTGAATTATTCTTCCCATAAGGAATTCTGTTAACTTCAAGGATATAACCATCTTCAGTCACAACATTGTATTCTTCATTTGGGTATCCCCAGTAAGTAATCATCTGACTCTGAGGAAGAAAACCCAAAAGGTGAAATTTTAGTTGATTTTTAGATATATCTAATAAATGAATATTACTGTTTATTTTTAATTGGTCATATAAAATCTTTAACTCATTATGATTTTAAATAATAGCATCTTTTAGTTTTATGGAGTTTTTCCCCAGAGTAACTTACAATGTTCATAGTCACTTCAGGGCTTCTAGGATTTAATTTTCCAAAGAAACCATGTGTAGTCCCCAGTACGGATATCAAACTTGCCATTGTTAAAAGTAGCCACATTTTGGACCTGCCTGAAAGAAAAGAATAACCGGTGCCATGGTTAACCCATTATACTTTCATAATGCTTATATATATGCCAATTTTACCTTTGTGCCAAATAGAGGAATGCTTGGGTTTGATTATATTCTGTTGGCAATAAACTGGGACATGTGGATGTCAGCACAGGTAACTTAATGCTTTTAATGCTTAACATGTTTTCACTGTTTGATTCCTTTTGTTTAAGAACATTTCCCACTTGGTTTCAAGCCATACTGAATTAATCTTAATTGGCAAAAAAAAAAAAAAAAAAAAAAAAAAAAAAGAAGAAGAAGAAGAAAGCCTCTAATTGGCATAGCAATGTGTCCTTATTATGTTTTGTGTTTAAGACTTTTGCCTGCTTATTTTGAGAGCCCAGTTTTGCGTGAGGGATGTGTGGGCCTTTGACTTCTCTATATCCAATCTCTATATAATGTGTGTGCAAAGTCATCATGATGATTTTAAACGTTGTTTATAATAGTTATTCCACAAACATTTACTGATTTGAGGTTATTATGTGATTTTTCTCACCTCTGCTTCCAGGGTAGTTGGGATTACAGGTGTTCATCTGGCTAATTTTTTTTTTTTTTTTTAAAGAAATAGGGTGTTTCTACATTACTCAGGCTGGTCTCGAACTCCTGGCCTCAAGGTATCCTCCTGCCTGGGCTTCCCAAAGCACTGGGATTATGGACATGAGCCACCACACCTAGCCTTATAGACTATATTTGATATTAGACCCATAACACCTGAACTTCCTTCTATGTTGTAGTCACCAATTATAAGTTTGAGAATCCTCAGATATTAAGCTGGTGAAAAAGTTTCAGTAGAGAAGTGATGTTGCCCTCAAATATTTGAAGGTGAGCCATGTAGAGGACAGTTTTAAATCACTTCATTTTTAGTGTGTCAGAAACAAATTATTCAATAAATATTTATTGAGAAACTGTATGTTAGGAGCAATATTTGGAGGTCACATGTATAAATATTTGACTTGAATACAGTGAGGAATTTGTAACATTTGGATCTTTGGATTCAAGTGGAATTCTTGAAAAGTGGTGACTTCCCAGTTGCTGATAGCATTTCAGTAAAACCCATTTATAGTAATTCATGAAGAGCATGTAGCATAGTTCCTGATTTACAGTAAAGCCAGACCAGAACTCTGAAGGCCTAAATCTGACTCTCTGATCTAATAGTTTGCCCACTGGTTTAGTATAGGATTAGATTTAAGGGTATTTCTTAAATATCAGTTTTCGGCCGGGCATGGTAGCTCATGCCCGCAAACCCAACACTTTGGGAGGCTGAGGCGGGTGGATCACGAGGTCAGGAGATCGAGGCCATCCTGGCTAACACAGTGAAAGCCTGTCTCTACTAAAAATACAAAAAAAATAAGCCGGGTGTGGTGGCATGTGCCTGTAATCCCAGCTAGTCGGGAGGCTGAGGCGGAAGAGTCCTTGAACCCGGGAGGTGGAGGTTGCAGTGAGCGGGGATCAGGCCATCGCGCTCCAGCCCAGGAGACAGTGCAAGACTCCATCTCAAAAAAAAAAAAAAAAAAAAAAAAAAAAAAAAAAAATCAGTTTTTAACTTAGCCTTGTTTTTACCATGATATTTTAGGCAGAGATAAACTAATATAGAAAGACTAACCAGTAGTGTTGGAACATTCAAACCAGAAGCTTTCATCAAACATTTCAGGAAGCCACATGGCCTCCATTAAGTGATTTGCCATTGCAAAGTGAGGACACTTAACCTACTGATTGCGTTGGAGAACACCCCAACGGGCTCAAAGATGTTCAAGGGCAGAATAAATTTCTCAAAATGCTTGTTACCAAGTCCTAGGAAAATACCAGTAATTAACACATACAGAGGGTTCACTGTGTGCTGTACTGTGTGTTCAACATGGTATAGGTGAAATGAACTATCTTTGCTAAGACAGTTTCTTATCTACAAAATAAGGCCTGTAATAGTACACTTCTCTATGTTAGGGGAATTCATTATGATAACAAAAGTAAAGTTCTTAACATGCTGGGCATCTTATAAACATTAATTAAATATAGTTATTATTACTATTATCTCATTTAATTCTCATAGCAACTCTATGAAGTAGGTAGTGTTATATTATTCATTTTACAAATAACCAAGGTGAGGCTAAAAGAGGACTCACCCAACCAAATATATAGAAAGTAGTGGAGCCCGTATTTGAAACTATCTAGTCTATTTCCAAAGGTTACGTTCTTCCCACTGTAATACTTCCTCAGTATGACCCTGGGCCAGCTTTTATAGGGACATCCCCAGGGAGATTTATATAATTTGGTCTAGACTTCTGTTTTGAAAGGTTTATAATTTAAATAAATATTTTAGTAGCCTATAAAGTTTCACAATAGTATTAATAATGTTCAATTCAACAGTAGTTGATTTGGGTGATATTAAATAGTCAACATAGCATATTAATACAGTCAATTATATGACAATAGAGTACTGATCTATTCCTTCTCAGAAAGAAGAATCATAGAGACTAGACTTTCACATTAGGAACTTAATAAACAAATTTGTAGTTCAATAATTAAGAAATTATGAGACTTTCACATTTGGCACTAATTGCAATAATAAACAAATTTGTCTTTCCATAATTAAGAATCTCATGTCTATACAAAAAAAATTAAATCCTAGAGAAATAAGCCATAATTTAAACAGATACATTTATACAGGTGAATCTGCAACAAGTATCTAAGCCTTTAAAAAATGCATCACTTGGGATAAAGAAAAAATCTAATAATTCAAATAACAATTTTGTTCAGCAGAAGTTCTACTTACAGTTTCCTCAGAAATAGTTAGGATTCTGTTTCTCTGGCTGGTTAATATTTTGATCAACGTTGTGTTGACTTCTTATATACAAAACCTTCAACAATGGTCAAATTCCTCATCCATTGATTACATTACAGAAAAGGCTTACTATCTGAGCATCATCTAATGTTAACAGGACAAAACTAAAAATTAAATATTGTGTTCATTTTCACATAGTACTGAGTGCTCACCTTTAACTTTTAACAAAGACAAATATTGGCCAAAGTAGTTCTGAGGATTAAAATGATTTAGGAACCATTAAAAATAATTCTTGATAGCCTAAACATATAAAAGTTTTTGAGCCAAAGGTATAAAGCAAATGATTATATAGTTTGGCTCAGATAGAGAGGCATAAAATGACAAAAGGCCACCTGTTATTCTTTAAAAATGCAGTGGATAAGCTATTTTGACTAGATGGTTAGATATGGGAATGTATTCAGCAAAGATTAATATTTTATTATGGTCTTTGACCAAGTTCTCAAATCCTACAGATAATGGTCTAGTTATTATACAAAACCCAGCCCTTGACCTTTAAGAATATATGTTTGGTGTGTTTTCCCTTCTGAGAAATCTAGGCTTAACACCTGGATGATGAAACAATCTGTACAACAAACCTTCAAGACACAGGTTTACCTATGTAACAAACCTGGACTTGTACCCCTAAACTTAAAATGAAAGTTAAAAAAAGCAAACAAAAAAAAATATATTGGTTATAGTTTGAACAATGTGAATGTATTTATAAAAGAATTATACATTTAAAAAATATATTATGTTTTAAAATACAGTTGATCCTTTACAACCATCATGAGCATCTGTTGCTCATGGGATACATGTGCAGAACGTGCAGGTTTGCTACATAGTATACATGCTCCATGGTTGTTTGCTGCACCCATCAACCCATCGCCTACGTTAGATATTTCTCCTAATGCTATTCCTCCCATTGCCCCCTATCCCATGGCAGGTCCTGGTGTGTTACATTCCCTTCCCTGTGTCCATGTATTCTCATTGTTCAGCTCCCAGTTGTGAATGAGAACATGCGGTGTTTGATTTTCTGTTCCTGTGTTAGTTTGCTGAGAATGATGGTTTCCAGCTTCATCCGTGTCCCTGCAAAGGACATGAACTCATCCTTTTTTATGGCTGCATAGTATTCCATGGTATATATGTGCCACATTTTCTTTATCCAGTCTATCATTGATGGGGAGTTGGGTTGGTTCCAAGTTTGCTATTGTGAATAGTGCTGCAATAAACATATGTGTGCATGTGTTCTCTACAGTAGAATGATTTATAATCCTTGGGGTATATACCCAGTAATGGGATTGCTGGGTCAAATGGTATTTCTGGTTCTAGGTCCTTGAGGAATTGCCACACTGTCTTCCATAACAGTTGAACTAATTTACACTCCCATCAACAGTGAAAAAGCGTTCCTATTTCTCCACATCCTCTCCAGCGTCTGTTATTTCCTGACTTTTTAATGATTGCTATTCTAACTGGAGTGAGATGATATCTCATTGTGGTTTCGATTTGCATTTCTCTAATGAACAGTGATGATGAGATTTTTTTCATATGTTTGTTGGCCGCATAACTGTCTTCTTTTTATTTTCATTTTTTATGATTATTATACTTTAAGTTCTAGGGCACATGTGCATAACGTGCAGGTTTGTTACATGTGTATACTTGTGCCATGTTGGTGTGCTGCACCCATCAACTCGTCAGCACCCATCAACTCGTCATTTACATCAGGTATAACTCCCAATGCAATCCCTTCCCCCTCCCCCGTCCCCATGATAGGCCCCGGTGTGTGATGTTCCCCTTCCCAAGTCCAAGTGATCTCATTGTTCAGTTCCCACCTATGAGTGAGAACATGCGGTATTTGGTTTGATGGTTTCCAGCCGCATCCCCTACAAAGGACACAAACTCATCCTTTTTTATGGCTGCATAATATTCCATGGTGTATATGTCCACATTTTCTTAATCCATTCTATCACTGATGGACATTTGGGTTGATTCCAAGTCTTTGCTATTGTGAATAGTGCCACAATAAACATGCGTGTGCATGTGTCTTTATAGCAGCATGATTTATAATCCTTTGGGTATATACCCAGTAATAGGATGGCTGGGTCATTTGGTACTTCTAGCTCTAGATCCTTGAGGAATCGCTATACTGTTTTCCATAATGGTTGAACTAGTTTACAATCCCACCAACAGTGTAAAAGTGTTCCTATTTCTCCACATCCTCTCCAGCACCTGTTGTTTCCATTCTAACTGGTGTGAGATGGTATCTCATTGTGGTTTTGATTTGCATTTCTCTGATGGCCAGTGATGATGAGCGTTTTTTCATGTGTCTGTTGGCTGTATGAATGTCTTCTTTTGAGAAATGTCTGTTCATATCCTTTGCCCACTTTTTGATGGGGTTGTTTGTTTTTTTCTTGTAAATTTGTTTGAGTTCTTTGTAGGTTCTGGATATTAGCCCTTTGTCTGATGTGTAGATTGCAAAACTTTTCTCCCATTCTGTAGGTTGCCTGTTCACTCTGATGGTAGTTTCTTTTGCTATGCAGAAGCTCTTTAGTTTAATTAGATCCCATTTGTCAATTTTGGCTTTTGTTGCCGTTGCTTTTGGTGTTTTAGACATGAAGTCCTTGCCCATGCCTATGTCCTGAATGGTATTACCTAGATTTTCTTCTAGGGTTTTTATGGTATTAGGTCTAACATTTAAGTCTCTAATCCATCTTGAATTAATTTTCGTATAAGGAGTAAGGAAAGGATCCAGTTTCACCTTTTACTTATGGCTAGCCAATTTTCCCAGCACCATTTATTAAATAGGGAATCCTTTCCCCATTTCTTGTTTTTCTCAGGTTTGTCAAAGATCAGATGGCTATAGATGTGTGGTATTATTTCTGAGGACTCTGTTCTGTTCCATTGGTCTATATCTCTGTTTTGGTACCAGTACCATGCTGTTTTGGTTACTGTAGCCTTGTAGTGTAGTTTGAAGTCAAGTAGCATGATGCCTCCAGCTTTGTTCTTTTGACTTAGGATTGTCTTGTCAATGTGGGCTCTTTTTTGGTTCCATATGAACTTTAAAGCAGTTTTTTCCAATTTGGTGAAGAAAGTCATTGGTAGCTTGATGGGAATGGCATTGAATCTATAAATTACCTTGTGCAGTATGGCCATTTTCACGATATTGATTTTTCCTATCCATCAGCATGGTATGCTCTTCCATTTGTTTGTGTCCTCTTTTATTTCACTGAGCAGTGGTTTGTAGTTCTCCTTGAAGAGGTCCTTTACATCCCTTGTAAGTTAGATTCCTAGGTATTTTATTCTCTTTGAAGCAATTGTGAATGGAAGTTCATTCATGATTTGGCTCTCTGTTTGTCTATTACTGGTGTATAAGAATGCTTGTGATTTTTGCACATTAATTTTGTATCCTGAGACTTTTTTGAAGTTTCTTATCAGCTTAAGGAGATTTTGGGCTGAGACAATGGGATTTTCTAAATATACAATCATGTCATCTGCAAACGGGGATATTTGACTTCTTCTTTTCCTAACTGAATACCCTTTATTTCTTTCTCTTGCCTGATTGCCCTAGCCAGAACTTCCAACACTGTGTTGAATAGGAGTGGTGAGAGAGGGCATCCCTTTCTTGTGCCAGTTTTCAAAGGGAATTTTTCCAGGTTTGCCCATGCAGTATGATATTGGCTGTGGGTTTGTCATAAATAGCTCTTATTATTTTGAGATATGTTCCATCAACACCAAATTTATTGAGAGTTTTTAGCATGAAGGGCTGTTGAATTTTGTCAAAGTCCTTTTCTGCATCTATTGAGATAATCATGTGGTTTTTTCTTTGGTTCTGTTTATATGCTGGATTATGTTTATTGATTTGCATATGTTGAACCAGCCTTGCATCCCAGGGATGAAGCCCACTTGATCATGGTGGATAAGCTTTTTGATGTGCTGCTGGGTCAGTTTGCCAGTATTTTGTTGAGGATTTTTGCATCGATGTTCATCAGAGATATTGGTCTAAAATTCTCTTTTTTTGTTGTATCTCTGCCAGGCTTTGGTATCAGGATGATGTTGGCCTCATAAAATGAGTTAGGGAGGATTCCCTCTTTATCTATTGATTGGAATAATTTCAGAAGGAATGGTACCAGCTCCTCCTTGTACCTCTGGTAGAATTCAACTGTGAATCCATCTGGTCCTGGACTGCAGAAGATAGAATATTGCTGAACAGCGAGTGTACCTGTCTGATTCTTGCTTTGGAAGCTTCCTCTCAGGGATGTACTCCACTGTGTGAGGTGTGGGGTGTCGGTCTGCCCCTAGTGGGGGATGTCTCCCAGTTAGGCTACTCAGGGGTCAGGGACCCACCTGAGCAGGCAGTCTGTCCGTTCTCAGATCTCAACCTCCGTGTTGGGAGATCCACTGCTCTCTTCAAAGCTGTCAGACAGAGTCGTTTGCATCTGCAGAGGTTTCTGCTTCTTTTTTGTTGTTGCTGTTGTTGTTGTTGTTGTGTAGCTGTGCCCTGTCCCCAGAGGTGGAGTCTACAGAGACACGCAGGCCTCCTTGAGCTGCTGTGAGCTCCACCCAGTTCGAGCTTCCCAGCGGCTTTGTTTACCTACTTAAGCCTCAGCAATGGCGGGCGCCCCTCCCCCAGCCTGGCTGCTGCCTTGCCCTTAGATCACAGACTGCTGTGCTAGCAATGAGGGAGGCTCTGTGGGCATAGGACCCTCCCAGCCAGGTGTGGGATATAATCTCCTGTGTGCCCATTTGCTAAGACCCTCGGTAAAGCGCAGTATTGGGGTGGGAGTTACCTGATTTTCCAGGTGTTGTGTGTCTCAGTTCCCCTTGCTAGGAAAAGGGATTCCCTTCCCCCTTGCCCTTCCCAGGTGAGGCGGTGCCTCGCCCTGCTTCAGCTCTCGCTGGTCGGGCTGCAGCAGCTGACCAGCACTGACTGTCCGGCACTCCCTAGTGAGATGAACCCAGTACCTCAGTTGAAAATGCAGAAATCACCTGTCTTCTGTGTCGCTCACGCTGGGAGCTGGAGACTGGAGCTGTTTCTATTCGGCCATCTTGCTCCGCCCCCCCAACTGTCTTCTTTTGAGAAGTGTCTATTCATATCCTTCGACCACTTTTTGATGGGGTATTTTTTTTTCCTCATAAATTTGTTTAAGTTCCTTGTAGGTTCTGGATATTAGCCCTTCGTCAGATGGATAGATTGTAGAAATTTTCTTCCATTCTTTAGGTTGCCTGTTCACTCTGGTAATAGTTTATTTTGCTGTGTAGAAGCTCTTTAGTTTAATTAGATCCCATTTGTCAATTTTGGCTTTTGTTGCCATTGCTTTTGGTGTTTTAAACATGAAGCCTTTGCCCATGCCTACGTCCTGAATGGCATTGCCTAGGTTTTCTTCTAGGGTTTTTATGGTTTTAGGTCTTACTTTTAAGTCTTTACTCCATCTTGAGTTAATTTTTGTATATGGTGTTAGGAAGGAGTCTGGTTTCAGTTTTCTGCATATAGCTAGCCAGTTTTCCCTACACCATTAATTAAATAGTTCTCTAGTTCTTCTCTAGTTCTTTCCCCATTGCTTGTTTTAGTTGGGTTTGTCAAATATCAGATGGTTGTAGATAAGTGGTGTTATTTCTGAGGCTTCTGTTCGGTTCCATTGGCCTGTATATCTATTTTGGTACTAGTAACATGCTGTTTTGGTTACTGTAACCTTGTATAGTTTGAAGTCAGACAGCATATTGCCTCTGGCCTTGTTCTTACCTAAGATTGTCTTGGCTATATGGGCTTTTTTGGTTCCATATTAAATTTAAAGTATTTTTTTCTAAGTCTGTGAAGAAAGTCAATGGTAGCTTGATGGGAATAACATTGAATCTATATATTACTTTGGGCAGTATGGCCATTTTCACGATATTGATTCTTCCTATCCATGAGCATGGAATGTTTTTCCATTTGTTTGTGTCCTGTTTTATTTCCTTGAGCAGTGGTTTGTAGTTCTTGAAGAGGTCTTTCAGATCACTTGTATCACTTGTAAGTTGTATTCCTAGGTATTTTATTGTCTTGGTAGCAATTGTGAATGGGAGGTCACTCATGATTTGGCTCTCTGTTTGTCTATTACTGGTGTATAGAAATGCTTGTGATTTTTGCACATTGTTTTGTATCCTGAGACTTTGCTGAAGTTGCTTAATACCTTAAGGAGTTTTTGGGCTGAGACGATGGGTTTTCTGAAGATACAATCATGCCATCTGCAAAAAGAGACAATTAGACTCCCTCTGTCCCTATTTGAATACCCTTTATTTTTTTCTCTTGCCTGATTGTCCTGGTCAGAACTTCCAATACTCTTGAATAGGTGTGATGAGAGAGGACATTCTTGTCTTGTGCTGGTTTTCAAAGGGAATGCTTCCAGCTTTTGCCCATTCAGTATGATATTGGCTGTGGGTTTGTCATAAGCAGCTCTTATGATTTTGAGATATGTCCCACCAATACCTAGTTTAATGAGTATTTTTAGCATGAAGGGGCATTGAATTTTATCAAAGACCTTTTCTGCATCTATTGAGATAATTATGTGGTTTTTGTCATTGGTTTTGTTTATGTGATGGATTACATTTATTGATTTGCATATGTTGAACCAGCCTTGCATCAAATGGATGAAGCCAACTTGATCGTGGTGGATAAGCTTTTTGATGTGCTGCTGGATTCAGTTTGCCAGTATTTTATTGAGGATTTTGCATCAATGTTCATCAGGGATATTGGCCTGAAATTTTCTTTTTTTGCTTTGCCTCTGGCAGGCTTTGGTGTCCAGTTGATGCTGGACTCATAAAATGAGTAAGGGAGGAGTCCCTCTTTTTCTATGGTTTGGAATCATTTCAGAAGGAATGGTTCCAGCTTCTCTTTGTACCTCTGATAGAATATGTCTGTGAATCCATGTGGTCCTGGGCTTTTTTTTGGTTGGTAGGCTATTAATTACAGCCTCAACTTTAGAACTTGTTATTGGTCTATTCAGGGATTCAACTTCTTCCTGGTTTAGTCTTGAGAGGGTGTACGTGTGTAGGAATTTATCAATTTCCTCTAGATTTTCTAGTTTATTTGCATAGAGGTGTTTATCGTATTTTCTGATGGTAGTTTGTATTTTTGTGGGATCAGTGGTGATATCCCCTTTATCATTTTTTATTGTGTCTGCTTGGTTCTTTTCTTCTTTGTTAGTCTGGCTATTGGTCTATTTTGTTAATCTTTTCAAAAATATCAGCTCCTGGGTTGATTGATTTTTTGAAGGGATTTTCTTGTCTCTAGCTCCTTCTGTTCTGCTGTGATCTTAGTTATTTCTTGTCCTCTGCTAGTTTTGAATGTGTTTGCTCTTGCGTCTCTAGTTATTTTAATTGGGATGTTAGGGTGTCAATTTTAGATCTTCTCCATTTTCTCCTATGGTCATTTAGGGCTATAAATTTCCCCCTAAACACTGCTGTAGCTGTGTCCCAAGAATTCTGGTACATTGTGTCTTTATTCTCAGTGGTTTCAAAGAACTTATTTATTTCTGCCTTAATTTTGTTATTCACCCAGTAGTCATTCAGGAGCAAGTTGTTCAATTTCCATGTAGTTGTACAGTTTTGAGTGAGTTTCTTAATCCTGAGCTCTAATTTGATTGTACTGTGATGTGAGAGACTGTTATGATTTCTGTTCTTTTACATTTGCTGAGGAGTGCTTCACTTCCAATTATGTGGTCAATTTTAGAGTAAGTGGTATGTGGTGCTGAGAAAAATGTATATGTTGTTGATTTGGGGTGGAGGGTTCTGTAGATGTCTATTAGGTCCACTTGATCCAGAGCTGAGTTCAAGTCCTGAATATCCTTGTTACTTTTCTGTCTCATTGATCTGTCTAATATTGACAGTGGGGTGTTAAAGTCTTTCCACTATTATTGTGTGGAAGTCTAAGTCTCTTTGTAGGTCTCCAAAAACTTGCTTCATATATCTGGGTGCTCCTGTATTGGGTTCATATGTATTTAGGATAGTTAACTCTTCTTGTTGCCTTGATCCCTTTACCATTATGTAATGCCCTTGTCTTTATCTTTGTTGGTTTAAAGCCTGTTTTTATCAGGGACTAGGATTGCAACCCCTGCTTTTTTTGCTTCCCATCTGCTTGGTAAATATTCCTCCATCCCTTTATTTTGAGCCTATGTGTGTCTTTGCACATGAGATGTGTCTCCTGAAAACAGCACACTGATGGATCTTGACTCTTTATCCAATTTACCAGTCTGTGTCTTTTAATTGGGTCATTTAGCCCATTTACATTTAAGGTTAACATTGTTATGTGTGAATTTGATCCTGTCATCATGATGCTAGCTGATTATTTTGCACATTAGTTGATGCAGTTTCTTCATAGTGTCATTAGTCTTTATATCTTGGTATGTTTTTGCAGTGGCTGGTACTGGTATTTCCTTTCCACATTTAATGCTTCCTTTAGACGCTCTTGTAAGGCAGGCCTGTTGGTGAGAAAAATCCCTCAGCGTTTGCTTGTCTGTAAAAGATATTTCTCCTTTGCTTATGAAGCTTAGTTTGACTGGATATGAAATTCTGGTTTGAAAATTCTTCTTCTTTAAGAATCTTGAATATTGACCCTCACTCTCTTCTGGCTTGTATGGTTTCTGCAGAGAGATCCACTGTTAGTCTGATGAGCTTCCCTTTGTGGGAAACCTGACCTTTCTCTCTGTCTGCCCTTTGTATTTTTCCTTCATTTCAACCTTGGTGAATCTGCCTATTATGTGTGTTGGCGTTGCTCTTCTTGAGGAGTATCTTAGTGTCACTCTCTGTGTTTCCTGAATTTGAATCTTGGCCTATCTTGCTAGGTTGGGGAAGTTCTCCTGGATAATATTCTGAAGTGTGCTTTCCAATTTGGTTCCATTCTCTCCGTCACTTTCAGGTACACCAATCAATCACAGGTTTGGTCTTTTCACATAGTCCCATATTTCTTGAAATCTTGTTTGCTCCTTTTCATTCTGTTTTCTCTAATCTTGTCTTCATGCTTTATTTCATTAAGTTGATCTTCAGTCTCTGATATCCTTTCTTCTGCTTGATCAATTTGGCTATTGATACTTATGTATGCTTCATGAAGTTCTTGTACTGTGTTTTTCAGCTCCATTAGCTTATTTATGTTCTTCTTTAAACTGGTTATTCTAGTTAGCAGTTCCTATAACCTTTTATCAAGGTTCTTAGCTTCCTTGCATTGGGTTAGAACATGCTCCTTTAGCTTGGTGGAGTTTGTTATTACCCACCTTCTGAAATCTACTTCTGTCAATTTGTCAAACTCATATTCTGTCCGGTTTTGTTCTGTTACTATTGAGGAGTTGCGATCCTTTGGAGGAGAAGAGGCATTCTGGTTTTTGGAATTTTCAGCATTTTGCGCTAGTTATTCCTCATCTTTATGGATTTATCTACTTTTGATATTTGATGCCAAGGACCTTTGGATGGTGTTTTTGCATGGGCATCCTTTTTGTTGATGTTGATATTATTGCTTTCTGTTTGTTAGTTTTCCTTCTAACAGTCAGTCCCCTCTTCTGCAGGTCTGCTAGAGTTTGCTGGAGGTCTACTCTAGGCCCTATTTGTCTGAGTATCACCAGCAGAGGCTTCAGAACAGCAACTATTGCTACCTGTTCCTTCCTCTGGAAGCTTCATCCCAGAGGGGCACCCACCAGATGCCAGCTGGAGCTCTCCTGCATGAGGTGTCTGTTGACCCCTGCTGGGAGATGTCTCCCTGTCAGGAGGCACGGTGGTCAGGGACCCACTTGAGGAGCCAGTCCGTCCCTTAGCAGAGCTCAAGCAGTGTGCTGGGAGATCCACTGCTCTCTTCAGAGCCTGCAGACAAGAAAGTTTAAGTCTGCTGAAGCTGCACCCACAGTCACCCCTTCCCCAAGTTGCTCTGTCCCAGCGAGATGGGAGTTTTATCTACAAGCCCCTGACTGGGGCTGCTGCCTTTCTTTCAGAAATGCCCTGCCCAGAGAGAAGGAATCTAGACAGGCAGTCTGGCTACAGTGATTTTGCTGGGCTGCAGTGGGGTCCGCTCAGTCCGACCTTCCCTGTGGCTTTGTCTACACTGTGAGGGGAAAACTGCCTACTCAAGCCTCAGTAATGGTGAACGCCCCTTCCTGCACCAAGCTTGAGAGTCCCAGGTAGACTTCAGACTGCTGTACTGGTGAGAATTTCCAGCCAGTGGATCTTAGCTTGCTGGGCTCCATCAGGCTGGGACCCACTGAGCCAGACCACTTGGCTCCATGGCTTCAGCCCCCTTTCCAGGGGTGCGAACAGTTCTGTCTCACTGGCATTCCAGGCGCCGCTGGGGTATGAAAAAAAAAAAGACTCCTGCAGCTAACTCAGTGTCTGCCCAAATGGCCACCCAGTTTTGTGCTTGAAATCCAGGACCCTGGTGGTGTAGGCACCCGAGGGAATCTCCTGGTCTGTGAGTTGCAAAAAAACATGGGAAAGGCATAGTATCTGGGCCAGATAGCACCATCCCAGCACAGTCTCTCACAGCTTCCCTTGGCTAGGGGAGGGAGTTCCCCGATCCCTTGTGTTTCCTAGGTGAAGTGATGCCCCACCTGCTTCTGCTCTCCCTCCATGGGCTGCCACCACTATCTAACCAGTCCCAATGAGATGAACCAGGTACCTCAGTTGGAAATGCAGAAATCACTCTCCTTCTGCGTTGGTCTCGCTGGGAGCTGCAGACTGGAGCTGTTCCTATTCTGCCATCTTGCCCGGATCCTTCTTTTTTTGCTTGTTATGCTTAAATACCTAGCAAAATTCTGAAAAAATAGTTATTGTTGAAAAGAACAAAATGGGCAAGCTATAAATGATTCACCTTTCCACCAAGCCCCACAATACAACTGATTGGAGTCACATTGTTTGAATAAACTAGGAAAAAGTCAGGATATATCAAATTCCATGTGTATTTGCATATTTTTATATATACTAATGTCCCACCTTCACTCAACTCTGGTTGATTGTCATTGACAATAGAAAATTTTGAAAGGAAAAGATGATAATACATTCTCATAAAAATCAACATGGAAAGGAAGAGTTTTGCTATCCTAATGCAATTTGTTTTAACTTCACTAGCAGATAGGAGGCAGATTCAGCATGTTTCTTCTTGACATTGTTTGCATAAATTTCAACAAGAAAATGCAGGATGTGTTCCTTTGGCCTTTTACTGTATTCGACGAGGTTTTGGAGTCAGAGTCTTTAGAAAAATGAAAATCCTAGTAGTCTTTGAAAGAGATCGATGATCCTTAGTAAAGGATAATGCAACCAAAGAGCCAAACATTCTCTTGCTTTTTAATATATGTTAAATTCCAATTTGTGAGGGATGACTCAGGTAGTCTTACAAACTACTAATGAGGATTTGTTTGTAGTTTGCAATATATATTCAGCTCCATGAGAAAACATGATGCTTTCTCTGCTCCCCTGTCCTTTTCTCATCTTTAGGTCCCAGCTTAGCCATTACTTCGCTGAGGAAGACCACCCTGACACTGTTCTTTATCCATCAATATTGGGCTGGGCATTCGTTTCATACATTCCCATGAAATCCTATCATTACCTCTTTTGTAGGACTTATTACTTGATAGGCAGTCAAGTCTCTTCAGTTGTATACACACACACACACACACACACACACACACACACACATTCCTTAAGTGCATGGGCTGAAATTTGTTCACTCATTATATCCTCAATGCTTAGAACTTGCCTGGAGCAAAATACATGATCAATAAATATTTGATGAAAAAAATGTTTAAAGAAAGTAAAAGAATTACAAAATCATCTATATACACAGTCGTAGACATATCAAATATATGCTTTTCAGCAGTAAACTACCTAATGGAGATTTTTTAAATCATGTAATTAATTAAATGAGAGTACAGCACAAAGGAGGATATTTAAATATATATGAGAAAACCATATATGTAATAGAATATTACTATTTCTTATTTCTGATGACAATGATTAGAAATTTTGGTAACAATAATAGAAAAGTGTTTATATGCTGCTGGAAAAAAAAAGGTGTAGTTTAAGTCTTGCACAAAATGTGTCATGGAAACCACCTTAATTTCAAGATATTTGGGATGGACATCAACAAACACCATTGATATATTCAATGTTTGAGGCTTTAATTAGGACAAATGAAAATATGAATCTAGTTTGGAAATCATCTTTAATTAGGCTGTAGTGGTAAGAGGTCAAGAGCAGGTGGAATGATTGTCTCCATAGAGACATGTTAACTGATTATAGGCAAATCATGTATTCACTTAAGCCTTACTTATGTAATAAACAGTATATAAATCATAGTAACAATAAACACTATAATAATAGCACTATCAGAGTAATAGTAATAACACTATAATAATAACAAAATCATAGTAATAATCATATTAATATAATACTGTAAATCATAGTAATAATAACACTATCTGTCCAACTGCATGATAGATTTGGCACATAAATGACCTTTTCTTTTCTTTTTTAAAATTATGCTTTAAGTTCTGGGTTACATGTGCAGAACATGCAATTTTGTTATACAGGTATACACATGTCATGGTGGCTTGATGCACCCATCAGCCCTTCACCTACATTAGGTATGTCTCTTAATGCTATGCCTCCCCTAGCCCTCCACCCCCTGACAGACACTGGTGTGTGATGTTCCCCTCCCTGTGTCCATGTATTCTCATTGTTCAGCTCCCACTTATGAGTGAGAACATGTGGTGTTTGGTTTTCTGTTCTTGGGTTAGTTTGCTGAGAATTATGGTTTCCAGCTACATCCATGTCCCTGCAAAGGACATGAACTCATCCTTTTTTTATGGCTGCATATAAACATATATGTGCATGTGTCTTTGTAGTAGAATGATTTATAATCTTTGGGGTATGTACTCAGTAATGGGATTGCTGGGTCAAATAGTATTTCTAGTCCTAGATCCTTGAGGAATCGCTACACTATCTTCCACAATGGTTGAACTAAGTTACATTCCCATCAGCAGTGTAAAAGCGTTCCTATTTCTCCACATCCTCTCCAGCATCTGTTGTTTCCTTGCTTTTTAAATGATCATCATTCTCACTGGAGTGAGGTGGTATCTCATTGTGGTTTTGATTTTCATTTCTCTAATGGCCAGTGATGATGAGCTTTTTTTTTTCATATGTTTGTTGGCTGCATAAATGTCTTCTTTTGAGAAGTGTCTGTTCATATCCTTTGTTGGCTGCATAAATGTCTTCTTTTGAGAAGTGTCTGTTCATATCCTTTGACCACTTTTTGATGGGGTTGTTTGTTTTTTTCTTGTAAATTTGTTAAAGTTCTTTGTAGATTCTGAATATTAGCCCTTTGTCAGATGGATAGATTGCAAAAATGTTCTCCCATTCTGTAGGTTGCCTATTCACTCTGATGATAGTTTCTTTTGCTGTGCAGAAGCTCTTTAGTTTAATTAGATCCCATTTGTCAATTTTGGCTTTTGTTGCCATTGCTTTTGGTGTTTTAAACATGAAGCCTTTGCCCATGCCTATGTCCTGAATGGCATTGCCTAGGTTTTCTTCTAGGGTTTTTATGGTTTTAGGTCTTACTTTTAAGTCTTTACTCCATCTTGAGTTAATTTTTGTATAAGGTGTAAGGAAGGGGTCTAGTTTCAGTTTTTTGCATATGGCTAGCCAGTTTTCTGAACACCATTAATTAAATAGGGAATCCTTTCCCCATTGCTTGTGTCAGGTTTGTCAAAGATCAGATGGTCTTTTTTTTGCTCGGTATGTTTTACTCAAGATTCAAGATTTAAGTTTCACTTCAACTGTCACCTCCATGATGAAGACTTCTCTGAGCTGTCCAACAGAGTTAGTTCATTCTTCCTCTGGTTGTCCTAGGTCTTCATGCATACCACACTTCTCACACTTTTTGTGCTTTAAATATAAGCTGTCTGTTTCCTACCTAGACTATGTATAATGAATGAAAGGGTGGATGGAATTATATATATATATATATCCATATAATAAATTTATATGGAGATATAATAAATAATTTATATGGAGATATAATTAATAAATAAATTTATTATATGGAGATATATATATCTCCATATAATAAATTAGCACATGAGTAGACACCAAAGAAGATAATAAAATAGCACATACTTTAGAAAATTTAAAGAACTTGGGACATAAATATAAGATAGTATTATCACTAGTGTTTCATGTTGGCTTCACTGAAGAAACATAGCAAGATCCACAAGAGTGCCCCAGCCTGTTCATAGGCAGATGCTTCCCTTTATATACTGTGAAAATGTATTTACCTTTTTCTTCTGACAAGGAGAAGAATAGCATAGGCACAAAAGCATGGGCTCTGGGGTTAAACTGATTAAGCTAAAATTTTTGTACTACCACTTGCTTCCTGTATGAGTTTATATCAACTTCAGTCTCTCACTTCCTTCTTTTACAAGATTGGGATAACATTGCCTACCTCTCAGATTGTTGTTGTTAAAAATTAAATGAGATAATTAATTAAATGAGATAATTCTTAATATACTTAGCAAAAGGCATAATGTAGATGCTCAGTAAATGGCACTTTTTATTTTTATTATGAATAAATTGACTAATTTCTCAAGACCTTACTCATTCATTGAGAGCAAACATTTATTGAGTGCCTATTGTGTGTTCAACACGTTTCAGAAGGTAGAAATACTTATTAAAAAGGCAAAAGAGATTCCTGTCCTGTAGGAGCTTACATTTTACAGTACAGAGAGACAAACAGTGAAGAAATGGACAAAAATCTTAAACAGACTGTGAAAAGCACTGTGAAGAAACAGAGTTATATGAAAGAGAATAAGCAGAGGTGGATCACTTAGGATGAGGTAGCCATGGAAAGCTTCTCTCAGAAAGCAACTGGGACCTAAATGACAGGAAGGAACCAGCCTTGTGAAGAGCCAGTGAAATGCATTCCAGGCCAAGTTCAAAGAACATGAAGTGGGAAATGACTTGTCATCTTCAGTGAACAGAAAAGAGGCCAGGATATGGCTGAGGCACAGGAAGTGAGGGTGAGAGTGGTAAAAGGTATTGTTGGAAAATAAGCCAGGAGCAGATCATAAGGCTCTTGATAAGGAGCTTTGAATTCATTTAAGGGGAATAGAATGCACTGAAGGGTTTGAAGCAGGGTAGTGATATGTTATATGTTTTTTTAAAAATCAACATGGAGGCTGTATAAAGATGAGGAAAGAAAGGAAAGAACAGAAACAGGAATGGCAGTTAGGAGCTTTTGCAAAGTTCCAGCTGAAAGATGATAAAGCTTTGATCAGAGTGGTAGCAGAGAAGGTAATAAGAGCTGATTCAAGGTATCTTCTGGGTGTCAGTCTGATAGAATTTACTAACATTAGATTCAGGAGAGGTCAGGGTGAGAGAAAAAAGGATAAATAAGAATGATTCATAAGTTTTTGCTTTAACCAACTGGGTGGATGGTAGATTGGATGGTTAATTACACAGGGAAGCCTAAGGAAGGAGCAGATGGGAGTGGGAGGTAGAAAGTCAGGAAATCCATTTTGGATATTTTGACTCATAGATGAAAACATGAAATAGATATTTTTCATAATACTATTGAGTTTAAGGAAACATTTATATTGGAAACAAATGTAAATGTAATTAGTACACAAATGGTATCTAAGTCTTGGAATGGGATAAAATCACTTAGGGAAGTAGCTCTCAATTTTGACTACATATTAGATTCCCCTGGGGAACTTTTGAATACAAATGGCTAGATCCCAGCCCTGATCAATTGAATAAGAAGCCCTAGGGTGTTAGTTGGACATCAATATTAAAAAATAAACCTTTAGGTTAATTCTGTCCCATTCATGAGTGCTGAGAACCACTGACCCAGGGAGAGATTTTAGAAAGAGAAGAGAAAGTGGCCCTAGATTGAGCTCTGAGACACTACAATGCTTAGAGAACTAAGATTCTCAGTAAAGGAAACTAACAAGGAGCAGCCCAAAAGACTGAAAATAGACAAACTTGGTACCCTCAAGAGAGGAAAGGGTTTAAAAAAGTGTGGCTAACTGGTTTCAATGTTACTAAGAGGTCAAGTAAGCTGAGGACAGATGTAGTGTTTCAAAATTTATTTTTCATTGAAGCATAATGTATACATAATAAACTGCACTGTATACATCTTAAGTGGACATTTTGATTACTTTGTGTGCATGTAGACACTGGAGTAACTGCCAGTCAGATCCAGATATGAAACTTTCCAACACCCTAAAAGGATCTTTTGTTTCTCTTCCAGATTCATATCTCCCTCACCTCTAGGAAGAAAGCAATTTTCTGATTATATAGTCATGAATTAGTTTTGCCCATTTTAAACTCCTTATAAAAATAATTATACAATGTATACTGTTGTGTCTGGCTACTTTTGCTCAGCTTTATTTCTCTGAGCTTCATCCATGTTATTCCATATATCAACAGTTTATTCTTTTCTGTAGCTCCATAATTTTCAATTGCATAAACTTAGTGAATATAATTCATCTAGTCTCCCATTGATAGATATTTGGGTTGCTTCCAGTTTATTGGCTCTTACCAATAAAGCTGTTATAACCATTCTATACATGGTTTTTGATGGACATACATTTACTTTTCTACTGGGTATTTTTCTAGGAATGGAATTGCTGGCTCCTTGCGATAGGTCTACACCTGACTTTAGAAGATCCTGCCACACAGTTTTCCAGAGTAGTTATACAAACTTACACCCTCTCCAGCAATAAATGGGAGTTCTAATATTCCATACACTCACCAATACTTAATATTGTCAATCTTTCAATTTGTAGCAATTCTGGTGGATGTGAAGTGGTATTTCATTGTAGTTTCACTTTGCCTTTCTTGATAAATAATGAGAGGCTTTTTTTTGTGAGACAGAGTTTTGCTCTTGTCACCCAAGCTGGAGTGCAATGGTGCAATCTTGGTTCACTGCAACCTCCGCCTCCTGGGTTCAAGTGATTCTCTTGCCTCAGCCTCCTGAGTAGTTGGGATTACAGGTGCCTGCCACCATGCCCCGCTAATTTTTTGTGTTTTTAGTAGAGACGGGGTTTCACCATGTTGGTCAGGCTGGTCTTGAACTCCTGACCAATGAGAAACAATGAGAACATTTAACATACTTACTGGGCATTTAGCTATCCTCTTAGTAACGTCCCTGTTCAAAACTTTTGGCCAATTGTATTGATTTGTTTTTCTTTTCCTTTCTTTATTTTTTATTCTTCTTCTTTTTTTTTTTTCAGACAGAGTCTCACTCTGTTGTCCAGGCTGAAGTGCAGCGGCACAACCTTAGCTCACTTCAACCTCTGCCTCTTTGGGTTCAAGCAATTCTGCTGCTTCAGCCTCCTAAGCAGCTGTGATTACAGGCATGCGCCACTACGCCTGGCTAATTTTTGTATTTTTAGTAGCAATGGGGTTTCACCATGTTGGCCAGGCTGGTCTTAAACTCCCAGCCTCAAGTGATCCACCTGCCTCGGCCTCCCAAATGCTGGGATTACAGATATGAGCCACCACACGTGACCAACTTGTTTTTCTTTTAATTGTTGATTTGCAGAAATTCTGTATATAATTTGGATATCGATCATTTGTTAGATGCATATGTTGTGAATGTTTTCTTCTAGTTTCTCAGTGTCTTGCTTTTACATTCTTTTAATGTTATATTTTGATGGAAAGAACATTAATTTTAATAAAAACCATTTCCTCAGTTCTCTTATGGTACTTTTAATGTCATATGTAAAAATCTTTGTCTACATCAAGGTCATGAAGTTATGTTTTTCTCTATAAACTTTATTGTTTTACCTTTTGTATTTAGGCCTCCCCAGCAATGCACCTACACTCATGCACACAAAATGTTGCCTATGATTTCTGAGGACTTGTGCAGATTCCATGAAGTCCACACATGTTGAGAGAATCTGTTCTAGCTGGGCTACCATCTCTTAGGAATCAACCCATTTATAATGTAGATTATGTTTCTCTTTCTAGGGTCTCACTCTGTGACTCAGGCTGGAGTGCAAAGGTGCAATCATGGCTCATTGCAGACTCAATCTTGTGGGCTCAAGTGATCCTCCCACCTCAGTCTACTGAGTAGCTGGGATGACAGCTGTGTGCCCCCTCGCTAATTTTTGTATTTTTTTGTAGAGATGGAATGTCACCGTGTTGCCCAGGCTGGTCTGAAACTCCTGGACTCAAGAAATCCTCCTGCCTCAGCTCCAAAGTGCTGGGATTACAGGCATAAGCCAGCCTGCCTGGCCTTGAATCATTTTTATACACTCACATCCTTTGTCTTTACATTCAATCAGTCCCCAAGTCTACTGCTGATCTTTGATGCTTTTTTTTTTTTTCAATTATTTTCATTCCTCATTCCCTTTTTTTGTTCTAGGCTTTTATTACACTTCAGCTATGATTTTTGCTGTCACTCTTGACTGGTATTCTAGACACTAATTTTCCATTATTCAGTGCATTAGCAAACTGTGGCTCAATTTACAGTTCAAGTCCAGTTGTATCCCCTTTGGCTTGAAAATTAGAAATGGCTATCACTGTCCCATGAATAGAGTTTAAATAGCAAAGAATGTATTTCATTCAACAAATAGGCATTTTTAGAGAATCCCCTCCATTCTAGGAAATAAGAGTATTCCTAAAATTCCCAACCCCAGTTGATCCCTCTGCTTCCTGTGACCTCCAATTTCCCCTTGGTAACTATAAAACTCATCTTGGCCCTTAAATCTCTATAGTTTTATATCGCTTCTTAATGACTTCAGAGCATGCCCTATTAGATCAAGAAAATGAACTTCATTAGAATACACGTATATATCACTACAGAGCACATTAGTATTTTAGATATTAAATTAGCTTATTTCCTTCATCATTTCACAAATACATGAGACAACTCTAGGTGCTTAGAAAATGAGTTTATTTGATTGTCTTCATTAATTTCCAGAGTCTTTTGTTTTTTAAACTCATTTGTGGGCAACTGATTACATTGTCATCACAACTCTTCTTAGAAACTTGGGGTGACCTTTGTCACTCTGAATAGTTGACAGTGACATTATGAAGAGAAGACATTTGTAACCCGAAGTTCATGTAAATTTGTGTGAATTTCTAAGATGAGTAGTTTCATAGCTCCCATTAGACTCTCAAATTTATCCTTCACCAGTAAAAAGGTTAAGAATTATAAAGACTGTAACAATCTTTCAAATAACAATTACAAAATGCTCAATAAGTGCATGAGTGAAATCGAGTGACAATGAAAAGCTGAAAGAAGAATACTCACGATGATAGAAGGATTTTCTGTAGGTAAAAAATATCACGCAAAAGGTTATTTTATACGCATTACGAAGTCAAAGTCAGCATTTAAGAATAGGTCATAAATGTGATAATGATTATTTCTGTAACTATTTTAGAGTACTAAAATATTACAGTGAAACAAGGAATATTTTAAAACATATAAAAGGCATATATATATATATATATAATATCATCAAGAGAAAAATCCCATTATCAACAAAGTCTGATATTTTTTATTAAAAAATAGTGATGGCAATACAATAATAGAAAAAAATCCGGAGCCTTGCATCTAGTAAGATCTTCTTTATTGTTTCTATGATTTAAGAGTAAACATCCTAAAGTGTACCATGATTTTAGAATAAATCCAGTTGATTGTAGGAAGGCAGAGACAGAAGGTGAATGAGTTTAGAGATTTGATTGAGTAAGTTGCTGACATCTTTAGGGTCAGACAGTAAGATTTTTTTCCCATTCACAGTACAGCTGGGATTTCCTTCTGTTGGTTACATGGGATTCTAGAGGAGTAGGCTAAATGAATACAAATAAAGAAAAGAGATTTCACAATTAATCACACTTAAAAGTACTATCAGGTCTTTGTAAAACCACATTTTACTAGAAAAGAATGTGTATCTTAATTATTTATGTTATTATTGGTGAAAGTCAGTTGGCCTTAACATGTATAGCTTCTAGAAGAAAGACCACTTGCATATTACCAAAATGGAAAAGGTCCACGTCGGAGTAGCTCAACTACACCTGGCAAGTTATTCGGTGCCCTTCTATGAACAGACTGAGATTAGAGGTGGGACAATATTTTTATTCCTAATCTTTAAGGCAACAGTAAAATAGATTGTTAAAAATCAAACCGGATCTGTTTTGTTGACTTTTCTGAAGGGATTATGATAGGTGTGTTTTAGAACTTCTAGACAAAGACCAGTCTGGGTGACTGGCTAGTCTCCTACTCTGGCCAATTTATCCTAAGTTGATCCCTTGGGTCTAGTGATAAGGGTGTTGACCCCCCCTTAGACTGAACAAGGTTTAGCCCTAATCCTGCCTAGGTCTGCCTGCCACCCTACCCCCAACATCACTTGGGTAAGAAAAGTTTTCAAGGAGCCCCTGACACAAAGGAGGCAAGTGGAGAGCCAAGAAAGGAAGCTGAGGAGGCTTTGGCCAAGAGAGGGAATAGTAAAAAACTACTTCGGGGAGAGAAAACTCTGGATGCTCTGACTATGAATTTATGGACAGAATCTGCTGCCCCAAGCAATACCCAAGTAATATGACAGAAGCATGAAGACAAAATTGTCTTTGGCTCTGTCATATGATGACTAGAGTAGGTTAAACAGATTCAAGAACATTAAGGTTTCATTAGTTTTAGAAAACACTTTGTACATTATATGTGCTTTTACTTGCATTATTATATGCCATCTTCAAAGCCAATCTGTGAGGTAGCCATTAAATGTCATTGGTTTACAAGTGTTAACACCAGCTCAGGCAGGCCCATTGGCCTCAGGGCATGCAGCTGGAGACTGGAGGAGCTAGGAGCAGGGTTTCTGCTCATGGACTTAGTTTATCTTCTAGTCTACACTGGGGTTCTTTGGAACATCCATCGAAAGTCACTGTATTAGTTTGTATTAGTTTGCTAGGGCTGTGATAACAAAACGCTACAGACTGGGTGGCCTAAACAACATACATTTATTTTCTCACAATTTTGGAGGCTGGATGTTCAACATCAAGGTGTTCCAGAGTTAGTGTCTTCTGAGGACCCTCTGTCCTTGACTTGTAGATGACAATTTTCTCCCTCTGTCTTTACATCGTCTTCCCTCTGTATCTGCTGCATCCAAATTTCCTCTCCTTATAAGCACACCAGTGATATGGTGTTAGAGCTCATCCAAAAGACCTCATTTAACCTAATTACCTCTTTAAAGACTCTCTATCCAAAAATAGTCTTGTTCTAATGTATGGAAGGTTAGGACTTCAACATATAAATTTTGGGATGATACGGTTCAGATCATAAGAGTCACCAATAACAAAACTATGTCCTTATTCACTTAATATTTACAAATCATGTGTGATAAAATGAAATCTGCAGTACCTGAAACACTTTTTATAACATAAACTTGAATATTAAAAATCAAAAATAAATCTTTTTTAGCTTCAATTTAACAATATTTAGTCATGCCAAACTCTACAGTTTTTTCTTTGGTTTGTTTTCCTGGTTGTGAGCAGAAATAAATGACAGTGGGGCTCAGGACTTTTGTTTCATAAAGGTCAACAATTAAGAAATTTTTGACAACATTAGCTCAGAAAATTAAAAATTAGGTAATTCCATAATGCTATAAACCTGGTAGATGTAAAAAGTTCACTTGTCAGCCCATGACTCCTGAGAAGTTTTCCAAGCCAAAGCAGATGAGAGACCCATCCCAAATAAGAGACCAGTCCCCAAGCAAGCATGTAACTTGCTTCTTCTTATGACCTAATGTAACATCCATGAAGCTTCCTTAATATCAGAAGTGCTGGCTCAGACTTCCAGAACTGCAGAAGCTATGTGAAATCTGTGGCTTTGAGGGGAGTTGCAGTTAGAGTCTATGGATCTTAAATTAGTTGGTTAACAACTTGATTGGAATGTCTATGCTTTAGAGGAATCTTCACATATCCAAATAAATATTT
The DNA here is from genome assembly GCF_007565055.1 of Rhinopithecus roxellana. Lineage (NCBI taxonomy): Eukaryota > Metazoa > Chordata > Mammalia > Primates > Cercopithecidae > Rhinopithecus > Rhinopithecus roxellana. The sequence continues at coordinate 63,266,350 of NC_044559.1, read as the reverse complement.
AGGGAAGCCAAGGGTGGCTATATGCCCTAGGGTAATTAGAAGTTTAATTGGCAAAATTCTTAATATATGGTACATTTTCCATCTGAAATATTCTATTAGAAACAATACTAAATCAACAATTTCAGAGCACATATTTAATGAGATATTTACTAATTCCTTTGTTACTTGACATCAAATTAACCAAAACAGAAAATTCAGAAATTATTGTCCACAATAGAAAGAATCTCAACTTTCTCTTTTATATTTAATGAAAAGAAGAAAGTTCCACTGAAACGTAGGCATCATCTGGGAACATTATAAAATTCTACAATTTAAAGAATAATAAAACAAACAAACAAATAAATAAACAAAATTCCACAATTACCTCTTGCATAGACCAATGTACTTCAGAATATGAAAGGCCAGTCATATCAAACATATTTGCAAAATTAATCATACTGTAGCCATGGCACACTATTTAAACAAATACCAATAAAACAAGTAAAATGTACCTTCTTTTAATAATAAATATATCTTATTAAAATATATTTCATTTTAGAAAATATAATTAGTAACCAGGTAAAGTCGAATTGATTATTTAATAAAATTATATTATCCATTAGTTAAATTTTACTACTATATGATGACCTGGTTTGGTATCTTGGGAAAAACAATATATCTACCGAGACACTATACTTGGAAGGTTTTCAATAGTTAATTCTAGGTTTACTTGATTTGACTAAAAGTTAAAAACAACATTTTTTTTTTTTTTTTTTTTTTTTTTTTTTTTTTTTTTTTTTTGAGACGGAGTCTCACTCTGTCGCCTGGGCTGGAGTGCAGTGGCCGGATCTCAGCTCACTGCAAGCTCCGCCTCCTGGGTTTACTCCATTCTCCTGCCTCAGCCTCCCAAGTAGCTGGGACTACAGGCGCCCGCCACCTCGCCCGGCTAGTTTTTTTTTTTTTTTTTTTTGTATTTTTTAGCAGAGACGGGGTTTCACCATGTTAGCCAGGATGGTCTCGATCTCCTGACCTCGTGATCCGCCCGTGTCGGCCTAAAAACAACATTTTTTAATTTACAATATGTCTACCTTTTAGATATAAGTGTGAATAAACCAGAGTTTAGTTTAACTAAGGCTCTTCCAGTATTTGAGTCTTTTGAGGCAGCTATACCCATAAGCCACTTTTATTGACCTAGTCAAACTTACATGTCCTCTACGACTACACAGAGTTTTGAAGAAAAAAAGTCTTGTATTCATAGCTACACAACTTCAAAATTTGAGCACCTTTTGACATTTTTTCTTTAAGCTAAACCACATTCTCTTTAAGGAATGAGATTATTTTGATTTCTCTCAGTAGTATATAAAGCCACTTGCAAAGCTAAGGAAAGATGTTTCCTCATAGGTTGTAAAACAGCTATGATCCAGTTAAGACTTTTGGGGGCTTTTATCTGTATTGAAAAGTAGGACAAGGCACCTTCCTTTAATTATCTCCCTATTCCCTGTTTTCACTGTTCCATCCCTTTTAAGAGATACTACATTGGAGTTAAAAATCTCCATTTGGTGATAAACATACTTTTGAAAACATCAATGTCATTAGTCATCCTTATTAGCTCTTCAACTGTAGTTGATTTTATTGGATACATCCTGCTTAAAATCAGCTTGAAATTTTTAAGCTTTCATTGGAAGAGAGCTAGAAATGAAGAAAGAATGAAGCAAGCAGTAAAAGAGGCTGTGTTTCCCAGCCTGGATCAATCTGCCTCTCTAATCGTCTCCAATATTTTCCTTTCTTTATCTTTTCCCCTCTCCAATTTATTTTTTTCTGTAACTTTTACTTAGTAAACTACTTTTGATATAGCTTAAATACTGGGATTAAAATAAAGAAGCAGTTAAAAGCATGATCTAAAGGAACCAGCAGGAATGTTTAATGGTTTTTCCCATTATGTGTGATAGAATGTGTATTTCTGCCAGGCACGGTGGCTCACACATGTAATCCCAGCACTTTGGGAGGCCGAGGGCAGATCACTTGAGGTCAGGAGTTCAAGACCAGCCTGGCCAACATGGTGAAACCCCGTCTCTTCTAAAGATACAAAAATTAGCCAGGCATGGTGGTGTGTGCCTGTAATCCCAGCTACTTGGGAGGCTGAGGCGGGAGAATTACTTGAACCCAGGAGGTGGAGGTTGCAGTAAGCCAAGATGATGCCACTGCACTCCAGCCTGGGTGATAGAGTGAAGCTCTATCTAAAAAAAAAAAAAAAAAAAAGTGGATATTTTACATCAGGAAATTAATTTTTTACTCTTATTCAAAACAGAAAGTTACTGCCAAAGGGAAAGAATTAGGGTTTCCCATTATTAAGGAAAAGGGCAACAGAGAGTTAGAGAAAAACAGAAAGTAAGAGTCAAGATTTTAAATCTAGAAGCAATCTCTGGGTTAATAGATTAATAGTGCCAAGCATTTCTCAGAGTGCACTGGAGAAAATTAAATACAAATAACCTATATTGAATAAATTTGGGAAGTTACATTAGCAGAAACTGAGGAAATCTTCCAAGAGCACTAATAGCCACAAAATATAAATGATCATCCCAGCACAAAGTAGCAAGGGACAAGAATGGGATGATATCTTACAAAGCTTAGAAAGAAATTCTTATTGAACACAAACAGAAAATGCTGTTTGTGATCACTGAGGTAAAGGACTAACTTAGGCAGAACTGAATATTGATATCAGAACTACAAAATACAATTGTATATAAATGTGCTTAACGTGTAGGGAGCTTTACAGAATTCTTATTTCAAAGTTTGTGGTTATTTTCGATACAAATTTTCATGTAAAAAGTCCCCCAAATCCAGCCTTGTAATTTTGTTTCCTGATTTCCATCTGCATTTTTGTACTCTGGCTCCAGAAAGCCAAAAGCCTCTGATGTCGGGGATGAGTAAGAAACAGTGAAGGAGTCCAAGAAAAAGTCATGATTAATCCAAAAACTATTTTACATAAATTAGAACATAGTATGTGGAATTAGTCAAAGCTCAGATTATATTCTGTTTTTCTCTTGAAAAATGAAGACTATCTCATTTGGACTTTTATCCTAAATCACTTATCTTGAAAGTATTTCCCAACAAGGGACTCAAGGTTCATGAGGTCCTTCATTACCTACCAGTTGGTTTCTTGGTCTCTTGAGTTTCCAATGTGTAACCTATCTTCAGCTGTGAGTCATGAAGCTATTTGGCAAATGCTGCAGTCAATGCAAACTTTTCTAATGAAATGAGATTAAAAAAAAAAAAGGCTAGTGTAAGATAAAATGGCAGTTAACTTGTGGTTTGAAGATATGCTCCAAGAAAATATGTTTATCAGAAAGTCAATTGAGGATTCACTTTTCTAATTCGGTAATTCTCACTTTTTGCTTTCAAGACCGTTGACACTCTTAAAATTATTATGACTTTCAAAAGCTTTTTTTCAAAATGTGGGTTATATGTATATAAAATTGGTGAGACAAGTGCTTTATAGTTTTGCAAATCTCTTTCATGTCTGGTTTAACAAAGCAGTTGGATTTTTATATTTGTGTCTGTATTCAGTCTACTGCAATAACATGTCATGGAGGCTCATGGAAAATTACACTGTAAACTGATAAAACAATGGGAGTAATAAAAGACAACGTATTCATATGATTATGAAAGTATTTTAAATTATACTTTATTAAAATACTCATAATCAATTAAAAAATTCATTACGTATATCATAGAATTAGTCCAACTTGTCCTATCACATCTACATCACTTCATTTATATATTAATGTTTGTTGGGAATCCTAGATTTGATTCATATACAGCTACCCAGAGCAAAATATAAAAACTGATCATTTCTGATGCTGTTTTATATGGTATTAGTTTGACATCACCAATAATCCTTTCTATATTCTCCTCTGTTTAGAAGAGGATAAGGCTTGAATTCTCTTTCTTGTAATGTGTTTCTGCTTTTGTCTTAATAAGAGGGTTTTCATTCGTTGGGGCAGTTGCAAGCAGGTGCACAAGCAGATAACAGAAGCTTATGGTTGCTTCTGGGTGAACTCCTGGGAATCATCCACACAGTGCTGCAGACAGCGGAAATCAGCCATCATGGCTCCCTTTTTATTCCTGAGCTTCATTTGCAGCAACTCCCAGGAAGGTTCCTATAAATCACTCATTTCTAGCAGTGACTTTTTTTGATTTTCATTGCTTGAGAAGTTCCATCAGTTGTGTAAGCATCTAATTCCACATAGAAGAACACTTTCCGCTTGGAATACTTAGAATGGTTTCTTTATTCTGACCAAACTTTGATATATGCAGCTCAATTATTCTGGGAAAATCATTCAAATAGTACAAAATTGGTATTTTTTATTTTCTTCATATTGAAAATATGTGATTAAGACAATAATATATATAATAGTTATTGTGTAACTATTTTGTTTTAGAATACATTTATATTATAAAGAGATAAAATAGTAATTTAAGAAAAAGTTGTGGCAGGTGTAGAAAGCCCTTTTTTTGAAGAGAAATAATTAAATAACTTCATGTGTGTAGTATATTTTTTATATATAATACATGTATGTATATATAAGTCATATTTACTGTATATGTATTACATGTATGTATACTATCTATTTATATATTTATATGTACATATATACATATTTACTACATATATGTATTATATGTATATTCAGGTCCAACACTGTAACATCCTCTCATCATCCTGTTGGTTTTCTCACTGTTCTCATCCTTTCTTTGTCTAGCCCATTTAATTTGTACAGAAATGACTTCCAATATCTCTAAGCCAATCTTTCTCCTAAACTTCAATACCATATATCCAACTGTCATTTTGGGATCTAATCTTGGTTCTGTTATTTACTATTTGTAGGATCTTTGGCAAGTTATTTAATCACTAAAAATTAGCTTTTTCACTCTAAAATAAGATTGATAATACCTATTGCAAAGTATTAAGAATTCAGTGAGACTGTATGTAAAGCACCTGACATACAATAAGCATACAATTAATAGTAACTATTATGACCACTGTTAAGATTTTCTTTTCTTTCTCCTTCCCTTCCTCCCTCCCTCCCTTCCTTCCTTCCTTCCTTCCTTCCTTCCTTCCTTCCTTCCTTCCTTCCTTCCTTCCTCCCTTCCTTCCTTCCTTCCTTCCTTCCCTCCCTCCCTCCCTCCCTCTTTCTTTCTTTCCTTCCTTCCTTCTTTCTTTCCTTCTCTCTTTCTTTCTTCCTTCCTTCCTTCCTTCCTTCCTTCCTTCCTTCCTTCCTTCCTTCCTTCCTTCCTTCCTTCCTTCCTTCCTTCCTTCCTTCCTTTCTTTCTTTCTTTCTTTCTTTCTTTCTTTCTTTCTTTCTTTCTTTCTTTCTTTCTTTCTTTCTTTTCTTTCTTTTGAGACAGGATCTCACTCTATCACTCAGACTGGAATGTAGTATTGTAATCAGTGCTGACTGCAGCCTCAACCTCCCTGGGCTCAGATGAACCTCCCACCTCAGTCCCAGCTATTAAGTTTTTCTTACTGCATGAAGATATGTAACATTAACCTTCTTCCTACTGGATGATGATGATGATGATGATGATGATGATGATGATGATGATATTATTATTTTGAGATGTAGTCTTGCTCTGTCACCTGGTCTGGAGTGTAGTGGCACGATCTTGGCTCACTGCAACCTCCACTTCCCAGGTTCACATGATTCTCCCACCTCGGCCTCCCAAGTATCTGGGATTACAGGCGCCTGCCACCACACCTGGCTAGTTTTTGTATTTTTTAATAGAGACTAGGTTTCACCACTTTGACCAGGCTGGTCTCCAACTCTGGGCCTCATGTGATCTGTCCCCCTTCACCTCCCAAAGTGCTGGGATTACAGGTGTGAGCCACCATGCCTGGCCCCGGCTAGATTATTAAACAACTTTCAGATTGATGCTTTGATCGAGTGATCACTCTATTCTTCTAAAATTTATTTCAGTAATATTTTTGTTTAAATAAGTTGATTCCTAATTTACTTCCTATACAGCATACTCTATGCTCCGATTTGTCTCATTTTGACTTCAGCGCGACCTATTTTAATCACCGATTTCTCCCTGGGATTTATATAGGTGATTAGAGTTAGGGAGAGCTGATAGGTGGTGATTAACTATGTGAATCTAGTATTGTCTTTTCATTTCTGACACCCATAAAGGATACCACAAAACTTCAGCTTCAGAGTAATTTGAATTTTGTTAAAATTAATTTTATTGAGGTCTAACTTATATACAATAAAATTCACACCATTTAAGTAAACACTTAAATGAGCTTGACAACTCTTTATCCATGTAACCACCAGCCAGTAAAGTTCTAGAACATTGTTATCTACCCAGTTCCCTTAAGCTCTTCCTTTGTAGTCAATCATTCTCTATCCCCTTCCCACAAGGAAACAGTACCCTGATTTCGATTGATATAGATTGTTTCCCTATAATCCATATAAGTCATACAGTATGTACTCTTTTTCATTCAGCCTTGCAGCTGTGAGATTCATCTATGTTGTTGCATGTACCAATAGTTTGTTTTTTGATACTGCTGAGTAGTATTTACTGTCTGAATATGCCACAATTTATCCTTTACCTCTGATACTTTGTTTACAGTTTTTTGCTATTAGGGTTAAGGCTGCTATGAACATTTGTGTACAGGTCTTTGAAATGATATATGTTTTCTTTTTTTTTTTTTTTTAGTAAATATGTAGGAGTGAAATTTCTGGGTCATATAGTAAGTGTATGTTTAACTTTTTAAGAAACTGCTAAACTGTTTTTCTAAAGGAACCACACAATTTTACATTTCCAGTCATTTGCATTATTAAAAGTTGTGTATGTCTGAGATGAAAACATATTTTGACTTCTTCAGAAACCCCCCTTTCTTCTTGTTTCTCTGAATACTTGACAACTCAATGGCAATGTCTAAAGAAATGCAGAAAGTTTGGAAATAGCGAGTTTTTAGACTTGGGAATGGTGATGTAAAGGAGTGAATGAGATCCTTTAGCCTCAATCTTAATTTGACTCTAAATGACTAATCAGAATTTTCCAGTAGCCCCAGTTCTAATGATCTTTTTCCTCTTGAACATCTCAACAGGAAGTTTCATAACAAGTGTGAGACCTTAACACTTCAAGTTTATGAATAGGAGAGGGTACATGGTACTGAAAGAATCTAAGTCTGGTTGATTACTTGCTTTATTTTCACTTTATGGGTACGGTGCAGAAGTAGAGACTAATGCGTACTTTCCCTCCCATGGAACATAGAGAACTGTTGGGGAAAGCCTTCTCCTGACTGCCTCATGGTCTGGGAGTTCTTGGCTAGATGCCCTCAGCATCTTCCCCATTCCAGCTGCTCCCAAGCCTTCCCTGGACATTTTCCCTCATCTTCATGGCATATGCAATACTTGACAGACTTCCTTGTTTGTAGTGTGTGTGCTCACATACATGTATGTATTATTGTAGAGGTGTTGACAGGACTCAGAAAAGGCAGGAGCATGGAGACAATTAAGTGCCAGGTTCAGGAAGAGCTCACTCAGTTTTTCCTGGATTTAATGATAACGCTCTTGGTTTTTGGTTTTGAGCCTTTTTTTTTTCTTTTCTCTCTCTTTTCTTTTCTTTTCTTTCTTCCTGTCTTTCTCTCTCTTCTTTCTCTCTCTTCTTTCTCTCTCTCTCTCTCTTTTTCTTTCTTTCTTTCTTTCTTTCTTTCTTCTTTCTTTCTTTCTTTCTTTCTTTCTTTCTTTCTTTCTTTCTTTCTTTCTTTTACTTTCCTTCTTTCTTTCTTTTTAAATTTTCTCATTTGTCTAGAGATTCACTAAGCATTTAAGGTGCTCCAGCTTCCAGGCTCACATCACTGGGACTAATTAAATCATAGTCCCTATTTTTGTGGCACTCAGAATCAGGTGAGAGAGAGAGAGAGAGACAGAAAAAAAGTTGCAACTGATTCTGTGTTTATTCAGTGTGATTAAGAACAAAGAACAATTATAAATGGAGTGGCTTGTTTTCTGTGATCTCCCAAATTAGACTGTGAGTACTTCAAAGGAAGGAAATGCATCAACTTCCTTTTCCATTCTTTTTGCAAGACCTAGAATTAAATATTAAGAGTAGAAAAGAATCATCTGGTTTGCCTCAGGTCCTCAAGTATTACAGGCTGGGAAACTAAGGCTCTAGGAGATTGACAGAGTTGTGAAAATGTCACAAAGCTTTTTACTGATAGATTCAGGGGAGACTCCCAAGTCACTTCTCTCTTCATTATACCAATGCCTTCTTTCAAATGATGCAAAATAATTTAATATTTTTATGTATTTTTTTTCACATATAGGTCATCTTTTGTAAATACTTGGTTTAAACTTGATAAACGGTTTTACTTTGAAAGCAATTACCGTAGTTCTGAGTCATTGGTCTAATGCCCAAAGTGTGTAGTTTTTCAGTATTCATATTTAAATTTATTGTTACATTTTGTTATTTTTCTATGCTCCTTAAAAATAATATCCTCCCTTTATCGGCCCTAATTTAGTACAGTGACTTTGATGAATTATCTGGGACTACATTTGTAACTGAAGTGTTGCTGCAAGTAAACAGTTCAACTTCAATAAGTAGAAATGTTTTGAAGTAAAGATGACATGACTGAGAAGGAGGGTTTTTCTTGTGAGGAATGGACAATGGCAAGAAGGAAAATGGGCTCTATCATCTGAGCCTACTGCAGCCACTAAATGACCTGAATTGTTAAATCCAAGGCTCCATAAACAATTCTTATAGAGATGAATTTATTGCCAACTTGTCAATTTGTTACCTGTTCTACATCAAAATATTACACAAATGTTGGAAAGAGAAGAGGGAAAGCATCTGTTCCTCGACTGAATCTCTGAGTCTATCCCCCAAATTTTCTTTTCTTGCATGTCTTCCCTTCTGCTGCAGTTCTTATGATACTGTAAAAGAAGCAGAGTTGATCTTCTGAGTTTCTTTCTCTTGTTCACTTTTTCTTATCCCCTAAATCCAGTGTTCACAGTGACCTTTGGAGAATCTGCCCCATCCTCTCCCTTTCTGCAGCATCTCTCTCACTCTCTCAAAGAACAAATGCTATCTCCCTTTACATCCTATGTGTTTTCATACACTTTGAGCCTTTGGCAATTTCTGCTTTGGGTTTGTGGCCTATTGGTTATTAATGGCTATTGTGGTTTAATCACATGAATGCATTTTATCTGATATGTACACTGGTTTTTGCCTTACTGCTGCAGATTAAACAAACAAACAAACAAAAAACTTCCAAAGACGTGATAGCAAAAATGAAGAATTCAGGAAAAAACATACAGGAAATAAACTTGAAGAGTATTTCTGAGACCCATTACATCACAATATATAGGTAGTAACTTTCCTAACTCTTAGTGAATTAAAAGTGCTATTGTTTCACTGGCTGCTTCTTTCCATTCAGTTCCTCCACCTTAGTTCAAAACTTCATTGTTTTGCCTTCATTATGGCATCAAACTCCAAACTCAATGTTTCTCTTAGAGTGTTCTGTGGGTCACTTGTCTCTGAATCACCTAAAGTGCTAATTAAAATTGTAGATACCTGCAGTCAGCTCCAGGCCTGCTGAATCAAAATTTCCTGGAATGGGGACTGGGATTTATGTAAATAAGCACTCCAACTGACACAAGTTTTATCACTGATTGATTCATTTATCAGGAATCTACTGTTTTCTAGACATTATATCAAGTGAGTCATGCCATAACAGATATGTTTCCTGTCCTTATAGAGTTTACAGTGTAGTGGCTTATGACAGACATTAAATAAGTTGGCACACAGATACTTATATAAAGGCAATGTGGTGAATACAGGAACAAAAAGACTAAAGTGTAGAAGTTGGGAAAAGGTCAAACTGCTTTCATAGTCAGAGAATGATTTGAGAAAGTAGTATTTAAATATGAGAACTGAAGGATCGGAAGGTGCTAGCTGGGTGAGGAGTGTGGGGAAATTATTTCAGGGAACAGATCTTAAAACTCTCAGCTTGGAAGACGCTTGTCTGAGGAGCTGAAAGTAGGCCAAATTACTGAAGAATTGAGAATGAGGAAGAGAGTTGTGTGAGATGAGTAGAATGATGATAAACAATTTAGCCTGTTAGTAGATTGCCCTGGCAACTATGAGAAAGATGTGTCAGAGGGGTCACATAAACACAGGTCAAAGGCAGAGACTCAGGTCAACAGCAGAGAACTAACAGTTGCTTGCACTAGAGTGATGGCGTGGGTGCAGACAGATTTGAGATAAATTTAAGAGCTAGAATGACCTAGACTTGGCGTTTTTAGACATGAACAGATTTCTCACCTGGTCCAATGAAGTTATTATTTTGCCATTTTATGAGCTGGTAAAGACTAGGAAACTGACAGCTTATTAAAGGGAAATCCAGAGGTTAGATTTGGACACGTTAAGTTTGAAATAGCCACCTCTTCACCACCCCTCTTTTACCCACCCTTGTATTAGTTTCCTCCTTCATTCCTTCTATTCCTTCAGTTTCATATTGCTTGCTCCTGTCTCTGACATCTATGTGTGTCCCTGGGAGATCTCTAGTTTGAGAATTATGACTCTACATTGAACTACTAATAGATTCTAAACAGTACTATGTTCTTGTTCACCTCTTCAGTTTGGGACTTCTGCACCCTTCTCCTAAAATGATTTCAGTACTCTTTTCCATGTGGACAACTTCTAGTCTTTGAGATCAATTTCAAATATTTCTGCCATGGATTCTACTATGTTCTCCCCAAACAAATATCATCCCTCCTTTGTGACATCATTTTTCTTTGGCTCTAATTTTTGTATAACTTCTATCATATTTTTTGACATGTTTGGTTCACATGTCTTTTCTTCAATAACCCTATATAACTTGATACTGGGAGCACCCCTTATTAGGTATTCTATAGAGACAGGGATCTCACCATCTTGCCCAGGGTGGTCTCAAACTCCTGGACTCAAGGTATCCTCCTGCCTCAGCCTCCAAAAGTGCTGGGATTACAAGCATGAGCCACTGCACCTGCCTTCTGCAACCTTCTTATGAAACAAACAACCTTCCAACTCTGAAAGCAGTAATATGAAAGCAGAAAATGAACTAAAATTTGTAAGGAGACTGACAAGAGCATTTACATTGCATAGCAATCCCAAAGTTTTAAAACTCTTCTTTTAGGTATATCACTTTTTCTATAAACTTTCTACTGTGTCTAATAGTAGCCACGTAGTCCTTTCTCCTTATTTTTCTTCCTTCTCAGAAGCAATTGGCTTTAATTTTCCTCCTTGCAGTCTCTCTCTAAATTTCTACATTCATGGTATTTTAATCAAGGAGATAAAAGTTTGACAAAAAATATGAAGCAAAATAAAAATTCTGACTTTAGCTGTAACTTCAAACATCTGCATTTATTTAAGCATGGCTTTGCACAGTGTTATGTGCCACTAAAGAGAAGTGTGTAGTATTATGAAATAGTGTAATGATGATTCATAAACTAGTTTGGCAATTGAGGAAATGCTGACTTTGAGCAGATGACATTCACACTAGATGAGCAGAATGAGTAAGAAATATTTGACAAATCTTGAAAGCAAGATTTTAACAAAGTTAGTTTGATGGAGGCAAATCATTCAGGTAGAGGAAATGGTACCTATGAAGCCCCTACAGTGGCATGAAAATGAAATTTCAAAAACTGAAAGAAGGATAATGTGAATGAAGCTCTAATTTTCAAGGCAGTGCCAAAGGTGGGACTACTTAGAATGACAGAGACTGTATCACATAGGACCTTATGGTTCATGTTTAGAATTTGGAGTTTTGTTCTAAGAACAAAGGAAGCCACTGAGTTGTATTAAACAGGGAAGGAATTGATAAAATTATATTTGCTTTCTGCAAACCTCATTCTAATGGTAGTATGGAGAATTGATCAGAGAGGCAAGACTGCCTCTGGGAAAGTTACGAGGCCCTTTCACGATTCCTGGTGAAATATGATAGTGACCTGGAAAAGGATGACGATATTAAAGAAAGATGGCAGATTTAAAACACATTTAGCAGAAAGAATCAACAGGACTTAATGATTAATTGGCTATAAAGGATTAACAAGGTGGACATGACAAGGATAATGATCAGTTTCTATCTTGGGCAGATTGGTGATAATGTGCCATTTATAGAGATTGGTGCTATGAAGGGGTCATGACTGAAAGGTAAGATGATAGGTTTAGATGGGGTGTGTTTAGTTTGAAACACATGTGAATCATTAAATTCGTTGAGAAGGCAATTTGAGCTATAGACCTGGCACTAAAGGATGAGGTTTGAGCAGAAGAAGTAAATTTTGAAGTCATTAATATAAAAATAGCACCTGAAGGCATAAAAATAGTTGCAATATCTTATAAAGTTTACGTGAGAAGAGAACCTACTATTAATCCATCAGTCATTTGACTTTTAAAAGAGGAAAGAGGTTAACATAATATGAGCATAAAACAATAAACAGGCACACAAACCCCATCTGCTACTCTTCAGGTTCTTTAGGAGAATGATTTGGGAAAGTCATATAGAACTGTTTGTCAAGATCATCTACTACTTGTATCTTATATTGATGACCAAATAAATTTTAAAACTCATCCACTGATATTTGATTTTAATATACATCATGAAACATGGGGTGCAATATAACTCATCATTATGAAATTAGTAACTCGCCAAGGTTTTGGTCAGAGAATGATAGACAGAACTCAAGACAAAAAGTACTGACCAAGAATCAAACTCTAATCAACTGCTGGGGCACTTGTCGCAGTCTCTTGGGAGGTAAATGTTCTAGACTCTTAATTGAGAGTTGAAGTTGATTCTAATAAGTGATTCTATGATTAACCATAGGCCACTTAGCCTCAGGGCCCTGGAAACACCTTTGTACCCAGCTACAGAAAATCTGACCCATAACTTTGATCACCTTGGTCAACTCCATCTTGGCTTTAGCTCAGACATCAAGGTTAATCTGTTTATTGCTTCCTGGCTCTGTAAGTAGAAAGCATGGATCACTTGAAGCGTCCATGAAGACGAAGTCTGCTTTCACTCCCTCACATTCCAGGCTATGTAGTGACCCCCAGAACAAGTACTTTATTTATTTATTTTTTTAGACAAAGTCTCGCACTATCGCCCAGGCTGGAGTGCAGTGGTGTGATCTCAGCTCACTGTAACCTCTACCTCTCGGTTCAAATGATTCTTCTGCCTTAGCCTCCTGATTAGCTAGGATTACAGGCATGTGCCACCACGCCTGGCTAATTTTTGTGTTTTTAGTACAGACAGGGTTTTGGCATCTTGGCCAGGCTGTTATCGAGCTCCTGACTTCAAGTGATCTGCCCACCTCGGCCTCCCAAAGTGTTGCAATTACAGGCATGAGCTCTATAAATGAAAGGAAAGTTCCACTCTTGTCTCAAGTTTATTGCTTGCTCTTGGGTACCAGGATCCAACTAGATTATCTCTCACATTTGAAGAGCGCAGGAAATAAGAAACACCATATACACAAGTAATATTCTGAGGGGTGAGGTAGATCATAAGGGTATAAACATTTACTGAAAGATTAAGTTGAAAAATAACTATTTCTCCTCCCTGTTTCTCTTAATGCTGCCCTCTGTTATTCACAATTCCCTTGTATCCACCAGAGGGCCACTGAAAAGGTTAAAAAGGAATAAATAAATAAATAAATAAAAAGACTCCTAATGCTTACTAGATAATGATTCCACCTCCAAGACCAAGAAGCAGAAAGCACAGGTGCTTCATAGAGAAGATAATAATTTATTTAGTTATATCTCAACTCTCCTGCTGTTGCTTTGCTATGTGCAAGGAGTACCCACACATACCCTTGAAATGAAGCTTTCTAGCACCCAGAAAAATAGGGCTTGGGTCTCCCTGTATGTTTTTCAGTTTGTCAATTTCACCTTGAAAAATCAGATTTAATTTTAATGGTATTGGCCTATCATAAATATTTTAGGACAGAAATTAAAGTAACTTTAGACTCATCTAGCCTGAACCTCTTGTTTCAAAGGGTGAAGTAGAGACAGAGAGGTGAGGTAATTTGTCCAAAAGGCACATATAGCTGGCTAATAGCAGGGCTGCAACTAGAATACAGTCCTGTGAACTTTCTATTATAATGCATAACTCAGGATGGCTGTCAGATCACCAAACATAAAGCATTATAAGTTTTTGCTTGATGTTCAAAAATTGCTGAAAGGAGAACAATGAGCAATAGTTTGAAAACATACAGTTCCCCAAGTGTACAATATGGATAATGTCAACTTGGTACAGTTAACATAACCTTAGACTTTTCCTCGAGTTTAAAGTAAAAAACCAGCATGCACTTCTGAGGGCTATTGACTGGAGGATGAAGATAAGATAATCTTATGTAGGAAATTTTATCTTTGAAATGAACTACATTTTACATACTTGGTAAATAAAAGTGGGTACATAGAAGAAAATAAAAGACTTATTGTTTGGACTTTTTGAATAGGTAGACATTTTAATACCTTTTGTTCTCTGTGTGATTTTTAATATTACTTTTTATTTTAGTGTGAGCTAACATTAGTCACATCTGAAAGAACATTCTGAATTATCTTGAGGACATTTATGCTAATGGTTGAAATAAAATACAAATAGTTTCCTAAGATGTGTAAAGGCTGTGCTCAGATTATTTTCTCAGCAGTTCTCAATTCTGCTGCTTTTTCCCTTTCCTGTCTTCCATAACCCGTCTTCTCTTCCTTTTCCTTCTCCTTTCTCTTTCCTATGAATACATGTACACAAATTCAGAAGTAATACCTAGAGAACCTTATGAAGGAAGGATTTGGGGACTCCTTAGGGAAGATTTATGGATCTCAAAATTTAATCAGAAGTATTGTTTTCACTTTAACCAGCAATCTGGGTCTAGATAAGAGGTTGGAAAACCATAGGCTATGAAACCAGCTGCTCCCCTATTTTGCTCCCTCTCTTGGAAGGGAACAATATTGAAAGCAGGCCAATTAACAACCCTACAATAGCCTCTAAGCTGTTCAAGTGAAAGGAAAAGTTTCATTTTAAATAAAAAGCTAGAAATGATAAGCTTAGTGAAGAAAGTATGTCAAAAGCTGAGATAGGCCAAAAGCTAGGCTTCTTGTGACAAACAGCCAAGGTATGAATGCAAAGGAAAAGGTTTTGAAGGAAATTAAAAGTGTTACTCTAGTGAACACATGAATGATAAAGTGAAATAGATTTATGGCTATGTGGAGAAAGTTTTAGTGGTCTGGGCAAAACATCAAACCAGCCACAATATTCCCTTAAGCCAAATTCTAATCCAGAGCAAGGCTCTAATTCTTTTCCATTCTATGAAGTCTAAGAGAGGTGAGAAAGCTGCAGAAGAAAAGGCTGAAGCTAATACAAATTTGTTCATGAGGCTAAAAGTAGGAAGCTGTCTCCATAACACACAGTTCAAGGTTCAGAAGGACAAATATAGCGTGTTCTCACACATACGTGAGAGCTACAAAGATACATTTTGTGAAGACAGAGAGTAGACTGATGGTTATCAGAGCCCAGGAAGGGTAGGTTAGAGAAGGTGATGAAGAGAGGTTGCTTAATGGGTACAAGTATAGAGTTAGATAAAAGAAACAAGACCTAGTGTTTGATAGATCATCTATCAAATAGACTATAGTTAACAATAATCTAATGTACATTTCAAAATAGAAAAGAATAATTTGAATATTTCTAACATCAATAAAAGATAAATATTTAAGGTGAGGGATATCACAATTACCCTGAGTTGATCTTTACATATTAATATATCAAATTATCACATATACCCCCAAAATATGTACATCCATTATGTATTAATATAAAAGTGCAAGGTGAAGCAGCAAGTCCTGCTGTAAAAGCTGCAACAAATTATTCAGAAGATCTAGTTAAGATAATTAATGAAGATGGCTATACTACACAAGATTTTCAATGTAGACAAATTAGCCTTCTATTGGAAGAAAGTGCCATCTAGGACTTTCAGAGCTAAAGAAAAGAAGCCAATATGTGGCTTCAAAGCTTCAAAGGACAGGCTTTGTTAGGGGGCAATGCAGCTGGTGACTTTAAGTTGAAGCCAATACTCACTAACCATTTTGAATATCCTGGGGCCCTTAGCAGGTACACTAAATCTGCTCTGCTTGTGCTCTGTGAAAGAAACAATAAAGCTTGGATGCCAGCATATCTATTTACAGCATGATTTACTGAATATTTTAAGCCCGCCGTTGAGATCTACTGCTCAGAGAAAAAAATCTCTTTCAAAATATTACTGCGTCTTGACAATGCACCTGGTCCCCCAAAAGCTCTGGTGGAGATGTTCAATGAGATTAATTTGTTTTTCATGCCTGCTACCATAATATCTATTCTGCAGTCCATGTATCAAGAAGTAATTTTAACTTTCAAATCCAATTATTTTAAAAATACATTTCAGAAGGCCTTTGCTGCCACAGATAATGATTACTCACATGGAATCACTACTTTCCTCAACAAAGTAAATTGAAAATCTGGAGTCTGTGGCTGGGATAGCAGGGGTCTGCTGTGAGGAGTTCCGCACTTGTGCTGCCAGGAGCTTTGTCTCCACACCCTGTGCGGTGTGACTTTAACTTGAAGAAAGAAAGAAGATAGAAATGACATTCCTAGGAATCCAGAGTCAAATTACTGATTATTCAGCAATATAGGCAGCCCTCAAAGGTGATCTTGTTCCCATTTTGTAAGCAAGGAAACTGATGCAAATAGAAGGAGTTGTCAGACACCCTATCAGGTTGGTGCCCCTCAAGGCCAGAGATCCCAGAAGAAGGAGCAGGCAGCCATCTTTGCTGTTTTCCAGGCTCCTTGAGTGACATCTCCAGGTGTGGGAGTGAATCCGAGGAATAGAGCATGAAGTGAATCCCCAGCAAACCGCAGCAGCCCTACAGAAGAGGGACCTAACCATTGAAAGAAGAAAAAAAAAAAAAACAGCAAAAAATCATCATCAACAACAAAAAGTCCCCACAAGAGCCCCACCCAAGGGTCAGCAGGCTCATAGATCGAAACTGGACAAACTCATGAAGCTGAGAAAGAATCAAAGAAAAAAAATGCTGAAAACCCAAAAGGCCAGAGTGCCTCTTCTCCTCCAAACAATTGCAATGCCTCTCCAGCAAGTGTGTAGAGTGGACAGAGGATGAAATGGATGAATTGACAGAAGTAGGCTTCAGAAGATGGGTAATAAAAAACTGCTGCGCTAAAACAGCATGTTCTAACCCAATGTAAAGAAGCTAAGAACTTTGATAATAGGTTAGGGGAGCTGCTAACTAGAATAACCAGTTTAGAGAGGAACATAAATGACCTGAGCAGAGCAGAGAAACACAGCACATGAACTTCATGAAGCATACAAAAGTATCAATAGCCAAATCTACCAAGTGGAAGAAAGGATATCAGAGTTTGAGCACCATCTTGCTGAAATAGGCATGCAGACAAGATTAGAGAAAAAAGAATGAAAAGGAACGAACAAAGCCTCCAAGAAATATGGGGCTATGTGAAAAACCGAACCTATGACTGGAGTACCTAAAGGAGACAGGGAGAAAGGTAACAAGCTGGAAAACACACTTCAGGATATTATCCAGGAGAACTTCCCCAACCTACCAAGACTAGACCAATATGTAAATTCAGGAAATATAGAGAACACCACTAAGATATTCCGTGACAAATTCAACCCAAGACCCATAATCATCAGATTCTCCAAGATCGAAATGAAGGAAAAAAATGTTAACAGCAGCTAGAGAGAAAAGCCAGGTCACCTACAAAGGGAAGCCCCTCAGACTAACAGCAGACCTCTCAGCAGAAACCCTACAAGCCAGAATAGAGTGGGGGCCATTATTCAACATTCTAAAGAAAATAATTTTCAACCTACAATTTCATATCCAGCCAAACTAAGCTTCATAAGTGAAGGCAAAGTAAAATCCTTTCCAGACAAGCAAATCCCAAGGAATTTTGTCACCAACAGGCCTGCTTTGCAAGAGCTCCTGAGGGAAGCACTAAATATGGAAAGGAAAAACCAGTACCAGTCACTGCAAAAACACAACAAAATATAAAGACCAATGACACTATGCAACAACTAGTATGCAAAATAACTAGATAGCATCATGAAGATAGGATCAAATTTATGCATAATAATACTAACCTTAAATGTAAATGAGCTAAATACCATAATTAAAAGACACAGACTGGCAAATTGAATAGTGAGTCAAGACCCATCATTGTGCTATATTCAGGAGACCCATCTCATGTGCAAAGACACACATAGGATCAAAATAAAGGGATGGAGGAATATTTACCAAGCAAATGGAAAGCAAAAAAAAAAAAAAAAAAAAGACAAAGAAGGGCATTACATAATGGTAAGGGGATCAATTCAACTAAAAAGCTAACTATCCTAAGTATATATCACTCAATACAGGAGCACCCAGATTCATAAAATAAGTTCTTAGAGACCTACAAAGAGACTTAGACTCCCACACAATAATAGTGGGAGACTTTAACACCCTACTGTCAATATTAGGCAGATCAATAAGACAGAAAATTAACAAGGATTTTCAGGACTTGAACTCAGCTCTGGATCAAGTGGACCTAATAGACATCTACAGAACTCTCCACCCCAAATCAACAGAATATACGTTCTTTTCAGTGCCACACAGCACTTGATTCTAAAATTGACCACTCTTAAGCAAATGCAAAAGAACTCTTCAGCAAATGCAAAAGAACTGAAATCATAACAAACAGTCTCTTAGAATACAGTGCAAACAAATTAGAACTCAGAATTAAGAAACTCACTAAAAACCACACAATTACATGGAAATTGAACAACCTGCTCCAGAATGACTCCTGGGTAAATAACGAAATTAAGGCAAAACCCAAGTTCTTTGAAATCATTGAGAACAAAGAGACAATGTACCAAAATCTCTGGGACACAGCTAAAGCAGTATTGAGGAAATTTATGGCACTAAATTCCCACATCAGAAAACTAGACAGATCTCAAATAGATACCTTAACATTACAATTAAAAGAGTTAGAGAAGCAAGAGCAAACTAATCCAAAAGCTAGCCGAAGACAAGAAATAACTAAGATCAGAGCAGAATTGAAGGAGATAAAGACATGAAAAATCCTCCACAAAATCAATAAATCCAGGAGCTGGTTTTTTGAAAATCAATCAATAAATAAATAACAAAATAGATAGACCCCTAGCTAGACTAATAAAGAAGAAAAGAGAACAATAAAAAATGGTAAAGGGGATATCATCACTGACCCTACAGAAATACAAACTATCATCAAAGAATACTATAAACACCTCTATGCAAATAAACTAGAAAATCTAGAAGAAATGGATAAATCTCTGGACACATACACCCTCCCAAGACTAAACCAGGAAGAAGTCAAATCCCTGAATAGACCAATAACAAGTTCTGAAATTAAGGCAGTAATTAATAGCCTACCAACCAAAAAAAGCCCAGGACCACACGGATTCACAGGCAAATTCTATCAGAAGTACAAAGAGGAGCTGGTACCCTTCCTTCTAAAATTATTTCAAACAATTGGAAAGGAGGGCCTCCTCTCTACCTCATTTTATGAAGCCAGCATCATCCTGATACCAAAACCTGGCAGAGACACAATAACAAAAGAAAATTTCAGGCCAATATCCCCGATGAACATCGATGCAAAAATCCTCAATAAAATACTGGCAAACCAAATCCAGTAGCACATTGGAAAACTTATCTAACATGATCAAGCTGGCTTCACTCCTGGGATGCAAGACTGGTTCAGTATACACAAATCAATAAACATAATCTATCACATAAACAGAACCAAAGACAAAAACCACATGATTATCTCAATAGATGTAGAAAAGGTCTTTGATAAAATTCAACATTGCTTCATGTTAAAAACTTTCAATATACTAAGTATTGATGAAACATATCTCAAAATGATAACAGCTATTTATGACAAACCCACTGCCAATATCATATTGAATGGGCAAAAGCTGGAAGCATTCCCTTCGAAAACTGGCACAAGACAAGGATACCCTCTCTAACCACTTCTATTTAACATAGTATTGGAAGTTCTGGCCAGGGCAATCAGGCAAATGAAAGAAATAAAGGGTAGTCAAATAGGGATAGAGAAAGTCTAATTGTCTCTTTTTGCAGACAACATAATTCTGTATTTAGAAAAACCCATCATCTCAGCCCAAAAACTCCTTAAGCTGATAAGCAACTTCAGCAAAGTCTCAGGATACAAAATCAGTGTGCAAAAATCACAAGCATTCATACCAGAGCCAAATCATGAATGAACTCCCATTCACAATTGCTACAAAGAGAATAAAACCCTAGGAATACAGCTAACAAGTAATGTGAAGGACCTCTTCAAGGAGAACTACAAACCACTGCTCAAGGAAATAAAAGAAGACACAAACAAATGTAAAAAACATTCCATTCTCATGGATCGGAAGAATCAATATCACGAAAATAGCCATACTGCCCAAGGTAATTTATAGATTCAGTGCTATTCCCATCAAACTACCATTGACATTCTTCACAGAATTAGAAAAAACTACTTTGAATTTCATATGGAATCAAAGAAGACCTCATATAGCCAAGGAAATCCTAAGCAAAAAGAACTAAGCTAGAGGCGTCACACTACCTGACTTCAAACTATACTACAAGGCTACCGTAACCAAACAACGTGGTACTGGTACCAAAACAGACATATAGACCAATGGAACAGAACAGAGACCTCAGAAATAACAATATACATCTACAATCATCTGATCTTTGACAAACCTGACAAAAACAAGTAATGGGGAAAGGATCTCCTATTCAATAAATGGTGCTGGGGAAACTGGCTAGCCATACAGAGAAAACTGAAACTGGACCCTTTCCTTATACCTTACACAAAAATTAACTCAAGGTGGCTTAAAAACTTACATGTAAAACCCAAAACCATAAAAACCCTAGAAGAAAACCTAGGCAATACCATTCAGGACACAGGCACGGGCAAAGATCTCATGACAAAAATTCCAAAAGCATCGTAACAAAAGCCAAAATTGACAAATGGGATCTAATTAAACTAAAGAGCTTCTGCACAGCAAAAGAAACTATCATCAGAGTGAACATGCAACCTATAGTACGGGAGAAAATTTTTGCAATCTACTCATCTGGTAAAGGTCTAATATCCAGAACCTAGAAGGAACTTAAACAAATTTACAAACAAACAAGCAAACAACCCCATCAAAAAGTGGACAAAGGATATGAACAAACACTTCTTAAAAGAAGACATTTATGTGACCAGCAAACATGTGAAAAAAGCTCACCATTCCTGATTATTAGAGAAATGCAAATCAAAACCACAATGAGATACCATCCCATGCCAGTCAGAATGGTGATTATTAAAAAGTCAAGAAACAATAGATGCTGGAGAGACTGTGGAGAAATAGGAACGCTTTTACACTGTTGGTGAGAATGTAAATTAGTTCAACCATTGTGGAAGACAGTGTGGGGATTCCTCAAGGATCTAGAACCAGAAATACCATTTGATCCAACAATCGCATTACTGGATATATACCCAAAGGAATATAAATCATCCTACTATAAAGACACATGCACACGTATGTTTATTGCAGCACTATTTACAATAGCAAAGACATGGAACCAACCCAAATGCCCATCAACGATAGACTGGATAAAGAAAATTTAGTACATATACACCATGGACTACTATGCAGCCGTAAAAAATCAATGAACTATGGGAACACATGGAGACAGGGAGGGGGACAACACAAACCCGGGCCTGTCGTGGGGATAGAGTGCAAAGGAAGGGTGAGCATTAGGACAGATAGCTAATGCATGCTGGGCTTAGAATTTAGATGATGGGTTAATAGGTACAGCAAACCACCATGGCACACGTACACCTATGTAATAAATCTGCACATTCTGTACATGTATCCTGGAACTTAAAGTAAAATTTTTTAAAAAGAGAGATTAATTAGAGCATATTTCTTTTCTAGGTTAGGAGGACACTAATGATATTGAGTAACTTAAAAGTACATGAGGAAAATGGATGAGTAAGAAGATTGTTTTAGACATTTTAAGGGGTATCCTTAAAAAAAGAAAATTGCATTTGTAATTCTCAAGACAGTAGAGGACAAAATGAATAAACTAGAAAGGTTTTGAATTCTACAGAATCCAATAAAAAGAAACATATTAAAAAGACAATTCTGGTGAATAAAACCATTTTTTTGGTGAAAAAAAAAGAAGGCAATAGCAATAGAATTATTTCAATTATCTTAACAAATTTAACCAAATTAAACTCACACTTAAAACTTCAGAGACTATTAGGCCATATCCTTGGCATATGTAGCTTATAAGACATTTAAATCCAGCTGCTTCATAAATGTGTGCATCAATCTAACAATAAAAACGATCAATAGCAATATAGGAGTTTGGAGCAAAACATTTGCAAGAATGATCATACAACTTGTACCCATAATTACCAAACATATTATTTTCAAGAATTCATGAAAAAATACAAAAATTAAGGGAGATTATACAACCACAATATGAATTATATTTTTCAACAAAAAATATTGCTCTCAAATTCTACAGTGAGGCTGTTGATGGGGATGTAAAATGGGAATGTTAAACCACTATAGAAAGCAGTCTGGTGGTTCCTCAAAAAAGCTGAAAATAGAATTACCACATGATCCAGCAATATTAATTTTGGTATTTCCAAAAATTCCTTTAAAAACTGGATATACCAATTTTTGGTACAGATTGAGTATTCCTAATCCAAAAATTCAAAATCTGAAATGCTCCAAATCTGAAACTTTTTGAGTACCAACATGACATTCAAAGGAAATGCTTACTGGGGCATTTTGGATTTTGAATTTTGGGATTAGGGATACAGAACCAGTAAGCATAATGCAAATACTCCAAAGTCTGAAAAAATTAGAAATTCAAAACACTTCGTGTCCCACATATTTTGCAAAAAGGATACTCAACCTGTATATCCAAAATAATTGAATTCAGGATCTCAGAGATATATGCACTCCCTACGGTCACTGCTGCATATTTGCAATAACCAAAATATAGAAACAACCTAAATGTCCATCGACATATGAACTGATAAAGAAAATGTGATATGTACATAACAGAGGAATATTATTCAGCCTCAAAAATCAAGGAAATCTGCCATATGTGACAACATGAGTTACCTGGAGGACATTATGCTAAGAGAAATAAGCCAGTTACAGAGGAACAACTATTGCATGATTCCACATATATGAGATATATATCAAATAGTCAATCTGACAGAAACAGAGTAGAAAGATGGTTGCTAAAGGGAGGGAGAATTAGGAGTTGCTGTTCAATGAGTATAAAGTTCCAATTATGTAAGATGAATAAGCTCTAGAGATCAGCTGTACAACATAGTGCCTGTAGTTAACAGAAAAATGATGTGTACTTAAAAATTTTAAAGGATAGATCTCGTGCTAAGTGTTCTTACCAAACACACACAAAATTTCTATAGTGAGAGGAAGCCTAGATCCCTTTCTAGAGGCAATCAGTGTTTATAACTTATGTATCCTTCCTTGCTTTTTAAATATGCATTCATATATACATTTACTTTTTAATACATAAATGGGATTTTTATTTATTTTTGATTATTTTCTGCATATAAAATGTGTTTTGGATATTATAGTAAGAAAGGCTCATCTTTTTTAAACTACTGAATTTTTACTTTGAATGGTAAAGTACATGCATTCAATTTATACAATTATTCTTATATATTACTTTTTTTTTTTTTTTTTTTTTTGCGATGGAGTCTCACTCCATCGCCTAGGCTGTAGTGCAGTGGCACTGTATCAGCTTATTGTAACCTCTGTCTCCTGGGTTCAAGCCATTCTCATGCCTCAGCCTCTCTAGTAGCTGGAATTACAGGTGTGTGCCACCATGTCCAGCTAATTTTTTTTGTATTTTTTTAGTAGAGACGGGATTTCATCATGTTGGACAGGCTGCTCCCAAACTCCTGACCTCAAGAGATCCACCTGCCTTGGCCTCCCAAAGTGCTGGGATTACAGTCACGAGCCACCACACCCGGCTTACTTATTCTTTATAATATTGAATATATCCAATCAAACACAATAAAACGAATTAAATCTAGAGAGAGGTAAATATTGGAATTTGGGATAAGTGTATGGTGGAGGAAATGGGATAATTTAACATTAAGTGTTAGCCAAAGATAGGTATATAGATAGGCAAGTATGTAGAACGGTATAGATAATGATGATGATGATAATTAATAGATAACTAACACCATGCATATTTTATTTTTATTTATTTATTCCTTTTTTTCCGTGTTTTCCTCTGATTCTCAGTTTCAGAGCATCTTAGATGAGATACTTTCTGTTCTAAGGAGTACATATCCTTATGAGAGATAGTCATGTTAACAAATATAATTGATTATATCATACAAATTTTACCGCTCTGATTTAGAAAAAGCCACTGATTGTAAAATATATCAATTGTTTACTGTGTTTTCTTAAATTATATTGCTCCAAAAAAGGCATTGTTTCAAGAAAATTCATGTCTTCCTCAAAAGTGTTTGAATTGTTCTAGAAATACAAGACACACAACAAATGCTACTTCAATGAATATGTCCATAAGCCCCTATATAGCTCCATCAATGACTCATAAAATATTTGTTTTGACATACGCTCTAGCCTCATTAGAGTATCAGACTGAGACTAAAATATAGAGAACTTGGGTAACAAAATATAGTACTAAATAAAGATCATCGTTTCTATAGTCCTAGGAATAGATAATTCATCAGAGAACAGAAGAAACCTAGTTACTTGCACAGGACTAAAACTAATTTTCCTGACTCAGGCTATTGCCCTTCTTACTGTATTCAGCTGCCTCTTTCAAACTAACTGGAGATTGCTGGAAAATTATACATTCTTCATTTTACATCTATATATTCATTTCACTAACACATAAATTCTACATGATTTTTAGAAGAATTTTTTTGTCACTAAAACAGAATGACATATAACAAAGTCAGG
This sequence comes from Rhinopithecus roxellana, assembly GCF_007565055.1. Lineage (NCBI taxonomy): Eukaryota > Metazoa > Chordata > Mammalia > Primates > Cercopithecidae > Rhinopithecus > Rhinopithecus roxellana. The sequence continues at coordinate 63,241,262 of NC_044559.1, read as the reverse complement.
AAATGTGGGACATAAATGTTTACATAATTATTTCACTTTTTTGTATTTATGGAAATATTATTTACATAAAAACTAACAAAATATGCTAACCTTATGAAATGTCCAGAGATGTCACTTATACCTGTGTTGAGATCTCCCTCTAATGTGAGTAAGGAATTCTCTACATATTCATCTGTTTTAAGGGGAAAAGCCACTGTGGAGGAGAGAATTGATGTTTCTGAGATAAATGGACAATGGGGAAAAAGTAGCCAGGGCCTCTAATCTGAAGTTACAAAGCCCCCAAAGAGTTATCTGATTCATGAATCTCTAAGTATCAGTGAAGAGGAGCACACACTATAGTTAATCACCTTAACTTGACATTTTCATGTTGTTACTCTCCTTAACTTGACATTTTTATTTTCTATTTCACAAGAAACTAGCATATGACCATCAACTGAGAAAGAAGGATGTAAGAGGCTAGCAGGAAATCTATTTTCAAACCCCTAAATGATTCTTGAGTTTAGTTCCAAACTACTTGGCTGAAAACCTCTCTGACAGTTTTAATATTAACCTAAGAGCTTAAAAGGTATTCTTGTCCTTCAGAGTGCTTCAAGCATTATTCATGGGAGAATGCTTTCTTAACCCTGACACACTCAGATGGGACATCTCATTTGAGAAGCTGTTTGGAGTCTCTTGATTTAACTTTAACACTTATATGACTTGTATTGTAGTTCATAAAAGTGCACAATCAAATAAAAATTTTAATAATTTACCATTTAAGTAAAATGGATGTACAAGGAAGATCTCTGTTTATCCAGGACTTCAGATACTTCCTCCTTCCTGTCAGTGTGATTTAGGGGATATTAGCACCTCCATTTAAGAAGTTCTCATTATCAGGTTCTCCTGAACTAATCACACGTCAGAGCATTGGGCTCTTTCTCACCTCTTTAATGAGCTCCTGCTTCTCCCTAGGCTTGAAATTGTCATTTCCTCTATGAAATCTTCCTTTCTGTCCCTCAGGAAAGAAACTTCGGAGTTGTACTTTACTTTTGCTCTCACATCCTATTTTCAGTCAGGAAATCATATGGGCATTGCATTAATAATATATCTGCCAACCATCTATATTTTATACCTTCATTGCTATGACCTTGGCCTCCTGTACCATGTCTCCTGTAGATTACCATCATAACATTCTCTTAATTGGTCTCTCTGCTCTCACTTATTTCTCCTCCAGTCCATTCTAATGCAACATATCTTATTCTTTTTAAGGCATTATTAGTCAGGCCATGTCCCTCTCTGCTACAATCACTGCAATGACTCCTCATTTTACTTCATATAAAGATTTAAATTCTAACAATATGAGGCCCCATGCCACCTGACCTCCTACTACTACCTGACTTCCACATTCTACTATGTTCCCCTTATTATTCCATACCAGACATCCTAGAAATTCTCTGGCCAAGGCAGGCTTGTGTTATCTCTTTGTGAGGTACATGATGGGAGCATGGGAGAAGGGTAGTTTTATAACTTACACACATGCTGAAAGTCAAGGTGTTATTAGGCATAAATGAAATTTATTTTTTAAACATGTGGCTCTTAAGTAGGTCTCTTGATGACATAGATAAGATAGTGGACATGTATAACATTTGTTTCAAGTTGGGATTTAGTGAAATTACTTACTAAGTGATCACGTGTTTTCACAACATATCCCAACTTGTCTTCAAATAACTGAGTAACTAATTTTATAAGATAATTAATTCAAGAATGTTACCATCCCTCCTGCTCTTTCTACCAAATTATAAAGACGATTCAATCTATTTTAGGATAAGGGGCGCTGCCTTACTTTCCCGGGACAAAAGGTTTGTATTATAATGAAGATTTAGAGAAAATGACAAGGAAAAAATGAACAAAAAAGAATCCCAGGAGTAGTTTGTAAATGCTTTTGAAAAGAACGACTGTGCTACATAGCAATTAGATCAAGAAGAGGACGGCACAAAACAGGTAAAAAGCATTTTGTGGGAGACTTATTTTTCCCTCATGGTGTTTGGGAAAATACAAGTAAAGGATGTTATTAATTTGAAATCTGCATTGGGTCTTCTTTTAATTGGAATACCTCTCTGGGACTAAACTACATAATTCATATTCTATTACAGTCAAATTTTGAAATTTAGATGTTACTATAGTTTCACCAATTTATAGTGACTCTCCAATACACTCGAATATGTACAAAGGCATAAACTTGAAAGTGGAAAATGTGCTCAGTAACCCATGAACTGACAGGACACTCAGCTGGTGAGAAAGTCAAATGTCAGCACGTTTCACCTCTGCTTCTACTTATTATCACATGCCCATGTAGCAGAGTGGTTGATGTAATTTGGGGATGGAAAATTCAGTAACTTGATGTATCGCAAATATCTAAATATATTTTTCTTAAGAGGCACATTGGACACTTAGAGGTATAGAATGGCTTCCAATGTAGATGGACTGTATCTGAAAAGTTAAAGAGAATTGTTGATATTTTCTCAATATTCTTTTAATTTTTATCGAAGCTACATATTTACATAATTTAAAAATTTGAATCATGATCTAAGCCACCATCAGTTCTCATCTGGATTAGTACAAAACGGCCTCTTAACAGATCTCTTTGTTTCTACCATTTTTCTCTGTCAATGCAGCCATCAGAGTGACCGTGTTAAAAATGTAGCCATTTCATGTCCCTCTTTGCTCTAAGCTCTCCACCTCACACAGAGTAAAGTCCACAGTGCTTTTTAATAACCTGAATTATCCTGCACTGTGTTGCCTCTAGTTCCCTCTCTGATCTCACGTCTGACTCCTCCCTCCTTAGGCTTCTAGAGCCACACTGGCCACTTAGCATCCTCCCCTCAGTGCTTTGTCCCACTTAAGCCTTTTCAAAGTCTGGTCACTGGGTCAGTACTGTCAGAATCATCTGGGAACTTACTAGAAATGCAAAATCTCGAGCCCACCTGAGATCTACTGAGTTAGTTACTTTGGGGATGGGGCCTGGAAATCTCTGTTTATCAAGCTCGCCAGATAACTGTGATGCAGGCTAAAGTTTCAAAATTGCCTTGTTTCCTCTGCTTAAAATATTTTCCCTCAGTACCTTAGGTTGGGTTCTTTAGAAAACAGAGCTTGAGACAGGGGTTCTTACTAACTGATTTGCTGAGGAAGTGCTCATGGGTAAAATCTGTAAGGAAACAAGGGTGAAGGATAAAGAAGGGGAAGAAGCTAAGTCTTAGTGGAATCCCACAGGGAGCTCTGAAGCATGAGTGTTCCACCTGGAGATAAGAAATCCAGTTTTTGTACTCCAAAATCAGTCAGTCAACTATTGTGAGCTGCCCTGTGAGAAGAGAATAAACTGTCAGACATTACAGAGGTGAGGTACTTTCTATCAGTCAAGGGTGAGTTCCGGAGGAGCATACAGCTGTGATTTCTTAGCAGTCAACACTCGAAGCTGGTGAAAGTTGGCTGCACCAACCTGTTAAACTGGGTCTGAGCAGGGCACCAATAGGTAGTACTATATCCAGATGCATCCCTGACTCTCTCTTACTTGGATTCTTCTTAATTACTCATAAGATAATGGTTACCTTTAAGCAGTGATAATTCTTTCTGACCAAGAAACAAGAATCAAGGCTGAAATATAGTGGAGCACACATGTTTACCTCTGCTCTCTCCAGAAACCATATTCAAAAGAGAATAGCAGGACATTGACTTTTCTTTAGGTCAAATATCATTGTGTTAGTGAGGCCATCTGTTACCACCCTATCTAAAACAGCAACACCCTGTTCTCCTCCTAATACATTTTTTTTAGGTCAGGCTTATTGATGAATAAAATTCATATGGTAAAATTTACTGATTTTCTAAGGGTACAGTTCTATAAGGTTTTACAAATGTACAATTGTGTAAATTATTAATAAAGTCAAAAAATGTAGGTTACTTTGCCACAAGATATTCTCTTTTGCCCATTTTTGACCAGATCTCTTCTTATCTCTAGCCTCTGGTAGCAACTGATCTTTTTTCTGTTCTATCATTTTGCCTTTTCCAGAATGTTATATAAATGGAACCATGCAGTATGTAGCCCCTTGAGTCTAGCTCTTTTCACTCAGCATAATGCATTTGAGATTTGCCCATGTTATGGCATCTGTCCAGACTCCATTCCCTTTTATTGGTCAGTATTTCATTGTATGGCTATACCATACTCTGTTTATCACCCACCAGTTGAAATGTATTAGGTTCTTCCCACCCCCCCAGTTTTGGCAATTATGAATAAAGCTGCTATAAACATTTGTCTACAGGAGTTTGCATAAATTTAAATTTTCATTTTTTCGTGTGTATATGATTGTTGCATCATATGGTGCTGTGAATTGAATGTTTGCATTCCCCCAAAATTCATAAGTTGAAGCCTGAATCCTCAATGTGACACTATTGGGATGTGGGGCCTTTGTAAGGTAATTAGGTCATGAGGGTAGAATCTTCAGGAATGGATTACCGCCCATTAAGAAGAGACATGAAAGAAATAGTCTCTTTCTGCTCCCCACCATGCGAGGACACAGTAAGAAAATGCCCAAGAGGAAACCATGAAGTGGGCCGACACCAGACACTGGATCTGCCAGTGCCTGGATCTTGGACTTCCCAGCCTCTAGAACTGTGAGAAATAAATTCTACTGTTTAAGCCTCTCAGTTTATAGTATCCTTTTATTGTAGCCTGAGCCGACTAAGATATAGGATAAGAAACAGCTCAACAGTTTTCCAAAGAACCTGTACTATTTGGTCGTTCAAACCAGGAATGTAAGAGAGCTCCAGCTGCTATGCATTCTCACTAACACTTGGTATTGTGAGGTTATTTTTTTTTCCAGCCATTCTAACAGGTGTGTGGTAATATTGGTGAGGTCCTTCTCCACATGACTAACGATGTTGAGCATCTTTTTGTGTAGTCCTTTCCCATCTATATATCTTCTTTAGTAAAGTATTTGGTTAAATTTTTCCCATTTTTGGAATTTAAAATTTTAATTTTGAGCCACAGAAAAGTTGCAAAAATAGTAGTTTTCTGTTATCTTTGATCTCAGTTCTATTAACATCTTTCATAATCATAATAATATAATTATCTAGAACAAGAAATCGTTATTGGTACAGGATCATTAACTAAGCTATAGTCCTTATTTGAACTTTTCTAATCTTCCTATTGGAATGTTGTTTATCTGTTCCAGAATCCTATTTTGGATTCCACATTGCATTTAATTTTTTTCCTCTTTAGTATTTTTCAGTATGTAATAGCTCTTCATTCTTTCCTTGTTTTTCATAATTTTCACAGTTTTAAATAACGCTTCAGTTATTCTGCAGAAGGTCCCTCAATTTAACAAAAAAAGTTTTCCCAAATTCAAATGAGGTTATGCATTTGTTAAAGAATGTCTCATTTTTAATTAGTTGTTTGTTTCTTTAAATTACTGAGGTTTGGGGGTCTTTTACTGAGAAATTTTGCAAATATTTCTCCCAGTTTGTTGCTTTTTTTAAATTTTTTTTTAGTGTCTTCAAAATGCCGAAGTTTTAAATTTTTGTTAAATACAATTTATCCTTTCTTTTCTTTCATAGATCATTCTTTTTGTATCTTATCTAAATAATCTTTGCCTGACTCAAGATCACAAAGATTTTCTCCTATATTTTCTCCAGAAGTTTTATGCTTTGGGGTTTACATTTAGATTTTTGGCTCCACAGTCCATTTTTGCTTCATGTTTGTCTAGTGTATGTATCAAAGTTTATTTTAACACATTCCAAAATTGATATTACATATATATTCTTTTTAGAATTCAAGAGGAAAGACTTTAAGGACCCCCAGAAACAGAAAAAAAAAACCCAATAAGAATAATGAATTTAACACTTACTCATGGACAAGACAATCATCAAACCCCACTCCTTCTCTGTTCCTGCTGTAGGCCATGGGGCCATAGCCATATCCAGTTCTTATGGATCAAAGCTTGCCAGCAACCACACAAAAGGGATATGTATGTGTGTGAGTGTGTGTGTGTGTGTGTGTGTGTGTGTGTGTGGCAAGAGGGGGATTTTTCTACTGCATAAACATCAAGTTTTAGCAATTATTTTTGCTATTATTTGGCAATTACAAAATCAAAACTTTTGTATGTATGAATTGGAAGAAAAAAAACTTTAGATACTATCTATACCAATGTACTCATATTATAGAAAAGTAAATGGAGTCTAGGTGATGTGAAGTGACTTGCCCAGACCATGCAGCTGGTTAATGTGTGGGTTACACCGTTTTGTTTTGTTTTGTTTTTGTTTTTGAGCGATAGCAAGGTTTATTGTGAAGAGTAAAAGAACAAAGCTTCCACAGCGTGGAAGGGGACCTGAGCAGGTTGCCCGGGTTATATCTTTAATATATGCCAATCAGTTCATAAATCTGTGCACTTCCTATCATACCACAGAATACCAGTACCAACAGAAAGCAAGTATCAGCAAAGGCAATTATTTTCTTCTTCCTGATATGTAAGCATAATTAACAAAAAGAAATTAAAATCCTGAAGTACAAAACAGTTCGATGTCTTTTCTGGCTGGAACCCTGAAGGGTGCTGAAGAGAAGAAAAAGAAGGTTTCTGTTGTGCCAGAAACTTTCAGGAAAGAGCAAAAGAATTTCACAGAGCTGAAGATCAAAATGCCTAAGAAAAAAAATACACTTCAAAAGGCAAGGAGGAAGCTTATCTATGAAAAAGCTAAGCACTATCACAAGGACTATAGGCAGATGCCCATAACTGAGATTCGAAAGGCTAGGCTGGCAAGAAAAGCTGGCAACTGCTATGTACTGACAGAACCCAAATTGGCATTTGTCATCAGGGTCAGAGGTATCAATGGTGTGAGTCCAAAAGGTGTTGCAACTCTTTTGCCTTTGTCAGATTTTCAATAGAAACTTTGTTACGCTCAAGGCCTCAATGAATATGCTGAGGCTTTAGAACCACATATTGCATGGGGGTACCGGAGCCTGAAGTCAGAAAATACACTGATATATAAACATGGTTACGGCAAAATCAGTAAGAAGCGAATTGCCTTGATAGATAACACTTTGATTTCTTGATCTCTTGGTAAATCTGGTATCATCTGCATAAAGGATCTGATTCATGAGATCTCTACAGCTGGAAAACATTTCAAAAAAGCAAGTAACTGCTTATGCCCTTCAAGTTATCTTTTCCACAGAATAAAGAAAAAGGCCACCCGTTTGTAGGTGAAAATGCTAGCAACAGGGAAGGCTAGATCAATAGGCTTATTAGAAAGATGAACTAAGGTATCTACCGTGATTATTGTTGTAATCTGGTCAGTTAACAGACAGTGACTGCTTTCAAATTAAAAAAAGTATGTATCAGCTTGAAAAAAATATCCACATGCAGATTGTGCATGCAGATTGGGTGATACTGACTTAATTATTGAGGTTAATCTGGCTTAAGAGGTTTCCAGGCCTGAAAGTATTATGACAAACTCAACTTTTTCTCATATGTGACAACTGAAGCATGAAAAGTATAAGATCATCTAGGGAGAGTGTTGTTATCTTTGGAGTTAACAATACTCCATTGATCAACATCAAATTTATTCCAAAGTAGCTTTCATTTGATTCAATCTACTAGTAGAGAGAGTCATTTTTGTTGCTTAAAAAATTATTTGATATGACTTGGAAACTGCTATGATTTTTCCAGCTCCTCCTTTCTGACACTACCTTTAGAGGAGCTTTCTGAAGCTTCCAGAACTTCTTGCAAAGAATGAGGTACCGGATATATGTTCAATAGTACCAACTAGTTCACTCAGGTGAAGGGAAGCTGTGCACTTAGCATCCTTAATTCCTGTTTTCTCTCTGTACAGCCATAGCTTTCCCCTTTCTTCATCATTTCCCTGATGCATTCTCTCCTCTTCACTAATGAGCTCTTCTTCTCCTTCCCTCCTCTCTGTCTTCTTCCTTCTTATGCTCAATGACAAAAATTCATATATCTCGACCATTGCAGAATGAACAAATAATGCAGTCAAGGGAATACATAGAAAGTAGGAGATGTATTCCTGGTATTTACTTTCTTTTAAATATCTTTGATATAATAATTATTATGTAGGCAGATTTACTATTTCTTCTGAATTTTTAAAGAATTTTTAAAGCTTCATATTTATTGACTTCTCAAATTATAATTGTCTAGTCCTATCTCACCTAACTTCAGGTATCTAATCTCTAGCGACTGCCCTAAGTGTTTCTGAGACACCTGTTGAAGGCCTCCGTGTTTCTTACTCTGTCGTGGCTCAGCCAGGCTTCGAATCACTGATCTGTCTTGTTCCCAGGAGCATATTTGGCATCACCAAGATCCCCTCCTTCAGCAGGCTATTTTTTGTTTGTTTGTTTTGTTTTAATTTAGTTTAAATCTTAGGTGGTTTTTTTGGTTGTTGTTTTGTTTTGTTTTTACAAAATTACAAAGCAGAACTCCATGAAGGGAAGAGAGTGGTGGGGCTATGGGATTAGGGGATGGTGAAGAGGAGGAAGAGAAAGGCCCAGAAAAGAAGCCACTCACACACTGGGGACCAAGCAGAGACTGAACACCAGCCCAGCAGGGACTGCATGTCCTGTTTTCACAGAGCCAGGCCAAAAGGCCTCAGAGAAGGATCTCAGTCCTCTAGAGACTGTAGCCATTTGACAGAGCAGCTGCAGGCTGTGGCTTCTAGCAAAGCCCCAAGAAGCAGGCTTGCCTCCTCTCTTCATCTCCCCTTCTCCAGGCCAGAGAGCAGGCAGCCTGAGGCAGGGGTTGCGGGATACCCATCCAGCAACTTCAGGATGCTCTAGTGCTCCTTCAGAGTCTTCCAGGCCTGGTCTTTACTGGTGGGCATCCACTTCTTCTGTAGGCGGCCGTAATCCCGTGGAAGTCCTCCTTGTCCTCAGTGCCTGCCTGTGGATCCCCCGCCTCAGCTCCCGCTTTGAGGGCCTCAGCAGATCGGGCTTCTAGATGCGGTTACGGGCGCTCGGCGACAACTAAGCTCTACCTGGCATATGCACAGCCGGCTCACCGGGATCTCATGCTTTGAGCCTGCTTCCTAACGGTCTGATCTCAGACTCCAGTAGGCCCTGGGGTATCAGCCTCTCCCTGACGCAGGTCTCCGGGGACATTTATGAGGACACTGAAGGGCTTGTTCTAACTGCTGAGATAGGTGAGGTGCCTTCAGCCCGGGAGGCTTACCCAGCAGGGTCACTAACAGGAAAGTCCTCTGCAGGGAAACAATGTTTTCCCAGGGGAAAATAGACAAATGGAAATAACATACCACTTTTATTTGTGGCTGGAGATTTGTCTATGTTTAATCACTGTCATTATTCTATAAGAGTATTCCATTGTGAGAACACACCAAAACTTATGTATCCATTTTATTGTTTTTGCTTCTTTTTTTTGTAGAGATGGGGTCTCACTATCTTGCCCAAGCTGGTCTCCAATTTATAGCCTCAAGTGATCCTCCCACCATGGCTTCCCAAAGTGTTTGGGTTACAGGCCTGAGCCATGGGGCCAGGCCTCCATTTTATTGTTGATAACATTTGGTTTATTTCCACGCCCGGCTAATTTTTTGTATTTTTAGTAGAGACAGGATTCTGTTAGGGTATTTCTATGTTCCCTGATGGCTAATGAGGTTGAACATCTTTTTCTGTTTATCAGAGACTTTGAATTTCTTCTCTGCAAAGTACCTATTCAAGTATTTTGCCCATTTCTAAATTTGATTGTCTATAATTTTAAAATCAATTTGTAGAAATTCTTTATATATTACAATCCCTTTGAAGTTCCTAATTTTAATATAATTCAATTTACCACCTTTTCCTTCAGGATCATGCTTTGTGTGCTCTGTTTAAGAAATCTTTGCTTACTCTAAGGTCTTGAAAATATTATGTTTTCCTCTAGAAGCTTTATTGTTTTGCCTTTTACATTAAGATCTGCACTTCACCTGAATTATTGTTATAGTGTACAAAACAGGATATAAGATATACATAATGTATGTAATCTCCAGTTGTTTTATTGTAAACCCCAAAGTTTTCCCTATATGGCACTGTCATTTCATCAAATCAGATGACCATACATGTATGACTGTGTTTCTAGACTTTCTAGTTTATTTCATTAGCATATTTTTCTATCCTTGCATAAATCTTTCACTATCTTAAGTACTGTAATTTTATAATTCTTGATATTTAATAGTGTAAATCCTCCAATATTAAATACTTTTGAAAACATTTTCTTCACTGTTTTTTACCACTAGCAATTCTTTATAAAATTTAGATTCAACTTATAACTTTTTACAAAAAAGGACTTTAACTGGGATTGTATTAACTGTACAATTCAATTTGGGTAAAATTGATACCAACAATACTAAGTGTTCAATTATAAACATCTATAGTTCTCTTCACATTTTGATTGTTTTAATGTTTTACAATAATATTTAATACACAGGTTTGACACATTTTTTGCTAGATTTATTTCAAGGTATTTCATATTTTTGATGCTACTGTAAATATGTTTTTAATTTTTTTAAATGTTTATTCTTTAACTTTTGATTATGGAAAATTTAACAGATGTACAAAGTAGAGAAAAATAATACAATGATTCCCAACCGACTTACCAGCTACCTTCAGCAGTCATCAACTCATGGGTAATTTTGTTTAATCTATACCTCAAACTTCCCCCCTGCACTGAATTATTTTGAAGCAAATCTAAAATATATATTTTCTTTTATAAATATTTCACCGTACATCTCTAAAAGGACTTCTTAAAACAACACAACTATACTTTTAAAATATTATTACTAAAATTTTTTAACATTTAATATCATCAAATAACCAATTATTGTTCAAAATTTTTAAACTACCTCATGCTTTTCTCTCCCACAGTTTTGTGCTTAAGATCCAAATAAGAGTCACATGTTGCCTTTTGTTGCCATTTTTTAAATTTAATCCATTGATGCCTTTTCCTCTTCATGTTTTTTTCTAATTTTTAAACTAAAAACATTATACGGTAAAACTGACTTTAAAAAGTTTGGTATACAGTTTATGCATTTTTACATATTTCAACGTAATTTTTACATATATATGTAATACATACATATATAAAATATTATATATAATATATATATATTCATGTTCATGTTACTACCACCACAATCAGGATGCCTTTAGTTTCATCACCAGAAAGATCTCCCTTATGCTATCCCAGTCATACTTCTTTTCCTACTCCCTGGCAATCACTAATCTGTTTTCTATCACTGTCGTGTTCTCTTTCTAAGACTGTCATATAAATAGAATCTTAGAGATTCATCAGTTGATTGTGTTTATCAATTGTGCATTCTCTTTCATTGCTAAGTGAGATTCCATTGCACCCTCATTACCCTCTTCCCTATACACTCTCCATCAAATCATGTATACAACCAGTGAAAAATAACTGAATCGCCTTTTACCTTTTTTCATTCCCCGCCTCTATCTCTAATTTATGCTACCTTCTGTTCTCTACAACTACTTAGCATTCACTAGGTAAACCTGTGATCTGACATAAGAACTGGGAGTCATATGTTATGTTTGTTTATCTTCAGGAATAGTTACAACACTTCCCACCTGGAGAAGACATTTATATTTCACCTAGGCCCCTATTCTTCCCTTTTTCTCCTGTAGTTCTCTTAGAAAACTAGAAAACATGCTAAGTTTTTTGTGGAATGATGCCTGCTACTGCCCCAAATAAACAAGGTCTTTTTCTCTACAGCTAAATCCTCTGCCCACCGCCCCCCACCACCCTGCAACTACGCTAGCTTCTAAAAACATCCAATTTTGATTACCACATAAATATTGAATATCCCACTGTGGTCTGAGAGAGTACTTGATATAATTTCAGTTTTCTTACATTTACTGAGACTTGTTTTGTGGCCTATCATATGGTTATCTTGAAGAATGTTCCATGTGCTGATGAATAGAGTGTATATTCTTCAGTTGTTGGGTAGAATGTTCTGTAAATATCTGTTAAATACATTTGTCGTAGGGAATAGTTTAGGTGCATTGTTTCTTTGCTGACTTTCTGTTTTGATGACTTGTCTAGTGCTGTCAGTGGAGTATTAAAGTTCCCCATTGTTATTGTGTTGCCATCTCTCTCATTTCTTAGGTCTAGTCGTAATTGTTTTATAAATTTGGGATCTCCAGTGCAAGGTGTGTATATATTTATAATTGTGATATTGTCCTGTTGGAATGGGGCTTTTATCATTATATAATGTCTCTCTTTGTCTTTTTTAACTGCTGTTGCTTTAAAGTTTGTCTGATATAAGAATCCTACTCCTGCTTGCTTTTGGTGTCCATTTGCATGGAATATCTTTTTCCCCTGCTTTACCTTAAGTTTTTGTGAGACCTTACGTGTTAGGTGAGTCCCCTGAAGAGAGGAGAAATTTGGTTGTTGAGTTCTTACCCATTCTGCCATTCTGTATCTTTTAAGTGGAGCATTCAGGCCATTTACATTCAATGTTATGAATGTAAATGAATACCTTGTTTTTTATTCATTGTGTTATTATTATACAGGTCCTGTGGGATTTATGCTTTAAGGAGGTTCTATTTTGGTGTACTCAAAGGATTTGTTTCAAGATTTAGAGCTCCTTTTAGCAGTTCTTGTAGTGCTGGCTTGGTAGTGACAAATTCTCTCAGCATTTGTCTGGAAAAGACTGTATCTTTCCTTCATTTATGAAGCTTAGTTTTGCTGGATACAAAATTCTTAGGTGATAACTGTTTTGTTTAAGGAGGCTAAAAATAGGTCTCCAATCCTTTCTAGCTTGTAAGATTTCTGCCAAGAAACCTGCTGTTAATCTAGTAGGTTTTCCTTTATAGGTTATGTGATGCTTTTGCCTCACAGCTCTTAAGATTCTTTCCTTTGTCTTGACTTTAGATAACTTGATGCCTATATGCCTAGGCAATAGGCACCCGGCCAGGTTTCCTTTTCTTGACTGCGATTCTTCATTGTGCTTTTAGCTTTCCATTGTCTTCAATCAGATACTTTTTATGCTTTTTCCAGATCTAAGTTATTTAGTCCACCATTATCAGAGACTTCCAATTTATTATTTAAATATCAACATGAGTAATTCTTCTGAATTTTTATCCCATCATATTTGCCTTCTTTGAAGGATAATTTGAAACCACTGAAGTAACGTTTAAGCCATGTTAAAATTCCGGAGCTTTTTAAAAAGATGCATCTAAAGATGTATCTAATCTCAGTACTCTACTGTTTTAGTGCCAAGATTTACCAAAGAAAACAAGGACTTCTTCATAGCCTTAACTATAATTTTGCAAATTATTATTTACCTTCCCTAGCTGCATTCATAATAACCTATACACATATTTTATTTCTCTATCTATATGTTTAATTTGCATTTGTGTTCCTGGTGGAGGGTGTCCAGGTTCTTGGCATTTTGAACAAAGAATTGGACAAAATGCACAAAGAACGGAAAGAATGAAGCAGCAAAAGCAGAGATTTATTGAAAACAAAAGTATACTCCACAGGGTGGGAGCAGGCCTGAACGAGCGGCTCAAAATCCTGGTTACAGAATTTTCTAGGATTTAAATATCCTCTAGAGGTTTCCTATTGGTTACTTGGTGTAAGCCCTGTGTAATTGGAGAGGATGAAGTGAAGTTACAAACATATTTACTTGGTGTACACCCTATGCAAATGAAGAGGATGTTTCCTGACATAGCTGAAGTACAGTTACCAAGTTATTTTCTTGCTCTATAGAGTTGGTTTTTTTTTTCCATTTGATTTAGTTCTAGGAAGTCCTTAGGTTCCCTGCCTCCGGACCCAATTTTCCTACCTCATTTGTATAATAATTTCAGACGGTCATAAGCATGTGTTAACTACAAATTTAGCAACCTCAAAACTAGCTGAACTTGCCTTTCAACTCCTGTTTTGCTTAATGCAGAAAACTTAATTCTCCAAATCCGCAAATTATGCACTGTTTTTGTTAGTCTTTATGTGGTAAATTCACACTCAATTCTAGACTTTCTTCTTAGCATCTTAGTCTCCCCAGGGACTACAAATGTCCCAAGAGGTTATGCATTGTTCAGGAAATGGAACGAAGAAAAGTTTATCTTCCCGTTTCATATATCCTTGCATGCAATTTTTTAAGGATATATTTTTTAGACTAATTTGATATTCACAGCAAAATTGTGAGGAAGGTACAAAGATTTCCCATATATTTCCTGCCCCCGCACATACATAGTCTTCCTCATTAACAACATCCTTCAGCAGAGTAGGTGGTAACATAGTGGTGAGATATGAGGGAGGGGAAGCGTTCTATACTCCCATTGTTAGGTCTCAGGCTTTTAGTGTGCCTGTGCCTCTGGCCTGTGAACTTCAGAAGTGCTTCTCAGTTCCACTTTGAAGAGATTGCTAGAGTAGGCAGGAGTTGGGTATGATCTTTTCTTCAGATTCATTAGGCTTTGATAAAACCCTGCAGGTTAGGCTCTGGTTAACTAGTTTCTTCTGAGGACAGGCCTTGTTAAGAGCAGAGTGTTGTCACCTACTTCAAAATGGTTTCTATTCTCTCTCTGCTAGAGCACAAGAGAATTTTTCTCTAATATTTACTGTGAGAACCTGATTAAGCTCCTGAAGGTAAAACTTACAAAAGTGTGTTAAGTGTCAAAAAGACTGACAAGAGGAATTACTGATTTTTCAGTCTACTGAACTTTTATTTGTTGTTTGGACTGAGTGGTGACTTCCAATCTTCTTATGTGATAAATCGGAAACAGGAAGTCTGCATGCAATTTTGAGAGAGGTTTTAGTGTACATGTCCTGGTGATGCCCATTGTCTTGCCACAGTCCGTGCTTCCTATTATATGTGTTGCATTTATTGACAGTATCCTTTCATTCCAAATCTTATTTCTCTTTCCATCTTCTAGTACTCTCTTGAATATATCTACACATCTCATATATAAGAAATTCTTGGATCTTATATGCACGAAGCTACAGTGCATAATATTTTATAAGTCCAGCATCAGATCTAGTTACCTAGGACTATAACTCAACCATTGCTGCTCTTAACACACAATAGGCTGGAAAGGCAACTTTCCTCTTCTCAAGCTATACACTCTGGGAAGTGAGGCACAGCCCCTCTACAGTTTCTATGATCTTCCTACATCTGGAACTTTGCCTGAAATGATCACAAGGCAGCAATATTGCATTGGCATCCAGGCTCTCTTTCTTTTTCTTTTCTCCCCAAACTCCTTTATAAAACTTGAAAAGTGTTTTTACTCTTCATTTAGCATAGAGGAACATTAGCTTTCATATCATCAAGTATTTCTCAAAACTCTATTTTTTATAATATATGTAAGCCCATGTACTTTTGAAAAAAACTTTCTTAAAAAGTTATCTACTGCAATTGAAAATGTTAAAGATTATTGTTTTTGATATAAGTTATGTAAATGCTATTTTGAAACTCAACAGGCTTCTTAGATTGATTTATAATCTGCCATTGCCCCTGAGATGATAAATGACACTGATTTAATGACTGGAGGGCCTAAGGTCAATGAGAATATAGATGGAAAAGCTACATATTTTAGTTTTAAAAATGAAAGAACATACACAGTTAAAAAAATAAGAATTGGATTTCATTAGGAATGATATACATCTTTAAACACACAGCGCCATGGTTCTTTATAGATTGTCTTGGATAATGTCAATGATTTCATGGTAAACTTGATCATAGACATCTAATCCAAATAAAAAGTCTATATGATTGTAGTAAGAAATAGTTTTATAGTAAATGTGGTTTGTGATTTCAGAATGTAAAATTTTAACGTCTTCAGGGTCAGCCAACAAGTCACTTTCACCATTCCAAATTGCAGTTGCCACATTCATGTTTGTCACGTTGTAGAATGGAGACGTTGTCTAAAAATAAATGAATGAAAAAAGAGTTTTCATAGGAGATGATACATTAGAAGGTTTTAATTACTAATTGTTTAAAATGATGAGTTAAATACTGTTTTAAAATAAGTCAAATCTAATGGATTCAACTTAGTGGACCTGTTGAAACAAAGGTATGAAAGTATGAATAGGCATTACCAGTTTTAGTTGAAAATAAGTTATACATAAATCTAAACTAGACAGTTTGTTCTAATTCAAAATATTCAAATACTTCACAGAGATAATTTCAGTACTACTTATAAAATATGAAAGATTTTAAGTCAATTTTCTGTGGCAGTATTACTGTCAATATGTTTGTCAATAAATTATAAGTATTGGCAGTCCATGTCAACTCTGATCTCTTTGAATTTGATCTTTAAATTTTATATGAAGATCAGACTTTTATATGAACAGATCACATCAGCCTGGAGTTTAGCTGAGGCAGAAAAGTATGGAGGAAAAGCGTAAACTTTGAAGTCAGACAGACTTGGGTTCTAATACTTCAATAATTTTGTCATTATACAATTTTTACCACATTCTCATTGACTTCGAATTTTTCCTAATTATTATATATGTTTTCTTACCTTTTTAAATAGCATAACTGGTTTTAGGGTCAATAAATATATTATGCCTTTTATTTCTTATTTAACTAAGTGTAAAGCTATGGATATAAAAAAGCACAGTATTTTTCCTCTTGAGAGACATTGACTTCTTCTACTGCCTGTCAACTTTTCTAGACTTATCCAGGATATTTGTTGTTAAAATACATAGAAAACATGGAAAAGCCACTTTGGTTGGATGTGACAATATGTATCCAAATAAATATTATCTTCATCTGCTGGTCCTTATCAGTGTGTTATTGTACTCTGGGGATTTACAGTTGATCCTTGATCTATAGAAAAGTTATCTAAAAAATCAGGAAGAAAGAGAGTTTTTGTAGAGAATTATGTACCTGATTATAATGAACCAAGTTCAGATCAGGACTGCCCCAGTCATAAGCTTTCAAATGAGTAGAATTTAAAAGCTGAAAGAGAAACAAACAAACAAAAAAGACCGTATCATTTGTTCATTACAGTGGCAGCTGAGCAAGTTAAGCATGCAATGCATATATACCCCCGTTGTACTGGGTCTGCTGGTATTTATGCAGGTGGGCTTCTTTGTTCTTCTTTTCCTTTGAGTAGAGAAATAAATGGAAGGGGTTGGAGATTGGGGCAGGGGAATCTAAAGAAATAATTCCATTGTCTTTATATAAATGTACATATACCCAAGGCTTTTTTCTACCCAAAGGAGGGCCTCTTGTGGGAGAAGTAACATCAGGCTTCCTCAAATCTTCAGCTTCTTCAACAGAGGTCAACACTGAGTGTCTTGCACTAAGACTAAGATAACACCCACCTAAAACACCTTGCTTCAAACAATAGGGCTCAAGAGTTTTTCCCAGAAGTCACTTTTTTCTTTACCCCTTTACACTCATAGCCTCACCACCACTTTCTGGCCAAGGTTACTTATGACCTTGACATTTCTAACACTTTGATCAATTCTGAGGAATTTTCTCATGTTATCTGTTGGCAGCATTTGACATAGTTGTTCATTCCCTCATCCTTGAGATCTTTCCTTTACCTAACTTCTAGAATACCACAATTTTTTGATCTTCATTTTTACTTTCTGTTCCTTTTCAGCTTTGTTTATCCAATTTAGTTTCTGCCACCTGACCTGTTAATCTTTTCCGATCTAGGTACCCAATCCTTTCTCAAAAGGATCTTGCTTTTCTGCCTATACTCACTTCATTTGCATTCTCACCCCTGGCTTTTTGTATTCTCACTCTCTTGGCTTTACATGTCATTTATATTCAAAATGTTTACCTTCTTTTGTAAGTCTTTCCTAAATTCTAGGCTCCTATATACAACTGCTTACTCAACGTCATCACTTGAATACCTAAAACTTATTTTACCTTTCCTCCAAAACCTTCATCATCAAACCTCCCTATCTCCTTTAATAGCAATATTATCTTTTCCTTATGTAAGTCAGAAACTTTAGAATCATCCAAGACTCTCTTTCTCTCTCACCTCTTATAGGGTCCTTCATTAAACTTTGTTGCCTGCATGTTCATGATATACATATGTTTATTCAGACTCCTTTCATTTTCACCATCTCTGCTGTCAACACATCAGTCCAAACAATTGTCATTCCCATTTGGATTATTGCAGTAATTTTCTAACTCTCTCACTGCTTTCACTCTTGTCCTACTATAGTCTACTTAACATAGCAGCCAATGTGTTCCTTTTAAAACTGTAAACTATGTCATACCACTTCCCTGCTCAAAATCATCCAGTGCCTACTCACTTCACACAGAGTGAATGCCAAAGTGCTTACAATGGTATGCAGATCCCTGTCTTACTCATTATTTTTGCCTCCTTTCGCTAAGTTTCCATGTTCCAAATGTCACCATCTCACTAAAACCTGGCCTGACCTTTCTATTCAAAAGTACAACCCGCTTCTCAGCATGCCTAATACCTTTTCCCTACTCTTTTATCCCAATTTATCCATAGTTCTATTCCCTTCTAACACATTACAATAGTTTTTAAAGTTGACATGGTTACTGTTTATTATCTATATACCTACTAATAATATGTAAGCTTAAGGATGACAGGAGTTCTTGTTTTGTTCACTGATGTAGCCCATGAACACAGAATAGTATAGACACATAGTAGGTGTGCAATAAATATTGTTACAATGGATAAATAATTGCAAAGGTTGTTTAGATTTTTCTAGTCTAGCCATCACCAGAGAATAAAGTATAGCTTATCTTACCTAAATATAAGTTACAATAAATGTTTTCAGTAAGTTATATCAAATCAATTACATTATAGATTTAAACTTTTTGTAAATGAAAAAGCCTTACCCAATATCTTAACCACACTTTAAAGTTACCCAGTGTTTATTAACTTTAATGAACATTTATAATCATTAGCCTTTTCAATTCTTACAATATTTTTCTTAGTTAAATCAGATAATTATTAATTTCACTTTAAAAATAAAGGAAACTGATTCAGGAAGATTAAATGAGATGCTCAATGTCACCCTGCCACTAAGGTCCAGAGAAAGGTTTTAATTTCTGGTCTTTTGATCTGAGAAAAGTGTTCTTTCTACTATGTTATCCTGGTTTTCAATATTAAGATTGCATTCACAGTAGTTTTTTTTAAATCAATATCATTAATTGAACAAATATTAGTTGAGTATCTACTATATGCTAAGAACTGTTGGCCTTGGAAATACAAAAGTGAATAAACTTCTCATGGTCCTCAGGAGTTAACAATTTAACAGAGGAGAAAGTGCAGTCTAGTGAAAGTGTTTCAGAGTAGGCATCAGGATAACTAACTGTGTTCCAGTCAGATTTTTAAAAGTGGAATAGTTTTCAAGCATTGGGCAAGTCAATTGTGGGACATGGCCTAGATAATCCCTAGTCTGCTGTTGTAACATTTTCTCATTTGTAAAACTGATATTTATATTGCTGTAACACTACTTAGGTTTAGAGGATTTATTAAATTATGATACTAACATTTTATTTTCATTTATGTATTTTTGAGACAGAGTCTTACTGTGTGCAGCAGTACAATATTGGCTCATTGCAACCTCCACCTCGTGGGTTCCAGTGATTCTCCTGCCTCAGCCTCCCAGGTAACTGGAATTACAGGCATGTGCCACCATACACAGCTAATTTTTGTATTTAGTAGAGACGGGGTTTCACCATGTTGGCCAGGTTAGTCTCAAACTCCTGACCTCAGGTGATCCACCCACCTTGGCCTCCTAAAGTGCTAGGATTATAGGTGTGAGCCATTGCACCTGGCCTCAATATTTTATAAACTATAAGGAATTATAGAAATATACAATAATTTTATTTTATCCTTATAAATTTATTACTCTATGGCCATGGTATGATCCCTAGAATAATGAGGTAAACCATGAGTAGCGTAAATTAAATTGTATTGAAATGCACTTTAGCAGTTATACCTGACTCCAATGGAGCATATTTTGAACAGATGTTCCTGCTGGGTTGTGTGAAAAATACACATCCAAACGACTCTGAGGGATTTTTTAAAAAAAAAGCGTTTTTATATTAGTTGAATCATAGAAAGCATAATCTCTTAATATTTATTGAACTAAATTATTTCAAGAAAATTAGGTTATTTTAAAATTAATATTAATAAACAAATCATCAAATTATATTTTAATTAAATATACAAATATACTTATTCAATTGTACAATTTTTACGTTAATATAGATGCCATTATTGAATTTCTAAGTTATTTGATCTGTCACTCACCCTACTGAAAACAATCAAATGTGACTGACACAGGCCTATACACACACATACACAAACACCTTTTGAAAGCATGAAAGAACTAACAAGATAGAAGTAAATTACTAAAATAAATTGAAGAGAGAAATAAAGAACCCCCAAAGACAAAGAACTAAAGTCACTTTGTTTAAGGTTGTCAGTCACAGAGAATGTAGTTTCATTCTGAGACCTTAGCTGTTGAAAAAAACAAAAAATCAAAGTCTAAGGCCTGTCAAAGTTGAAAGATTTTAAAAAGAAACACTCTCCATAAGGGCCTCAAATTCTATAGTGCTCAAGGTAAAGCCATGATGTTAATCTGCAATCTATATTTGCATTGCCTAGATAGTCCCTGGGAACCTCAGTGAACCAGACATGTCGAGTACTGATCTCAAAGTGACCTCAGGTGCCTTGAAAAAGCAAGCAAGATTTATTTCCACAAGAAGAAAAGGCCTGTCTTACTATTCCAATTCTTGGTAAAAATTTCTCAAAATCAGTTAACTCTACTCAGTCAAAGAAAAGCAAGTATATGAAGAGAGAGGTATCATGTAAGAACAAGCAAAAATGAAAAAAATTATTTTAAAAAACCTCACAAATATTTTTTACGTTATCGGATGCAAACTATAAAACAATTGTTCAGGTTTACAGAAACTGTAAAGCAACCACCAGAGGACAGGAACCTGAAGAGAATAAAAATACAAGAAGCAAACCTTTCATTAATCCCAACTTTCATCCTGTGGACATTTTCCAATACAGTGCAGGGAATTAGAGCCAAATAGAGTATGGCAGTCTTGCTGGGCAGAAGAAACAGAAATCAGTCTATGTGGGTGCTATGGAGTTGGACTAAAGGCCATAGATTGCCAGAAGTAGTCTCCTGAATTAACGAAAAGTGAATAAAATAAGACCAACCCTAAAAAATCTAAAAATGGGCACTGACAATTAGCTAAATGAGTCTAAACTCTTGAGAGGATAACTGCCATGGTTTGAATGTTTGCTCCCTCCTAAACTCCTGCTGGTTGCCATTGTGGTGGTGGTACGTGGTGGGATCTTTGGGAGGTGATTGAGCCATAAAGTCTCTGCCCTCATGGATGAGATTAATGCCATTATAAAAGGGTATGTTTGAGGCTGTGGATAGTGGCTCACACCTGTAATCTCAGCAGTTTGGGAAGCCGAGGTGGGTGGATCACCTGATGTCAGGAGTTCGAGACCAGCCTGACCAATATGGTGAACCCCATCTCTACTAAAAATACAAAAATTAGCCGGGCATGGTGGCATGCATTGGAAGTCCCAGCTATTCAGGAGGCTGAGACAGGAGAATTGCTTGAACCTAGGAGACAGAAGTTGCAGTGAGCTGAGATCGCACCACTGCACTCCAGCTTAGGTGACAGAGCGAAACTCCGTCTCAAAAAAAATAAAAAATAAAATAAAATAAAAGGGTGAGTTTGGTTCCCTTTTGCTTCATTGTTGCTTCTTTGCCCTACACCTTTCACCATGTGGTGGCACAGCAAGAAGGTCATTGCCAGATGTCAGTGCCTTGATCTTGGACTTCCCAGCCTCCAGAAGTGTGAACCAATACATTTCTGTTCATTATAAATAACCCAGTCTTGGGTATTCTATTATAGCAACACAAAATGCACTAAGACAGTTATTTAACCAAGAGAATGTGCAGCATACTATTCACAGGACCTTGCATTCAATCCTAGTCACAGAGTGAAACAGGAAAACACAGCCAACAATAAGGACATAAAATAATCAGCAAAAGCAGATGCAGAGATGCTGCAAACATTGGAGTTAGCAAAAGCTTTAAAATAAAGTATGATGAATATATTAAATAAAATATTTTTTAAAGTTTAAAATGGTCATAAAGGAAGAATATTTTAACAGATAATTAGAATTTATTTTATAGTCAAATGGACACTCAAAATAAAAATATAATATATAAATGTTAAAATTTATTAGATGGATTTAAAAGCAGACTACACACAGCAAAAGACAGGATTATTGAACTCAAATTCAAAACTATATAAAATATTCAAACTTAAGCACAAAAAAAAATAGAGCAAGGAAAGATGTTGGCCACTGTCAGGTGGTCCAATATTTTGAAAGAAAAAAAATAATTGAAATACTAATGGCTGAGAATGTTTAAATTTGATGAAAGAAGCTCAGTGTATCCCAAACGGTGAATCCCAGTTAAACTGGTATAAAGTTTTTGCATTATTTAGGATGTGGATATAAACACAAATTTAATGTAAGTAATAATACATGATACATTTTATAATTTCTAAGAGAATAATAAAGAATATTTTTAAAGCTGTAATAAAATAAGATAAAATAAAGTATAAAAAGTATTTCAGAAACACAAAAGTAGTCAAGAAATGTGAAATAAAAAGAACACCAGATAGGACAAATCAAAAGCATATAGCAAGATGATAGCCATAAATCTAATCTTAATAATTATATAAAAACAAATTTACTAAATACCATAATCCAATTAAAAGGCAAAGACTGTCAAAATGGATTTGAAAATATTGTTAATACACATATATATGTATATATGTACGTATATATGTATATATGTATGTGTACACATATACACACATATACATGTGTGTATATATACACATACATATATATACGTAGAATATTAATCAATCATAGAAAAAAATTCTGCCATTTGTGACAGCATAGATGAACCTGAAGGGCATTAGTAAGTTAAATAAGCCAAATAGAGAAAGACAAATACTCTATGGTATCACTCCTATGTAGAATATTAAATAGATAAAAGGATGAACTCATAGAAACAGAGTAAAATGATGATTGCCAGGGTCTGGCAGGTGGGAAAAATGGGGACATGGTGGTCAAAGAGTATAAACTTTCAGTTACATAGTAAATACATTTTGAGGACCTAATGTACAGCATGGTGACTAGCTAATTATACTGTACTGTATACTTGAAATATGCTGAGAGAATAGATCTTAAGCATTCTCACCAAAAATGTGACTCTGTGAGGTGACAGATGTGTTAATAACTTGATTGTGGCAATTATTTCACAATGTATTTATTTGTCAATTGTACCTCAATAAAAAAGAGAAAATTTCTTTTGTTTTCATTGCCATTCAGGCTACTTGAAACTGTCAAAAATAAAGTTCTGACTGAACAATGTTAAATAGCCTGTACAGAAATTTTTAACAGAAACATTCTATAATTAAAACTCAGATATTTATTATGTCCTCTAATTATAATTATTCTCTGTGTTTGAAATAAGCTCCAATATAATGCTTAGTTTTCTGGTGCACTCCAGATATTCCTTCCATCATGGGTCACTACTGTTTACCTTAATGTAGGTCAGAGGCTTATACAACCTAAATTGCATTGTTCTGTTCATCCTTCCATATGAAGAAGTGCACAGTAGCTTTCATAAACACCTGTCAGGCCTATCTGTGAGCAATCTGAAATGTTTACCAGAGTCTCTACTTCACCTTTATCAGAAAGATAAGAAGGAATCCATTTCCTGAAAGGGACCTAAATAGTAACCACACACCCTTGACAGCTGTACTCAGATATCTCAGGCTCATTTCCCTTCATAAGAGTTAGAATTTCTTTTTGTAAATCATCATCAAAAAATCATAACACCTGGACAAGTTCAAAACTTTGGTTGTTTGAGGATACATTTTCCAAGTCACATTGTGAGCATTTTTGTCATCTGTTTTTCCTTGCATCATGACTTTGCTTTCAGTTCCCACGACTTGCTTTCAATTCTCTGGTTGGTTTTCCACACCCGAGTGACATCGGTTAGGTTCCACTCACTGCCTTTTTACAAACTACCAGATTCTTTTTTGTTTTTTCATACTGGCTCTAAGCAAACAATTTTAAGCCAGACCCTACTTCCTCCACAGATCTTGCTAGGCTCAAGAGACTGATTCAAGCTGAACCACAGTTTCACAATTAACTATTTCCAAACACAGTGTGCATGAAAATTTTCTCTTCCAACTTCCTACAATTCCAGTTAAATTAAGACACAGTCATATTACAATCTACAACACTGTCAACTTCTGTTGCAGAAGAAATGCCACAGTTTTGAAGGCTAGGAAACCAGAGTATAAGCTTTTCTAATAATTTACACACAAAAAAAAGAGTTCTCAGAGACATCACATTATAATTACAAAAAATATAGAATTGGCCAAATATACTACCTAAAACATAGAATGAATGGATAAGTAAAAATAAACATTGTATTTATGATTCTTCCAGGCCTCCCATAGTAGGTGCTTAGCACTAGATGAACAGAAAAATATGAAAAAGAGGGAATATGGAAGTAATCCTTTTTGCCTTCTCCGGCAGAAGGTACATTGCTCATATCTTTACGGATGGAAAAGATGAGAACTGAGTTTTTTTATAGCATTCTGAAAATAAGATAAGGTTGAACAAAATCAACAAAGTCAACAAACATGTCCTTGTGGCATAAAAGTGTGTTTGGGAATTAAGAGAATACCTCTCTTTCTTTGAATGTCTATATTGGCTCTCTTTGAGAAGCTCTTAAAAGGTCCAGGTACAAGAACTAACCTCTAGTCCAAATGGCACATTTGCTTCTGCCAAATCTGCATCTTTAAATAATGTGATGAGAAACGCTTAGAATGAATGCCTATATCCTTAAGAGAACCTATACACAATCAATCCAAAGGTTTTGGTAATAGTACCTTGAGTACTACAATGGTTTCCCACTCCAAGAGTATTGATAAAAGCTAGAAACTTAAAGATAATTGGCGGCACTGATTCTAATTATGGAAAGATCAACAAGGATGGGAAGGAGTATTAGGAAGCAGCAGGAGGAGTTATGGAGTTACAGGAAACAACTGAATAGAAGAGGACCTAAATCTTAGAAGTCTCAGGAGACTAATACCCAGTAGCAAAGGTCAATAAAGATACCCATCACATCAGCTGCTCTCTAATATTTACAGACAGCAAGACAAATATGCAAGTAAAACAATCCTAGCATGTTAATGCAAGTTAGTTGTACAATGTTGATATAGTCATAAAATCAGATAGGCTAAGAATCTGACGACTAGTGTATGTGGATGAAACACAAAATGACACAAGGTATAACACAAGCACTATTATTATTATACTTTTCAAATATTGGAAAATTTACATATTTCAAATCCAACTTGTTCTTACCATATTTAAGTTTTTTGAGTCATATCCAAACATCATAAACAAGATATTGAGGCAAATCTTATCAAAAATCTGTAGTGGACACAGCTTTGAACCAACGAATTTTTTAAATGAGGTTTTAGGCAAGAATTCTTTGTTGCCAGAAAAAGCCTGTAAAATAAATTTATTTTATCCACATTTGGATGACCACAATAAGTACTAAAGAAATGTTGTCGTAATTCACTATGTATAAAACAGAACAAATTATCTCACAGTAGTTTGAAAATTTCAAATAAAGGAAAAAACTTGGAAGCAGGGTGGTTTGGCCACTGGATTTCCTCTCACAGTGAGGTTCTAAAGTTATAATAAGTAAAACTGTATTCCTTTGTAGAAACAAAGGCAGGAATCTAATGTAAATGAAACCAAAAATTTCAATTCATACTTGTGGTTGTCTGAATATAGTCAAGATCTCTTATTTGAAAGCATAAAATTATCACTTTGGGTTATCAATGACATAAAATAAAGATAGAACATACCTTGACTATTGACTTCCATTTGTATGTCATTCTAACTAAAGGACTTTTTAAGTACTTTGTGGAAAAAACTGGTGCTAAGGCAAAAAATATTTTGATTCTTTCAGCTATCTTTGGTATAGTAGAAAATGTTATGAAGCCTAAAATAAAATAAGATATAAATTAGTAAGCTATTCTTAAGCAATTACTAGCATGTAAGAGATGACACCAAGGAGAATAAGAGTAAGTTCAAAAATAGTTTCTGAACAATGAACTATTTCTTAACTCACCTATCAAACATTTTTAAATCACCCAGTATATTATATTATATTGGTCATAATATAATGCTGATAATTCGGGTTTCTACAATGTATAGACCATAAAGAATGATACTTTAGCAATAAATCAGACATGTAACATCATAGTTTAAAAATCAGGAGCAATATTGAACATTTTTTATAACTTGCAATGGTGAAAATGAAACGTGAATTTTCAGACAGGTGAATTTTACACTTTAGGTGACAGGCTCAATAAATGTCCCATTGTTTTAACATTTATCTTCAATATATTTTAAAACTCCCTATCATCTTATACAGAGGATACTAAGCATCTTATTTTATTGGTAGTTTTGAGGCATTAATGTGAAAATAGTCATTTTTCCCTTTGCCGTCTTATCAAGCTATCTACTTACACGTCAATATTCTGATTTCTGATTGGTTATTTATTTATTTATTATTTATTTATTTAGGTCAGGTTCTGAGAAGCCAAACAACCAAAGAATTATATATCATGTGATAAGTCAACAAGCTCCGACACTCATTACTCATTTTTTTCTTATTTCTACATTTTCAGGCATTCCTGGTTTTAGATAATTGAATAGTTGATGAGAATTTGGACTAAAAGTCACATATATGGTTAATACATGTCAGAGAAAAGATCTGTAGAAAATGGGATTAGATTGTTACTCAACATGCTTTTTGTAGTAGGAAGTGGATTATTTCTATAAGAAAATTATTGTCTTCAGCTTAGAAACGATTTACTTAATATTAGCTTCTATTATAAGATGGCTTTTTCTCCCTGCAAAGTAGAACATGAGTAAAGAGGTTTATAGTACCATGCAAGAGAATTATGTTAGGTCATAAGTAATTTATTTCTGAAAGTAAAGTTGTTATATATTAGACAGGCATTAGAGTTCTGATTAAAGTTCTTTTCTAGTCATGTTTAAATATAGAAAGAATTCCCTGATTTTTGTGCATTTCTTAAGTTTGTTCAGTCCTAAATGCAAAAACATACATAGATTTTCATCTTTTCCACTCATAAAATCCTATGCTACATTTTTGAAAGGAAAAATAATGTGAAAGTTCTATTTGTAGAACACATAATAGTGGCAATCTCACTTTGATCTTAAATAACATAGATATCCAACTTTTATACAATTTGAAACAAACAAAACCACAACCAACCTTGTCTTTACAATGAATTCCTTGTGACTAGAGAAGACTCCATGTGGGATCAAAGCAGCATGTAAGATTCCAGGACATTCTGCTATACTATGCTTATCTCACAGTTTTTGTTTTACTTACAGGTCTAGAAGCTTATCCACAACTTTAAAAAGTATATGCACAACATTAACAAAGAAATTAAGGGATATTAGCAATAATCTTTCTTGGCATACCAATAGTAGTACCCTGTGAATGGCCTACATAAAATATTTCCTCTTGTCTGGTTTGCTTCACAATGAAATCAATGGAGGCTGGAAGGTCATATTTTGCCATCTCGTCAAAACTACAAAAGAAAGAGGAAAATAAAAATAGCACTTTCTACTAATGTTATGTTAATCTTTGAAAATAATGAATAGGTGAATGAATAAAGGCAATTTTCTACTGTCTTTTATTATTAATCAGGAAGTTATATGGTATAATGTGTCTTCTAAATAGAGACTTCTGTGGGAACTCAAAGTCAAGGAAATAAAATCACAAGGCAGTCTTATAAAGAGGGTGTTTGTATATAAAAACAGAATAGGGTAGACAAAATATATGAGTTATAGAGTAGAAGAGTAATCAAAGGAAGGATAGGGTTGGTCAGTAAGGTACTAAGTAAGAAATAAAGATTATTGCTGAAACATGAGTAACAAACTCAAAATCACACAAGAACTCTTTAATTTTCAAGCCGAAATTCACATAAATTGTAATGGTCTATGGAAAGTCCTAAATTGTGAAAAGAGTAAGACCTAAATTTTATTTTATTTCATTCAAACTGAAAAATTTGTATACACTTATAAAATGAAATGTTACTTCATTTTATTTGTACCTGAAAGCCCAGAATTCTTTGGAATTCGTTTCCAGGTACAAGTGTTTCCTGGACCAGGTATTTCCTCTGCTATTTCCCATCCACACATCAAAACCAGCATCTGCCAGAATGAAGCCCAGACTATTGTTGGGAAGATTGGAAATCCAGCTGCTGGCAGATGTAAGCAAACCATGTTGCAAGTATACAACAACCCTCTGAGCTGAAAAATAAATGTAGAAAATTCTTTATAAATTTTGTGGTTATCTATATGAAAATCTCTTATATGAAATTCAAACTTTTAGTACATGACAGTTTAAAGTTTTTAAAAATTCTTTTCATAAGTAGGGTAAGTTACTAAGATTTAATCCCATTGTATGACAAAGCTGTTTAATACAGTTCACTAATGGATATCTTTCAAATAACCAAGTGAGCAATTAGGTCACATCACACTTAAATATATACATTTTAGTGAAAGAGAATAATCAAACATTTTATGTAATTTGAGCACTCATATACATTTTAAGTAACATATTTTAAATAAGGGATCAATTACATAGCAAAGTTGACATATCCATTGGCACATGGCAATGGTATCCACTGATACTACCATGTAACTCTCATCAAGAGGCTGCCAACCTGATAGAAAAATGAAACAAGCCCTTGAATGCTCAGTAAAAGCCAGCCAGGAAAAATCCAGCTGAGAGATGACATTCTGTAAGCATGGGCACTATCCTTCAGGAATTATTGTACATTTTTTAAAGATGGCGAGAATATATTTGTGATAACCCAATAAGTAGAACACAGGAGTCTGAGGAACAAGAGCTTGCCATTACTCCTAGGAACCCACTTAGGGATCTGTTCTCACAGTTTCAGCCTCTACATCTCTAGAGGCCCTGGTCTCCAGAGAGAAAACGCTACCACCAAGGCACTATAAGCATCCTAACAAACTTAAAGCTATGACCACTGCCTGGTCACTGTGGGCTCTTCATTACTGAAGACCAGGAAGTTCATTGACCCTTATCATCATAAGAAAGTAGGTCTGCTGATACAAAATGAGGAAAGGGAGAAATACATTTGCTCTTCAGGTGATCCACTGGGTCATCTTTTCCTACTTCTATGCCCGGTTTTAACTGTACATGAACAAGTACAACCATCATCTGATATGAATATCTTAGCCCCTAGGGATGAGGGCCTAGCTTACCCTATCAGGCAGGCTAGCTGAGAGGTAGAGAAAGTTAGAATAGATTGTGGATGAGGATGTTTATGAGTACAAGTTACAGCCTTAGGTTGTTTTTTAAGGGTTTACTATTGCTCATCAGGCAGGCTAGCTAAGAGATAGAGAAACCCAGAATGGATGGTGGAGGAGGACATTTATGAATACTAGTTATGGCCTTAGTATTGCTTTTTAAGGGCTTACTATTGCTCCTTTCTTGGCCAAATTGGAACTGCCTCACCTAAGAGATCACACCTCCTTCTAGGGGTAGCCTTCAGGCAATGATTAACTGACATAGGAACACAAAAAGCTGGCTCTCTAATTTCAAGGTGGAACCACCTCTGTAGTGTAATTTTTATGGGAACCTTGAACTTCTCTGAGATCATTTTTTAGCTAGCCCCAAGCTGAGTCATATTATATTACTCCTTAACTCCTTACCCTACTTTATCCTAATTTCCACATTACTGCCTCCTGACAGTATTTCACCAATCAGTCACATGTACCTGAACCCCTCTCTCAGACTCTGCCTTTAGAGCACCCTAAGGCACTTGCTGTGTTTTAAAATTATCTTTAAATCTTTAATACAGTACTTGCAAAATGAGGTCTTAGCTTGGGGGATAAATACTATTATTATATAAAATCTATGTTAAGATTTTCTGCTACTGGGTGTAACTTTATAAATATGCAACATTATGTTATTGAGGTTGTTTCAAATTAATATCCTCTCTGAAGTGTACTTTAATGTTCAAAATAACTTGAGAGGATGCCCTATAATATAAGAAACATTCTATTTTTTTCACATTCTGTTTCCTTCTGAAAGAAACATTCTTTCAGGAAGAAAAGCTAAGGAGAAAAGAAAATACTTGGCTTTTATTTGGGTAATTATATGAATAAGCAAAAGTAATCCATTACATATTCTACTAGTGAGTGGCAGATCTAGGATTACACCCCAGATCTCCTAACAAATTCCAGTGCATTTTTCACCACACTCTGATGATTCAAATGCACTTAGCGTTGGAATAAAGAGCCCTGAGGCTGCTACCAACCTCATCTCTCTGCTGTTTCTAGCGGAGAGAATGACAAAGACGAAGAAGGAAATTTGCACCAGCCTTTCTTCAAAACCTAGAGCATAATAATGTTATTGTGTTTCACAGCATTTCTAATTTCTCATCAGAAAAAGAAAACTCTAGAGAATCAACATGTAAGAGCCAAGTGATCCACGAAAGAAACCTGGGAAGAACAGCTTGTGTTCCATCACAACCTCTCTGTGACCAGAAGGCCAGTGTATCTTCTTGCGTGTCTCTTCTTGTGGCATGTGGGAAGATACATGGGAAGTTAAGTATTCACTTAATCTTAAGGTGCTTTTCTTGTCCTACGTCCTCCGTCAATTAGAACAATTAAGAACTTCAGGCCCCAGATGGTCACCAATCCATCTTCAATTGAATATTACCTAGATTTTTATTATTGTCTGTCCTCCCATAAGGAATTCTATAAAGGCCAAGGATATAACCATCTTCGGTTACAATATCATATTCTTCATCAGGGTAGCCCCAGTAGGAAATAATCTGGCTCTAGATAAAAAAAAAAAAGCAAATCTTTTAGCATAAAATTGTTATCGAATAAAGTTGAATGGTTTGCCATTTCTAACGCATTATGTGATAATGAACCTTGGTGTTCTCTCTCAACCTCAGGCCTATCTATTTTTATTTTCACTAATTTGCTGATTCATTCAGTTAATAAATATTTTTTAAACACCTACTGAGCAGCAGTTTTACATACTAGGGATTGAAAGAATAAAATAAATAAATAAACAAACAAACAAACAAACTCCCACCCTCAAAGAGATATCGCAAGAATATTTTCTTTTTTAACTACTAGTCTCTCATACTTTTACCTACCCACCTATACACAATTTAAAAATATACATGCATCCATAAATGTTTGCATATCTATGTGTATACCTAATCTTATATCTGAAATTTGTATATATGTAAATATATAGAGAAGGAGGTATATATTCATACCCTCATATATATGAATATATATTTCAAATATGTGAAGGTATGAATATATTTACACATTTTTCATTACAAAGATAGAATAAGGCTGAAGGAGAAACTAAGCTATAGAATAGCAGATGAGAAACATTAACATATAGAATGTGAATATAGATATGTACATTCGACTGTAAATCTATTGAATTAAAATTCCAAATTTGATGAGTAGCATTCTCTGTTATTTCGGCAGTACAGATTTATTTTCTAACAGCTTACAATATTCATATCTGCTTCAGGGTTCGCAGATCTTTGATTTTGAAAGACACCATGGGTAATTCGAAGAATTCGGATAAAATACATCATTGTGAAAAGATACCACATTTGGGACCTATATGTAAAAGAAAGATGTTTACACAGTTAAAATTGCAGCAAATTATACCATTTATAAAACTGCAGCAAGTAATTCTGTGAGGTAGGAAATATTACTGTTTTCAGGTGAGAAAACAGAGGCTTCGAAGAATTAACTTGGCTAAAACCATACAATGTATAACTGGCAGTCGGAATTCAGATTCAGGACTGCTTAATTTCAAAGTCCATGCTTTCTGGCTATCCTATTTTGTGGATAAATTCCCTCTCAGAAGTCTCCATTAGAGTATTGCTCAGCCCAATTCTGAGAGCTTTATCATGTATTGCAAATTAAAAGAAAGGGTAGATTTGGAAGCTTGGATAATTTTCATTCAGCAACTCATTTTATTTTTTTTACAGATAGGTGATTTTTGAATCCCCTAAATTCTATGAAGGCAGAACTCTTAAGTTTTTTCTTAAAACAATAAACCAGGGACCCACAGAGGCTGCCATCCAGATTCTCCCCCAAAAAGCATGACTTACTAATCTTATGAGCCTTGTATAATAAGACAACCACTATATCTAGAAGGACATAATCCAAGGATTATAAGACCCCTACCTTCGCCACTCACTAGCTAGGTGACTTAAAGCAGATTACTTAACCTCTCTGATCATCAGTTTCCCTGCCTACAAAATGCAACTAATGCAACTAATGCAACCTACTTCTCAGGATTGTTATAAAACTTAAATCTGATCAATGCGATATGATGTATCAGTGTAATGCCTGTCATATAGCTGACATTAATAGGTAACAATCTTCCTTATTCAAGAGAACAAATTAAAAGCAATTTAGGGACATAATTTACATGCACATAATTGATATGTCTTTCTTATATATTTATTAGTCCAGTTTCCAGTGCACTGATAACTTGAAAAAAAAATGTAGCTCTGAAAGTTTTAAAGTGTATTCATTTTTAAAAAAACACTTTCTAACTTAAAACTAATTTATAGAAGCTATACTTCTCTCCTTTGGTCCAAGTATTTATATTTGGTATAATATCTGTGGTTTTCATTGAAGGCAACAGCAAAGTTTAAAACAGCATTACCAATATCTTCTACCAAAGAGAAGAGCAAGAGGTGCTAATTTAACTGCACGTGGAAAAACTTTATAACATTTGGAATCACATTTAGATATTCCTCTTTGGTTGTATTCTTGGAAAAGTGCTCAGCAGGTAGCAAGTCTACTCAGTCCTCTGTGTCCTCATGGGCTGTCTCAGATAAGTATATGGAAATAGCTTGGGAAGGAATACGTTCTCTGTCTGTACATGTATTAACTACATGTATTACTACACACTGCTTGCTTCCTAGCTGAGGTTTTAAAATGCTTTGCATTATATCTAGAAGGAATGTATAGACTATCATCTGAAACAAGATACCTTTTAAAATAAAATTCTATTGATAATTATCTTGGGAAAATAGGCATACTCTGGACTGTTCCAGGCATGTAGGTTATGACTGCCCAATTTATAGCCTCAAATATTTACCCAAATTTTAATATTTTTATACAAGGGAAACACAGAAGTATAAGCCTTTGACATATAGCTGTGGTACTCCTAATAACCACCAATGGGAAATGAAATGAAATTAACTGAATGAAATTAACCTTATTATTTGCAATGACTCATCAGTCATACAAAGCAAGTAGTAAAAAAGTTCACTAAAGTCTAGAATGTGGCCATTGAGCACTTGAAATGTGGCCAGTGAGAAACTAAATATTTTATTTTAGTTAAATTAATTTTAATATGAAAGCTAAAGCAGTGTAAAATATTTTTCTGTTAAACACAACTGTAAATTTTTATAAGATTTTCTGTATTGTTAATCCCAATTCAAGATTGTCTTGAAACAAAAGCAATACTTGTCAAATATCCCATAACTGAAAACAAGAAAATGGCAGGATGACATGTTTTTTCATCCATATCATGCTGAATGGAAAAGCTCATTTATTACCTTAATAAACAGCTATTAGACTTTACGTTGAAATGAAAACTTTCCGTAATGCAATTCAATAATAATGATTTACACATTTTTCTAACATGAATCAACATGCAGATTTTAATTCTAAACAGCAGCATTTATATAAATTGGCTACAAAACTACAAGAAAGATAGTTGATATTAATACATTTAGAGTTGCTTTGCAACTCAAACTTGAATTTGATAATTTTAAGTTGACATGAGCTATTTAAATATACTTAACTTGGAGAAATAGAGTTTTTAAGTTGATACGTTTTTACTTCAAAGTCTAATCAATTTTTCTAAAAAAGATAAATAATTTTGTCATAGTACATGCAAATATAAGAGAAAATGATTTATTGATAGTCAATTCAGTTACTGAAACTTTTAAATATGTTTCAAACAATTTAGGTATGTGAAACTACTGTTGTAGGTGTAAATTTTATGAAATCCAAAAACACCTCAAGTGTGTCTAATACAAATTTAGCTCCAGAATTAAGATCTTTTATACATGTAAAATACACTCTGGATTTTGAAGGTTTACAAAAAAAGATAATGTAAACTATCTCAACAATAATTTTTCTAATACTTACATGTTGAAATAATAATTTGGATAAAATGGTTTGCTATTAAGTTCATGCAAGATATCATAGAAGTAATCACCACTACTAGATTAAAATATTACCTTGGCCTGTAAACCTTGTACCTAATGGAGCAGGTAATCATTATTACTACAATTTAAGTTACTTGCCATAATTTTCCATCCATGCTGGCTACCTGGTGAGATACTATTCCATGGAGCAAATCACTGGTGCTTTACTCTGCTGAGAGGCAAACTTTCATAAGGCAGTCAAAGATGAAAGTGAGTAAAAAGTGCAGTTTTGTACCACAGTGCTAAAACTGGAGGTTGCCAGAACTTTAAATAATGATTTTTAAAAGTTGTCACCCATTTAGCAAAAGTACCTAAACAAAATATGAGGATATCAAATATCTGTAATATTCAATAGAATTTCCTAAAAGATGACTTGAGGTTTATGTTTCTTTAGCTTCTGCCATTAAAATGATTAGTTTAACTCTAGGTACAACACACAACAATGAAAAGTATTATATCATACCTCTCTGCTTTTGTTGATTTTAAGTGTCCAATGTATGTGTCTTCAAAGTAGTCAATCATATATTGCGTTTCTTTTAGCAAAAGTTGCTAAGTAGAGTCATGGGAAAGCTAAGAAAAAGCATATTATACTAAAAAACAAAATAAATAGAACATTTAGCTCAAGACAATGTTAAATTCAGCTTCCTATTTTTTTCAAGCCTCTTTCCCACACGTTAATCCAAATACATTCACATCTTGACAAAAATGAGAAAACCACTACAGAAGTTGTCAGTGATAGTTTCCCGCTAGTGTCCATTAAAAAGCAATTAAAATTATTAAGATATGAAACTTCCTTAAAAGTCTGAAGGAGATTTATTTTTCTGTCTGGCAGTTATTGTAATAACAGCAACAAGTAGTGACTATGCAGTCTATAATGACTTAAAGGAGTTCGAATATAGAAGCAACAGTCTTAAAAGTATTGCTAGGTCTCAAAAGAAGACATTTGTGTGGCCAATGAACATATGAAAAAAAGCTCAACATCACTGATCATTATCCAACTGAATTACCATATGGCCTATCTTGATTTAAGTATTATCCTTAAAAGTCTTGTATATCTTCTAGCGAACAGATAGTGAACTCTCATAGTCTCTGAGAATTCTAAATTTGATTCTAGTTGCCAGGGAAACTGTATTGAATATGACAAAATTTCTATCCTCTTGGTGCTTAAATTCTAGTAGGAGAAAAACAATAAATAATAAATAAATAAACAGGTAAAAAAGTGAGATTACTTCTAAAAGGGATTGAGATGAAGAAAATAAAGCATTCATTTTTCCATCATGTAATGGAATAGGGAGGCACTGGGTGGCTATTTCAGGTCAAGTGGTTGGAGAAGACCTCTTTTAGGTGACTTTTAAGCTGATTTGAATGAAGTCATTCAAGGAGTCAGCCTTGAAAAGATCAGGAATAGGAAAAAAGTCAAGGGAAAAGGTCATGGTGATAGGAAAAACAAATATTAGACATGGGGACTGTCTTACCTATCTTGCAATCCTAATTTTCTCTAGGTCATCTAGTCATTCTTACCTTTCCAGAAAGCTGTATTACTGCCAAGTAGTCAACCAAGGACCCATTACTCTCTTAACTGTGAAATCAGATGTAACCCATTCTGGAGGTTGGGGCTTAATGAGAAATTGCAAACCGGTATGGCTACTTCCATTTGATGACCATAGCAATCCAAAATTCTGGATAACTGTTTTTGAAAGAGCGTATGATCATAGGGAGAAAGAAGAAAGACAGTGAAGTATTAATGAGAATTCACAACTACAGGAGATGCAAGTCAAAAAGGATGCTGTATACACAGAGAACAGCATAAGTAAAGGTTTTCTTCTGCCATAGGTAAGAAGAAAATCTGAGGATGTGTTCAAGGAAAAGAAAGAAATTCAGTTTAGCCACAGCACAGAACAAATGAAGATACAGAAGTAAGTGATAACTGCAGGATGAGAATATATTATTGAACATTTTTTATGCCAAGTTAATGCAGTGGAACTTAATTCTGTATGAAACTGAGCTACAGAAAGTTTTTGAGGATGGTAATGACTTTTCTAGAAGCTGGGTGCAGAACTGGGAAGTAGGAAGACTAGTTAGAAAGCTACAGTAATAATTCAAGTAAGAACTGATGGCTTGAACTGGTCTGATGGTAGTGGGTTATCAGAATTTATTAACATTAGTGTCACTAAAGTTGGTATACAGCCCTCCACTGCTAAATTTGACTGGCTTAAAAAAAAAAAAAAAAGAAAAAACCTGATGGCTTGGACTCAAGTAGTGAATTCATTTTTTGGCAATTACTCTTTGAAATGTTAAATGTTCACAGTGGGCAGAGTGCAGTGAAGAAGAAGTTCTGACTTGACCATATTCTGTTCACTGTTTTCTACCATTGCTGGTGGAAATGGAATTTGAGTAACTTTTCTGTTGTACAATCTGATGTGACTGGATGATTCAAGAGACAATAGAGAAATGGTCAAAAAGACCTGAGGACTGATAGGTATCAAGGATGAGAAAAAAGAAACTATTGAAGATAATTATGAAGTTTCAAGTCTCGTTGTCCATGATGATCAAATTATTAATAGAAATGAGGAAGTTGGAAAGGATGGAAAAGAGCAGGAGAGCAGACTCAGAAGACCATGAAGGCCTGCCCTTGCTTCATCATTGAGATGATAGGTAACCTTGGGCAAACTCACTTGAACTTATTGTCTGTATTAACATGTATAAAATGGTGCAGAGGGCAGTTGAAATAGATTACTGCAAATGTCCTTTCCAGACTGACGATTTTGAGATTTTAGGGCCATGGCTGTGATCACATTAAGCTTCTAATTTCAGAGAAATCTGAACTTCTAATTTCAGAAAAATTATAAACTTGAATGTATAATTGCACACTATTTTCGTAAGATAAATGTTGCTTTAAACTGCATATTTTTAAGGCTTTTGACACAGTATCAGACTGTATTATGAAAAATTTGTCTGAAACACTTCCATCAGTAATATTCCATTGTGTATTTTGCTGTATCCCTGAAAATAAAGACATTTTTACATTTACAAAAGTAATTCCTAACCTGGGGAACACAGCAAAACCTTATCTCTGCATAAAGTACACACACACACACACAATTAGCCAGGCGTGGTGGTGGGCACCTGTAGTCCCAGCTACTCAGGTGGCTGAGGCAGGAGAATCGCTTGAGCCTAAGAGGTCAAGGCTGCAGTGAGCCCTGATCATGCCACTGCACTCTTGCCTGGGTGACACAAGACGCTGTCTCAAGAAAGAAAAAACAAAAAACTCAACAAATGAAAAATAGTACCTCATTTTAATTTGTATTTGAATATAAAAAATTAAACACATGCTTATTGGACCTATGTATTTCTTTTTATTCAAGAACTCTATCCAATATATATACATTTTCCTTTTGGCTTTTGTCATTTGTGTATTTAAGACTTTGCATGATGTTTTTAAATATTAACTTTAATCTTTCATACACCTTTCAGAAATTTACTATTCATATTTTGTTTTGTGTATTTTGTAACACACAAGTTGTAAATGATTATGTAGTTTTTCTGTTCAGTTCCATCTTTCATTTTTATGCTTAACAATGTCTTCTTAGTCATATATGCCCGCCTACATTTTCTTCTAGTTCTTTCATTAGATATATCTAGTATTAATTCATCACCCATTTGATACATGGTTTTTTTTTTTTCATGATGGGGACATGAAGTAAATATTCTGATTTTTAAATGTTTCCATTATAATTGGCTACCATTGTCAATTTTCTTATTGATTCTGATACTTGTTCAGTTTCTTAGTTTTCCAGGTAATAACTTATCTGCAAGTCAGTGTAACTTAATTATTTATTTTTTAATAGCTCAGTATTCTCATTGCCTTCTGTTGTTTCATTGAGAACTTACAGTACAATGTTAGGAGGGGGAAAAAAACAATGGGAATGGCACCAATCCTTCTCTTGTTCATCTTTATATTCCTTAGAACATACGGAATGCGTTCTGATATAGAACTTATTGAAGAGTAATTTGGAATTTTCTGATGAATCAACCGTTGTCTTTAATCTTCACAAGTTTGAAAGGTATACGTTATTGTTCCCATTTCCCAGACGGAGAAATTGAGGTTCAGGAAGGTTACACAAAGTCCCGAGTCTAAGAAAAATGTCTCCCAGATTCCAAAAGATGTTTCTATTTTGCTAATAGTGGCCGTTCAAGCATTAGAGGAAAGGTTGCCCGTGGTATCGCTGGTGTTGCTTCTTCCCACTTTCAAATCTAGAATAGTAAAATTGCAAAAATCCCAACAGGCATGAGAGTTATCGCAGTAGATAGGGTAGGTTGGTTCTCTGTTGTGGTCAAAGTCAGCTCTGTGGCGAGGCGGGTTCTCCCAACAATAGCCCACACCATTTCCAAGCTTTTCTGGGCGACGTGCAGCCCGGAGTGTGGAACTTCTCTGGATGCGCCCGGCCCCCAAAGCGAGGAGACAGACAGCCCCGATTCTCCGCAGCCCCAGGTTTACTCGTCAAGGACCGAGGGGCCTCTGAGCTCCGACCGCCTCCTCTCCGCCCCCTGCAGGCCGGCCGGAGGGACAGCTCAGGGCACAGGTCGGCGAAGGGAGCACGGAACCAAAGAGCGCTAGCGCCGGTCCGGCCGCCTTTCCACAAAGTCCGGGCCGGGCCGGTCCGCCCCGCCGCGGAGACTCAGGACTGATCGCGGCTCCCTATCGCCATGGCGCGGGTGCTGATCGTGGGCGCCGGGGTGACAGGAAGCTTGTGCGCTGCGCTGCTGAGGAGGCGGACTTCCCGTCCCTTGTACCTTGCTGTGTGGGACAAGGCTGAGGACTCAGGTGAGTTGTCTAAACGCCGAAACCTGGGAAAAGAGGCCAGCCGGCCGGGCCGCTGAGGTGGTGTGGGCTGCATCCGAGAAAGTCTAAGGCGTCAATGCTAGACCCTCAGCTCCCTGAGAGGCAGTGTAGCCCGGCCCATGGGCCCAGTTGCGCGCCTCGTCACGTGATCGGGGAGCAGCCCGGGAAAAGGCCCAAGAAGGGGCGAGGGTGGGGGCGGAGCAGGAGTACTCCGCGCTCTACAGAGGGAGACCTGAGAGAGCGGCGTGGGAGAGGCCCCGACCCAAGTTTGCAAAGCTTGGGCCTACTGCTGTCGCTAATAAATAGATTTTTGCCTTGGTCTGTCTATTGGCTTTGCAACTTTCTGCAGATTATGAGACTACCAAAGTGATCACAGACCAAGACTTTCTGAAGATCTAGTTTGCAGAATCCTGTCATTCTGATGAAGATTGACTGCATGAATGAAAGAGCATTAGCTGACTCATTTATTCTGACATTTCATTCATCATTTTTAGTTTCATCCATTCACTGACTCCTGTTACTAAATATGTGCTCTATAATGGTGCTGGACGCTGTTACATTGTTCATGACTCCTTTTCTTCTAAAATCTCACCATCTATCAAATACTTCAAGTTAAAAAAGTTTCTTAAGATATTTTTGAAGTAATCTGTTTGGGGTAGCCTAAGGTGCATTGAATTAATTGCTAAGGCTCATTCTAATGCAGTAAGACATTTTCCTGTGGATTAATTCAAGGTGGAAGAATGACTACAGCCAGCAGTCCTCATAATCCTCAGTGCACAGCTGACTTGGGTGCTCAGTACATCACCTGTACTCCTCATTATGCCAAAAAACACCAACGGTGAGTTAGTTACGAGAAGTGGAATCAATCTTAGCAGTTGTATGATGTCATAGGGTTGTTGTGAAGGTTAGATTAGCTGATAAATGGAACACAGTAAGGGCTCAATAAATATCAATTACTATGTTGGTGTTATGGAAGAAGGCAACTAGCTGTGATGGGGGTCAATCTTCTGAACCAAATTTAAAATTGATATCCTAAATACATTTGTTTGCTTTCATAAACTTTACTTCAAAAATGTACTTACAGAGAAATAGGCCTTTGACTAATGTCAGCAAAAGACCCATGGATTCTCAAAACATTTCTCTTCTTCACCTGTATTATAAGTTTTATTTAACACAAAATATACATTTTATTTAATACAAAATATTCATAGGAAGATATCTATGATTTTGAATTATAACCTCTGAGAATTATTGAAAGAAAATATAGTCTTTTAGAGCTATTCATGGTATATAATTACATTAAATATACATATTGATTTATTTCAGTTTTTATGATGAACTGTTAGCCCATGGCATTTTGAGGCCTCTAACCTCGCCTATTGAAGGAATGGTGATGAAAGACGGAGACTGTAACTTTGTGGCACCTCAAGGAATTTCTTCAATTATTAAGCATTACTTGAAAGAATCAGGTGGGAGTAAGATTTTCTCTGCCTAAATTTTAAAATTAGCATTTAAAAACAAGTTACACACATAGTTACGTATTAATACTACACAGGAAGTTATAAAAATTAGGTGCTATATTTGCTGATCAATAGCTAGTCCTTCCCCAAAGTAATCATTGATAAGTTTCCAGTGTATATTTCCAGAACAATGTTTATGCATCTCTCTATTGAGCTACATGGCTGTCTCTATTTATCTGTAATGTAGATATTATAGATGTGTATATATATATATATACACGTATATATTTCTTTATATTCTTTTAAAAATATACTCAAAGGGGATAATTTTACATAAATGATTCTATACCTTGTTTGACTCATATCTTGGATCTATTTTCATATCAGCAAATTTAGTGTAATCCATTTTCTTTAATGATTGTCTAGTATTTATGACATATGTGTACCATCATTTATTTAACTATTAGCTTTCTGGTAAATATTTAGGCTGTATGGGGTTGGAAGATTGTTTTGGTTTTTGCTAATACAAACATTGCTGCATGTCTACTGTTGACATGCTTTTGGAAGCATACCTTTATTTAGGATCAGTTCCTCACAGAAGAATAGCTATGCCAAACGATATGTGCATTTTTAACTTACCTAGGTTGTGCTGTGTATTCATCTTAGAAAACATCTCACCAATAGTGATGAGAATGTTTCTTTCCCCACATCTGGGTATAATGGAAATTTTTAATTTTTGCTAGTGTAATAGGTTAAAAATTGGATCTCTTTGTGGTTTTAGTTTGCGTTTCTTTAATTATAAGTGAGTTTATGCATTTTTTTGTTTTATTAGCCAGCTCTTTGCAGTTTTCTTCTGTGAATGTCTTATTCATAACCTTTACCTATTTTCTATTAGGATTTTCATTTGTTCCTTATATGTTTTATGAGTGTTTTTGAAAATGGACCTTTTAAAAAAGAAGATAGAATTTTTCTTGGATAATTGATGATCTTTTTTTAAAACAGAATGAAGCTTCTTGATGAATCATAATTCACTTAAGTACTCGAGTCAAGATAACTGAGAAAGGATGTAGGCTAAGAATTTTTTTTATAAGCCATTTCCAGCATAATTACTGTTTTGGTCTTTATCATCAAATATTACTTATTGAGAACCTCAAGAATCCTTGATACTGGGCATCAGAGAGGTTAGTGAGATTGAAGAAATAACATGAGAACATAATAAATACCATTCTGGCTTAAACTGTTTCTCCATTTGAGATTCAGTATATGATGGTTTATTAGACTATTCCAGAGAAACAGAACTAATAGGGTATATATGTATATGTGTATGTGCATGCGTGTGTGTATGTGTGTATGGATAAAGAGAGAGATTTATTATAAGGAATTGGCTCACATAATTAAGGAGGCTGGTAAGTCCCAAGATCTGCAGGATGATTCAGCAAGGTAGACACCCAGGAAATCTCATGGTATAGTTCTAGTCCAAGGGCTGGCAGGCTCAAGACTCAGGAAGAGCCAGTGTTTTAGTTCTACTCTAAAGGCTGGAAAAAAGCTGATGAGCCAGTTCAAAGGCTTTCAGGCAGGAAGAATTCTCCTTTATGTGAAGGAGGATCAATGCGTTTGTCCTATTTAGGCCTTCAACTGATTGAATGAGGCCCACCTACATTAGGGAGGGCAATCTACATTATTTGATCTACTGATAATAAATGTTAATCTCATCTAAAAACATGCTCATAGAAACACCCAGAATAATGTTTGACCAGATATGTAGGCACCCTATGGCCAAGTCAAGTTGACACATAAAATTGACCATCACAGATGGTGACACTATTGAACGTTTTATAGAATGTTACTATCAGCTTTATGTAGTGTGGCCATATCACTTTAAAAAATCTCGTTTCCACCATGATTTTCCCTTGACCCAGGTTGGGTGAGTATACTTACTGAAATCATCAGGTACTTACTATCCGATATTCATGCATGCATGTGCAGGAGCTTAGAAAATGATAACCCAAAATGAAGCCCTCAGAAGTTGTTCTTTGACCTTCTCCTGCCCTCCTATCTCTGGCCTGCACTCATCCCTGAGGGTAGCTCTAGAAAATAGAATCTCTTTTCCCAAGGCAGGTCACAGAAATAAGAACTCCCTTTCCCCACAAACCAGCCATAAAGCCTAAAACTATCACTGTAGCTTTCCCCTGCCTTCCTTTGTAAAAACTGGTCATAAAGAAATTATCTGACCTACCATGTTTGATTGTAGCTCATAACAGTTCCAGAGAGGGTCATGACCCATAGCCATAAAGAAAGAATGCTGCATAGAGAGGTCAAGAAGAATCTAGACAGACAGACCTTGATGGGTTTCACCAGTTTTTTAGCCATAGATATAACCCTTTGTCCAATCATATTGCTGCACAGCTGTCCATACTTTGTTGAATCTAAGCAAAAAAAGTTGACTCCTGTATCTTTGGGTCTTCAGTCTGAAGGTTTCAGTGTGCCAAGACCAGCTCGGTTGGGGAGACCCTAACTAGCAGCGCTAGAGGAATTAAAGACACATACACAGAAATATGGAGGTGTGAAGTGGGAAATCAGGGGTCTCACAGCCTTCAGAGCTGAGAGTCCCAAACAGAGATTTACCCACATGTTTATTAATAGCAACCCAGTCATTAGCATTGTTTCTATAGGTATCAAATTAACTAAAAGTATATCCCTTATGGGAAACAGAGGGATGGGCTGAATTAAAGGAATAGGTTGGGCTAGTTAACTGCAGCGGGAACATGCCCTTAAGGCATAAATCGCTTATGCTATTGTTTGTGGCTTAAGAATGCCCTAGAACTTAAAGTATAATAAAATAAATAAATGAATAAAACGTCACCAAAAAAAAAAAAAAAAAAAAAAGAAAAGAAAAGAATCCCTTTAAGAGGTTTTCCGCCCTGGGCGGGCCAGGTGTTCCTTGCCTTCATTCTCATAAACCCACAACCTTCCAGCTTGGGCGTTAGGGCCATTATGAACATGTTACAGTGCTGCAGAGATTTTGTTTATGGCCAGTGTTGGGGCCAGTTTATGGCCAGATTTTAGGGGGCTTGCTCCCACCACAGTGTCATGCAAAACTATGATTAAATAAATTTGTGTGCTTTTTCTCATATTAATATGCCTTTTGTCAGTTGATTTTTGTTGAACTTTCACCCAACACATGCAGACATACGTACATGCATACATACATACATACATATATCCTTTTGTTCAATAAACATTTATTGAATACTTACTATAATGCCAAACGTTGTTCTAGGTACTAATGATACAAGAACCAATGTCCTTGCCTTCATGGAGTTGATGTCCTGGCAGAGAAACATCCTTGAATACATTGTGTCTGTCTCCTTATTTTGTTAGGTGTTTGGGAGAATACATATGTTTTAACTTTCAATTTTGCTTTTTAAGCTTTTGAGGAAGAGATTATTTTTAATTCCTTATAGCTCACTCAGAGCCTAATAGTACCTTGTACCTAGTAGGTAGAGTGATATAAATGTTAAAAATTTATTTTACATCAAGTTCATGGTCTATTTAACTTGAGTTTATATAAATTTTTCTTTCCTTTTTTAATGTTATTTTTGT
This sequence comes from Rhinopithecus roxellana, assembly GCF_007565055.1. Classification (NCBI taxonomy): domain Eukaryota; kingdom Metazoa; phylum Chordata; class Mammalia; order Primates; family Cercopithecidae; genus Rhinopithecus; species Rhinopithecus roxellana. The sequence goes on along the minus strand of NC_044559.1, from coordinate 63,196,934 downwards.
AATACTTCAAGATTCTTTTTCTCCTCTACCCCGATCTATTATTATAGGATTTGTTGGACTACCTATAATATTTTAAATTTTATAATTATATCACTTTTAAGCATTCTTTAAGTCCATTTAAAGCTTTCTATTCTATAAATGGTCCACAAAAACATTTTGGTTTGTCCACACAGTAAGCTAAGACAGTCCTTGATATCAGAATGACCTGGATTCCAGTTAATGTCCTACCATCACTTTCTGTCCCTGTAATATTAGGAGAGTTTAAAATCTGTACCTCAGTTATTTCACTGAAAAAAATGAGGGTAATGGAATGAAAAAATTAAGGTACTTACTACAGAATGTAATGGAAGTTCTTACTATAAGGTGTTGTGAGGAATTAATGATATAATGCACTCAAATTCAAGCAAATAGTAAGCCAGTCACATAGTAATCTCTTGATAAATGTTAGTTTAAAAAATTTTCTACTTGAATGAAGCTGACCTTCACATATTCCTCACTTTAAGAAATCAAATTGCCAACTATTTTCAAAAATACTCTATATTTTGGAATCTAGTTGCGTTTAAAACCCCACAATCTGATGGACCAACCAGTGGTCATTCAGATTGGGACCAGACTCCTGGGGAAATTATTTGTCTGGGATATGCCTAATCAGGCATGCTTTAGAATAGGTTCAAACCTTTAAACCAATATTTAACTAGACCAATTTCCCAGAACAAATAGTAAAGGGTAAGAGAAATAGATACTTTATTCTTGACCTTATGTTCTATTTTAATTTGTTGTCTGATGTGTTCACATTAACCTCATTGCAGATAAAACTGTATTTATTGGCATGAGTTTCACTGACTGCCTGCCTTCTCCATTAATACAATCTTCTTGAGTGAGTGAAACATGATTTTCTTTTGTTCTTTTTTTTTTATAATAGTTGTCATTATGCTGGGGTGAGAAATGACAATAGCAAAAGTGATTCTAGCTATCAGTTATTAAGTGCTAACTATTTATCTGACACTACCTTAGGTACTTTACATATGTAATTTCTAATTCTCACAGTAAATTTTCAAGGGAGTTAATCATCATCCCTATTTATTAATGCAGAGAATGAGACTCAGGTACTTTGTCTAAGGTGGCTTGGCTAGTTGGTAACAGAACCGGAGCGCCCTTGCAATTAATCATGTTGTTTTTTTTCTATTAAGTCTCTCATGGAGGGCAATGAGAGGTGCTCATACTCTCCAATTTAACATCTATTTTGTAGAGCTTTCTCTTTCCTTACTGATTATTTTCCTACAGTAGGAAGATTGTACCCATTGCACCTGGTGCTACGTGTCAGTAGACACATGGTTCAATAGAACAACCTCATAGTTCCCTGTGCCCCTAGTTTCCCTCTTTCATCAGTTAATTCCTGACATAGGGTGAAGTGGATATTAAAAAGTAATACCACCTTAGTTCTTTGTGCAACCTGGAAAATTGGTCACCTGATGGTTCCTGCATATGACATTTGGAAAATGATGGACCAGGTCCTTTTGCTTTTGAATAAGGTCCCATGTTATTAAGTTATTCATAAAAAGATGAATTTAGCCTCCAGGACACAGAGTAAGAAGCTTTCATTTAGCTTTTTCTACCAACAGGGAGGACTGTTGCTGAATTTATTTGTTTTTATTTTATCATCTACCTAAAAAGGACATTGGCTAGCGATCCGATCTGGAAAGTCAACATGTGCAATGTAACCTGTCAAAGTTGACAGGATCAATTTATTAGAAAAAATGGTTTAGGTGGCAGATGCCATTAGCTAGGACTGGCTTCTATATGGTAATATTTACTTTTATTATTCTCTCTCTTTTTATTTTTGTGCCTATTTTCTTTCTAAAATTGATAGAGGGGAAGTGAGTCTGGGTGGTTCTGTCTCAAAATTTCTCCCAGCGGGTGATCTTGGCACTTATCTGTAGTGATGTCCTTTTTAGAGAAGCTAGAGGATGGCATGAAAACCAGGTTAAGCATTCTTCTATTTACTTCAAGCTGTGTAGTCAGTTAGACATGGTTCACATCACTTCAGGTCCCATCTGAGCAGTTCTGACTGCTGCTCACTAAAACCTATTTGTGGGAAATCATAGGAGAAACATAAACTTGGATTTTCTCCTTAAAATGGAGGAAGGCCAGGGATAAAATTGAATAAATATATAACAGAAACACATTTGCCTTTGTAAAATGTTTAAACCTTCTTAGACTTCTGATATCTTTATAGCTATCTGAAGATCATTTTATTCTAATTAAATATTATGTGCTGGGGAAACAAGAGTCAATAAGAGACATGATCCTGGCCTCTGTTAATGTAGAGTATAGTGGGAAGAAAAGACATTAAACTAATTATACAAACAAAGAAAATATGCATGATAAATGTTAAGAAGAAAGAGTGAGAGCATTATGAGAGAGCTTACAATAAAAGGACCTAGACCAGTAGGTTTTAGAGGAGTGATGGGGTAGATGTGTTAGGGAAAGCATTCCTGAAGAACTGATATTTTCATGGGTACCTGAAAGGTGAGCAAGAGGGAATTAGGCTGAGAGCTGAATGAGTTCATTCATTCAGCTGAGAGCTGAATGAATTAGGCTGAGAGCTGAATGAGTTCCATGCAGTGGGCACATCAAATTGGAACTGTTCTGAAGTAGTAGGAGGAGGTTAGTGCATTCAAGGAATAAAAGGTCATTGTGACTGGAGGGTAGTGAGTGAGGGAGAAAGTGGTAAAAGATGATACTAAAGACTAAGGCAGGGCCAGATTATACGGGGCTTTGTAAGCATGTAAAGATTTTATACTCTGAGTACAATGGGAAGCCATTGAAGGGTTTTGTGCAAGGGAGGGACATGGTCAAATTTACTAAGCTCAGAAGTAACTCTTGAGACAATTTATTTATCTCTTTTAAAATTGAGTTTTCCAGAACTTATAGATTTAAACATATCGTCTTTATGAAAGTTATTAATTACTTTCACAAGGAAATGCCACTTTCCCAAAAACTTTGCTCTGAGCAGTTGGAAAGGAAACATTTCTGGTTAATAAGAGAGGCTATACTATGTCCTCTACCTCTTGATAAATGCTACTTTTGGGGCAGTTTTGCCAGTGGTGTTTGGTTTGGGCCTGTCCACCTACCCCAGTGGTTCTCATACTTTAGTGCGCATGATGACAAGACTAAGGGAACTTGTTAAACACAGATTGCTAGGCTCAATTCCTAGAGTTTCTTATTCTGTATGGTTGGGTTGGGGCCCAGGAATGTGCATTTTCTAGTATATAGGTGCTGCTGGTCTGGGGTCCGTACTTAGAGAACCACTGATATATATATATACACCTTGCAGAACACCTTGTGGCCATTGGGATACATTTTCAAGGCATTCATCTGGGGCATGAAGAATTTTCTAGGATTGTGAACTTAAGTCCCCTTAAACACACACTCATGCCAGCAACAACAACAGCATATTTTTCTTTTCAAAGGAATATTATGAGAAAACATAGAATCAGTTGACTTAGCTGAGGTCTGGGACAGGGCCACGGACTAAGTGAGGCAAGTAGGGTGAGACATCCTAAATAAATAAAAACAGAGTGAAGCAGAGCTACCCTTGTTGGAATAAAGAAGATGGTGGATATGTGTTGAAAGTGCAGATTATTTGCACCTTCCCCAAGCAGGGGCCTTAGAAAAGCCCTCAGGCAAGACGGAGTACTGTTTACAAGCCTCTTGCTCTAATCTTTGAACAGAATGATACACACTGCCTTGAATAGAGATTGATCCCTTGGGCTATCTAGAACTATGTTTCTTCTAACATTTACATTTGATTTTTAAAAATTGGAGTGCTTACTAGGGTGTAGCATTATTTAAGGGTCAATGAAAGAGATAAAGGTGTATGAGATCTGAAGACGAGACATGAAGGAGTCTTGAGTATTATTACATAGATAAGATATAACTAAAGCATGCAGATATTTTGAATCAATGTCAAAATGAGTAGTAAAGCAGTGATGGTTGAAGAATATCATAGAGAGGAAGGATCACACTGAGCTGGAGTGGCTACAGAAAGAAAGCTTTGGGATGAACTTTAGTTGGATTTTTAGTGACTGGGAACATGAGATTACCCAGGTAAAGATGAATAGGATCTTTCAGTGTGCTTTTTTCCTCCCTCATTACATCTTCATTTCTTTCTTTTTCTATACACAAAGCTAAATAAAAGTAGATTTACTTGTAAATCAAATTTTTTTGAAAACTGGAAGGTGAGTACTAGTTTACTAAGAAGACTTAATGACCTAATTGTACTTTCTTTCAGTTTATGGTTCGTAATTCATTCTTTTTATTTTAAGTTTTTTGAGACAGAGTCTTGTTGTGTTGCCTAGGCTGGAGGGTAGTGGTGCAATTTCAGCTCACTATAACCTCTGCCTCCCAAGTTCAAGTGATTCTTGTGTCTCAGCCTCTTGAGTAGCGGGATTACAGGCATGCACTACCACACCCAGCTAGTTTTTGTATTTTTAGTAGAGACAGGATTTCACCATGTTGGTCAGGCTGGTCTCGAACTCCTCACCTCAAGTGATCCACCCACCTCAGCCTCCCAAAGTACTGGGATTACAGGTGTGAGCCACCGTGCCTGGCCTCATAATTCATTATTTTAAATAAATACATACCTAATAAATTCTATGCTATGTATGCTATATACTATACATAGAAGCAAAACAGGTGTAATTTGTAGCTCATGGGGTTTACAGATTAAAAGGGGAGACAATATTAAAGAAATAATTGTTAAAATGTCCTTGTGTTAAGTGCTAAAAAGGAAAATGTTATGGGAGGGTACTCTAGAGTATGTTTCTAAATTCTGATTCTTCTTAATGAAGACAAATGATCTATTGATGAGAACTTGCATTTCCCTTACAGAGAACTTTTTTCAGGTCCTTTAATAGGAAATATTAATTCCTTTGATAGGGAATATTGCTCTTCTTGTTTCATTGCTAACACACATGTTTACTGAAATGTATACTTGTTCTGCAAAAATGATGAGCTGTAGAGTCAGATGGATATAGTTTTAAATCATGGCATGCTATTTCTCAATCTATTTCCTTGTCTGTGAGATGAATTAGTATAATGTGTACCAAGCAGCTGGCATATAGTAGCTGCTTAATGAAAAGTAGCTATAGTTATTGTTTTTATTTTTATCGTTAATTGTAGTAGCAGTTTTTGATTCAGAGCAGGCACTGATAGGGAGGTCCAAGGATACCAGGTAGGGATGAATTCCCACTAAATTAGAAAGATAGTAAAGGTACATCTAGTTCTAGATCCTAGATCCTTGAGGAATTGCCATACTGTTTTCCATAATGGTTGAACTAGTTTACAATCCCACCAACAGTGTAAAAGTGTTCCTATTTCTCCACATCCTCTCCAACACCTGTTGTTTCCTGACTTTTTAATGATTGCCATTCTAACTGGTGTGAGATGGTATCTCATTGTGGTTTTGATTTGCATTTCTCTGATGGCGAGTGATGATGAGCATTTTTTCATGTGTCTGTTGGCTGCATGAATGTCTTCTTTTGAGAAATGTCTGTTCATATCCTTTGCCCAGTTTTTGATGGGGTTGTTTGTTTTTTTCTTGTATATTTGTTTGAGTTCTTTGTAGATTCTGGATATTAGGCCTTTGTCAGATGAGTAGATTGCAAAAATTTTCTCCCATTCTGTAGGTTGCCTGTTCACTCTGATGGTAGTTTCTTTTGCTGTGCAGAAGCTCTTTAGTTTAATTAGATCCCATTTGTCAATTTTGGCTTTTGCTGCCGTTGCTTTTGGTGTTTTAGACATGAAGTCCTTGCCCATGCCTATGTCCTGAATGGTACTACCTAGGTTTTCTTCTAGGGTTTTTATGGTATTAGGTCTAACATTTAAGTCTCTAATCCATCTTGAATTAATCTTCATATAAGGAGTAAGGAAAGGATCCAGTTTCAGCTTTCTACTTATGGCTAGCCAATTTTCCCAGCACCATTTATTAAATAGGGAATCCTTTCCCCATTTCTTGTTTCTCTCAGGTTTGTCAAAGATCAGTTATGCACATGTACCCTAGAACTTAAAGTATAAAAAAAAAAAAAAAAAGAATGCACAAAAACAATAAATCCAGAATGGTGGTTGCCTCCAAGATAGGAGAGAAATAGGATGAGGGAAGGGGTACATATTGAGGAGGGAGTGTTCCAATTGCATAATTAATTTTTACTTAACTGAAACAAATAGGACAAAATATAAAGATTTGACAAGGCTATATAGTAAGTACACAGGTATCTGTTATATTATTCTAATTTTCTGTGTGTTTGTAATATTTCATAATAAAAAATGTTAACAGGAAAAAAAAAAAAGAAAGATAGTAAAGGAAGAGTGTTTGAGTACTGTAGAAGACAGTCTGGGCCATTTTGTTCACTTGAATGGATTCAGTTTGTGACTACTCATATCCCCCTCATTCATATGTGAAATTCTGATAATGGGGACATGATTTTGCTTTTGGAACAGGTGCAGAAGTATACTTCAGACATCGTGTGACACAGATCAATCTAAGAAATGACAAATGGGAAGTATCCAAACAAACAGGCTCCCCCGAGCAGTTTGATCTTATTGTACTCACAATGCCAGTTCCTCAGATTCTGCAGCTTCAAGGTGACATCACCAACTGTGAGTCTGTGTTTGCCATTTACCTGCCTCAGAGAATGGGATTTCTTTGATAAAGCATGAATTTGGTTTAACTCTCTTAGCAAAGGACCAGTGATAGACTATTGATTTGCCTGTCTTTAACACTGATACTTATGGCCCTCTTTGTGATGTTAGTCTAGGCCAAAATGAAACCCATAGGATTTTTTTTTAACTGGTTAAAAGTTGAACACTTTTCTTATTGCCCATGTCTTCAACAAGTCAGTATTATTGATGGATATGCAATGATTTCGCCTAAAGAAAGAGCGGTGTTTATGGCCGTTTTTAAGAAACGGTTTTTATGTACAAGTGCTTGCTTGGATCGCCTCATTTCCTATGTTCTTGTTCTCTGGGTTGCTCTCTGATTGTATTTACTTCTGTTTGAGGCAGTTGCCTAGCCCTTCTGTGAATGAGAGGCATGAGAAGGAATGGGTGAGAGGGGATGAGTAATTTATGCTGAAGAAGCTAAAATTATGCCAGAAGAGCCAAATTTTAATAAAACAACTAAAATTCAAAGACAATTTTTATCCTTGCTAAGTCTTTGGATACTGCAATTGGTTTAGCATTATTCACTTTACCTTAGATAGTAACCTTTGTTTAATTTCTTTTTGATATAAAATGTGGTGGTAAAAGTGTGTACAGAGGGTCTGATTTCCTGTCTTTCCCCAAAGTAGACGCTAACCTACAAATACCAATTTAGAAATGTCATTTACCTGCTTATATCTTTCCTAGTTGACAGCAGCTATTTACTCTCAGAAGTGGTAATAGGGGAGGTGGTATAGCTAAGATTTTCTTAGGTAGATACCTAAGATTTTCTTCATGATTCCTGAGGGTTCCTGGTGCACTGCCACCAGAAACTTGTGATAAATCCACAGACATCTTTTTCCTGCCACTTTGACTCAGCACAGATGAGATGTAACTCAGTGCAGGTGGGATGGCAGTGGTAGAATTTGCACTTCTACTGCCAGAAATGCTGGGGATAGTGGGAAGGAGAAGAGAGTACGCCAGTGGCCACACTGGAATTTCTACTATACGTGTGAACAACGGGAGACTTTGGGTTTATTCTAAGTCAACTCTGAGATCCAGAGGTGAACAGGACAACAGTGTCATCAAAAGGCACATATGAGGAGTCCAAAAGCTAAAATTCCTGTACTAAGTAGTAGGAAGGGATTCAGATATGAGAAACCAAAAAGGAATAAAGGTATTAAGTACTAGGGCAGGGAGGATACATTTCTCCAAGAAGTTGCACTTGCTCAGTTAGCTTTTGTTTCATCAGGCCAGTTTTCCTTACTGATACCGCAATCCTAGCTGAGAGTGTTCATTTTAATCACAGAAACATAGAATTGAAGGGAGTCTTAGAGAGCATGTGGTCTCATCTTTTAGCCCTTGCATGAGTCCTCTTTTATTAAATCACTTTATTGAGTATAACTGACATACGAAAAGCTGTATATACTGTATACAGTGTGATGAATTTGGAGATAAGTATACATTCTTAAAACCATTACCACCATGTATGCCATCAACATATCCACATCACCTCCAAAAGCTTTTTCCCCTTTGTAAGTTATTTTTTTCTTTTGTAATAAGAATACTTAACATAGGCCAGGTGTGGTAGCTCATGCCTGTGATCCCAGCACTTTGGGAGGGCGAGGCAGGAGGGTTACTTGAGCCCAGGTGTTCGAGACCAGCCTGGGAAATATATCAAGACCTCATCTCTACAAAAAAAAAAAAAAGAAGAAGAAGAAAGAAAAAAAAAATGTAGCAAGGCATAGTGGCATGTGCCTGTAGTCCCAGCTACTCAAAAGGCTGAGGCGGGAAATTGCCTAAGCCTGGGAAGTGAAGGCTGCAGTAGGCCCTGATTGTGCCACTGCACTCTAGCCTGGGTGACAGAGCAAGACCCTGTCTCAAAAAAAAAAAAAAAAGGATATATAACATATTAGATGTACTATTTTAACAAATTTTGAAGTATACAATATTCAATACAATATTGAAGTAACAATATAAGATATTATTAACTATAGACACTAGGCTATACAGTGGATCTCCAGGATGTATTTATCTTGCGTAATTGAAACCTTGAAACTTTTGACTAAAGTGCCCTGTTTTTCCTTCCCCAACCCCCTGGAATAAGAATTATATAAAAAGCCCTAGCTGGCAACAATCTGGTGACCACATTACCTTTAGAATGGATGTGCCCCATCAGTATCATTGTGCCTCTGCCCATGACTTAAATTTCAAGAGAGCATCCTATTGACCTGACATTCCCCATGGCTAGGGAATTGCAGCATCTTGGATTATAATCCTGTTGCATTGCATGTAATCAGTGGGACAAAGTAACACTTCAAAGTAAATATAGGTACTGCTATGAAGAGAACTTGTGTGCTGAGTAATCAAGAACAATGACTGTTCACTGCATAGGTGTTCTTTAATATTGGTGAAATGAGTGAATGACCAATTGATTGACTGAATGAATGTGTTTCCAAAAGACCTTAGGAAAAACTTCACTGGTCCATGTTACTTCTTCACCTTCTCTGTAAAATTCTCATTAATAGAATCCCATAATAGACTTTTTTCTTATTCTTTTCATATTCTCTTTTCATTAAATGTGGATTTGTATGAAGAAGGAAAGAAAAGCTCTATATTGACAATGGACCTTATGTTTTAATGCTTTTTATGTAAATCTGAATTTGGTTTGCTAATAAGTTGTTTAGGATTTTTGCATTCATGTCCATGAGAGTGATTGAGCTGTAGTATTTTTTCTTGTATTAATTTCTCCAGTTGTTGGACATGGAGGTATGTAGGTCTCATATAATTATTCGGGCAATGTTTCCTGTTTCTGTTCAGGGGAAGCATTTTTATACAAGTCTGGTGTTGTTTCTTTCCTAAATGTTTAGAAGAATTCACTAGTAAAACCATTTAGGCCTAGAGTTTTCTTTGTGGTAAAGTTTTAAATTACAGATTCCATTTCTTAAAGGAATCTATTCAATTTGTTTATTCTGTTTTTTCTCAAGGTGCTAGAATACCATGATATAATCTTTTTTTATTTTTTTTTTAGCTTTTATTTTAGGTTTGGGGGTACATGTGAAGGTTTGTACATAGGTGAACATGTGTCAGTCTTGTTCATATGGCTCGCCAGTTATCCCAATGCCACTTATGAAATAGGGAGTCTTTTCCCCATTGCTTGTTTTTGCAGTAGACCTTATTTTTTAAAATACTAGTTGTTTATGCTTAAGTTCAGATCTGAAAATTGTGTTTACATATTCCTTTGACTTTCATTAATTTAATTCGTTCTATACATTCATTTTAATTCATTTACTTTTTATCAATTTACTTATTTTCAAATAGTATGTTGCTCTATATGAAGTTCTATTTACCAGGTAAGAAGGGTGTCCTGAATCATGCCAGGAGTATGAATTGACATCCTTTTTGGTACTCCAGCTGCTCACTCTCTCCTTCATCCAGTGTGTCTGGGAAGTCCAATCTAATATCTATATGCCCTAGAATTGAAATCTTAAATCTTTGAGAGAACTTCAGATTTCTCATAACTTTGCTATTACAAAAAAAAAAAGATGACATCTTGGTTTTAAATTGGAATACTTTCCTGTTAAAACCTTAAATATCTAAAACATCTTTTCAGGTCTCTGAACAATATAGCTAAAAGCTGGATTTTGCTTTCCTTAACAAAGGTTAAAACAAACGTTTCTTAGAAAAATTGCTTGGTAATAGCTATTCCCAGGCCTGACAAAAAGAACTAGAAGGGTACACCATATTATGTTCACATCAAGGGTCTGGGTGCAGAATGTTCACCCTGTCTCTGGTGGATTTTTGTTGCCGTTGTTTTGGTTTGTTTTTATGCATGCATCCAAATCACCTGGAAGACTTATTAAAACAAAGATTACTGGACCACAGTCTGAGGTTCTGGTTGTATGGAGGTATGCATGGACAATTTGCATTTTTTACAAGTTTCTAGGTGATGCTGAAGATTCGGTTCAAAGCCACACTGTAAGAATTATTATTAATACCTTGCCTTAGCAACTCTACTTGTTTCTGGAACAGAGCAACTGATGTATCTTCAAAAAGTGACTTGCCTTGTAAACAAGTGATGCTACTGTGCAACCAGTGTTGAGAACTGCTGTCGTAAAGCATCAGCCTGTCCAAATAATTTGTGTCTCTTTTCCTCACATTTGCACCTTTGCCTTGCGTGTATTGATTATATGAACCCATGCGACACCTCATCTTGGATTACTCTTGAGTCTCTGCCTTATGCTCTTCCCTGCTTGGGACTTCGTGGCTCACCTCTTCCCTGACTTCTTCCCCAACCCCTAAGACACACCTCTTAAAACAAAACAAAACAAAACAACACCACAGCAGCACACACACACAAAGTAGCTTTAAGATATAAGTCACATACCATATAGTTCACCTATTTAAAATGTATAATTCAGTGGTTTTTAGTATAATAACTGATACAGGCAACCATTATCAATGCCTGTAATTAGTAAATTTTGGAATATTTTTGTCACCTCAAAAAGAAATTCTGTCTCATTTAGCTATCACCCCCATCCCTCCATCCCCATCCCTGCCCCCAGCCCTAAGCAATCATTAATCTACTATCTGTCTCTATAGATTTCCCTGTTACCTGGATTCCAGATAAAAGCTTATGATGGAGCTGGAGGCCCTCATCCTTAGCAAATTACTGCAGGAGCAGAAAACTAAATAAGGCATGTTCTTACTTTTTTGTGGCTCTGTTTTGCCACTGTCTGCACAGATTTCACTTATTTTCTCCTGCTTTCATCATGTCTCACTGACCCTGGCCCATCAGGTCATTAAATTGTAGAGGGTACCTCATCTTTCCTGAAGCCTGTGAATTATAACAGAGTCTAGTGATGGTGGACAAAGCTTCAGGCCTGTGGGATGGCAGTGGGTATTGACATGCCTGTAGCTTTTGACTTTGTTGCACAGCTAACATTGACATTGGATTTGATAGAGAAATGGTTTTTTATGCCACTAATAGAAAACTGGTAATAAATATGTTTTATAGATCTTAGATTTGGAACTATAGAAGAAATTGTTTTCTAAGGAAGGGCATAGCTGCTGTTAAATTTTGAAAGCAAATTTTCCTTGAGTATCAGTTCTACTGTGCAGAAATAATATAGCTTATTTGCTAGTACAGTGTTTGATAATAATATAGAAGAAATTGGAATATGTATTAGATGCCTATAGGCAAAGTGGGAGACTAATTTGAATGATCTCTCCATGAATCTACTTCTAGTTTGTTGCCAAAGACATTTAAAGTAGGATAATTTATTGCCATGGAGGTTGGCAATAATTGGATTGATTTTTAGATTGTTTTAATAACATACTATAACATTTTATAAAAATACAGTATAGCCATCAGTCAGGACATTCATTTGTGCTGTAAATTACATATTCCAATATTTAAAAGCTGCATAGTTTTGTATATCAAGAGAGATCCTTTAACATTACATTTTGAAAGTATTTCTCAATATTTATATTAGTGACATCTAAAGCAACACCATGTCATAGACTGACTCCTGAATATGTTTAAGGGCCTGCTAATTAATAATTTTATTTAAATCTTTTTACATCTTATATTGTGTGTGTGTACTTGAGCTGTGTTTGGCTGAGAAAGATAACTTAACTCACCTACTCTTATTGCTTTCCTTTCTGTCTTTCCTGGGGTTTTTTGTGGCAATTTTTGCTTTATGATTTTATTTGATTCATACTAGACCTTCATTAAAATTATATCCTTTGACTTAAGTTCTCTCTTTAGTCTCATTTTAATTTTATTTTGCTTTCAAATGAACTTTTATAAATGAAATGTTCTTTCTTTTATTTTCATTTTTCTGTTGTATGCTTTTTCCTCTAAACTGTTCAGGGATATTTTACTTTAGAACCATCTCTTTTATATTTTTTATCTTTGAGCCCTGTAATTTCGTAAGTGTGTATCTTATTGTTACTAGTTTTGTGTTCATTTTTCATGGGCTATGTTGTCCATTTTTGCCTTGAACATTCAGCTTTTCTCTTATTTAGGTAAGTTTCCTTCTAATACTTATTTGAAGTTTTATTTCTGTTTCATTATTGTGATCTCAGAGTATCTACAAAAGCTTAAAGTATCTCCCTCTCAAAGCTTCTGTTTTCTCTTAACTCACTTTCAACTTTGATCTTTGCATTACTTTTTTTCTAGCCTTTTCTCCATGTCATCCATGTAATTTTCAAGAGTTCCTTTTGGCCCCTTCCTTGAGGTATTGTTCCAAAGAAGTCATGTATTATTTTACTGTTACGAACTAATGCCCGAGAGTCTTTTGAACTAATTTGCTTCCTGGCAAAATTTTTCCAATATGTATTTTTCATCAGCTCATTTCTTAGGTTCTGTTCTGTTGTCTTTCTCCTTTTGTCTGCATAGGTCCATTGTTAATCATTACTCATCTTTAAATGGGACCAATTCTGTCAATTCTGTGAAAAATAGTGTTGTGGGGCAAGACCAGGCTTTTCAATTAAGATATGTGTTCTCAGATCACTTCTTGTGTACATTTTGTAAATATGTACCTGCAAAAAATAGAATGGTAGTGACGACTAATATAATAATTTATTTATTAACAGAAAGATTTATAAATATTTTTAACTTGGAAAAAAGATTAAAATATGTATGTGTATATTTTTTCATCTATCAAAAATAATTTGACAAACATTAACATTGGCTATTGCTCAGATATGATTTTCATTTTCTTCCTTACAATTTTTTGAATAATCATAAATTTAAAAATACGAATAGTTTACTCTTAGTATAAAAAATGATATTGAACATGCACAGTGGCTCACGCCTGTAATCCCAGCACATTGGGAGGCTGAGGTGGGCGGATCACGATATCAAGAGATCGACACCATCCTGGCCAACTTGGTGAAAGCCATCTCTACTAAAAATACAAAAATTAGCTGGGTGTGGTGGCATGCACCTGTAGTCCCAGCTACTTGGGAGGCTGAGGCAGGGGAATAGCGTGAACCCAGGAGGCAGAGGTTGCAGTGAGCCGAGATTGCGCCACTGCACTCTAGCCTGGGTGACAGAGCAAGACTCCATCTCAAAATTAATTAGTTAATTAATTAATTTTAAAAAAAGAAAAGAAAGATACCATTGACACTTTTAAAAAATGTATCATGCTGAAAAGAAATAGATCTTCTTTTTTTTAGTGGAGGAGTGTTGTGGCATATGTAGGCTCTTTATGATGAAAAAGTTTAAGAATAATTGACTTTGTATATTTGATTGAGGATGAGGGTCTTTGGATGTTGTATTGAACTGACTCAATTCAGAATTGGACCCCCATGAAAATCATTTTGTGTTTACTTCATTGTTATGAAATAACTCTTGCTGGCACTAAAGACTTAAACTAGAATATCCCACAAGATCCTTTAACATCTGTGGGTCAAATCAAAGGGATTAAAACACGTGCTTTCTGTTTACTTTATAAATCTCAGTAATGACCTCAGTATGAAGAATTGGTTAACGTCTACCCTTCTCTCTGTGTTTTCTGGAAAAATCAGCTCTTATTTGATTATTAGACATCTTAGACTTCTATGAAAAAGACATCCACTTACAAAGCCATATATTGCCATCTAGTGTGTGAAATATATATTATAGTTCCCCCTTGGAATCTAAACTAGAGAGGACTATGAAAATGACAGAAACACAGAATAACACTATAACTATAATATAATTCACAAAACTGCATACCACAGGGAAATAAATTTAGGCCCATTAGAATTAAATAACTTACCAAAAAGTGCTTAATTAATGAGTAACAGAACTAGGAATGTGCTACATGATTCACATTTGTACAGACTTATGAACAGCCCCTTATCTATAGCTTTATGTGTTTTTCTTCTCATTCTCATTCTCTTTCTCTCTCTTTCTAATCATATGTAGCCTTTAGGATTAACATAAGTATCATATCTTACGTGAAAGAATTCCCTTTCCATTATAGAGTGGTCTGGTTTTTCTGTCATCTAACTCTTTCTCTAGTTTGCTTCTTATGGAAGAAATAGATGTAATTTTTTTTTGGCAATTATTTATTACAGTTATTAAACTTTCTCCCAGCTGGGAGAATAGAGAAACCTCATGTATCATATTGTGACCCTCTTATGATTTACTTTCTGGTTCTATAATGTGCTACTTTCTCTATATTCATATTACAAAGATTAGATCACTTAATCCTCAAAGTAATCCTAGGCATTATTATTGTCTCAATTCTTAGTGAAACTGAGATGTGAACCTCAGTAAAATGACTGCAGAGCTTGTACTCTAACCACTGGTATGCATAGCTCTTCCATGTGTACTTGATCTTCCCCTCTGCCATGCACAGAAATTCCTCAAACCCCTGACCCTTAAACATTAGTTTCAGGAATTCCTAATCTCTCCTCCTAGTTTTGCTTCTAGTTATAGCACTCATCTCCACCCCCTGAACCTCTGATTTTCAGGGATTCACAAGTTTAATCCTGCAAGAGAAAGATGCTTTACTTTCTCGTGTGTGTGTGTGTGTGTGTGTGTGTGTGTGTGTGTGTGTATTTGCAGTCATTCCAACCTTTCAAAACACAATGTTGAGCTTCTCTTTCCTAGATTGGAGGATGGGGAAAGGAGTGAGTTTGTTTTCCCTAAATAATTTATCCTGGTAAGTTCTTTAATTTCTAGTTGCTATGTGATAGCAAAGATGTAATAAAAACAGAGAAGATCTCAAGAAGGCAAACTCTAATAACCAAAGGATCACGTCCATATATGAATATATGAATAACAGAAATAAAATTTCTCTGTCTAGAAATATAGTGCTTCACAGATCTATGATGGCAATAGATGCAGATATAGAACAGATAAGCATATATATGTTTAGTTATAATTTAGGAGAAAATGGAATTGTTTTTAAAATTCTAAAATACAACCACAAAGATTAAGGAAATGCTACTTTATTTCAATGTAGAAAAGTTTTCAATTCGTAAGACATTATTTATTTGATCGAATAATTTTGCTGACATTTAAAAATTATAGCACTTGTTAATCCAGCATAATAGTTTTTGAAAGTTCCAGTACGTTTATAGATGCTAGGTTTTTAAATGAACTATTAAAATAAAGATCTTGGGGGTACCTTTCTAACTTTCCAGGGATTCTCTGCTTTCTCAGTGGTGACCTGTATACCATCCCACTCCTTTCCTCACATAATGCTCTTGTAAGCAAAACAAAACTCACACCCTCCTGTCACTCTGTTCTTTCCAACCTCTGACTACATTCTCTGGCGTCAGCTATCCAATCATCAACTTGGACCTTAATGTTATACTTAAGGTAAGTGAAATTGTTCAGTGGATTTTTCAAAACTATATTACAGTATCTTAAGAATATCTTTTCAGTGCCAGTGAATATTCATGTGCATCATTACTTTTACTGCATAGTGCTCTCATCTTTTGATTTATCTTAATGTGGTAAACCAGTTGATGGGCATTTAGGAGATTTCCAGTTTTACAAAGTGTGGCTTTAATACTGCCAATATGAAATACAGATTCTTTTAACTAAACTGTTTTCCTTATAGAAGCAGTTATGTTGATGTAGAGTAGAATAAAGCCCTCTTGATTTTTGTCCTGTTTTTTTCTTAATCTATGTTTTATTTCTCTGAGTGTACTTTAGAATCAGGTTTCATTAAAAACTCCTGTTGGAATATTGATTTGAATTATACTCAATTTAAGCATTAGTTTAGGAAGAATTGGCATCTTTATAACAGATTATCTTCTCATCTAAGAAAATGGAACATCTCTCCACTTATTTAGGTATTTTAATGTCCTCAGTAAAATTTTATAGCTTTTATCATAAGATCTTACACATTAGTTATTAGGCATGTTAAGAAATATTTTATGATATTTATGGAGATTGTGAATACGATCACTTTTGTTGATTTATGGTTACTTGGTTTTAGATGTTTCCGGAGAAAATATACCTAGCTGAATTTTTAAATCCAACATGAAAAATCTCTTTTCTTTCGGTAGGAGAGTTTAACCCTTTTATATTTATTGAGGTAACTGCTGTGTTATTTTTATCTTTTCCATTGGTATCTACTATTTATTTTTTTCTTTTGATAGGTGAGTTCAACCCTTTTACATTTATTGGGTTAACTACTGTGTTGTTCTTATCCTTTTCATTGGTGCCTGCTATTTACATTACTTTTTTCCATTTTTTAATTTTTGCTGATTTTATCAAGTATCTCTTTATTCTTTCCCACACAGCCTATTCATAGAATGTCCAACAAATTGTCATTTCATTCATGGTTCTCTTCTTATTCCTTACAAACCTGTTTATAACCTACTTTGACTTCTTCCTTTCCTTTTCTCCCTCAATTCACAAATATTTATTGAATGCTTACCGTATTAGATGCTGTTCAGTAGGTTAATTTCTCTCCATTCCCCAAATAATTTTTTATTACTTTTCAAAGCTGATATGTAATTGAATAACAAATGAAGCAATCCGAAGATGAACTAATAATTTATTCCTGGCCCTGCCCTCTTTCCGATTCTGCAGAGCTAACTCATGTTAACAGTTTAGTGAGTGCCCTTCCACACTTTGTTCCAATCACATGAAGCTTTGGATGACTATGGGTGCCTTCTAAAATTATTGTTTTGCACTTTGCTTATTTACTCAACATTCTTTCAGATAAGCACATCTGATTTATTTTTATTAAACAGCTGCATAACGTTTTGCAGTTTGGGAGTACTGGAATTTTGTCTTTCATCTCTTGTTTATTGATGGACTTTCATGTGGTTTCCAGTTTTTTTTTCTATTAAATGCTATGCCTTGATAAACATCCTTGTTTACATATTCTTAAATACTGGTGCTCTTAATGCTGTATTGGGTGATAAGATCCCCAAAGTGAAATTTCTGGCTCAAAAAACCTGTATGTTTTAATAGGTATTGCCATATTACCTTCCAAAAAGTTTGTTGTGATTCTCATTCTTTTTTTTTTTTTTTTTTTTTTGAGAAGGAGTCTCGCTCTGTCACCCAGGCTGGAGTGCAGTGGCCGGATCTCAGCTCACTGCAAGCTCCGCCTCCCGGGTTCATGCCATTCTCCTCCCTTAGCCTCCCAAGTAGCTGGGACTACAGGCGCCCGCCACCTCGCCCGGCTAGTTTTTTGTATTTTTTAGTAGAGACGGGGTTTCACCGTGTTAGCCAGGATGGTCTCGATCTCCTGACCTCGTGATCCACCCGTCTCGGCCTCCCAAAGTGCTGGGATTACAGGCTTGAGCCACCGCGCCCGGCCGTGATTCTCATTCTTAACGTTTGACAGTGCCTGTTTGCCTATATACTCATCAGCATCGGATATTTTAAATTTTTATCAATCTTAAAATTTCTGCCAAAGTGATAAGTAAAAACAGGTTAATTACTCTTGCATTAATTTGCATTTCCCTTGACTAAAAGTAAAACTGAGCCTATTTTCATAAGCTTATTTGTCATTTAGAGTTCCTCTTCTATGAAATGTCCCAGTCATTTCCTATGCTTACTTTTCTAGTGGATTATCTGTTTTTTATGAGCATATCATAAATGAAGGATATCAATATTTGTAATATAGTACTACAAATATTTCCCAGACTAGCATTTATTTGTCTTTTGCTTTTGTTTATTATTTATTTTGCCATAATAATTTCTGAAGATTTTTATTTAGTCAAATGTGTCTTTTTCTTTAATAGATACTTGATTTCCTGATTGCTAAGGATTATCTCCCTCTCTCTAAAGTCATATAAGTATTCTGAACTATATTCCTAATATTTTTAATTTTTATCCTTTACATTAAAATCTTTACATGGAATATATGTTTATATAAAATATGAGAAAGATGTCTAGCTTTGTTTTTTTGTCTTTCCAGAGTGATATCCATTATATCAGCACCATTTATTTAATAAGAGATTCTTTTTTTCCCCACTAAATTGAAATTCCTCATTTGTCATATGTTAAATTCCATATATACTTGAGTCTGTCTCTGGATATCTATTCTGTTCCCTTTATTTATTCATGTGGCAATACTGTTGTTGTTTTCATTATGGTCAATTTGTGGTTTTAAGTCATTTTTAAGGAGTCTGAACTATTTGAGCTGTAAACATGAGACAGCTTTATTTTTTCCCAGAACTGCCCTCAACGTCTCTATGTTGAACTCCATGTCTATCTAGAGAGAATTCCTTAATGACATCTTCGTCCTTTACTACAACTTTCTAGTCACTTTTGGTTGTTAAAACAGTCTCACTTTGGTTTTGAAGACTCGTTGTGTTTATGTTTAAACTTCAGTCTCAGTTTGGAGCTTGGTCTCTCTACCCTAAATTCTAGCTAGACCTGTCTGTGGCACCTATGGTGCTAGGGAATTGTGGCAGAGTGGATTATGGGTGTGTGTGTGTGTGTGTGTGTGTGTGTGTATGTATGTCTCTGAACTTCTACAAACTATAAGCATACAGAACCATTGATTGCCTCTAAGACTGACTTCTTGGTGGTTGGCAGGGGGAATTGGCTCCTCTCACCTGTTCCTCCATGATGGTCTATATGTAGACCATATGTGTGGTGTGTTTCCTTGGCCAGTAGGTAGTGTTTAGCCTCCTATGAAACTTTCTGTTACTGTTAACAGTCCTCTCCTTATAGGCAGCCCTACCAGCAGAGCTTTGCCCTAGGTCCCATGGGTTCAACAGTTCAGCAAGTATGTAGCCAGGGAACTAGGTCTCTGTTACTCCTTCTGGGAGCTCCTTCCCAGAGTTTACTTCTGAATCATTCTCCAGTAAGCTCCTAAGGAAGAGCTACTAGTCTCTGCTTACAGAGTTTGGAAGATAAAACTTCTCTCCAGAAACATGGCACTTTCTGTAGGACCAAGCTTTCACATCTGTTTGAATATTTTGCCTATATTGCCTGGATTGTGGGGCTCAGGGTAGTGGGGTCAGTTTTGACTGGTCATTTCCCAGATCTTTCGAGCGCTGTTGGCTAGCACCTTTTCCTAGTGGCTTCTTAAACTTTAAATGTAAGATAATCGTTGTTTTTTTTTTTTTTTTTTTTTTTGTCCCCAGCTTTACAGAAAGCAAGAATAATTGGGAGAAATACTGTTGCAATCAGTTTTAATGCCTGGAAGGCAAGAATTTCCTTACAATGTCTTTACTAATATATCATAATTTTATAATAACCATCAAGAAGGTTTGTTTATTGACCTCCCTCTGCCCTACTTTAGGCCCTTTTTTTGTCCTTCAAACTCAGCTCAAAACCACTTCCTCAAGAAAGTCTTCCTAATAGAAGAGAAGAATTATAATGTAACCAACACAAAGAAAAGATAAATATTTGAAGTGATAGATATTCCAGTTATCCTGATTTGATCATTACACACTTATACATGTATCAAAATATCACATGTACTCCAAAAATATGTAAAACTATGATATATTAATAAAAAAATAAGAAAATAAGAAAGTCTTTCTGAACCCCAAGACCAGGCCATTTTTCCCATTACATGTATTCGTAGTTTTCGGTGACTCATATTTTTAACACTTATCACAACTGTAATTAATTAACAGTTTAATCCATTGTGCAATGTGTGTCTTTTCTGGTAGAATATAGAGTCCACTCCAACAGGTACTTACTTGGACTTCCCTATTCATGTTTTCCCAGGATTTGTTTGTGAGTGCCTCATATATGTAGGCTCTCAGTCTGTACTGAATGAATGAATGAATGAATGAAACAATCTGAAATACATCTTGAAGGACATTCAGTGGGAAAGGGAGAAAGTGCTTTAGAGAGAAAAATGGTCTTAGCATAAAGTTAGAAATAGAAATGTTCATTCTATATTTGGCAGACTGAAAATGGATTGACTTGGTAGGAGCTAGGCTTTATGGTGGGGAATTTTAGGAGATAAAACTAGAGATATGGATGTGGGGCAGATTGTGGTGAGCCTTGAAGGTGAACATCTGTTGAACAAATGACAGGGGTCTTAGTTCATCAGAAATACTGAATCTACCTTTCAAAACCTGGCTGGATACATTGAGGTGGTAAATAACTTTACCTAATTAGATTGGAAGAAAGAAAACACTCTCAAGCCTTGTTCTAAAGGCTGTTAACTTTAACATATGCTTAAACAGACACTTAAAACATGAATAAGTTATACTACAAAGATGCAAAACTTATTATGTGCTGTAGAATATAATGATAAAATACTACCATAATGAATACCTTCAACTTCCTTTCTGTAAATTCTAGAATTTTCCATCACTTTTGATAGAAAAATGAGAAATACTTTTACTTAAAGAAGTTTAAATTCTTGATTTTTCCTTGACGCTTTACTGAAAACAGTTTTATTAAAAGCACAAAGAACGAAAGTCCTGTATTCATCAAATAGTATGCTTCATTGCATTTTTCAGCAGACTATCTCCATAGGAGGGGGAAATATTCAGTTTCTAAACTTCTGACATGAGCTGGTCTGTTGGGCTGCCTGCAGACTTATAAACTGGGGTCTTAATTTTAGAAAAAACAATTATTAGCATTAAATTTTTAATATATTAATTAAATATTATCTCCTTTGCTATTTTCTCATCTTCTTGTCTTTTTATATTTATTATTTCCGAATTCTCTTGTCTTTTTAAATTTATTATTTGCTAAATGGCAGATTGAGAGTCTGTTCTACTTAATCTTTCTTTCTCGAAGTGCCTGAGAGGCAGCCCAACCTAATCTTCACCTCTCTGCCACCTTCCACAAATGGAGACGTCAGTAGAAACAGCGGAGACTCCCATCATCTTGGAGTTTAGGGTGATCTGGCACTTCTGTTATTGCACTTATTATTCACTTCTGCTCCTGGCAGGACAGAGGGAGTTTACCTACTTAAGTGCCCCTCTGGGGAACTAATTAGTTGTGTCAGAAAAAAAAAAACAAAGCAACATAAAGTTGAAACTAGCTGGAAGATGATGATAACTCCAATATCAACACCATTTTGTGAATACTTATGTTAAGCACTTTCCTAAATTATAATTTTTACCCTTCACAACCACCTCATGAGAAATATTATTATTCCCATTTTATAGAGCAGGAAAGTGAGGTTCCAAGAAATTATGTTAATTTGCTTAAGGCTCTATAGCTGTTGAGTGGTAGAACCAATTATGGAATCCGAATCTTCTCCAGGCTTCAGTAATTGGAGCAGTATACCTTTTTGCCCCTCTCCTAGCAGTTTATCCTTTACCAGTGTGTGTGAACTCTACGTGCTTGATATAAATGCATCATAATGTAAATATTTTCACATTTTTGTTCTCATACACATGCTGTCAGTAGATGTGTGATGTTTTAAACTAGGCCACCAGGTTGCTACCCTAACAGAAGGAAAGATTCCTTCTTAATGCTGCCTTTCTGGCTGTGTGCTTCTTTTAGAACTTGGAGCCCTATTTTTCATTTAGAGTTCTTCGATAACAGAAAAGCTTTAAAAAGAAATGTCCATACTAGAGATGGGGATGAGATGAAAGAGCAGAGAGCTATAATTTATGGAATTGCGTCATTATCACGAACTGAGTCATCAACCGAATTGAATTAAACTTTTCCCCATCTGAGCTGGCAAAGGCATTTTCAAGAAAGAAGAAATTTGAGAACTAGGATTTTAGCTTTCTGGCAGAAATCTCTAAAGATTCAAATATAATGTGCTAAATCCAAATAAGAAAGTATTACCACAATCAACTACTAATTTTAAAGTAGGGAATTCTAAACATTAGTGAAAAGAGAGGAAGGGAAGGATAAAAAAAGGAATTGGAGGAATACCTGCATTCTTCACTGGATAAGCTTTAGTCCACATTTGTTTTTTTTCTTCACAAATGTATCTTATGTAAGTAGTTTTGTATTATATTGCCTCAGATTTATGAGACATGTTTATACACTGACTGGACGTTTCTGAATGCCATTCTTCTGAAGTCCTGTTTCCAGAGTCTGACATTTTTTTCGTTCTGACTTGAATGTTTATGTCTAGAAAATAATGAGAGAAAATCTAAAATGTATTTGAGTAGCCAGCACATAACACTGTTGTAATATTTACTAGTCTAGAAGTCTCTGTTGGTTTGAGTAAGATATTTAAATGTTGATCTCTCCTAAAATTTGCTACATGAAATAGCCAAAGGAAATCATCGTATCCAAAGCAGAATTTGCTTTCTATTTCTGTGACTTTTAAGATACTTTTTGCATCTTATAATTTTACTTGCCAAAAGCATATGAAAATATGAGATTTTACTCCAAGAAGAGAAATTAAAATTCAGTTTTATTTTTAAATGGCACTTGTCATCTTTTATTCAGATGTCAAATTCATTTTTTTCATTTTACAGATATTTATTGAATATCTACTATGTGCTAGACATTGTTCTAGACACCCTGGGTACAGTAGTGAACCAAACATTAAAAGCTCCAAGAAACTTCTATTATAGTGGAAGGAGACATAATATTGTATAGTATCTGATGCAGAGGGTGGAGGAGAAATAAGTAAATATGCGAAATGATGGTACGTGCTGGGGGAAGAGAAAACAAGATAGGAGAAATAGAAAATGACAAGGAATACTCTTGTATATAGTGTGAGCAGTTCTGTGACAAGGTGATTTTTAACCAGTAGACACCTGAAGGTAGTGAAAGTGTGAGCCAAGAGAATCTCGGGGTTGGGGGGGATATCCAAACAGGAGTTCTTTGGAATAAGTAGGAAGTCCCCAAGCAGTGAGCAGTTTTATAAGGCAGCCAGTGTGGCTGGCATGCAGTGTATACTAAAGGGACAGTGATAGAAGATGAGAGCAGAGAGGAAGCAGGAGGCTCAATTACATAGGACTTTGTGGGCTGTGATGGAGACATTGGATTTTACTCTCCATCAGATGGGAAGCCATTTCAGAAAGACATGATGCGACTTAGATTTAGGGATTATGAGCTTACCTTGCTGTTGTTTGGAAGTTAGACTGTAAGAGGGCTGAGATGACCAGATGAACGGATGTTGTGAATGCAGAGACCAGAAATGATGGTGGCATAGAATACAGCAATATTGGTGGTATGTTGAGCAGTAGGTGCAATCCAGATGTACAAGGATCCCTCATTTTTGCATAAATTCTAAAGGGTTCAGGTTGTTACAGATACTTGATTTCAAAAGTATTTCTGCCAGGATTTGCTAATGGATTAGATATGGACTGTGACAGTGGTTTCAAGAGTGAAATCACTGTTTTGGGACTGAATAATTGCAGAAACAGAGTTGTCTTCTACCAAAGGGAGAAAACTGAGGGAGAAGTAGGTTTGCGAGGCAGGTAATGCACTGGGAATCAAGAACAGGAATTTGGTCTTGGATCGGGTTTGAGATGCTGAATAGAGATTCAAATGGGAATACTCAGGCGGTTGAATATAGAAGGTTTCAGGAGCAAAGTCTGAGCTGGAGATATATATTTGAAAATCATCAGTAGATAAATGGTATTTAAAGCCATGGAACTGGATGAGGTCCAAGATTGAACCCAGAGAAACTGCAAAGTTTGGAAACTAGAAGATTAAGAGGAACCCCAAGAAAGACTGAGAAGGAGATGCCAATGAGTGAGGGGGAAAACCAAACATGTATGTTGTCCCATAGGCCAAGAAAGTGTTTGAAGAAGGAGGAAGTCATCAGCTATGCCAAATACTGACTATAGTTTCTTCTAAGAGTTGCCCATTGGATTTTGCAATGTGGAGGGTGTGTTAGTCCATTTCACGTTTCTATAAAGAAATACTTAAGGCTGGGTAATTTATTTAAAAAAGAGGTTTATTTTGGCTTACAGTTCTGTGGGCTGTACAAGCATGGCAACAGCAGCTGCTCAGCTTCTGGTGAGGCTTCAGAAAGTTTTTAGTCATGACGAAGGGCAAAGGGGGAACAGGAGCATCACATGAGAGAGGGAACAAGAGAGAGATGCGAGGTTCTTTTAAACAACCAGCTCTCATGTGAACCCATTACATAGGAAAGGCACCGAGCCACTCATGAGAGATCCGCCCCCATGACAAAACACCTCCCACTAGGTCCACCTTCAACACGGAGGATCACATTTCAACATGACATTTGGAGGGCACAAACATCAAAATCATGTCAGGGGATAAAGGTGACATTGACAATAGCAGTTTGTATGGGATGCTGGGGAATGAAAGCCAGATTGGAGAAGGCTCAAGAAACAAATGGGAAGGGAGGACACTGAGACAGTATGTTTAGACCAGTGTTTCTCACTTTTTCGCGATCACCTCTTTAAGGAACTTTCTTAGACTTTTTTTTCGAATCCTCCCCTCTCCATGAAATTCCAGTATCACAGGTATACTTTTGTAATGTATTGTATATATATCTATGCCTTACATATAAAAAGAGCAAGCAATTTTTGCCTGCAAGAATTAATTTTTGACCTTTTGGATTGATATCACTCCTATTGAGAATCGCACGGAATAGACAATTTTTTAGATGAGTTTTTCTGTGAAGCAGGGCAAATAGGCTGTTAGAGGATGCGGTTGGATCAACTTTTAATTGTATTGTATTATATTTTTAAGATAGGATACATTATAATATGTTTAGGTGCTGATGGAAACAATCTAGTAGAAAGGGGAAAACTGATGATGTAGGGGCAAGATTGAACAGTTACAGAAGTCATGGTCTTGAATAGGAGACAGAGGATGGGCCTCAGATGGGATCCAGACAGTTCTCCCAAAATAGTACACAAAGGAGGGCAGAGCACATCAACACAAGTAGATGATACCTTTGAAGGTGAGGGCTTGTGGAAGTCCTCTGCTGGTTGATTTTTTTTCCCCAGAGAAACAAGAAGCAAGACCATCAGCTGAGATTGAAGAGGGGCTGAAGACATTGAAGATTTGTAGAGAGGGGAGGTGTTCTGTGGTCATGTAGTGGGGGTGAATTGAGTAGAATATAGTAGGATAGCTAGGCAGCACTAAGACTCAATTCAAATTAGTGATCATAAGTTTAAACTGCAATCAGTCAATATTCTTCCCCTCCATGACTTGATCTTCTCTAAGCACATTACACACTTTAAATATTTGATTAAATGAATAAATGAATCAAAAAGTGAGTTAGTACTATTTATGCTGCATACCTGTAAGATTTTTTCCATTTACTATTTATATGTTTTCAATTGGAATGTTTTATACAATAGATGTTAAAATTAAGGACTTCAAATAAGAACATAGAATAACATACCCAAGTTCAGCCTTTTTTTGGATCAAAGTAATTAAAATCAACAATGATTTCAACAATGATTCAGTGCCTTTTTTTGGTTGGTGATGTTGTTCATTGTGGGAGAAGTATGTAAAACTGACAACTAATTTTGAATCTTTCCATATATATTTTTATTTAAAAAAGAAGCTAAAAGTAAATGGTAGTTTCTTTCAGGATGTGGTATTCATTCTTTAGAAATTTCTAAAATTATGAACTGTGCTTAAACATTTATGTATCCATGTATTTTTTCAATAAATATTTTCTTAGGATCTCTTCTTTTACCAGTCACAGAAAGGACAAAACTGAATAAAGCATGATTTCTACCTTGAAGTATATTATAAGCATCTGTATGTTATTCTAGTTTTTAGAAGAGGTGGGTATATGTTTCTTTAGCATACATAGAAGTAGACTTGAACTAATATATTTAAGGAACCAGGTTTCTATGTGGTACAATGTAGAATTAGCATTAATAAAGAGGGAATGTTACGAAATTCATAAAAGAAAAAATTCAAACACATTAATAAATTTAGTGCATTACATATAAAATCTTACTGGTAGGGTCTCTGCTCCTTTACTAGGAAGCAGTGTGCTTTGTCATGACTACAATTGTGTGCTATATAAAATCTTAATGAGAAATTACCATTAGATTCTTAAGATTGTTATACTTCCCTTTTTCAAGACCATTTTGTGCTTTTGAGAAGTTAAGAGCTTTATAAGCCTGACAATACTTGTGATTCAACCTTCTATTGAGGCCAAGTGGGGACCTGGAGCTCAGACTGCAGGACACACAGATGAACAGCATGTGGCAGTGTTTAAATGTTCTTCTGAAAGCCAGTGCCACAGTCTTAAGACAATTTAGGGCAGTTCTCTGTGATGATTGCAAATGCATCCCAGGATTATATTTTTCTTTTATATTGCTATGTGTCATGCTTTGTTTCCCAAACAGAAAGAAAATGAATAGGCAGTTTTCTGGTGCAATTCTTAGTAAACAAATTGTCAGAATGAACTCCATCCATTGCTTAAGAAAAACATAAACACAATTTAGTCACTGGA
Organism: Rhinopithecus roxellana; assembly: GCF_007565055.1. Lineage (NCBI taxonomy): Eukaryota > Metazoa > Chordata > Mammalia > Primates > Cercopithecidae > Rhinopithecus > Rhinopithecus roxellana. The sequence continues at coordinate 63,169,974 of NC_044559.1, read as the reverse complement.
TATGTCTGTATGTAGGTTGTTCCTATGGAGAATTTTAGTTTGACCCATGTTTTGGTTTTTTTTTTTTTTTTTTTTGAAAATTCTGATAGACTAAGGTTCTCTTTGTTTTCATAATAGTCCCTATTCCCCCCAAAAGAGTAAGCTGTCAAATTACTGAGGTTTTATTTGTATAAATGTAGTTGCACATATCTAACTTAATAAATTGTGAATTGATTTTTGTCATGACTTTAAGTCATAGGTATTATTGAATAAAAGAAAACTAAGCTGTTGGGTTATTTTTACAACTTTCATAGAGAATTTTCTTTCATGTAGATTTTTTCCATATAGCATATACAATAGAATACATTTTGAGCCATTCTCTATATATGCGTGTGTGTGTATATAGCGTGTGTGTATGTATCCTCACATTGTCCTTCACACATTTTAAGATGATAGCACTCAGTGATTGAAATATTTATATAATAATATAATTGAGGAAAAAATCTATGAACACAACTGTCAGACAATAGATTTACAAAATATTTTAATCAGTAACTGTTGTCTTTAAGCATGAATGTCCTTACTATTCTTCTACCTTTTACATTTGCTGTTACCACAAGCACTTTGCTTAGAGCAAATGTGATTCCTTATTGCCCCAATGCTTATTGCATTCCAATTTATTATAATGCACATACATCTGTTCGGCGCTCACTGTGTTCCTGGAATTGTCCCAGAGTCTGGGCTTCTATCCTTTAATGAGACCCAGCCTAGTTCTTCAGGAGCTCACAGTGGGAAGACATGTCTGTTGTACTTATCTTCTAGTTGCTTCTGAACTTCCCTGCTTTGTTTACAGGTTGGCTTTAGGGCAGTCTCTGTTCATTTCTTCTGCCTTTCTTACCAGTCCTGTCTCTGCTGCTTGTTAGCTGTGTGACCTTGGGGACAGTTACTTGATCTCTCTGAGTCTCTGATTCCTCTTCTGTGTAATGAAGTGATAATTCCTACCTCATCAGGGCATTTGGGAAGATTAAATAAGATAATGTGTTAAAGCATCTAGTAAATTGCTGGCATATGGTAAGTGGTCAATGAAAGAAACTGCTGCTGCCATTTGACTTGTGTTCGCTATGTGCCTGGCACTTAATTGCTAAGAAACAAACTGTAGTTCCTTTTCATTCCCTTGCTACTGCACTTTCTTCAAACACATCATCAGATGGGAATTTAGAACCAGATTAAATAACAATAGCTCCAACTTATCAGTACCCATTATGTGCTAGATATTTTACGTGTCTTGATAACAATTCTTAAAACAACCCAGCATTGTTATTATCCCCACCATATAGAGCAAGATGGGAAAGATAAAAGTGACTTTCTGACCCTGCAAAACTACCCACCAGAAGAGCCAAAACACTGACTGCAAAGCATGTCTTCTTTTTCGTTTTTTGCAACCAGTCACTTTCTCCAGTCTCTTCCAACTCTAAAATATTTTAAAGATTTTTTGAAAAATTCATGTGTATTATGATCACAAGCACAAGATGTTTTCATTTGAGCACAAACTCCAAAGTAGAAGCAATAGAAGTTTTCACTTGAACACCAATTCAAATCCATATGCCCAGTGATGTCATTAACAAGTTAAAATAAAAAAAATGCATTTTTATAAATAAGTGTGACTGTTAGTTCATGGACAGACCAAAGTTCCCTAAATAGTTCTCAGATCTTGCCATCCACATTAATTGATTTTTCTATATCAGCTGAAAGCAGAATTCTTTTTAAAGGGGGAAGCAGTGGTTTCCTTCATTAGACTTTTGAAAATATTTAAAAATTTTAAATAAAATTTACCATTTTTATTTTTAATAAGAGGTTTGCTTTGATATTTTAACTTTAGACATATGAGGCAAATTTTGACAACCTATGCTGGCTTCAGTAAAGTAGTTTTTTGGCTTTTTTCTATATCTTGGTCACTGGTGGCCTGGGGACATCAGGCACAAAGAAGAGATGATACAGTTAAGGAGGTGAACAGCTGATCCATGTGGTTCAGCTGATGAGCCATGCCTTCTGGGTTTAATATAGCAAGAGTTCTTGATTTGAGAAAGGGGAATTTGCAGGTGTGTATTTTCTTTGGAAAAACTGAACAAACTATAAAATTGAATCAGAATAATTATACTTCTATATAGAATCCTAAATATCGGTCTCTAAATGGTTACCTTGGGCAAATGCCAATCTATCTAGACTTCATCTTTCTCCTCTGTAAAATGAGACCATTGGACCCTAGATCTCTAAGATCGCTTCTCAGTCTAAATCCAATCTAAAATGATTCTCTGAAGAGGCAGGCATATGTGTGTGTGTGTAATTTCTGTTTGAAGTGTGAGTTATTTAAACACAAATTCATAGGAGGTAGATATCAGAAAATGTGTTTATAAAATGTTGATGTGGGTGAGTGAGAGAGAAATATTTTATTGTTGTTTACAAACACGTTGGTTAACACATTTACACCTTTGCTGAATACATTAGTTTTTGGGGGAGGAAACAAAAACAGCTTATATTCAAACCAGGATCCAATTGGATTTAAAAACAATGGTTGGTTTGTCTTTTTCATCCACTGAATTTGAGTTTCTTGATACTTTCTCTATCTCTACCACTTTGTACTTCCCCAAGTAAATATTTCTTAAATGAATGAATTACTAATTGAATGAGAAAATCCCCATTGTACTTGATTAAATATAGCAGACAAATAGTAGAAAATCAATTTGTAATCTTCTTTGACCTCAACTATTCTGTCACCTAATATCTACGTAAGTTACATTGACGGAAAAAAAAATCAGTTACCAAAGGAAAACAAATTCCTTTTATCCTGTCCCTTCACTGACCTCTCATTAAGAAAAGCAAACTATAATATCTTTAATGGTTAGCAGAATGATTCTTTGAAGTTTTATAAACATAAATAATCTTTATTTCTGGTAAGCAGTTTTACTTACACAATAAAACTACCGAATGAAATATAGTAGAAATTTGGATAGGACTTTTCTCCTGACTTGTTTTAAAGAGGCATACATAAAGTAACAACAAAACATAGCAACAGCTCCCCAAAACTTTAGAGATTGTATGTGTATGTGTGAGTGTGGGTGTTGTCTTGGAAGAGGAGTGGGATTTTAGTTATTTGTACATTTTGTGAAGCAACTTATGAGTTCAGTATTAAGTGCAACAATACATTTCAACATTAGTTGTTCTAAATCTGATAATACTTTATACATGGAGAAATTTTAAAAAATAGATTTCAATTTGTAAATATATAAAAAATTAAATGACTTATTTTTCTGGGCCTCAACCTCCTTAACTATAACTCAGAGGACTGGGATAAATGATGTCGCAGATTCTTTTAGCACCAAGCATTTGCTGATATTGTAAATTAACTGATCAGTTGGCTGTAATATTGGCTTTATAGTTTTACTCTAGTGTGGCATTCTTCTACTTTAAATTCATCTTCCTGACACTGCTTTTTTACCGTGTTCTATTCATCTCCTCTAGAAAAGAATTTATTTATTTATTTTTAGATACAGGGTCTCACTCTGTCACCCAGACTGCAGCATAGTAGCACAATCATAGCTCACTGGGACCCTGAACCCCTGGGCTTAATTGATCCTCCTGCTTCAGCCTCCTGAATAGTTGGGACTATAGGTGCATACCACCATGCCTGACTACTTTTTTTTTTTTTTAATTTTTGGTAGAGACAGGGTCTTGCTATGTTGCCCAGGCAGGTCTCGAACTCTTGGCCTCAAGTGATCCCCCTTCTTTGGCCTCCCAAAGTGCTGGAATTGCAGGCATGAGCCACCATGCCCAGCATAAGAATTTTTTTTTTTTTTAGTTTTACTTTTTGTAGTTTACTTTATGAAAGAATTAAAAAACAGGAAGCAAATTGGACATTTTTAAAATCATATTTTTACATGTATGGGCAAAATTTTTGTATTTTGAAATGTGGAACCAAGTTTTAGGAGATGAGACAGTATAGCACACTACAACTATATGATAAAGGCTCTAGCTTGTTCCTGTGACCCAATAGTCCTTGAGGCATTCAAAGGGATTTTTCACATTGAATGCCATCTGTTACCTTCTAACCATTCAATCCTGCAGTATCACTCCACCAAATGTGAAATAAGAGACATTACCTAAGCTGTTATGCTATAAATTCATGTGTAGCAGCCCACTCTCTTTATTAATGCCTCTGTGTCAGCATGTCTAAATGCATGTTGATACTACTATAATGTGACAGTTTTGTATATATGCTTTATTTTTATTTTTTGTATGATACAGATTTATTCAGAATTATAGAATTATGGAAAACTATAATATATTATATTATATATAGGGCTACATATGTGTATATATGTAGCTATATATATGGGACTACATATGTATACATATACATATGTAGCCCTATATATATATTTACTATATATAGAGAGAGAGAGAGACAGAGTCTCACTCTGTTGCCCAGGCTGGAGTGCAGTGGTGTGATCTAGGCTCACTGCAACCTCTGCCTCCCAGTTCAAGCAATTCTTGTGTCTCAGCCTCCCTAGTAGCTGAGATTACAGGCGCTCACCACCATGCCGAGCTAATTTTTGTATTTTTAATAGAGACGGGGTTTCATTTTGTTGGCTAAGCTGGTCTTGAACTCCTGACCTCAAGTGATCCACCCATCTCAGCCTCCCAAAGTGCTGGGATTACAAGAAAACTATATTTTTACATATGATTCTATTATTTGACAGTTTATAAGTCACTTGTCCCATTTAATTTTTTTTTTTTTTTTTTTTTTTTTTTTTTTTGAGACAGAGTCTCGCTCTGTCGCCCAGGCTGGAGTGCAATGGCGTGATCTCGGCTCACTGCAACCTCCATGTCCCGGGTTCAAGCACTTCTCCTGCCTCAGCCTCCAGAGTAGCTGGGACTACAGGCACATGCCACGGTGCCTGGCTAATTTTTTGTATTTTAGTAGAGATGGGGTTTCACCGTGTTCCCCAGGCTGGTTGAGAACTCCTGAGCTCAGGCAACCTCCCTGCATCAGTCTCCTAAAGTGCTGGAATTACAGGCATGAGCCGCTGTGCCCGGCCTTGTTTTCTTTTTGTATTCTACTGCTTCAATGTAGAATCTTTTTCTTTGTTTATTAATTTATTTTTAATTGACAAATAATAATTGTGTGTGTTTATGGGGTACAATGTGATGTTTTGATCTATGTATGCATTGCAGAAAGATTCATTCTAGCCAATCAACATGTCTATAAACACCAATTTATCATTTTTTTTTGTGGTGAGCACATTACAAATTTATTCTTCAGCAATTTTGAAATATATAATACATTATTATTAACTATGATCCCATGCAATGCAATAGATCACTAAAACTTCTAAGAACTTCTGAACAATTCACTTGGAAATGATTAGGGACTCATTTAAGCATAGACATTTTAGTGCTATGGTTATAATTCTCTTCATGTCTAGAGAAAAATGTTTGTCCCTCCTTCATAGAAGATTATTTATATCCTACCCATAACTGGAAAAACCAAAATTTCTCTGAAGTTTCAAAATGCTGATATTTTCGAAATATACTTACTTTAACCAAGATAAAGTCTATTTTATCTGTATTTCTCTTAGCATGTTGCAAGGATATGTATGTTAGTAGATTCTGTAAAATCTTACTAGTTTAGAATATTTGAAGAAATACTTGCTTTTCAAATTTATGAAGTTCAAAATGGTATACCAGGGCTAACATGCACATGCCAGGACAGGCAGACGGATGCACTTGCGCACATATTTCCACTTTGAGCACAGTGATCATGGACTTCGAGTGTGTTCTTTGGATTAGTGCTATCATGAGTCAATGTGAAAAGAGGGAAAGTAACTTAAAAGTAAATAAGAAAAGGAAGGCTTGACCTCAGGACTTGACATCTCTGAAGATTATCTCAAGGTGTTGATATCCCCTTTAGGATCACTGCTTCAGAATAATGAAATGAAAAAGCTCCCGCTCCTCTTTAACCTTTCATTCTCAAACAATAAAGCACACAGGCACATACTATCAATTTAGCCCACCAAATATTTTAGATATCTGCTTTGGATGCATCATCGTCTTTCTATAATGCTTTCCCCTATCATTCACATGGTAGAGTCTGCTGTCTAACCATTTTTTTTTTTTTTTTTTTTTTGGTTTACTGGTAAGAAATGAATTTTGGGCTTGCAAGGTCTGGCTGCCTTTGAAGTAGTATTGTTGAATTTTCTAACACTTATTACCCAGAAATTTTATCTAGCCCATTCAATAATTAGTTTATGGCAAGTTGGCAAAGATTTTAACATTTTTGCCTGGATAATTTCTTGTTTAATTATTGACATATGACACAAGTTTTGTGAACCATGAATGAGATTACAAAATTTCTATTTTTCCCTCACACGAAGCCAACAATCTGGACTAGATTTTACCATTGTCATTATCAGAAGTTTCTCCAGTGATGATGTTTTCATTGGCTTATTCGTTGTTTCTAATATGAAAAAAGGGAAAAAAACCCAAAACGTCTATTAGCAGTAAGCACAAAGGGCAAAACTTAATTTTCTGACTTAATTCTCAAAGTTAACATAAAACAAGGAACTCTTTGTATTAAGTTTTCAGAGTTTTTAAGAGTCACCATTATTTGTTTTAGAATTTTATATTTTTAATTTATGGTTCAAGTAGATGGAAAGATCAGCAAATCATTTTTTCTTTTTATAATAATATAAAATATTCTGAATGGACAACAGTGCCAAAATATTCTTACATTTACAAAATGACTTTATAATCAGATAGATATAAATGATTGAATATGGAGCTATATATATTTATATGAATAAACCAAAGAAAGTCAAATATACTTATGATACTTACAGAATTATATGGTTTTAAATTTTTAATTTTAACTCATATTATAAGAGTAATTGCAGAGTTTTCCTGCCATTAAAAATGTAATATTGAAAATATTCTATATTCCTCATAATTACTTCTTAATGGCACTGTACTTGTCATATATATTTTTTTCTCAATATCTCTCCCCCCTACCAGTTTAGGGCACTTAATTTCACATGGCTCTTCACATAATTTTTTATTTAATAAGTATTTATTGAACGAATGAGTGAATAGGTGATTCAGATTTTCACAATACGTCAGAATGGTCATCTTGGCTAATTGTTATCATTCATTAGTGCTATTGATAAAATATGTGTTTACTTAAAATTGCCATTTAAAGTATATACATTTGGATATTTTTACCTGAAACAGCCAAGTCTCACATTATATTTTTATTTAGATATATATATAGATATGGCAGAAACCAGTGAAAAATTATCTTTTGACATAATGTAGTTCCTGGGAACTAAACTGTCAACCCTTTCACATAATAGCAGTATAATGCTGAATTGTACTGTTCGATTTATTTTGACTCTGTATTGTTACTGATATGGTTTGGCTGTGTCCCCACCCAATTTTCCAATTGAATTTAGCTCACAATATCCCCGTATATCATGGGAGGGACCCAGTGGGAGGTAACTGAATCATGGGAGCAAGTTTTTCTCATGCTGTTCTTGTGATAGTGAATAAGTCTTGTGAGATCTGATGGTTTTATAAAGGGCAGTTCTACATATGCTGTCTTGCCTGCTGCCATGTTAAGTCATGCCTTTGCTCTTCCTTCATCTTCCAGCATGATTGTGAGGCCTTTCCAGCCATCTGTGAGTCCATTAAACCTCTTTTTCTTTATAAATTATCCAGTCTTGGGTGTTTCTTCATAGCAGTATGAGAATGGACTAATACAGTTACTTTTTCTTTTTTATTAGTCCTCTGTTTATTTAAATTTTTGGTCTGCATTCTAGAAAAGGGAAGATAAAACTTTCAAGATAAGATAAGGGAACATCTTAGTAGTTTACTACATTGAAAATACAGATTGTAGTGCTAAATGCATGAAAATTAATGATCTTAGAAGAATCGCTCCAGCTAAGAAGGGGGCTTCTAGAGTAAGAAAAGCAAAGGGACATTATCAGACAAGCTGCTAATGTAAGACACCCAAGAAGCAGAGGTATCCAGGGTAACACACCCTGGAGTTATTTGTCTTCATCAAATAACTACCAAATATGATTATCCCAGGGGTACATGGGTTTTATGGTAGACACACTAATTCTGCATTCTACGCTGTATAACACAAATGGTATACCATCTTTCAAACTTCTAACTGAAGAAATCAAACTCAAAACAAACCTTGATCTGCTATATGAAAGCATCCTTTCTGTAGTCATATTTCCCACCAAAGCCATGAAACAAGACTGAAATTCACTGTTCATCTAAATACATTTAAGGAATTGAAGTTGTGTCTCCTAGAGTGGCTGTATGCCATTCAGGTACCCATATTTGTTTGTAATTTCAAAGCCAAAGAATGCAACATGTCTGTTCTTCTCAGAGTTGCTTATCTGTAGGCCACACTTGACATTTTAAGTCGAAGTCATTTTTGGATTTTCTGAATGCAGAACAACTCTGGAAAAGTTTCTTGTGAGTCAAAACTTTTAGTCCGATAGCCAAATAATTAGACCTAGTTTATTAAGTTTTTCTTTACCCAAATTTCACCAGACTTTTATTTAATTGCATTATAAATGTAGTAAGAAGAAATGGGACAAAGCCGAAATATAAAAGAGAAGATTGACAAATATCAGTGCCTCACTCTGGTAGAAACTGGCAGTAGAAACAAATGAGGAAGAGTGCATTTATCTCTGCCACAGACCAGTCAAATAGGGAAAAAACATGCAGATATTTACCATTCCTTATTCTACCAGGTACTTTTAAATGAGGCAAACTTAGAAGTATGTAGAGAAATTCTATCTCTGTGATTGAAAAGGAGAAAGGAGTAACAAAAAGAATAGCTAACAGTTAAACAGTGCTTACTATCCACCAGATCCTGTTCAAGGTGTTTTAAATATATTAGCTAATTTAATTCTTGTCCTAGTCCTCACATTATTATCCCATTTACCTGATGAACCTAAGTATAGAAAATCACCGTTACTACTATGGGTAAGTAGCTTGCCCAAAGTCACAGAGCTTATAAGTGACTGAGCCTGACTGAGGGTTCCTTCCCAGGCCATCTGGCTCTACAGACCTATACTGCTGTGCCTTGGATTTTTCAGACTTAACAGAAAATAGATTTTCTATTTTGAATATAGTGTTTTCTCTATAGTCAGGTTACTAAGATCTCACAATTCTATCCAAAACCCTTATGCTGTCTCAAACAAAGCAAATAGTATATATTTTATTTGAGAGTTCAAATCTCCAAGACCTATTTTACAAACTGGTTTTCAGTGACTAACTTGTAGGAAACCACTAATCAAAGATACCTTCTGTTGTCATTTTAATGCATTCAGAATCTTTGCATTTGGCATGTCTTGCATTTTATTATGGTTGATTTTATTTTGAGACATATGAAGTTTTTTTGTGTCTGCTTAGTACCTTTTAATGGATTGTTTCTGTTAAATAATTGTCTTTGTGTATTTTAGGTTTGCTCTTCCTGAAACATTTTTTTTGAAACTTTAATTCATCTCCTATGTGTCTTTTTTAATCAGATTAAACTCTCACAACTAGACAGCCCATTGGTTCATCTCAATTGTAAAACATATAACAAGAAAATACAAAGTAGCAGTTAAGAAGTTTCTGAAAAAGACGGGGGAATTGCCAGATAACCAATTTTAGAATGTTAAAAAAAATATTGGAGCAAATTTCCTTGTATGTAGGTGTTTCGTTGTTCCTGAGAATTATCAGTGCCGGAACTTTCTCCTTCACAAACAGGCAGAACCTAGGATGGGAACACTGGGAGCTGTGGATGAAAATGGGGGCTGGGGAGAGGATGGAGTCATAATGCGGCAAAGGAAAGAGGCTGGCAGCAACATCAGGTCAGCAGATAGCATGAGGAATTAGGCTGGAAATACTGAGCAGAAAGGATTCTGTAACTGAGGCTTGAGAACAAAGGGAAGAGTAGAACGGTGGGAATGCATAGGTTGAGGTCAATTTAAATAAGCCCACCTCTTTTTAAAGCACACAGAAAAACAAAAACTCCTCATGTAGTTGTCTGTGTTACCAACTAGAGGTTGCCTCAGTTTAGTGGTAACTTTGTCCTCATTGTTGTGTGTTAGGAAAATAATGGTTTTAAATCATTCAAGGAAAATACACTTGTATGTCTCATGAGAACCAGAAGCATTTTTTATTATATTTTGTGATTACAGTTGGAGATGCTGCTTATCTTATTTCTTGTAAAACTCAGAGAGAAGCCTTCCAAGTGCTTTACTGCTCTAGGGGCCCTTTGTAATCAAATATGCTTCTTCAGCAGTAATTTTAGCATCTATTATTGGTGCTTCAGCCCTGGCAGTTCGGCAGCCTTGCAGCTTTGACATCACTTGTGGTTTGCAGACTATCGTGCAGTGCTGTCGAGTGCTCCTGATAATAGTTTCTAAATGCTTAGCTGATTTATACTGACTGGAATTGTCCCGTTTCTTCCTAGCAATTGAATCTGGCAAATTAATCATTTAAGCTTTTCTGCCCTATGCACAGGCCTCACTGTGAGGTCACCAGTGTCACACCAAGTATGGCTGCCCCTTGACAGAAAAAGTTGGCGCTGGAATTGTGAATGTGCTCCCCCTCTAGAAGATGTACACTTTGTCTTTTTAGATAAAATAAAAGCAAACAAGAGTATATTTTTTCAAGTGCACTTAATGAGAGTACAACAGAACCAAAAAGGGAAATCTGTGCTTCTCATTCCCAGTCACACACTGACTCCCTGGACTTCATTCTTTTTTCACGAAAACTCCTGTGCTTGCAGCATGGAGTAATCATGCTCGAATCTAACCTCACACTCAGGCTTTCAGAGCTGATTCTGAGATGTTAGGTTTAAGGATTTAGACAGGGGCCTGGATTATTCTGATATGATAGCTCTTCATTCACTATAACTTGAAGTTTTTATATCGCAGGGATCTATCTTGAAACAAGACATGTAATTAAACAGAAACTCAGAGGAAAGAGCCTCAGACTGTCATATAACTGGTCCTCCAAGGAAAATGCAGAGGTGTCTTTTCTGCTGTCTCTCCTTTTCCCCCGGAAACACCTCATCATGTCCTTGGCCTATGCTGTGGAGGACTCCATTTAATGTCCTCATCTTTCCCAGCTGCCTAGTTCCTCATACCCCACTCTTACCAGACAGACACATCACCTTCCTAGGCTCCCTCCTCTGTAAAGAACCCTCAAATAAACTTCAAAGGCAGGAAGTCCTTGTTTGTATTCTACACTGACCCAGAGGGGCACAACCAGGATATTTCTCTTTGCCTCAAGGGTCAATTTGACCCAGACCCAGACAAGAATACATATATTCCAATTTTAAGGCCAAAGAAGGAGCCGTTGGTAGAGTCAACCGTTTTCTACAGCTAAAGAAGTTTACGATTATTTTCTTTTGAAAGCATAATCTTTTCACCCTGATTTCCTGATTCTTAGTACAATGTGTTCTCAAGACTAATTCTTGGAACAGTCTAGAGAAGTTCATGTGCTTCTTATTTTGTTGCTACTTGTCAAAGGCCAAAGGGGTTGAATGTGTCAGACACTGTGGGTCATTTGCATGACATACTACATATTAATAAAAAAGGATATGTGGGAATTCAAGAGTATGTTTCATCCTGTTTCAGCATTTAATTTCAGATCATGGCCAAGTATCTGTTTTCATTGTGAAAAGCCAGGATCTGCCAAAATCAACATGAAGTAAATGACTTACATAGCAGTGAAAAATAGTTAAGACACGTACACAGATACGTTGTTCCTTTCTATTGTTATCTAGTGTTGTTTAGACAAAAATTATAAACTTGTCATTGGAACTTAGAAAACTTTTAGAGAATTCAGTTTTTATATTGATTTATGTTCCATTCTGAAACTGCTCATAAAGTTTAAATATTTCCTTTCTATATAATAGAAATGGTCAGGCTACATTTTTAAGAGAGACTTCTCAAGGGTGAGAACTGGTAGAAGTTGACATTTTTTACATAAACCATATTTTAGAATTTTAGTTTCAAGCTAGTTAAGGAATGTACTTTTTTTTGGCAGTAAGGAGGGACTTATGGTGACCACAATATAACAAAATGTGGCCTTGATCATGGTGAGATCGAAACCTAGAGTTTCCAAAACTCAGTTTTTGATTGAGGGTAGCAAATTATCTTTCTTTGTAGTAAATTATGATATACATTGCCCAATCTAGATTTGATGTGTGATCACACATCTAGATTTGATGTGTGAAGAAACTATATGTGGCATGCCTGTACAGTAATGAGACTTGATGTTTAAATGATTTATAATTTCTTAACAGTGTATGTTGTCCTTGAGAGAGTTTCTCTGGAAAAGTACACTTATTCCATAGTTCTTAAAAAAATTATTTGAAATTTATTATGCAATGTAAGAATAGATTTGGGAACTTGAAGCCACTCTGGAAAAATTCTTCAAATTGCTGTTGTAGCCACACATTCTTTGTGATACACACCTACTTCACTTGTCATGGCCTGAATAATTATTGACTCTTCTAGAACTATTTTCCACTTTCAAAGGGAAAATATTTGCTTTGCTTTCAGAGAGTCAAATGATTAAGCTGCATTCTCTAAAAGTAATTCCAGAAGGGGACTTTCAAAATGATTATAATAGTAACAACTTTGGTAAAACAGCAACACTTTTGAAATAGCGTAATCATTATTACCTTTGTTGGAAAACTATAATACTTTTATAGTCACACCCCCAAGGGTGAAGTAGTGGATGCCTTGTTTTACTTTAAGAAAGTTTTACTTTTTTACACCTGAGTACAGTTGTTGTTCTAATAGCTTATGGAATGCTTGTCTTTGGTCTTTGGAGGAATACGTGATCCTGTAATTTTGCATGATAGCATAGCATATTGAAGTTGTTCAATAGGCATTTTTAGAAACTATATCCTTTAGTTATAAACATGTGTTAACAAGGTAAGGCCTCACAAAATAGAAAATACATATATTTTGAAAACCAGAGTATTATTTGAGATACTTTTTACCACAATATAACTTTATATTTGAATTACATTGCCATTATTTTTGGTTAAGGTGGTATCTAATTTAACTCAACTTTGTTAGTTTATGGGCTGTATCATTAAAGTGATAGCATAGTATCTTGTACGTAGACTGTGGTTAAAAATCTATTGATGGAACAAATAAAGATGAATATTGAAAAATTAGATAAATGAATGATACTTGATAAATTATCTTGATGGATATTTACAAGTAAATACAGATTGACTTTTATAAATCTTTCTTTTATGTGATTTCACTTCAATATGTTATATTGACTCTAAAATCATGAACCTGAAATCAGACTCAAGAAAGTATTAGATATCCCCATGTTAAAAAGTAAGTTAAATATTTACAGAGGTTAATTCATAACACAGATGTACCGAGGGATTACTGTGGTTCCAGAGGCTGCATGAGATGCTATGGATAATGTGGTGGAAAAATAGGTAGCATCCTTGCTATGTGGAGCTCATACTCAAGTGACTATGGGGCTACCAAGAAAATAGGCCAAACTGGGAGCCTCTGTGGCAGCTCTGTGTCCCAAGGAAAAGTTTAATGCCAAGTGTCTGGGTTATGTTCTTTAAAATGTGATGAATTTGTATTCTGTCTCTAAACCCTTCTGGATTAAAATTTGTGCTATTATTTTCTGCATTCTCCTTCATCATCTTAATTGATATAGTCCTACCCCTCCAATTCTTAGTATTTTCAATATGTGATATTATATGTGCATACTATATGTGAAAGTAACTTGTAAACTGTAAACATTTTAAACTCTAAGGCAGTGTTGTTATTCAACAAGATGATACTTGAGCTGTATGTACACAAAGTACAATGTAGACTTGCCTAGTTATGCGGATAATAAAACTGCTATTCTGAAGGTCTTTTATTCTCCCTCTCTAAAATTGCCTGAATTTGCTGATTAATTTATCCATTGTCCATCTTCCTTAGTCTTTTAGAAACAGTTTCCAAATCCCTTAAAACTACAGTTTATGTTCACTATGGTTTAGAGATTATGATTTCTGGTGGGCAAAGAATGTGTCACCCCATTAAAGACAGACTCTCAATATTGTTTATGGAAGCAGAAAACAAAATGAAGTCATAAATCTGGAAGACACCCTGTTTGGCCACCTCCTGTTGGGGAGGAGTGATTCCAAATAATTAAATAGGGCTAGTAACTTTTACTTTAAACATTTTCCATCGAGTAGATGTTATAACTTCCTTCAGTAACCCAAGTCAGCAGTCATATTCATTTTCTTAAATGAATTGCATAGGGTGGAAAAATGAAAGAAAGGAAATGATAGAATAAAGTCTAAAACCGTCTCCTAAATCTTCCTTAATTTTTCTATTGTTTTCTTTTTGCCTTAAATGCCTCAATCCATAGTTAGGCCATCATAAGATTAAACTGCAATGGAACATGCTGAAAACTTATTAAGAAAAGAAAAATAAAATCAGATTTCACTGGTATTATCACTAGGAATTAAGAAGTATTTTATTATTTCTTTCAAGTTTTACTTCCTTTACACTTTTCTGGAAGAATCTCTGAAGACAGGCATTGCAAGAGATTTTGAGGGGAGATAAATGGTGATAAAATACAACAATGGCAGAAATGTCTTTTCTAAGGGTTAATGAGGTCACATTGTTTGTTGTATTTTTTGAAGTCTTAGAATACTTGTGGATTTGATTCTGATGACAAAGTGCAGCTGTTCGAGTCATCTCTTCTAAATAAGGTTCTTTCTTAGCACATGCATTTCAAAATCAGCGAACTTCTGGGCTAAGAGTCAATCTTCCCTTATGTGCATGCCAGACACTTTCATGTATTTGTGGGAGTCACAGGTTAATCTCCAAAGAAAGATTGCTTTCATTCGGAATCACAAATGAGTAAATAAAGACCTTGTCTGGCTCTCTACATCTGAGGCTTGTTTTGAATTTGTGTACAAATTATTTCCACATAATTGTACTGCATTAACCATCTCTGAACGTTAATTATATTTTTCCACTGCTGAAACTCTCAAGTGATTTCACAAGTACAAAAAGTTTGTAAGAGGCATTATTCTTTTTTTCTCCAAGTTCCCCTAGGGAACCCTGATTTGAAGAGAATTGCCTGCAAAGTTATCTTAATCAATACTATGTTTTTCATTGCCTTTAAAAAGCTTTTTATTGAACTATCCATATAGAAAAGCACAACCATATTAAGTACATATCTTGATGAATTTTTACAAATTGAACAAAAATCCATATAGTCAGCATCCTAAGCAAGAAATAAAACACATTAGCACTTGAGAAGCCCCCCTTAGCTCCCTTCCAGACCCTAACTCTCCCATTCTCCCACCCTAAGTGGCTAGCCATTACCTAGACTTCTAACAGCATAGATTTTTTTTTGCCTATTTTTATGCTTCATTTAAATGAAATCAAACAGTGTGTACTCTTATATGTTTAGTTTATTTCACTCAGCATTATTTCTGAGTAATGTCTTAATGTTACAGGTAGTTAGAAATGGTTCATTTTTACAACTGTGCAGTATCACATTGTATGGACCTAGCATACGTTATCCATTTCACCCTTGGTGGGCATTTGGGTAGTTTTCCAGTCTGTGCTATTACAGATAGTGCTCCTATGAACA
Source organism: Rhinopithecus roxellana (assembly GCF_007565055.1). Lineage (NCBI taxonomy): Eukaryota > Metazoa > Chordata > Mammalia > Primates > Cercopithecidae > Rhinopithecus > Rhinopithecus roxellana. Next base: position 63,154,281 of record NC_044559.1, on the reverse strand, counting down.
TTCTTGTACATTTCTCATGTTGAACAATTTGTGTATATTTCTGTTGTATATATACTTGGGTATAGGAGATTATACATATTTTAATTTTCAATTTTATTAGTGAAAAACTTATATAACTCAATAATCTCTGATCAGCATGAATCAACTAGAGTTACTGTATTGAGTTGATAGTAACTTTTTTCTAACGCATAGAAGCTTAACATTTTAATTATATTCTTAATTCTCCTTGTGAATACAGGTTTGCTTTTTACTAGACATTTAGAAACTCAGAAAATAGCTACTGGATTCCTCATTGCTGTCTTCCAAGATCTCTAGAAGTTCGAGAGCCATAGAACCATTGTTAAACATCATTATTTTCCACATTACTTAATAATCCAGGTTGCTTTTAAAAATTGGTAATATGCTACTCATTCATTCATTCATTGATTCACTAACTGACATTTGTTGAGAACTCACTTTGAGCAGAGTATACAACAGTAAGCAAACTGAATAAAGACCAGTGGAAGACAGACAATCAACATATAAACGATATTGACTAATGCCAGGTGTTTTGGATTTAAAGTAAAGGTAAGGGGAAAGTTGACAACTTGGTTTTGAGGTGGAGTGCTGCTGTGAAGGACAGGGTAGTGAAGGATGGTCTCTGAAGAGGCTGCTTCTGAGTGGAGACTTGAGGAGGGAGGCCATGTTGCATGGGGGGAAGAATATCCCAGACAGAGGGAACAAGTGCCAGGGCCCTGAGATAAGAGTGTGTACGGTGTATTTGAGAGTCAGCAAGGAAGCCAGTGTGACACAGAGCAGGCTGAATGAAGGACAGCATAGTAGGAGATGATGCTGGTGAGGTAGACAGGAGCTAGAGTATAAAGGATCTTATAGAACATTATAAAATGAGAAGCCATTGAAGGATTTAAATAATCAAAGTGATGTAATTTGATCTATATTTTAAATGCTCTCTCTGACTGCTATGTGGAGAATAGATTGGTGGTGGGGAAAGGTGGCAAGACTGGAAAGTACAGGAAGAAGACTGCAGTGATTCAAGTGAGAAATTATGATGGCTTGCGCAAAGGAGAAAGTGGGGTGAGAATTGAGGGTTGCTTTTTTTTTTTTAAGGTAGTCTCAGTGGGATGTTCAGATGGATTAGATATTTGGTGTGATAACAAGGAGCATAAAGATGTCTGTAACTATGCTAATACCTTTCCAAACATTAAGTATTTCATATAACACCCCTGTGAGGGAGATACCACTATTATACCCAGTATACGCCCAAGGAAACAGGCTCAGAGAAGTGAAATCACTTATGCGGTATTGCACCTATTGTTAGGTACTAGACCCAGGCTTCAAACTCAGGCCTGTCTGATTGGAAAGTCCGTGCTCCTTATCACCTCTAGATATCATCTCTCAGATCTCTCAATTCTATTTTATTTTACTGAAATGGAGGATTTTTCATCTTCAAAATCTTAGCATTATCTTTTATTCTTCTCTCTACTTTCTCTTTATTTCTTCAATAGCCTTCAAGTCATCTTATTTCTTTGCAAATTTCTTTCTAAGTAAAGGTTCATCTGAGATATGCCATTTCCACTTTCAACCTTCCCTAGAATCCTAGTTCTGGTTCCTCTTGACTTGGGTTACTGAGATAGTTTCTCAACACTTTCTTCTACTCGAGTTTATTCCTTATTATTTCTGTCCTTTGACTCTTCAAGCACTACTCTCATTTTGTATTTCGCCTGACCCAAACTTTAGCTGTAGGGAGTTATTATTGTTTATTTTATCAGTAATGAGTCCTACTACCTAGCTTTTTTAAGATCTTTTTTTTCCAACTTTTATTTTAAGTTCAAGGGTACATGTGCCAGATGTGCAGGTGTGTTACATAGGTAAACGTGTGCCATGGTGGTTTGCTGAACAGATCATCCCATCACCTGGGTTTTAAGCCCAGCATCCATTAGCTATTCTTCCTGATGTTCTCCTTCCCCCAACCCCTGCCCCACTACCTGACTTTTAAAACCCTCCTCTCACTGCACATACTCACTTACACACAATACACACTTGTGTTTGTTCCATTGTTTGTCTTTACTTCTGTCTTCTAGAATGGGACAATAACAATACTTACAATAAGAAATAGCAGTAACTATTTATTGAGAACTATGTGAAAAACAGTCATGGTTTTTAATATTACTTTATTTAATCCTCATATGATCCTCATGTTACATAGATATTATTGCTCCAGCTGATCAAAACTTTTTAATTATGAAATGTTACAAATATATTTTTAAAAACCCATGAACAATATAACTGACACTCAGGGACCCATCTCTTGTATTTTATTTATGTAAAGTATTTGCCATTTTTGCTTTTATTTTTTCTGTCCCCAAGGTTTAGAATTAGGTGACTTGCTCAAGTCACACTGCTACTAAATGACAGTGCTTATATTTGAACCCAGTTAATACCTGACTGTCTGTTAGTGTCCCTGTAAACGTCTCCCTCCAACTCCCACATTTCATATTTATTTCAAGGTCTCATCCCCAGATGATATTTCCTCACAGGATTCTACCCTGCTTTTGGTCCTTTCTAAGAATACAAGCTGAGATTTAGTCATTTAGCCAACAAATATTTATGAAACTTTTTTAGACTCCAGGAACTATACTGTTATCTTTTCATGCCTTGTGTAATTCTCAACACAGCCCATGATGGAGGTGCTGATAACTGATTTCACTGACACAAGAGGAATCCATGGTTTAGAGATTAAACCACTTGTTCAGTACTATTAGGGGTTCAAGCTAGCATCAGTCTTAGGTGTATCTGACTCTAAAGCCAATTCTTTTAATAACTTCTAAAATCTTTGTTTATTGAAGAATTTTTTTTTATTATTTCTTATAATTATAATCTTATAACTATAATTGTAGTTAGTGTGAAATGCCAGCTCGGAGCAATTCCCTATTTCAAGTCTCTGCTGTCTCCTATTTTAAAAGGTGAGGATGTTAATGTCCAGAGGAGTTATATGACCAGTATTAGGTCACACAGCTACTCAGGGGAGTCAAGGGTAGAACTCTTGCTAAATGTTGCCTAATTCAGGGCTTCTCTGTTATGTAATGCTGCAGGTCTCCAGTCCATAAAACAAATTTAAACCACTTTTGTTGGTCCTTTGCTAAATCATTCTCTTAAAGGCCCTCCCCAGTGACCTCCTCATCATGACATCTAAATTAGCCTATAGTCTCTGCCTTGCTTGTTTCAGTGCCTTCTTTATGAATTTCTTCTTCCCTTAGCTAACCAGGACTGAAACTCTCCTTGTTCTACTTCTAACTCTAATCACACCTTCTCTTTCTTCTTTGTTAGTTATTTCTTCTCTCTCCTCCTAAAATACAGGCAGTTCTCAAGGCTTTGTCTTGGACCTTCCTTTTCTTTGCTCCATTCATTAGTGATTTCATCTACCCCAAGGCTTTCTGTGCTGAAGACTTCAAATTTTTATTTTTAGACTGATTTCTCCTCCAAGATTTAGACCTAGGGTTTAGACTATTTGTGGGATTCTATTGTGTATGGTTACCTTAGACATCACTGTCCTCACCAAACCTGTTTTTCTTTTCATGTTCAGTGCAGTGTCACTCCCTGGCTTGTCATTCTGTCAGGATCCCCTCCTTCCCTTACCTCTTGCCTGCACTTCTACAGAAGCCCTTTAAGGGATCTGCCTATTGCTAGTCAAATTCCACTTCACTCCATCCTCACAACTGAAGCTGAAAGTACTGTTCCCAATGGTACCTTAGGTAATTTGGTCTCCTGTGCAAATAAACGTTGAGGGGTTCCCCAGTACTTATGGACTAAAATTGGGTCTTCAAAACCCTTTTAAAAATCTGATTCAGGTCAAATCAAACTATTTCTTTTCTTCTTGACATGTCTATATGTTTCCATTTCTGTATCATTTTTCTAACACTGTTTTTTTCTTTGGAAAGTATTTCCATGTTTCTCTTAAGACTCAGTTCATCCTTCAAGACCGCTTCCTTCTATCCTTTTCTTCTATCCTCAACCAAAAGTAATACTTAGTGGTGCTCTTTAACCAATGATGATTTGTTCTAAAGAAAAGTCCAAGCTGTGGCCAACATTTCTTAATAAGAATAAAATAATTGATTGGCACTCTAACTTGAAAAATGAAACTAAAGATTATACATTACAAACATGTTTATTTACTTATAATTAATAAATTTAGGTTGTAATTGAAATTATGTGCTAATTCTTAGAATATACGAAGAGCAATTAAAGGTTTATTTTGTTTGGGGCACAATTTTCTAACAATTGTGTGACAGAATAATTCAATAACATGATTTTGGTTTTTGCAGCAGCAACATAAGTATTTTATGAAAAAGTATTCTAGAAACTCAGTTTTACCTAAAGCACCTTCTAATTATTTGATTTCTTAAAGTATCATGTCTGTCCTTAGTCCCTTCTTCAGTTAACTGGTTTTTCTCTTCCACATCCTCATTTGCATGTGATTTGAGTGGTTCTCTGCCATCTCTATTTTCAATGACTTTATGTAAATGGGCAGATTTTTCAATATCTATGATTTCCCTTTTCAGGAGATTAGTATTGATATTGTAATTATTAGACAATCTACAGAATTCTCTGTGATTACCTAACACTTTATCCTTAGGATTTCTATAGAATTTACGATGGTTTAAGTGTTTGAGTACGTATCTGATCTACCAAGTTTTAAGTTTCTTGAGGCAAGAATTATGCTTTGTTTTAATTGCACCCTCCACAGAATTTATGGGAATAGCTTGTACCTAGTAAAAGGTTAATAAATGTTTGCTAAATTCTATTGTTGATTGGTTCCCAAATGGAACCAATCTTTGCTTTTCATTGCATTTCATCATTAGAAACAATATCATAAAACTAGATTATGGAAGAATCAATCATTTATTTTTCCCATAAGAGCAGTATACTAATAAATATTTGTATTCCTTATCAGTCTCAATTTCAGATATAACCATTGGAGTATCATAAAAGTTATAATAACTAAAATCTTCTGTGATAACTTAAAGTAATAAAAACATATTCCATATTCTAAGTCTTGTAAAGTGCTCATCAGTGTATTATGCACAATGATTGTGTGTATTACATGTATGTAAAATGTCAAGATACAAATTAGATTATGCATTTGACAGAAATGCAGAGGCTGTCATAAACATCAATTAAAATTCTGACAACAAAAACTCTTCTAAAATTTAGAAGGGGCTTTGAAGAATAATTTTAATGACCTAATTCTTTCAAAAGTTTCATTCAACTAAGACTTGAGCTGATACTCCCTTTTACTCCTAAGTGGAGCTGGGGGTTGGAGGAAGCAAACAATTCCAATGAACTTAATTCTGCCTCATCTAATTGTAGGGATTACTCAATATTTGTTTTTGGAGGGATAATGATTTTGTTTTTGGCACTAAAGAGCTGATCTAAAATTTTCCTCATTCACTGTCTCCTTTTCCAAGTTAAAGGTATTCAATCTTAGAGCGAAGAAATTCTACACTAGAGGAAAAAGTAATATTAATCTACCTAATATTTTGTCATAAGAATACTTCACACATCATTGGAAACCCATAAAAACTATCACTGGGATAGTGGAATGAGGTTTTTTTTTTGTTTGTTTGTTTGTTTGTTTGTTTGTTTGTTTTTGAGACGGAGTCTCGCTCTGTCGCCCGGGCTGGAGTGCAGTGACCGGATCTCAGCTCACTGCAAGCTCCGCCTCCCAGGTTTATGCCATTCTCCTGCCTCAGCCTCCGAGTAGCTGGGACTACAGGCGCCCACCACCTCGCCCGGCTAGTTTTTTGTATTTTTTAGTAGAGACAGGGTTTCACGGTGTTAGCCAGGATGGTCTCGATCTCCTGACCTCGTGATCCGCCCGTCTCGGCCTCCCTAAGTGCTGGGATTACAGGCTTGAGCCACCGTGCCCGGCCAGAATGAGGTTTTTAAAGGGAGTTTCTGGCAGAAGATGGGGCCTTGACTTAGTATGTGCTATTATATAAAAATTACTGAATGAATAAAGGTGGCAAAAATCCAGGATTGATGGAAATATGCAGCTATGATTGAGTGGTACTGAGATCTATAGAGTGGCTTCAGTGGGGAGTGCCTGCATTGCTAACATCTAACCAGGAAAAAAGCACTTTGCCTTCATAACTTGAAAGTCCTTGCTCTTTCTATAAAGCTTTTATCTAGACTAAGTGGAATCATAATGTACCTAATCTAACGTGGGTTTTTCAAATACTCAAATTCAATTTGGAGTCAAGATAAATTAAAATACATACAACTTATCTAAAAGATGAGTTTAAAAACCATTCTCTTATAGTTGCCTTTTTTTCAGTACTTCAACAAGCCCTTCTGCTTTTATGTTTCTCTTTGTTGCCTAGCAATGCCTACAAACTTGCAGGGATATTGATAAAGCAAGGCTGGCCTGTGGTGTACTTCTATATCCTTCCATGTAATCGTGAAAACTAAAATCAGATGTTGTATTCTGGTACTCACCAGTGGTAATGATTGGTTCCTCTACTTATAAATATTGGGACCAGTGGCTTTAGGGACATTTACTGAGAACATTTGCTCAGTTTAACTTCTATTAAATAATACTTAATTCAAACTTTTTTTCCTTCCCATCTAGCTTTTTTATTTTGTAAAGTAAATTATTATTTTTTATTTATTAGAAAGTGAAATAACATGCATTTCTGAAAACAGTATGTTATCTCATTAGCCGCTTTTGATGATCCTGCCTTGGTACTCCCTCTCTGTTTCCTATGGATTTATCTATTCATTTGTTCATTCATTTGACATGTATTTATTAGGAGAAAGCTTTTGCCCAGCATGGCATTATATTTAACCAGAATCAAAGCCATATTTTGTGAGAAAAATATATTTTCAGTACTAAAAATACTAATGGATTATCATTTACATACAATCACTATGAGAATTATCAAAAGATATGTTTAAGAAAAGCAAAAGCAAAGAGAAAAAATGAGGCATGAGAGGCAATGGTAGCACAGAAAGATATTTGTAAGTGTAATTAGCTGTTGGCTGTAAACAAATAGCATTTCTTTTTTAGTTTTTTAAACATTAAAATGCTAAACAACAACAAAGAGGTGCATATACATATGTTGAAAGAATAGTTAAATTTTGAGTACCACAAAAAAATAGCTAAATAAAATTGTAAGTTCTAAACTGACAGAGGAAAAAACATGGAAGTTAGAAAATGTCAGTTCAATAAAAGTCACAAAAAGAAAAAGAAACAAAAGGAACAGGAAACAAAGAATAAGGTGGTAGAAATAAGTTTAATGTATTTGTAGTCAACATCTTGTCAACAGATCAAAGTCACCATTTAGAAACAAGATCTATTGCAGATACTTTGGTATGGGCCAGGTGCAGTTCTGAGTGCTGTGTGCATATCTACCCAATCACTCTTCATGAGGAAGCGATGTTATTATTACCATTTTGTAAATGAGGATATCAATGTGGAGATGAAGTCACTTGCCTTAAAGACCTCGGAACCGGGATTTGATCCAGGTCAGGCACTCTTGAGCTGACTAGTATTGACTCAAATTGCTTTTTCATTAATAATGTTGCCTGGAAAACATAAGCTGCAGAATTCTGTTTACCATATGATACCACATATTTAAATGCTAAAGTAAATAAAACAATACTATATGGTGTATACCTATGTATATAGTAAAGTATTGGAAAAACACATTCATCAGAATAGTATCTATCAATTTCAGGATAGTGGGAGAGGGAGAAGAAACAAGTAAGTGATTTCAGAGGACTTCAGATCTATTTTGTGCTGGTTTCTCTTAATATATTGTATGAACAAAAATAACTATTCAGATTTGTTAAGGCTGAATGATGAGCTATAACTGTTTTTATAGTATTCTCTGTTCTTTTCATCTGTTTGGAATATTTCATAATTGAAATATCTTCTCTTGAAACAATTATAGGAAGTAGACTTTGCTCTCTTCCTCACCTTCAGAAATTAGACATTTAATCCTGTATTTTAAGTATGACTAATTATCCTTTTTGCATGTGGCTTACTCAATAAAATACACTACCACCCATCATTACACACATATACAATCATAACAGTTTTGATGTTTGGGAGAGCAATAAATAACAACGCTTTTCATTACCAAAATTTAGAACCAACTGAGAGAGAGAAAGAGACAAAAGAGTCAAGCAAATGCAAAGCAAACCACGTTTTTACTGATATAGCATGTTGGAAGAATGTGTATAGCTAAATGTAACCATTTAAAACTGAACAGACCTGCCATCAGAGGGAGCACTAGAAAACCACATACCTTTGCAGGGGAGAACCTGCCCCTGTACAATTTATGGTAAGGAGAATCAGATCAAACTTGAGGTTTCCTGCAGAAATAGAGGAAGAAGCTGGGTTTTGTATACCCTGTTCCTCCTTCAAGTCCCTCTCTCTCTCCTAAATTCACATCTGTAAAGGACTGCGGAGTGGGAGGAGGGAATGGAGATTTTTTAGAGAAAATTATCCTAATGGAAGTATGAAGAGTAAGGAAGAAATATTTCTACATCCTTTCCTAATCCACTCAAATAACAGTGCCTTCTGTTCCTTCCAGATGCATGGGATATTAGGAATTTTGCGGACATTCCTAGCATTAATTTATAGCCAAATTGTTGGCACAACTAAAAACATTCTTTCAATCCAGTTAACCACATTAGATATTCTATTGATTGATGGATAGATTTTTTTGGAGACATTACTTCTTAGTTCTGTCCTTTTTTTATTTTATGTTTTTGAGATGAAGTCTTCCACTGTCACCCCGGCTAGGAGTACAGTGGTGCAATCTTGGCTCACTGGAACCTCTGCCTCCTGGGTTCAACCAGTTCTCCTGACTCAGCCTCCTGAGTAGCTGAGATTACAGGCATGTACCACCATGCCCAGCTAATTTTTGTAATTTGTATTTTTAGTAGAAAAGGGGTTTCATCACGTTAGCCAGGCTAATCTCGAACTCCTGGCCTCAAGTGATCCGCCCGCGTTGGCCTCCCAAAGTGCTGGGATTACAGAGGAGTGAGCCACCATGCCCAGCCCTGTCCTTTCTCTTAGTACTCTCAGGACTAGTTTCTCTTTAGATCTGCCTCAGAGCTCACATCTTTCATTATCATCCAGGACATTCTCATCAGCTCTTCCCTATGTTGTATCCTGTTTCCTGCTTTCTTACTTTATCCCCTTGTTTGGGTAAAGTACATCCTTTCGCAGCTTCCTAATAAGTACATAGGACATGTATTTTCCACACAGGCCTATCTTTCTCCTACTTGAGTTGTAATTTGACTAAGCAAGAATTCTAAGTATGATTTCCTCTTAGGTTTCTAAAGATACTGATTTGTTGTCTTCCACCTTCTAGTTTTACTGCTAAAAATGTGGCATCATTCTGATTTCTTAGCCCTTTTCTAACTTCCTTTTTTTTCTTCCTGGAAGCTTTTAGATTATTTATTCATATCTTCTGAAATTTTGTAGCCTGTGTCAATATATGCATACATGTATATCCTTCATTTTCTTTTCTTTTCTGAATGTTTTTTGTTCACTCAGTCTCGCATTTTATCAACTCTCTTCTTTATTTTCTACCTTTTTGTCTTTTAGTACTTCCATTTAGATTTCCTTCATATTATCTTTCAAATCTTCTGCTGAATTTTCTTTTATGATTATTTTTTATTTTTATTGTAGTGTCCTTTCTTATTTTCTGGATGCAATATCTTATCTCTCTGAGGATAACAAACTTTTTTCCCAGATTTTTTTTTTGCAAGTTTTATCTTTCTTTTCTTTCAATTCCTTTTTTGGCTTACTTGAGTCTTTTTGCTTTTGATGTTAGAGATTTTCTTCATACGGGTGACCCTTGGCTGTCCATTCGTATTTTAAAGGTGAACTACTAAAATGCCAACTAGAAGCTCTATTTATTTGTGTATATGTGGGGGGAGGAGGGATTGCCTGTGGACTGGCACATTTCACCTAAGAAAAATCACGAAAGATTTCGACCATTTCAAGGGGGACCTCTCAATAGAATTACAATTAATCTATGTGATTCCATTGTATGAAATAGAAAACGATATCCCATGAGGCATGTGAGTTGTTTATCAGTTGGTGCCTTTATGCTAATTAGAAAAAGGTAGCCCCTTCCCCTGACCTAACAAAGCCCCTCCCCAGGGCACAGGGCTTGGTAAGTGGAGCAGGGCTTGGATTTTATCCCTCACTCACCTTCAGCCAATGTCCCTGGTAAAGATAAAAACTGGAGAAACTATGTGAGGGTCCTGCTCCCAAATGTTAATATCTTTAGGCCTTTCTCATAAACAGACCAGTTTCTCAAGAGATAGACCTTTAGTGTTCTGCTTGGGGGTGGGGAAGGTTGCTGGTGGAGGGAGAGGCTGAAGGTCTGGCTGCTAGCATTCTGGAAGCCAAGTAGACAATGAAGCTGGGGAGACGAGAGTGCCTTTCCATTATGTCACTGGACTTTCACTTAATTCCCTAGTTAAGGGAAGGAGAGTGACCCACACAGATTTCCACACCTATGTGATTCTGTACCTTCAGAGAATAAGCTTCCAGTCTTCTGCCTTGATGAGGTTGAGAAGTCTTCTGATTGTAAAGGAAGGAGGAAGAAATATGCGGATCCCTAGAACCCAAGTACTTAACTGCCCCCCTTTTTTTTTTCTTTTCTACCCCTCATCTCTGCCTCCAGAGACACCTGGTGCCTCCAGTTCCTTAACATTTCTGCAGTGCTGCGGCTTTCCTGGTTTCCCACTGCTAATCTCCTTTGCAATTGAGTTTTCTTTAATGAACGGTAATGAATAGTAGAAAAGGTAAGAAGTTACCTTCAGATAAAAGACTATAGCAATGCAGAGGGCCATTTAATGCTAAGGGAAGGTGTTTAAGCAGAAAGCAGGTTTTTAGCAGACCTCATTTTTATTTTAAATTTTATTTATTTTTGTTAATATGGAACTATGTTTATAAATAGTGCTGCAGAAACTTGCAATGGCTTCCTGGACCCTGCGTATCTAGTAGTGTAGTTACTACATATGCTAACACTTACTGGTATTCAAACTAATCCTGTGCTGAAAAAAGAATTCTCATATCTTTCAGACCACAGTCTCTTACTAAATTAGATATTCTGATTGGTTATTAAGATCTTACAAATAGATATTCACCTACAAAGGAGAATAATTCAAGTCAAGTAGGTGGTAAAGAATATTACTTTTTATATATTTGACTAGAGTACTGCTATGGGGTACAACTAGGCTAATAAAAACATTGTATGTTCTGGTACATTTCTGTATTTATAACATTAAATCACAGTTTTATCAGACACTAGAGATTATAAGACCTCCCAGTAATAATACTAACATGAATTAGCTGCCCAGGTCTCCTCGGCCCCTTAGGAAATCATGATATGACTCACTAAGAAAACTGGCCAAATGCCCACAGAAGCCAATTGACATTTGTGGGATGACGTGAAGTCCAAGTGACAGTTGCTTTCCAAGGTGCAATGAATCCAGCAAAGCTGGATTTAACTCTTGTTTAAACCTACTTCATCTTCACAATCTTACAGTGGCCATAGCATCTCAACTACTGCAAATAAAAGTCAAAAACAGACTCTGCCGAGTAGGTCTTTTGATTTTGTAAAAAAGATCAAAAGAGTCAGAGCAATCAATGCAGCAAATGGCTACCTTGAGAAAAAATAGCAAATCTTTAACACATTTAGAAATCATATTAGAATGAATTTATGCAAAAAATCAGAATTGCAGAGGCTCTACCCTGAATGATAAAGAAGTTAGGAACTTTCAATTAAGCATGAAGAATTGAGCATTGTATTTATTTATGCTTCCTTATTTCCTACTAAAATGACAATAAAAACTGAATAAATCTAAAAGGACAAAGAAGACTTGAGAAGAGACAACAGCAGACAAAGCAGCAACAAAATTTTGGAAGCTGGACAGGCACACTAGCCCAGGTCTATAATCCCAACACTTTGGGTGGCCAAGGTGGGAGGATCACTTGACGCCAGGAGTTCAAGACAAACTTGGGCAACATAGGAAGACCGCACCTCTACAAAAAATTTAAAAATGTAGCCAGGCATCGTGGTTCATACCTATAGTCCTAGCTACTCAGGAGGCTGGGGCATATAGATCAACTTGAGCTCAGGAGTTTGAGGTTACAGTGAGCTGGAATCATGCCACTGCGCTCCAGCCTGGGCAACAGAGCAAGACTCTGTCTCAAAAAAAAAAAAAAAATCTGTAAGCTACTGAATAGTAGAAAAGGTAAGAAGTTAGAAACTTACAAATAGATATTCACCCACAAAGGAGGATAATTCAGGTCAAGTAGGTGCTTCCCTTAGCATTGAATGGCCTTCTGCATTGCTATAGATTCTTTCATCTGAACTATTTCATTAGTTAGATGCTCTACACGCAGTTAAATAGGGCTTTCCCAGTGCCTTTATAAATATGAAGACAGTTTATATTAGCAAAAAAATGGGGAGTTACGGGTTCTCTCTTGTTCCATAGAATATATTTCATATTAGCGATAATCGGGATTTTTATGGGATGGGTATAGAATGAAGAAATTAATTATGGTATTAAATGTTTGGTTTAAGTATCTCTTATACACACACATACACACAAACACACCAAGAATACAACATATTTTATGCCCCAGATAACTTGAGCAACTAAAGTTTCTTCTTGCTGCAGTTTATTTATTTATTTATTTATTTTAATTTTTGTGGATACATAGTAGATATATATATATATATTTATGGCATACATGGAGTTTAAATGATTCTTGCCATTAGGTTGCCAGACTGGGAAAACAAGTTGAAGTATGATTTTATTTTGAATTAAGGCAAGGAGTTTTAGTACTTGAAGAATATGGAAAGGTTAGAAATAGCCAGTATTTGACAGAAGACTGTATAAAGGACCAGTGTTTATATGGACAAATGAGAAAGTGGTCAAATCTAGTACTATTTAGTAGAACTTTATGTGATGCTGGAAATGTTCTATATCTGCACTGTCTGACATGGTAGACATAGGCACATGTGGCTGTTTAGCTGTTGAAATGTGGTTAGTATAACTGAAGAATTGAATGTTCAATTTTGTTTAATTTTAGTTAATTTAAATAGCTAATAGAAAATAGGGTTATTTTACAATTGCCTGGAAATGTAGATAACAGAGTTAAATTATTTTGCACAGCATGTCTAGTCTGTAAAACAAAATCGCTTTAGTAGCTTGACTGTGGCACAGGTCAGGATTTCTTTCATTCATTCATACGTATACTCAACAAATGTTAAGAACCTACTATATACTATGCCATACTATGCTTACTATATTATGCTAGATGCTGAGGTAAATAAGTTGTCTGTTGCTGAATTGGGCTCCAAATAAATGAAAACCTTTTTAACGTCACAACATATACATGAAGCTGACCAATTGAGGTTGGAAGGGGCCAGTGGTTCTATTGCTGTTACAGAACAGGATAGACAAATAGGGCCCAGGAAGCCATCAGGGGTCAGTGCCTATATCCAGGGAAAGAGGATAGAGCCAGGAAACCTAAAGAATTTTTTTTAATATAATCAGTTTTAAGGAATGACGTGTGGTCAAAAATTATGAGAAGAGTTCAAAAAGCTGTAACAGAAACAAGGGCCAAAGCCAAACAGAAATTATTGCAAGTTTAACACAGTCAACAGTACATTTCAGGAAGCTGATGTTTAACCAGATATAATATTGTTCAGTGTTACAGCTGAGTGACAGTGATCCTTGTGGAAAATCCATGTACCAGGAAGATGTAGGTGAGCAGAGATACGGACCTGCCACTCATTTTCCTTATGTATTGTCCTGGCTCAATGGTAAGGGAGGAAGGAGTGAATTTATAAATTGAGTAGTGATTCTGCTCCTATGCAAGTGATTCTGAAACCACGCTTGCCTTGAGAATCCCAGCTAGATTCTGCGTTTCTATACAGTATCTTCAAAGGACTTTCTTTGGCTTCTTTTTAAAACTGAATCTCCGACCGAAACACTGTAATAACTCTTTCCTGGATTTTAATGAGAATTTGGAATACATGAAAGAGATGGGAGAGAATCATCTTTTATTTTGTTCTTTGTAATTTCTGACTCAAAGATTAGAAAGGACTGTAGCCAAATGTTTCTGAGCTTGGAACCTGATGTAAAGCGATCACTTGCTCCTAAAAGAGAAAGGAAGTGAAATGGAATAATAATAAATGCCATCTAGTTGTATTACTTTGTAGGCTTAAGGTGACACTTGAATAATTCCTTTCAGAAAGTGTATAACATATTTTCAAAAAGTCTATAAATGCTCAGCTTTTTGGAATAATAGAAAGTAGAGTGTCCTTTTACACTAGCCTATAAATATACAATCCAGTTATTTTCTGAATGGCACAGTGGGATGCATGGAAAGCAGACTTATAGCTAATCAATAGCATTATTTTATTTAAAAAATTTATAATGAAGGTTCAGAATTCTCCCTTTAAGGAATCTTGAGAAAAATTACTCTTCTGAAAGTTTCTTTTCACATCTCTTGTTGCTTAACTGTATGTGATGATTTTGACAACTGTAAAGATAGAAAAGGGTTTTTTTGGTTTGTTTATAGAATTGCTGCCTCTTCCCTGGACAGCTGTTTAGATATTTAGCTGCACACTCATGCTAAGGAAGGTCCGGAGAGAGAGAGGGAAATGCCACTGTCTCTTGAGTTCCTATCAAACAGTACGTCCCAGCTCCTGCAGCCAGGAAGTTCTTTGGGGAAAAACCAGTGGTGCATTTGCACTTTGCTGCCTGTGCTCTGGAAGTTCATTTTCTTTTGTCTTGCTTACGGTGATACAGAACAGCTGCTGGCCACATTGGCAAAATATTTGAAGATCGTTATTTGCTTTTCAGCTTCTTCTTCTTAGGTTAAATAAGTGGTGTTTCTTTTGTGTTTCTCTTTGGGGCCAATTTTCTTATCATGTTTTTGTTCCTTTAATCTCTTTGATTAGTTTTCTCAGGACTCCTTCCAAATCCTTTAGAGAAGTTTTTAGTTTGTGGGCCTAACATTGAACCTAATAAGTACCCTTATAGAGGGTTGACCAGTGGCGAACCTAAGGAGATAATTGCCGTGTATTTCTTATTGAAAATAGTTTTGTATAAATCTTGGTTTTAAAATTATAGCATAACGTCATTGGCTTGTATTTAACCTGCAGTTTTCATAGGAGCTCAAGTTTTCATATCATGGACATTCAACACCAGGCCTGCTAAATCTTTATTGATTCAGAAAGGTTTTGCTTAGGAAAATTTACACTACTGAATCTTTTTGATTGCATCTATTTGCCAACTTCTACAATATTATTGACATTAATGATTTTTATTCAATATTCAAATTTCTCTACCCAGTTTGCATAGGATTAAATTTTTGCACATCCAACCAGTTATTTATTTCTTCAACATCTGCTTGTTAAACCTGTTTGTTTCAGACACTGTCTGTACTACTACCGTGCAAACTATTAATATATTGACAGATACTTTGGAATCACACTACAACCTTATTTCAGCCCAAAGCAAGAGTGCATTGGCCCCATTTCAGGGAACTGTAGTAATGAACTATGGAAAACACCTCATTAGAAGATGAGTCTTCAAAAATAGTATTAGAGTGGAGTTCTGGTATAGTACCAGCCAGTGAACTGAGCCTGCCAAAGCTGGTTTGAGCATTTGCTCCAGGGTGAAGGTGAAGCAAGAGTTATTGTTTCTTGGGTAACACCGTTTAACAAGCTGTATGATGGAAATCAGCCTTCTAGTGTTCACTTATTGGCTAAAATCTGAACCTCACTTTTCTCCCCCTCATTCTGCTAACTATGGCTATTCCCAGGTTGACTTAGTCCTTGGTGTTCTATTCTCTCTGATGTTTTCTGTGGTGATATGATTCTGTACCACAATTTTAACTCTGTTTCTTTGTACTTATGTTTATACTTTCTGTCTCCAAGTCCTAGTTCTGTGTCATCAACTAACTTAAATACCATTATCTGAAATGTGTTTTGTCCCAAACCTAGTACATTTTATTCCTTTGAAATTGTTGCCAGTTATGATAGTTGCATTTCCATAGCTGACACACACATTCTTCACCTTAAACCTTATTTTTAAAAATTCTGTTGCCCTATTATTCTGTTATATTTTAATTATCACCTGCCTTAATGTCCTCCTTCATTAATTCATATTGCCCACTAGGGACAGACTGAATTGTATTATATAACCCTGATCTAAAACCTCCAGTAGTTCCCCATCATCTGCAGGAGGAAGTCCCAATATTTCAGACCACATGAACCTGTGAACAAAACAGAGTCAGAATACTAAACACAAATATTCTAGAGTCTTCCTTTTGCCATTGCTCCAATAATCCAATCAATTCTGTCAAAGCATAATCTTTATCAGGGAAACAAACATAGCTCAGGTGTAGTGGGTTAAAGAATTAGAGTGATGCAGGTGTAGACATTACAGGACTTGATGAAATCACCATCGCCGTGCATTTTATCATGGTAGAAGCTTCTACCTTCATGGAAACTTGAGATTTTTAGAAACTCCCAAAAGGCAGTATCTTTGAAAGTTGGGACAAGGTAAATAGATTACCCAGCATTAGAATTCGAACCAGAAGAAACTGACTCAGGAATAAGATGACTGGATGGTCATCTTATTATCTTAAGCACGTTTTTCATAAAGACCTAGAGCAGACAACACTCGTGGACAGGAAATGATATCCCATGAGGAAGAATGAGAAGCCCAACCAAGACTTTGATGGTTGGAGAGAGAGGGAGGCAGAGCAAAGAACAGATTCATAGGAAGGGGAAAAAAAGTGAAATCTTCAGGATGACTGTTAAGGTAATATAAACTAGTATTTACATAGGATCTTGGCATCTGATAATTTACCCCTTCCTACAACTCTTCCAAGTTTGTTTTAATAGGCCAGTATTCTGGGGACATGATTCTATTCTGGATTTAGAACTTTTCCTCCGAGAGTAGGTTTTTATGCGTATGTTGAGTAAAATATTTATTCAGAGATAGGGCTCATCTGTGCCATATGTGTGAGATATAGAAGACGGCAAGTAAGAGGCAAAGTATGGGATTACCTGCCTCTTACCACCTCAATCATCAATTTCTTTTCTTAATATGCCAAGAAACAGTTTCACATTTATGTGGATATCTCAGTGTCCCTAGCTTGAGCCTAAGCCAGCCCCATCACCCAAATGCGCATACGTTTGGGCATGTCTATGAGACTGGTGAAACTGACCTGCTAGAAGACAATTCACAAGAGAGGCTAGATAGCGTTTCTGGGGAGAGAACTCCTTCCCAGGAAGGACAAAGGTAGACAAAGTTGAACTAGTAACAAAACTTTAATAACTGTTGCGAGTGATACTTTTGAGAATTATCATTGTGCCCATCACTTGATTCATCTACCGGCCATTACCCCTTAAAATATCCTGTGACTCTTATAGGGAGATAGACAGGAAAGAACTGTAGAGAAAAACAAAGAGCTTCTCACTAAAGTCTTGGAAGCCTTTGGAGCAGTACCGCTTCAGTATTTGTGTGAAAAAGTACATCCCTGAAACAGGGAATGAGGCACTTCCAGACAGTCGTCCACTTTTCATGCAACAGAGTAACTTCTACATATTATGAATTTCAGAGAACCCAAAGCAACTTTAGGTCTTCGGGGACTCTGGTTCACTGACCAGAATGCAACAGGAGATTGTGGTGTCCATAAGACATGGGCACAATGTTTGGCAAAGGCAGCAGTATCCAGCAAGTTACAGTGGTAAATTAGTGATATGTCAGCTGGAGGCAGCTGCTAAATACATTTAGACACCATTGCAGACCTCAGAGATTGAGTTTCAGACATCATGGATGTGGGGGATACCTAGTGCAGGAAAAGAGAACAAAATGTCAGGTATCTCATATATATATGTAGCTGGCAGTGCTTATTCAAGAGCACACATGAGATAACCCTTGGAGATCCATAAGTATTTGTGAAGGGCTTTGTAGGACATTAGAGATACTGCATTTTAATAGGTAGGGTCAGGAGGCAGCACAAATAGAATCCTTAAGTTTCTTGGGCTTAGTGGAAGGCTTTTTTCTATTTCTTTTTTTTTTTTTTTTTCTGGTTGTTAAAGACATCTTGAACAACAATATTTGACATTTTTAAGAGAGACACAATATATGTTTTAGAAATTATATAAATATATATGTTGTTTTTATAAGATTAAGGAAATGATAATGATGCCTATGTAAGCATTAGTCTACTGTCTAATAAATGAGATTACAGGTGGGAGGCAATATATATATGAAACTCTTTTATACAATGCCTGGAATTTAGAAGTGTGCAAACATTTCTAATCTTTCAATCAGGAAGATGCTTATAATTCAGGGAAGGATAAGGATAGAACATTTGATAGGCTTGTAAAAGAATATCAGTTCAAGTCTGAATGCATATTAGGTTCACCTGTGGAGATTTTTAAATACAGAAATGCCTGGGAGGATCCCAGATCTCTGAATCAGGATCTCTGGCTGTAGGACTCAGGTACTTTTTAAACACTTCTCAAATGATTCTAATGAGGAGCCAAGCTTTTGAATCACTAATGTGAAAGATGGAGAAAGTACTAGTTTTCTTCTTTATGAAACTAGAAGCCAAAGGACTATCTTTTCTTTCTTTAGCAATATACAAGGGTCAATTGAAAAGAGTACTTGGGGCTCGGCATCTGGGGACGCTCTCAGCTCTCGGCGCACGGCCCAGCTTCCTTCAAAATGTCTACTGTTCATGAAATCCTGTGCAAGCTCAGCTTGGAGGGTGATCACTCTACACCCCCAAGTGCACATGGGTCAGTCAAAGCTTACACCAACTTTGATGCTGAGCGGGATGCTTTGAACATTGAAACGGCCATCAAGACCAAAGGTGTGGATGAGGTCACCATTGTCAACATTTTGACCAACCGCAGCAATGCACAGAGACAGGATATTGCCTTCGCCTACCAGAGGAGGACCAAAAAGGAACTTGCATCAGCACTGAAGTCAGCCTTATCTGGCCACCTGGAGACGGTGATTTTGGGCCTATTGAAGACACCTGCTCAGTATGACGCTTCTGAGCTAAAAGCTTCCATGAAGGGGCTGGGAACCGACGAGGACTCTCTCATTGAGATCATCTGCTCCAGAACCAACCAGGAGCTGCAGGAAATTAACAGAGTCTACAAGGAAATGTACAAGACTGATTTGGAGAAGGACATTATTTCGGACACATCTGGTGACTTCCGCAAGCTGATGGTTGCCCTGGCAAAGGGTAGAAGAGCAGAGGATGGTTCTGTCATTGACTATGAACTGATTGACCAAGATGCCCGGGATCTCTATGACGCTGGAGTGAAGAGGAAAGGAACTGATGTTCCCAAGTGGATCAGCATCATGACTGAGCGGAGCGTGCCCCACCTCCAGAAAGTATTTGATAGGTACAAGAGCTACAGCCCTTACGACATGTTGGAGAGCATCAGGAAAGAGGTTAAAGGAGACCTGGAAAATGCTTTCCTGAACCTGGTCCAGTGCATTCAGAACAAACCCCTTTATTTTGCTGACCGGCTGTATGACTCCATGAAGGGCAAGGGGACTCGAGATAAGGTCCTCATCAGAATCATGGTCTCCCGCAGTGAAGTGGACATGTTGAAAATTAGGTCTGAATTCAAGAGAAAGTACGGCAAGTCCCTGTACTATTACATCCAGCAAGACACTAAGGGCGACTACCAGAAAGCGCTGCTGTACCTGTGTGGTGGAGACGACTGAAGCCCGACATAGCCTGAGCGTCCAGAAATGGTGCTCGCCATGCTTCCAGCTAACAGGTCTAGAAAACCAGCTTGCGACTAACAGTCCCTGTGAGGGTGACATTAGCATTGCCCCCAACTTCATTTTAGTTGCCTAAGCATTGCCTGGCCTTCCTGTCTAGTCTCTCCTGTAAGCCAAAGAAATGAACATTCCAAGGAGCTGGAAGTGAAGTCTATGATGTGAAACACTTTGCCTCCTGTGTACTGTGTCATAAACAGATGAATAAACTGAATTTGTACTTTAGAAACAAAAAAAAAAAAAAAAAAAAGAAAAGAGTACTTGGATCTAGTCCTGGACTTTACTAATGAGGAGGGTCACTTAATCTCTTTCTTATCAGTTTCCCAACTGTCTAATGGAGGCTGTGATACTTTCTCTCTAGAGCTATTGTATTAACAGCAGTGATACATCTATACCATAGGAGCTGACCTGTAGTACCCATAGTAGGTGGACAATCCATATTACTTCTTACTGTTCCTTTTCTCCTCTCTCTAGGTAAACGGTGATTTTTTTTCCAAAACAAGTGCTTAAGCATCCCAGGTTTACCCTGGACTTTAACTTTCCATCTATGTATATTTGACCATGTGCCTATCTTGCTAGATACTCAAGATGAAGCTTTTGCAGTTTATAGTATAATGCGAGAGACGAACAGCAAACCAATTGTATTGATATTTATTCAATTGCAATTTTGTTAAATGTCACAAATGTAAATGACATATTGTAGGGATCTCTAATAAGATTTTCTAACTTAATTTACAGTGTATTTTAGCCTTCTGCTTTAGCTATCCTTTTTTTCATATTGATGTATTGACATAATCTTTTTCCTCCAATGTTAATGTAGAAAGGCTTATTGTAGGGAATAAAAATCCCTTATCCACAAGTATAAATGAACAGATGCATACTATATTTTGCCTGTGGGTTACATTATACGTATGCATGCTACTTACTGTTATGGGTAAATAGTGTATCCTTAATGCCAAGTTTTCTGAAAGCCCCTTTTTCATGTATTTTAATAAAAAATCTAGGGCTTAAATTTTATTTAAGCTGTTGGATTAAAGACAAAAAGACTAGTTTTCATTATGGTCTAACTTGGCTGAAGTGACAGTGAAGAGGCATCCAGAGTCAGCTCTATTTGGCAACACTAAAAAGAGAAATCTCTCTTACCATGTTTTCAAAAACAACTTTCAATTAAATTTCATTTGGGATTAGGGCCTGTCCTAGTTACATACTTCAGAAAATTAAGATTTATAACAAAAGAATCTTAATGTTTTAATACCATTAGCCAAGCTATAATCTATTTATTTTTTCCCATTGTGTAAAATTCAGTGTTCCTTTTCAAATGGTATGAGAATTTTCTCTCCGAACCTTCTGTGTTGGCAGTCAGGTTTGGTTAGGTGGAAAAATATTTATTCAGTTACAGATTATATAAGTCTGTTTAGCTTTTCACTTTTTATAAGTAATTTAGGCCTTCAGGCATTTCTGTCTATAAGAAGTTTCAAAGAAATTTCTTAACTGAATAGCATAGGTGCCCATGTTGAAAGATTATCTTAAAATTGGCAGTAAAAAATTAGATGAATAAACGGCTCATGGAAGTCACTTTTTAAAATTTATCAACCTTTATGTATATATGTAAAACACAAAGGGCAATTTTTCTCAGTTCATATTATATACCACATAAAATAAATACCAAAGTAGACCTTTGAGACAATATTGTAAAAATTAGCACATTCAAACCATTTAAAATTTCAAAGCATTGCTAAAACATTAAACCTTTTAGATATGTTCTCAATGAAATATTATTATCCCTATTTTATAGCCAGTGTTATGGACATCCAAGGACAATGCTGATTTTGTTAATAAATGGTGCATCAAATAAGTACGTGGTAAAAAATGAAAAGTTGATACATTTATTCTTTCCTTATTATGTAAAGTATGTTTGTAATAAAAAGGAGTTCTGTACATAGGGCAGTAGATTTATGTACAATGAATTCATAATGGTTTCCCAGATGTTCATATTTAACTAGCAACCATTATGAAAGGAGTAAGGCTTTCAAAGGTTATCTTTCTGATTAACAGCTTTCACCATTCCTAGCTGGCTGATTTTATAGTCTGCCAGGGAAATTAACCATGTCACCTCCAGATCATAGCTATCATAATATGGATAGAATACAATTCCACATAGTTCTATCATATTTTGAAATGAAAACTAGATTATGACTTGATTTCACTTAATGGTTGGTGTATTGTCATAGACATATTGAATTTCCCAAAATCTGAAGGAAAATGAACAGTTTGTCAAAGTTGGTATATCTGATGGGAAATGAACAGTTTGTCAAAGTCGGTAGATGGTTTTAAATGCTGTACAAAAATACAGCTGTCAACAGAGATGAAACATATGACCACAAAAGCACTCTCAAGGATTCTGTGTCCAATAATTAATTGTTCTTTTTTTTACAATGCCATCCACAAATGCCTTTGTGTCAAATTTCATTTTCTAAGAAGAGCATCTTTTTGAAACAAACTAACCCAGTAGTAAAGAGGAAAATACTAAATCAGAAAAATACCAACTTTATAGATGGACTAGAAATTTTAGGGAGTTCTTTACAGTCTCAACAATGAAATGTAGCCATGAATGCATGGGCCTTCTTAAGCTTGAGTGGCTTATTATAATCAGACTAAGTTCTCATACTGTGTAATTCCATTGTAGTTTATGACTTAAATCCATAAGAACTATAACTGAAAGAGCCTTGCCTAATCAAAATAAAGTTTATTTACATATTCACATTATAATCTAAAGAACAAAAGTTTTAATTTAAAATCAGCTTTATCTCTTTGTCCTGAATGGAAAATAAAGAATTTTTATTTTTTCCTCAGTTGTGACATTCTTGCCAGAACTCATGAATGTTTCTATATTTCTCTAATGTCCAGATTTAGGTATTTCCTTATCCAACCATTTTTCCTTCTATATCTTCTAACCCTTTGTATTAGTTTGCTAGGGCTGCCATAACAATGGCACAGACTGGGTAGCTTAAACAATAGAAATTTATTTTCTCATGGTTCTGGACCTAGAAGTTCAGGATCAAGGTGACGACAGGTTAGTTTTGTCTGAGGCTTCTCTCTGTGACTTGCAGATGGCTGCCTTCTCACTGTGTCCTTTCAAGGTCTTTATTTTGTGTGTGTGCTTCCTTGGTGTATTTCTTAGTGTCCAAATTTCCTGTTCTCTTAAGGACACCAGTCAAATTGGATTAGGGCCCACCCTAAAGGCTTCATTTTATCCTAATCACCTTTCTAAAGGCTCTGTCTCCAAATACAGTCACATTCTGAGATACTAGGGGTTCGGGCTTCAACACATGAACTTTAGGGAGACACAGTTCAGCCCATATCACCCTCTATGTTTCACTCCCACTCTCTCTCCATCCTTTCCTTTTTCTTATTTCCTTACTTTTTTCTTAAATATTTATTGAGCACCTGCTTTGTATGCTAGCCAGTGGGCTAGAGGCTGAAAATACAATGATTAATGAATGAAATATAGTTTTTTTCCCTTAATGATCTAAGGGAGAAAGCAAGGAAGTAGCTGATTACAGAAGGGTAATGTTCTGATCAGAGTGCACACAAGATGCTATGAAAGAATAGGGCAAGGCCATTGAAACCAGCCTTGAGGAGTTAAGGAAAACCTTTGCTGTAAAAGCAGCCTTTTAGCCAAGTCTTGAATGACCAGTAGCAATTAGTCAGGAGAAAAGTATTGAGAGAATGTTGCACAAAGAAGAAGCAACATACACAAGAGCCCATAGATGGGAAAGACATGGCATAATTGGACCCTGCAAGTAATTCAGTAGAGTTTAAGTGAAGCAGATTGTAAGGTTGAGACAGAAACAGTAAGTAATGGAGAAATACTGAGTCAGCATTTGGTACCACTTACAAATAAATTCATATAAAAATAAATTTATGCTTGGAAAAATAAGTCATATTAAAATCAAGATAGAAATGACAAACCTGGAAAAATATTAGGAACTCAGAGAAGAGTTAGTTTCCTTAATATAGAGAGTTCTGTGAATCAGTGTGATAAGGCCAGTAATATAGTAGAAAA
Organism: Rhinopithecus roxellana; assembly: GCF_007565055.1. NCBI lineage: Eukaryota > Metazoa > Chordata > Mammalia > Primates > Cercopithecidae > Rhinopithecus > Rhinopithecus roxellana. The sequence goes on along the minus strand of NC_044559.1, from coordinate 63,130,343 downwards.
ATGGACAATAGACTAGAGTTGAAAGAAAAAAATGTAGCCATTATTTTAAAAAGCAAGTGTTGGTGAACATATACAGAAACTAGAACCCTTGTTGGTGAGAATGTAGAATGGACAGCCACTATGGAAAACAATATGGAGTTTCCTCCAAAAATTAAAAATGGAATTGTCATAAGATCTAGCAATCCCACTTCTGAGTATATATCCCAAACACCCTGAAATCAGGCTCTTAGAGAGATATCAGCATTTCCATGTTTATTGTAGCGTTTTTCACAATAGCCAAGATATGGAAGAAAATGTGCATATATTTACAGGCAACTTAATCCTATTTGGTGTTAAAAAATAAGGCAATCTTACCATGTGCTGCAACATGGATGAACCTGAAGGACATTATACTAAGTGAAATAGGCATGCCATAAAAGGACATATACTACATGATTCCACTTACATGAGGTATCTAAAAGAGTTAAACAAGAAAACAGAGAGTAGAATTGTGATTTCCAAGGGTTAGGGAGAGGAAGAAATAGTGGTTACTCTTCAGTGTGTATAAAATTTCCATTATGAAAGATTAGTAAGTTCTAGAGATAGCTGTACAGCATTGTGCCTATAGTTAACAATTAGTTAACAATATTGTATTGTACATTTAAACATTTTTAAAGAGGTGATATGGTTTGGCTGTGTGTCCCTACCCAAATCTCATTTCAAATTGTAATCCCCATAATCGCCATGTGTTGAGGGAGGGACCTGGTGGGAGGTGATTGGATCATGGGGGTGGTTTCCCCCATGCTGTTCTTGTGATAGTGAGTGAGTTCTCACAAGATATGAAGGTTTTATAAGGGGCTCTTTGCCCTTCTCTCTCTCTCTCTCACCTGCTGCCATGTAAGACATACTTGCTTCTCCTTCTGCCATGATTGTAAGTTTCCTGAGGCCTCCCCAGCCATGTGAAACTCTGAGTCAATTAAACCTTTATTATTTTTTTAATAAATTACCCAGTCTCGGGCAGTGTTTATTGCAGTGTGAAAAGAGACTAATATAAGATAGTAGCTCTCATGTTAAATGTTCTTACCATAATAAGACAAATAAATAGGAGGTATTATGGATAGAACGTTGTACCCGAAAGAAAATGCAAGTAGTTATTAAACATGGAAAAAAAATGTTGAACTTCACTAAAATAAATGCAGAACAGCACTACTACACAATCCCTTTACATCTTTGATATTGCCACGTATTTAAACATTTCATGATAGTATATTATAAAGGCAAAGAAAAACAGACACTCATCTACATTGTTGGTGGGAGTGTTAACTGTTACAATCTCAACAGAGCAAAATTTGGCAATATCTCCCAAAATTATAAATGCACAATCCCAGCGATTTAATTTCTAGGAAATATTCATACATGTATGAAATGGTGTTTATACAAGTTTTCATTACAGTGCTAATTATAATGACAAAAGTTTAACATCTAATAGTTAATAATATTCATTCAGTATTTCAGGGGAGGTATAGTGATATCTGCAACTTATTCAGAAATTAATAAAAAATTACAATGGATTGATAGAGTGATGAAGGGATGATTAGATACATGATAAAGCAAGTAATACTAAAATATAATTTATAGAAACTATCTGGTTTGTATCTGAGTGTTTAATATAAAATTATTTCAACTTTTGTGTACATTTGAAAACTTTTATAATAAAATGTTGGGGAAAAAGATGGCTAATAATCTTAAAGTCTGACCACAGGGACATGGTTTACTTAGTGATAGTGCATCCATATTTTGGAACATGACAGCTGTTTAAAAAAAAGAATGAGACAGATGTTTGTGTCCAGATAGGGAAGGCTCTGCAAGATATATTATGAAGTGAAATAAGAAAGATGTCAAAGACTATGTAGTATGTATACCACCATTTGTATTTAATATCTCTGAAAGGATGTGCAAAACATTGGGAAAAAAATATAGCCTCTGGTAGGAAAACTTCTTCTGGAGGAAGGAGTGCAGAGGAGGTATATTTTTTTCTACATTTTTGAATTTTGAATCATGTGCATTTACTGTCCATTCAGAGGTAGAGTTTAAAAACATAATACTTATTGGGCCAGATACTTTTGATGTCTTTCTTTATGTAATTCTCACTGTCAGCCTGCAAGGTAGGTATTATTATTACCATTTGCACTTGAGAAAAGGAGAGGTTCTGAGAAGCTTAATAATTTATCCAACACCATACAACTAATAAAGGAGAAAGGCATAGTTGAGACGTAGGTGTAACTTTGTGCTGCTGGTAATGAGAGGAGTGTTGCATTCCAGACAGAGGAGTCAGCCTAAGCAAAAGGCACAAAGGTGGGAGAATGAAGTGCTCACTGGGCACCTGTGAGCAGTGCAGAGTAGTTGGAGTGTAAGATGCATTGTGGAGAGTAATGGAAGAGAATGTAGATGAAAACTACAGGCCAGAGTATAAAGGAAACTTAGACACTACATTATGAAATGTGTACTCTGTCTTACAGATATTTAGGAGCAATAGGTGATGTTAAATAAAGCTTTTAAAAATTACTTTTTGATCCACCATTCCTTTTTGATGGTGAAGGATAGGCAGACATAAAAAAATGACAAGTTTGGGTAACTGGCTTAATAGGGAGCCTGTGTTACCTATGTTGTTTCGTGAGTATCTGTGAAGTAATGAGTAAGAAATATTTTATGAACTGCAAAGCGCTTTTCATTACAAATTACATTTTATATACACCTATGAAGAAGATCCTACTTTTCTGTATTAGAAACCTACCATATAGAACTACACACAGATAACTTACTTTAGAAAGAATTGTGTCCAAAGAGGATTTATTTCTGACATAAAAGTGTGCAAACAGACTGCTTCCCATTTTTTTCTCTAAATCACATCTTCCTTTTAAAAAGAAAGTAATAAAAATAGTTGACACTATTGAGGGATATCTGCATATCAGAATTTTCCCAACTTCTTTGTTGCAATATTTAGTGTATGTGTGTGTTATTTACTAGCAAGATTTCCCTTGCATTTTAATGCATGCTGACTCATTTGAATTCATTTAAATATAGTATTACTGATTTACATTCAAGGATGATTTTACATTGTTATTTATAAAAGTAAAAAATTGTAAACAACTTAAATATCCACAATAGCAGTTTGTTTAAATAAATTATTGTGCATTTATATTATGGGATGTTATGAAGGCATCAAAAATGGGATTTCAAAGAGTTATTAATGGCCAATAAAAAAATGGAAAACAAAATTGTATCTACAGCATGACTATCACTTTAAGAACATGAGTGACTTCCAGGTTGTTAAATCCAACTATTAACCATCAGCCATCATTGTACTTGACCTACCTGGAGCATTTGAGTGTAGATCACTATCACTCTCTCCTTCTTTAAATACTGTCTTCACTTGGTTTCTGGGACAGCACTCCCTCTTGCATCCTTCCTAACTTCTCTTTGTTTCCTCATTCCCACTCATCTTCTGTGGGCCTATAAATGTTGGCATAACCCAGGACTCAATCCAATTTTCTCTACCCTTCCCCATCTATACCTTCCTCATCCAGTTTCAGGACATTAAGTCCCAAACATACATCTTCAGCTTGAGTATCTCCCCTGAACTCCAGTCTGCTCAGGAATTCCACCTGCTTGTCAATTAAGTGCACCATACTGAACTTACACAAGATAAACTTCTGGTTCTTTCCTTTACAAACATTCTTTCAACAATCTTCACTGTTTCAGAAAATGGCAAGTCTGTCTGACTACAGTTGCTCAGGCCAAAAGTCATACCATTATCCTGGGCTCCTCTCTTTGACATCTCACATTTTATTTACCCAGGGAGTGAGAGAGCTGCTGTAATTGCCTTTGGCCTGTACATCATAGAGGGGTGATTCTCCTGAAAAATGAAGGACTGAGTTTCTCAGTGCAGCTGTAGAAGGCTTAGAACCTAACAATGGTTGGCCTGATAGTGAGGGAAGGAGATAATGCCCCATTGAATTCAAATTTTAGAATAGATTTCTTCCTCCTCTTAATCCATATTCGTATGTCTCCCATTGTTTCAATTCAAAACTTCAGATTTTTTTTCATTTGTCAAATGGGCATAATAATTGTCTGGGCCTCATATTGTCTTCTTATGTGGATGATTTTTTTTTAAAGTAGATAAGGTGCTAATTAATATATTAGTGTTTTATATTATAAAATAAAGAGCATAAAGCTTTATTATGTGAACCTTTTTTTTTTTCTTGAGACGGAATCTTGCTCTGTTGCCCAGGCTGCAGTGGGGTAATCTTGGCTCACTGTAACCTCCGCCTCCTGGGTTCAAGCGATTCTGCTGCTTCAGCCTCCTGAGTAGCTGGGATTACAGGCGTGTGCCACCATGCCCAGCTAATTTTTTATATTTTTAGTTGAGATGGGATTTCACCATGTTGGCCAGGCTGGTCTCAAACTCCTGACCTCATGATCTGCCCGCCTCGGCCTCCCAAAGTGTAAACCTTTAATAAAATATTAACTATTACTTATCTGTTACTTATTTTTATCTCTGGTGATACAAATACATCCTCTTTATAATAGAGATACTTACATAAATTGATTACTACTGAGTGAAGCATTTTAGAGATATGAGAAGTTTAGCAAAAGCTTTGTTCTGAAGCTGCTTGTGATATGAGTCAGTGGAGTTTTTAATGGACACTATTAAAAAATTTCTTGTTTGAATAATTTAAAAAAATTATGTTTCAGTTTTTGTCTATTTTCTTGCCAGTTTATATCAGGATGGTTATCTGCCTCAATTTTTTTCTTTAAATATTTTAAAATGTGGAGTCCTCTCTTCTGTTACACAGTACCGTTTCATATTATCCCAAGTGTGCATTCAATTTATATATACACCATGCTATTCTACTGGGGAAAATATGGTCCTTCATCTAAAAGCCTAACATAAATTTGACACACTTTCATGAAACGTGAAATGGTTGAGACTTCTAATCCTAAATTATTTTCTAAATGTTCATTTATATTAAAAGCCTCAGTAGGCATATGTACTCCAAATGTTAATATCCTAGGGGATTACTTACAATGGTCATTTGGACATAGCTACAAAGGAGACTATGAAAAATTTATCAGAGTTGGAATGGGGCTTGATAAGTCATCTTGGCAGAAACAGTCCTATATTGTTCCAGGCAGATGGGTAGTCACTCTTATTGCTTTTAAAGATATTTGAGGAAAAAAGGTTATGTGACCAATTAGTATCTTATTTTGGTATTTAATAATCATAGCTGTGAGGAAATCTTTCCTTAATCTTTCTTTATAGGTGTTACCATTTAAGCCTTCCTTTCCCCCTCCCCCAACCCACCTTTTTATTATGTGCTTGGTAGAGGACACCTGGCCTATAAAATAACCTTTTGCACTTATTTTTGAGTTGTCTCCTAATCTTTCATTTTTTAAGCTAATGTTCTTAAAATTCAACTTAACCATTTTGTGGCATTTTTAAAAAGGCAATCAAATGCTTTATATATTTTAATATGACTTCAGAACTGAGATTATTAGAACTGCCCTTCTCCCCTCCCGTCCTGTCCCTTCCCCTCACCCTCCCCTCCTCTCTCCTCTTCTCTCCCTTTTTTTTCCTCTCTCTCTTATTTCCTTTCTTCCACTAATTCTATCATTCAACAAATACTTTTTCTAAACCTACCCAGATCTGCCACTATGCTACGTATTGTGAATGCAATGGGGAACAAGATACATGCGGTCCATTTTCAGATGGAGTTCACAGACAAGTGCAGTTCTGTCCCTCATTTAGGATAATGTGCAACAGTTGCCTGTCTTTGTTTGCCAATGTCAAAGACCAGCCTATCACAAAATCCTAATCATACAATTTTTTAAAAAGGGATGAGTCCATCTAGGTGTTCATTAGCATCATAACATTAAACTTGAAAGTTCTACATTTTGTTCAACATCACTTTACTGCAAGCCAAATAAGAGCCACAGAGGAATTCCATTCAGGAATGAAGGGGGAGACCTACACAGGCAATCTTAGAAGGGGTTTACGAACGAGGTCCCCCACCACCACCCCCCACCCCCGCCAAAAGTGAATGTCTTGCCAAAGAAAAAGTAGTCATTCTAAAATGATTGTATTCCAGTACCCAGGGGAAAATGTGCAGTGCCTTTGAGAATGGGTGGAGGGTGATAGTAAATCAGGAAACTGGCAGTTATATTTAAGGATTAAGCTAACAATGAGAATATTTGACATTATTGGTGCTAATGTTTCTTTTTTTTCCTTAAATTTTTGCGTAGTTTTCCTCTGTATAAACAGTGTCTCAAAGGGACATTATTCCTAACTGGAGTAGAATATTGGGAAAGCAGTAGAGGGGAATTATGGGAAATGGGCCTCCACCAAAAGACAAAGCTGTAGTATTTTAACTCTTCACTAAACTATGCCAGAATTTAAAGAAACATTGGCACCAATAATGTCAAATATTCTCATTCTGGGCTGCTACAGCCACTACCACCATCATTACTAACAACTCACAAGCTACTGATAGGAAAACACTAATAAAAGTCATTAGAATTATAACAAACACTGATGCCAAATAACAACATGCAGCAATAATCCTAGCCACATGTACCGAGTACTCACTATGTGCCAGACACTGTAGCAAAGACTTTAACATACATTATCTCATTGGGTCATCACAACATATCCACATGGTAGAAAACTATTAATGTCTCCGTCTTACAGATGAGGAAATAAAGCCATGGAAAAATCATATAATTTTCCTTAGGTTACACAGTTTGTAAGTGGTGGAGTTATTCAAACACAGATCTGTCTATTTGCATAGAAAACAATCATAACCACGAAGCTATGGTTCCTCAGAATCTCTGACCTTTTACCTCACTCACGAACCCTCATTTCAAGCTGTTCATCGATCAGAATTCATTATTTTTCCCAAGTCCAGCACATACACAGTTGGCAACTGAAGACAGGATAAGAGACTTACTAATAAAAGCTTTCAACATAGTGCTTACTTAAAATACAGAGACCACTCAAGATTAAAATTCAGGCATTCAAAGAATGGTGATTCATTTTGCAGCTGCAACTGCTGACTATTAACTGATTAACTCCTCTCACTATTGACTGTTTACCCTATTTTAAGGTTGCAGAAATATCCAGTTAATCCCACTGTTATCAATTGTGTAGACATTAGATTTACATATAATCATAGCTCAAAATCATGCTTGTGGCTGTAATAAGTGGTTGCATTCTTTTATCAGTAGATTTAGTTTCCTAGTGGCCAGTAATTTTGAACTCTCAATGTGTGCTGTGATTGAAATTAAATATTCATTATCATCTTTTGAAGTTTACATTGGAAAGTACTTCAAAAACTATCAGTACGTCAAATTATAATGTATTGTATCTCTTTTTAAAAACCTGATAGTGGTAGTCCTTTGTGAATTTTGCTCTTTACAATTCTTTCATCAGTGCAGATGTTAGCAACTCACATGGGACATCTAAAAAATGCCTTCTCATAAAAGCTGTGGAAGAAAGTGAACCATAAATCATGCACTTTGAATATGGGGAGAGTGTCTTGCTATGGTTAGTACAGTTGCTCAAGAACAAATGATTGCAAAAGGAAAGGTTTAATACTTTATTAGCATTACCCTATCATAACACATTTTTATTGATTTGTTTACAGCTGATTGGATTCCTTCTTTTTGGAGTATCATTTAGGATTCACTGTTTTCTATTTTTCAATAGCTTTTTTTAATTACCAGGAAAAATATTCAAAGAAAATTATTATATTCATTGTGTGTGTGTGTGCGCGCGCGCGCGTGTGTGTGTCTTTGGGACAGGTGTGCCCTCAAATGACATATTCGCATTTATTACATTTTATATTTCATCTCTTGTAGCTCTTGGGCTTGACTGATGCAATAAACATGTATAATTATTCTTTCATGCAACTTGGCCATTGGCAGTGATTTTCATAGCAGTAATTTAACTGCTGAGGCTGCAAGTCAAGATTCATGAGTTTTATTAGGATGCTGAACCTTAAAAGCTTATGGTTGACGATGTTATTGACTCTGCATTTCCTCTGTAGTGAAGAGAAAACTGGAAGTGCAGCACTTTTTAATATAGTTCACATGTGGGTGGCTATAAGCTATGAGCTGGAAATTCTGTCAGAGCTCAGTAAGTGACCAACCCTGTTACCTCCACTCTGCCACTTCAGTGGTTGAGCATTTTAGTTGCTTCAGAATGCTTTAGTCTTTCACTTTGAAAACATAAACTTACAGACTTACTTTGTTTTCTGACTTTTTGGTGTTTTAGAATATTCACCCTTTTCCAATTTCTAGACATGCGTTGCATGAAATTTTGTCCACCGTTTTATTATGAAAATGTTTCAAAGACAGGAAAGTTGAAAAACAGTTGGAAAAAACACATCTTTTGCCTTAATGTATCAATTGTTACCATCGTTTCTGACTTATTTTCTCTTCTTATATATAGATATAAATGTATAGATTTTATTTATTTTTAAATTCTTATTTTTTTAATTTTTGCTCATTTGTTTTATTTTTCCTGAGTCATTTGAAAGAAAGTTGCTAAGTTATAGATGTTATATTTTATTCCTTAGTACTTCAGCATGCATTACCTAAAAATAAGGATATTCTGTTTTATAATCAAAATACATTATTACATCTAAGATAGGTAATGATAAATGCACACTGTCATCTAACATAAAGTCTGTATTTCAATTTTCTCAGTTGCCTTGAAAATTCTTAGTTTTAGTTTTCTTTTTAATTCAGGATCCAGTTAAAATCTACTCATTATATTAGGTTGTTATGTCTTTTTAGTTTAATCTAAAGTTTCCTTCCACCATTTCTTCCTGGCTCTGCTTTTTTTGTTATTTGTGACCTTGACTTTTTTGAAGAGTTCAGGTCAGTAGAATATATATGAAGGTCTGGATTTGTCTCACTGTTTCCTTATTAAATTCAGGTTAAAGCAGTGGTTCTCAAACTTGAGGGTATTTCAGAACCATCTAGAGGGATTGTTAAACATAGATGTCTTGGCCCCACCCCCAGAGTTTCTGGGGTCTGTATTGGAACCCAGTCATTTGAATTTCTAACAAGTTCACAGGTAACACCCATGCTGCTGTCTCAGGACTACACTTTGAGAATCACTGGGTTTAACATTTTTCACATAGATAACATGTGCATTCCTTATTGCATTACATCAAGGACACGTGGTGGCATCTGGTTTTACTATTAGCGACAAGTTTGATCATTTGGTTGACATAGTGACTGCTAGATCTCTCCATTGTAAACGTTCATTTTTTCTCCTTTGTAATTAATAAGTTATCTGTGGGGTTTATTCTCTGATATTAATAAATAATCTTTAGGGGGAAGGTGATATAAACTTCTGTTCCTTAACAACCAGGTTTTAACATCCAGTGATGATCCTTGCCTGAATTAATTGTCATTATTCTTTAAAAAACTTTTTTTTGTTATTATTCCTTCTTCTCTCCCACCCTCTCCTCTCTCTGCCTTGAATCCTCCCTTTTCTGTCTCCCACACTTTCTTCCCTCCTCTTCTCTCTCTCTCTCTCCTTCCCTTCCTCGCTTTCTCCAACACACATGCACACAGTTTTTCTTTCTCATGCACACTCACAAACACACAGCGTCTCCGCTACTTCTCTTTCTCTTCCTCTACCTCTCCTCCTTTCCTTCTCTTTAGCTCCCAGTGTTATGATTTATTACCATTGCTATTCTTTTTGAAGCTTCCACATTCCTTTTTTTTTTTTTTTAATTGAGAACCTCTCCTGTGTCCTTTTGAGATGATGCCATAGCTATTGTTAAGCACTTACTGGCTTTCTGGCAAAAGGTATTCAAATCTTACATTGTTCTTTTTCTGCCCTAGATCTGGAATCAACCATTTCTTTTGGTTGGTTTCTTTTAATAGGGAATGTTATTTAGAAGCCAATATCTGGGTTTTCGAGGTTTTTGTTGCTATTTGGAATGTCATTGCTACTAAGACAGACCATAGATTTAATTTTTTAAGAAGTAATGAGCTCATGCTGACATACTCCAGTTCAAATGCAGCACCACAGGTTTCTTCATCACCTCCTCCTAGATCCTGTTGGCATCCACATTTATCTACATTGAGAACCCTGATACTTAAAAAAATAAAAATATCCACTCTCTCTCTCTCTCTCTCTCTCTAATTTGCTCCAATACATACAAAATAGATTCAGAATTACAGCAGTAATACTTCAACCAACAATAACAAAACTACTGAGAAAATTAGATTTTCTTACAAATATTGTCCTTTGAATTTAGTAGAGTGTGTACAGTCTGAGTGCTGTATGCAAGAGTTCCTTTAATTATCATTTTTTGTTTGTGTTATCAACTTGATATAGAGTGTATTTCAATTGTTTCTTTTTTATTCCCTTTTAGGGTTTGCTTTTTCCAACTATTTTAATTTAATTTTTGAATATGTAAATTATTTCCATAGTCAAAGTTAAAACTACATAAAAATGGAAAAGTTTTCTTTCTATTTGTATTTACTAGTTTCAGGTTTATTTTCTAGTGCTTCTTTTTGATAAAAGTAAATTAAAATAGAAACATTTACCCCTATTTATTATACAAAAGAGGCATATTATTCATTACACATTCTTTGGCACCTTTTTTTTAAAAATAAAACCAATAAGACAAAATTATATCCTGGGAATCACCCTAGTATCAACTCATAAAGATCTTCCTTCTTTTTTCTCACAGGTACATATAACCCATTGTGCATGCACTATAGGCAATTTACCCAGTCTCCTAGGGATGGACATTTAGCTTGTTCCCAAAGTTTTGCTGTTATAAGTAATGTAAGTAGCCTAGCTGTCTTGATTCTGGATCTCTCATGAGTTTGAAATGAAGCTATGGGCCAGCTTTCATAAGGTTTAGTTGAGGCTGGAAAATCTACTTCCTAGCTCACTCACGTGGTTACTGGCAGACTTTTGTTTCTTGCTGTTTAGACTTCTCCATAGGCTACCTTAGTATCCTCAAGACATGGCAGTTGGCTTCCCTCGTCCCATGGCTGCTTTCTGACATGGTAGCTATCTTCCTGTAGAATATGATGAGAGAGAAAGCATATTCATCCACCTATCTCCATATCCAAGACAAAAACCATAGTCATTTTATAACCTAATATTACCAGTGACATCCAGTCCTGTCTGCTATATTTTATTAAACTTGAAGTGAGTCACCACATCCAGCCCATACCATAGTCAAGGGAAGGGGAGGGAATAATCTCTACCTGTTGAAAAGAGAAGTGTCAAAAAGGTGTGAACATATCTTGAAAACCGCCACATTGTCTTATTCACAGACCTCAAGCTCACAACATTTGTTCTATGTATGATAGCACCTGTGCTAGATGCTGTTACAAATATATTATCTCACTGGAGTCCTAACAACCATCTTGTACTTGCTCTAGAGTAGAACTGCACATCCATTGAATTGCAACTTTGTAGTTCTAATGATGGTTCCAGGTTATGAATCTATTTGTATAATTATATTCAATATTAAAAAATTTTTGAGTAGTTTGTCTTACATCTCTCTGTTTTTCAGTGACTTAGCTTTTGTTTAAGTGTCTGGAGGACAATGATTTATTTTTATTTTTATTTCTATTTTTTATTTTTGAGACACAGTTTCACTTTGTCATGCAAACTGGAATGCAGTGGTGCAATCTCAGCTCACTGCAACCTCTGCCTCCCATGTTCAAGTGATTCTCCTGCCTCAGCCTCCCAAGTAGCTGGGATTACAGGCATGCACCACCATAACCAGCTAGTTTTTGTATTTTTGGTAGATGCGGGGTTTCACTGTGTTGGCCAGGCTGGTCTCAAACTCCTGACCTCAAGTAATCCTCCCGCCTTGGCCTTCCAAAGTGCTGGGATTACAGGCATGAGCCACCACACCTGACCAGGACAATGATTTTAAAAGAAAGCTTGTTTGGGATTGGGACATGGGTAGTGATAGATTAAAAAAGATTGGCTACAAATTGATTGATGAAGCTGGATGCTGGGCCTGTACCTGGGAAATCACTGTGGTATTTCATCTACTTTTATGTATTTGTTTAAAGTTTGCCTATATGCAAAAGATAAAAGAAAAAGAAAAAAAAAAACAACTTCTCTCTCCCTATATTTTCATTTTTTGTTTTTAAAGATTTATTGTGATCAGAGAATATGTGTTTTTGATCATTGGGAAAAAACAGACTTGTTGTTCTTCTGAGAACTATCAGGTTTTCTGGGTCATCAGGAAGAACCTCAGGTTCCTAATGTGTAGCCCTTCTTCTGTGATAGGATTCCAAAACTTTATAAGAATCACCTGTAGAGCATGCTAAAATGTCCCAGTGCCCAATACCAGCCTGTTTTAGTCTGCTTTGTATTGCTATAACAAAATACCTGAGGCTAGGTAATTTATAAAGAAAAGAGGTTTATTTGGCTTATGATTCTGTTGGCTGAAAAGCCCAAGACTGGACAGCTACATCTGGTGAGGGCCTCATGCTACTTCCACTCACGGTGGAAAGTGAAAGAGGAGCAGCCCTGTGCAAAGGGATCACGTAGAGAGTGAGGATGCATGAGAGAGAAAGCAAGAGAGAGAAACCTAGGAAGCCATGCTCTTTTTAACAACCTACTCTCTGCTCTTCAGGAAATAATCTGTTCCCCCTCCTCACTTCCCCCTCCCCACCCCGGAGAACCCTACCCCACCTCTGCTAAAGGACATTCAACCCTACCCCACCTCTGCTAAAGGGCATTAATCTATTCACAAGGGATCTGCCCAAATGACCGAAATGCTTCCTCCTTACACTGCCACATTGGGGATCAAATTTCAACATGAGTTTTGGTAGAGACAAACCATATTCAAACTATAGGTCAGCCATTATAGTTTAGAATATTTGGATAGAATAAAGAAATCTGCATTTTACACAAGTACCCCTGGGTGTTTCTGATTTCAGTGACAGATGGACCCTAATTCGGTATATCTTGTATGGATTTGTAGCAAGGACACCCTTACAAGTAAGGCAGAACAATGGATACAAAGATGAATGTGATGTTCCTATATTATGCTCCATTTCCTCCAGAAACTTGTAAACTAATAGAGGAGACAGATATGCAATAAGTGTTATAATAGGAGTAAACAGAATTGGGCTGTTTCCATATTGTTATACCAGGACTCAACAGGGGGTGAAGATCATATGGAGCAAATTTCTTGTCTAGATGAGCACAATAAGAGAGAGCTTTGGAAATATAGAGAAATATAATTGTTTGCTTCTCTAAAGAATCAAATGTTTCAAGCTAGTCTTGGCAAGTGCTGAAAATTGTTCATTTTATAGATGATGTCTGATGAGTACCAGGGTTTTAGGTTATGGATTAAAAAGGAATCCACATGCTTTGAATACAAAATGTGCAAATGACGAAGATATTTTAAGAACTAACACATTGCAGTTCAGAAGATCAGCTCACTTAAATGTATCCGTAGACCTTAGGGGAGCTCAGGGGTTGCAATGGGCAGTCATTATCTTAATTTTTCCAATCTGTTCAGGAATACTGAGAGAGGGTTTAAGAATCCAGACTATTGAGAATTCAGGTGTTACCATTTGGCCACCTCATTGTTCAAGTAAAATCGATTTTGTGAATAAGATTGTATACTACTCTTTGCATTGCTGTGGAAGGCATAGTGTTTGGGGAGAGAACTAACAGTTAATTGAATGTCTAATGTGAAATATTTTCCTCACGACTAAATTATGAGATATAGGTAGTATCACCATTTTGATGATGGGGACACAGATAATGACTAAATGATTAAAGGTAATGACTTTTACAGCTAATTCATAATTATTGATCATGTATATATTCCCAGGTAATCAAATCAGTTTCCTTTTGGTATGGAGTTAAATTAGTATTGTTGATATTAACCTTTTCTAATAATAAGCAAGAGGAAGCTTCTAGTTCAGTAGTATCAAAATAATAATAGCTGGCTTACATTAAGCACTTATGAATTAGGTACGGTGTTTAGTGTACATATATACACACACACACATATAGAGATATATACATACCCATATATATACATATATAGATAGATATACACACATCATATATCCCACCTAAATTAAAACAATAATCTCATTACCTAGATGGCTGTTTATTTAGGATAAGGGAAAGCAAATCCAATTTATTCAATTGCTAGACCAAGTCACACAACTATTGCATATCTCCTACTACTACATTACTTGCGAATAATCTCTTAAAGGAGTAAGATCAGAGGAGAAATAAAACAACCAAGCCAAACTTTTTGGAGAGGATGATTATTTAAAATGAGTCTTTGGATTAAACACTAATGATTGAAAGTTATTAGGTTATTAGTTTTGCCATTAAAATGGCAAAAAGTACAATTACTTCTGCATCAACCTAATATATTTCTATTTTCAGAGAGTTGTCAATGTCAAATAGCATGATTTGCTTGCCTTAGTTTGTATGTGCAATTTTAAAAAATGGTTTTTGTCTTGAGTAAAATAAAACAAGGGTATAAAAGTTGAAATGCAACTAAAAAATCCAGGCGATTAGAGAAACATTCACAACCCCATCCCGTGTTCCTAAACAGGAGTCCAGAACTGACTCCAATTTAGTCCAAAATCATTGAAGAGGAAAGTTTACTTCTAGTTTGGAAAATACAGATCCTTCAAATGCAGATGAGTTCATTTAGCTGGAACAAATTAGATCTTTTGTCTTAATCTCAGTGTTCTAAATGAGTCATATGGCTCTCCTGAATACCTCCTGTGGAATTAGTGTAGGAGATGATTTGTCAGTGAAATAATGAATCAGTGACCTCCTATTCAGACTATACCAGGAACTAACTTATAACTAAATTATTTGAGAATAAGCCCTCAAATTTTACGTCTTGTTATTCAGAACTTCTGTTTGGTTCATTGACATAAATGGCTGCTTAGTAAACACTGTTAAAATTGTATACTAACTAGAGGCAGAGCTTTGTTCTCATTAAATCTTTACAGGTTGACTATAAAGGCTACCTGTGACCATACATTCTTAGAATTCTTTCTCCAAGCCTCACCTGCCAGTAGAAGAATTTTTAAATACCTGCATAGTTTATAAGTATATGCAAAAAGTATTGCTTACCCTCTTTTATCTGTTTGACACTTGTCTTTAGACTGCAGTATACGCTTCTTGCTTGTCTGCCTATTTCTTATATGTGCTTCTTGGAATTTCAGCCGGATGATAAGTGGGGCCCACTGCTGGGGCACAAGCATATGAAGACAGATGTGCTGGGTCAGGGCTGGCAGAAGTTGATTGCCCAGGTGGTAGGCTAGGGAGAAGCACTGAAAAGCTTCTTGAGAAATAGCTCAGGCAGTGTTCACCTCTGGGGTTCACTTCTATCTGGTTACTGTGGGGATGGTCCAAAGAAGTCTATTAAAAGAATGGCTGAGAAACATCCCAAGATGAGGGAGAGGAGAGGGGGAGAATGTATCCTGTGCCTCACCCCATCCCTGCAAAAAAAAAAAAAAAAAAAAAGGAAAAAAGAAAGCCAGATCTGATAAAGTACTCACAATAACAAATATTTTTTGTAAGAACTTCTAACATATTAGCTGTTACGATCACAGGCCTGAATCTGGGGCAGGTTGTTTGGAGGGAGCTGGGGGAGGAAGAACTATAAAGAAAAGCTCGGAAGCCATTTTCACTAAATTTTGAAACTCACTGGAACTGAGAAATTCTGCTTTAAAACCTTCAAACAGTGTTAAACAAATGGGAAGCTTTGCACCCTAAGAGATCAAGACAATCACTAGCAGAGAAATGCCATGCCTACCTAAGTAAGGAAGGTAGAGAATACTGTGTTGGGCAGAGCAGTAGAGAGTGGGGAAATGTCTAGCTGCTACTGCCATACTTTGTGAGCAACAATGGACTCCTCCACGTGCATAACACTTTTACTTTTAATCACTTCAGCACTCATCTTCTAAGACTAAGGACATTCCCCTGAATAAGCACACTACCATTGTCAAAGTTGAGAAAAATTATAATAATTCCATAATTGCGTTTCATATTTTATCTATAATCAGATTTTCCCACTTCTCTCAAAATGTCTTCCATAGCAGTTTTGTTCCCTGAACCAAGATCTAATCAAAGTCCTTGAGTTGTTTTAGTTTGTTCTTTCTATATAATTTTTAGTTTATAATTTTGGAATAATTTTAGACTTAGAAAAAGATTTACAAAGAATTCCTATACATCTTTCTCCCAGATTCCCCAAATGTCAACACTTTACCGCATTTGTTTTTATCAATCTCTCTACATATATACACACATTAGTCTTTCTTTTTGAACTGTTCAAGAGTAATTTGTAGAAGTGACACCTCATATCTTTATATATACTCCATTGTGTATCTTCTTAAAACAAGGACATTTTCATAAATAACCGTGCATAGGACAATTATCAAAATCAGGAAATTAACATAAATACAATATTATTACCTAGTATACAGACATTATTCAAATTTTGCCAATTGTCTCAGTAATGCCCTTTATAACAACAGAAAAAAATATTTTTTCTGCTTCAGGAGCACATGTTATGTTTAGTTGTTTCTTTGATTTTCTTTAATCTGGAGCTATTCCTTGGTCTTTCTTTTTCTTTCATGACCCTTGTGTCTTTGAAAAGTTGAAGAATACCAGACAGTTTTAATCCAAAGTGGCCCTTGATTTGGATTTGTCTGATGTTTCCTCACAATTAGATTCAGGCTTTACATTTTTGAACCAGATGTTAAATTGTGTCCTTCTCAGTACTTTATGTTAAGGAGACACATAATGTTGATATATACCATCACTGGTGATGTTAACTTGGTGATGTTAACTGGTGATGATCACTTGGTCTAGGTGGTTTGTCAGATTTCTTCATTCTTAGGATACTATTTTTCCCTTTGTAATTAATAAGTAATTTGTTGGGAGATAGTTTGAAACTATGTAAACATCCTGTTTCTCAACAAACTTTCACCTACTGGTTTTTAGCATCCATTGATTCTTGTCTGAATCATATCCAGATAAGTTTTATGCTCTTGACTAGGACTTTCTCTTGACTAGGACTTCTTTTTTTTCTCTTCAATAACCTCTTGAACACTTTTTTTATAAATCTACTTTACTCAAAGTTTTTTTTTTTTTCGCCCCCCAAAATTATAGCTAGTTGGCACAAACTTTTTTTATGGTATATTCGGAGACCAGGTGTTATTGTGTCTCTTCCTCCTCACACCTTCCCTTTGGACAGGTGCTTCTTTTCTCCCAGAACTTTTATTGGCTTAAGCCATCAGTTTGTTATGTAAGATATTTCTGCTTTGTCCTAGTTTTTCTCCTGCTTGTTCCTGGTTTTAAACAAAAATCTTTTCTTTGTAATGACCACATCCTCCAATCCATCCATTTCTTTATCTTAAGTTTAGGCCTTTGACAACTCTCTTGTTCAAAGACTTTCCCATTTTTGTTGTTGTTTTAAATCATGGTTCCAAATCTGTTATTTGCTTTACTTATCCTCCCTTTTTGTATCTCTCCCCATTTAGCTTTTGAAAATCACCTTCATCAAGCTCTTATTTATTTATATTTATGTATTTATGTATTTGGATCAACCTACTAACCAAAATCAAGGCATTATAAATCTTTCAGTGAGGGCTACTGTAATTTGAAGCCTGCTTTCCAGTGGTTGCCATCTTCTTTTGTCTTAAATGTTAAACTTAGAATTATAAAAATTAGAATAAGCAAATTCTGCACTGTTTCTCTCTACCCCTCTGCTTCCAGGAAACTGATTTGTGTTCTTTATCTGTATTACTTTTAAGTTGTGTTTCTGTAATATTTTCAACAATTTCCATTTGTCTTCCAAAACAACTTCGAACTCATTTTTAAAAATTAATTTATTCATTTTCATTTACCTCAGACTCCATATCTGACCCCACCTCTGATGCTACTAGCAATCAGGTTCATTCTTACTGGGACTCATTACATAATGTGTTCATTTTTCTCTTTTCTTTCATTTTCATTTTAATATATTTCCCGGGGTAACAATATATTCCATTAGAGATTCTCAAACTTTAGTGTGCCTATCCTTTCCTCCCTTTTATAATGTCCTACTCTTTGGCCATCTCCATAGCTATGTTTATTTTGTCACAAAAGTTCCACATAGTATTCCTCATAAGAAAGACTAAGTAGATTATAGTTCTCAAACTTGAAACTTTCTCTGACTGCATATCATAGGAAGATGCTCTTAAACTCTATCTATTAATATCATTTCTTGAGCCGTATAGCATGTATTTGCCTATCCTAGCTTTAACTTTTCTCCTCTATGAAATCAGGTGTTCTTTAGAAGGAATGCTGTGTGTTGTCTGTTGCATGTGGGGAAGGGATGGAGAACATGGCCACAGATAGATTCTGAAGTCTTAGAAATTGTGTGCAGATTTTTGTGCATTTCTCTTGAGAGAGAGCTTATAGTTTCATCAAATTCTTAAGAGCATCCTGCCTCCCTTTCTCCAATTCTGGTTCAAGTTCATATCCTGCAGTCCAGAAGCTAACCAGGCTAGTTTTTCTGCATTTCGGTGTCTGAAGAAGTAAAGCATCCGGCCACTGCTTCTTCCTTCTGCTATGCCATTCCTCAAGTAGGCACTGGGCTTAGCATTTGCCAGGTTAATGAAATTCTAAATAGTTCTCTTGGAAATTTTTGGTTCTTTTCCCATAATATAATCCCCCAAGGGAATCCAGTTTTACAACTTGAAGATCTTATCAGTTCCTTAATTCCTGGGGTTTTAATTGCTGACTTGGGTTCATACAGTCTTGTCTATAGCCACTCTGTCTGTTGGGTAATTGCTCTCTACCTTTCATAGATAGGTAATTTCAAATTGTTTTCCCTTACAAGTGTGTTTCTGGGGTACTTCTCCCCTTCCAGAAGCTACAAAAATGTTCTCTCCCCTCTTCCTTCTGTCCCCTTTGCCTTCTGCAACCCATATGGAAGGCAAAACAGACAAGTTAAAAATGTTTGTCTTATTTCCCTTTTTGTCTTCTGCATCCCCAACCACGACTTTTTTAAGCTGTCTTCCTCTATCCTGCCCCAGTTTTTCAAATATGTTCTGTCTTTTTTTCTTTCAAAATTCCCACTTGAAGCCGACACCTGACACTCACCAAAATCCTGAAACAAAAGAAAAAATGCTGAGATGCATATTCCTAAATTCTCTCATTTCCAGTCTTACTGCCTTTAACCACGGATTCCTTGTCACTTGGGCTTTGCCCTAGCTAAACCAAAACCAAGTTTCCATATCCCTTCTATTTCTCATCCCATTCCTGCCCCACTCTTCTTTACTCATTCCTATGCCGCCCTCCTCTCAATACACTGCTCTTTCTCATTTCCATTTCTATATTCTCTCCTTCTCCGCAAGTTTTCCTCCCCTCTCATCCCCTACTGGTAGCCCTTTTTGATTTCTTTTCAGTATGTTCCACTCACTTAAATGGAGATTATTTACTTTGACATAATCCTTGTGAGGTAATGAGAGCAGATATATTATATACACTTTTTTACAAAGATAATATCTGAAGCTTGCAAAGTTTAATCTACTTGTCTAACATAATGTAACCATCTGCCATAAGAGTTATAGACCCAAAGCCTCCTTGTCATACTTGGTTTACCTAATGATCCCCCTTCCCTCTTGCAGCTAAAGATGGAGATAACAAATGGACTCTATTGACTATTTTTCTCAAGTCATATCAACATCTGTGTGTACCTTTCTCAGAAAGATAACTTTCATATTTTTGCAACAAGTAAAACATGCAATGCTTGGAAAGTCCCTGTACAAAAATCTTTGTCCAGAAGTTGTACCAGTTTATTATTTAACATTGCTTCTTAAAAAAAGAGTGGGATGTTTTAACATATCTAAAATTAGGTAATGGAAATAGGATTTGCTGTCATCACTAGGAATTACATCTGTTGTAGGAGAGGTTATAAAAAATATATAGGACATCTTTCCCCTTCAAAGTAGTTGCTGAATTAGAGGCAAATCTAAGTGTCAAACCTGTAAAAATTTGGGGAAGGATGCCAAGACTTTTTCAGACATAGGAAGGAAGTGGCAGTAGTTGAATGTTGTTAATAATTCTCCTGAGTAAAGAATATAAGGACCTCAGAGTAACCTGTGGCTGCTTTCTTGGTGTCCTGAAATTTCTGCTTAACTGTTTAATTTAATAGAACCAAAACTGAAGTCCGGTCTAGAAAAAGGGTTCACCACTAAATTTGATAGGCACCTGTCAGAGTTGCTTCCAAATCACACAATTAGTGAACATTGGTACCACAACTTGGCCAAGGTCTCTAGGCCCAACTCTAATGCTCTTCTGATATATCTCCACCACACTGGTAATATTACTCCTTGAAAATAGTTCCTCCGCCAGGCTGGTTTTTGAATATGTACCAATCATATTCAGAAAGACTTAACACGTAATTTCTGAATAATCTTGAGTCACCTTAGAAACAATGCAATGAATATTTTCTAAAAGTAAGTAGAGGTTCAAATAAATACTTTAATGAAATGAAAAGAAAATATTAAATATGGTTCCATTACATTACAGAATCTTTTATTAATTTTATTCACTCACATTTAGGCTCTTTTCTTACTCTTTTGTTCCCCATTGGCCCAGAAGAGAGACTTGTTCATGACATGACTGAAGAAAATGTCTTACTGAAGGGGTAGGTGAACAAATATTCCATTTATATGCTGATTATTAAGGAAGTGAAAGCCACTAAGCTTTTTCATATTTTCACCATTTTACAAACAGTATGTAACATTTTCCCATGTAACTGCCTATTGTGGAACTTTCTCTCCTCTGAAGCTAATTACAGTGCTGTTCAAAATCTGAATATCTTCAACTCTTGCTTTCCTTGTTCTTTTCAAAATCTGTCATTGTCAATGCATGTGTTTTAACAGAATCCATATGTTTCTTATTTTTATTACCTTATTTGTGTGTGTGTGTCTACTGCGGGTATCATGCATGGCTCTTGGCATATATATCATGACAGAGGATAATCAGCTTTCTTTTACTTTAATTTTAGAGCCAGGATTTAAGACATCATCATTTGAATGTCTTCCAGTGTTCTCCATTTTGTTTATGGTCTACCAATGTTCAGGATTGTTCAGGAATGTTTTTATAACCCAGTCGTCAGCAGTGGTAGAAAGCACCACTGACAGATGCAGCTCTGAATGACTTTACATCCCCCATCATATATAAAGAAACAATCACAGTAGTTGAGATTTGTGCCTCTTAAACTGTTTACCTTACAGTGAAAAAGGAAAGAGAGGCAGAAGAAGAGAGATAAATGGAAGGGAAACTGTATTATCCTACAATTTTAAAAAGCCCCTAAATTCATAGATCTATCCCTGCAACAATGTAATACAGCAATCTTGAGCTGGTTTATAAAATGACAAGAACAAATAGATCACTCATCTTTTTAAAAGTAAATGCTCAGGAAAAAAAATGAGAAACTTTCAAATTAGAAAATTATCTAGGAGAGGGCAATTTGCTGAGTGTTTTTTTTTTTAAATCACAATAATTGATGTCCTATTGTAGCTATTCATTAACCAATAGCTGATGCTCAACTTACATGCTTCCCTCTGTTCTTATATATGATTTCTGTCATCAGAAGATGACCTGTATGAGATGGGGAAAAACAAGATTATAATCTGCTTAAGCCTCTATTAAATATCCATTTACTACAATTATTATCTACTTTGCTAGAATATCAGAAAAATTTTCCATCATTGATGGAAAAAAATTATAATACATGTAACTCCTATTAAATATTCATTTATTATCTATTCTAAATATGCACCAGATTTTCATAATGGTTCATTTAAAGCTGGTTTACAAATAGAACACATACCAGAGCAGAAATAACATGTACTGGTAGGATAATAAGAAATAGGAGTCCATTATACTGATTTAATTGCTCAAATAACCGAAAAAGATGACTAGTATAAAATGTCAGTTGGTGTAGGTAACATCCACAAATGTTTTGAGTTATAGATATACTTAAATAATTTCATAAATTTCTTCATTTTCAAATGTTAAAAATTTCATGTTCAGAACTTTATCCTGGGTAGAAAGTAGACTAGTGTAAACATTGGGAGAGAAGAAAACATATCATGTCTCTAAGTGTGGTCATTCTGCTTCCCCACTTTCAGGAACCTTTCATAAACTGTCCTTTAGTAAATATTTGGGGATGATGAGATTGAAAAAGAATTGGGTAGCTGCATGCACACAAAACTGGGGAGAAAAAAGCATATTAAGAAGTTTAAAAGGGTCAGGCGCAGTGGCTCATACCTGTAATCCTAGCACTGTAGAGGGCAAAGGTGGGTGAATTACTTGAGGTCAGGAGTTCGAGACCAGCCTGGCCAAAATGAAGAATCCCTGTCTCTACAAAAAATACAGAAATTAGCCAGGCACGATGGCACACACCTTTAATCCCAGCTACTTGGGAGGCTGAGGCAGGAGAATCACTTGAGCCTGGGAGGCGGAGGTTGCAGTGAGCCTAGATCACGCCACTGCACTTCAGCCTGGGTGGCAGAGCAAGACTCTGTTTCAAAAAAAAAAAAAAAGAAAAGAAAAAGAAAAAGAAAAAAAGAAAAAAATTAAAAAGCAGGTGGATAATTTACATTTTATTTCTATAAAAACGTTAGCAGCTTGCATGCCATTTTTCCAGAGCAGCCTCCAATACCACTTATTGGACTTTTTCTGATGTTTCTTAAGGGGACTAAATGCTACCCCCAAAATTGCTTTCTAAAACACAGTGTAACATCTTTTCCCAGAGTGTATCCTAGGAAGTGCTTTAAAGAGTAGGGAAGCAATGGCAGCAGGGGTCAGGTTGCTGGGAAAATCAGTTTGGGAGGTTCTCACACAGTCTATTTTTCTCTCAAAATATATAACATGTATTACTATATGAACAACTCTGCTATAAAGCAGATTATTAACTTTGTTTATTCTATCTTTTGTCAAATCTAGCTTTGATTTTTCTTTTTACCTTTCTAACCTTTTATTTTAGGCTACTGATTTTATTTTACACCTTTTAAAAAAACTCTTTTTCACCCTAATACCCTTTAACATATTATGAGAACTAATACTCTCACTTTGGGTGAGAATTGGGTTGGAGTCTTTACCCTTCATCTTAATGGTCCTTTATTACCTCCACTTCATATCATTACTAACTCTTCAAGATCTTTTATCGGTGATAATTATAATAAGTAATCACTTCTTCCACATATTCCACAGATACTTGGGTATATGGATAGAGTCTTCTCAGCATTGTTTGTTTATGATGAGGAAATCTTAATATAGTAGACTAATAAGAAATTAGTTGTACATTTAATACAGTTTTGAAATATAGGCCAGAGTACTAAATAGGTTTTCTCTGGGAATAGTTTGTTCTTTCGTTTGGAGCTTTTACATATTCAAGAGACAATGGAAACTTCTGCCTCACTTCTGCATTCTGAAGGAGTTTTTGTGGCACTCAGAAACATATATCCCTGCCATCAGCCATAGATATTTTTAGGCCTATTTTTTATAGTGTTATAACTTCCTGAAAAGCCAGGCATTCAGAAGCTGCCTTGTATGCACCTATACCATAAGCCTGTCCACTAAGGGCAATGAACCAGGCCCACTCTCCTAACAGGCACAGATGAGAAGCAGGTGCAGGTAGACTACTCTTATCCCAAAATAATGTGTGCATCTTACTGGGTCTTCTAAATCCAGTACCTCTTCCTCTCTTCAGTATGTTTTGCAATCAGTCAGAGAAGACTGGGACTGGAAATCCTGGAAAGAAACCTAGAGTGTGAGGTGCTAAATATGAACCACTAGCACTAGCAGTGTTTTCTGAAGCAGATTGGTTGTTCCCCTCTGCCTCAGTTCCCTCAAAAAAGAGAGATAATGAGACTTGTCATCCACAGGTTTGCCCTGACCAAGAGTCATTTTCTAAGCCCCTCAATCTGTAGGGCACTGTGTGCTTTTTTGGAGATACAAAAACTAACATGATGTGGCTCTTATCACACAACTTACAAGAATACTATGAAGATAAACATAGACTTGTAACATTTTATTATTACTTCATTTTATATAAATTGATAGTCTATGTTAATCTATTTTTGTCCCATAACAGAGAAAATATTTTTGATAGGATTTTGAAGTGCCCCAGAGTTTTGGTTGTTTTTCCCTCCTGCTTGAGGTTTCAATATGTCACAACTCAGGTGATTTGTATGTTGTGGCTTACCCATGTACCTGGAGTCACTTCAGGAAATGTTATAAGAAAAAAAAGTTTTAAATTTTGAAAATCCCTGTTTTAGGTGAGAAGAAATTGATGTTTGGAACTGTCTGCACATGCATATGAATGAATGAACATTTTGAAAAATAAGTATTTTAAAAATAATTATTACTGTAGCTTGCAGTTCATAAAGTTATTTTTAGGAAAGCTAGAAGACATAACTCTTGCAAAATGTATGTTTTATGTTTGCTAACAATAAACAGGATTCTTGACTGTATCAAAAAAGACTTTCTGTATTATCTGATTTTGTTTAGTAGTTTATTATCAGAATTCTGGCTGATGTTCACTTTGTATATGCACATTCTTTTATGTTTAGAGCTTAAAAAGTTTGGAGGTAAGATTAATGAAAATCTTTCAGTTTAAAATTATGCAATAGAGAATTTAGCTACAATTAAAGTAAGTGCACACTACATTTGCCTCTTCTAAGAAAACCTCAGACTATTTGATATTTTATAAACTTACAAATCACGTATTAGAAAATTACCTTGAGGCACTGCAAATTAGTTTCACTAATTCAACTTCTAAAAGGTAATGTTTTGCTACAGTTTGCTCTAAAATCAGCTTAAATCATGTCATTTGGATTACTATTAAGTGAACAAATTGAAATTAACGTTTTGCAGCAAAGTTTTTCCCTATAAGGCCTAGCCAAAAATTCATATAAAATGTTTATTTTTAAAAGAGCTTTAAGAGCCTTTTCCTGTTATTCTAGTCAATTTGCCAATACAGCTGGTCCCTCTAGCCATACAATGGATAGCCTTCTAGCAATATTTCATCTCTCGTTGCTCAACATAGAAAATCAGTAATTCATAAAAGAGTTAGGGGTTCAGTCAAGGCCAGACTTTTGAATTTTCCATCTTGCCTCACAAAAAATTATAGCCTGAATGCCTTGCTCTGATGTAGAAAAAGCTCTGGAATACAAATTGATGGTTGAAACACTCTGCAAATCTCAGATGATGAACTGAGTCTTACAGATCCAACAGACATGGCTATTTGGTAAAATTAGCTGACATGCGCACCTCTGTCACAGGACTGATGCATTGATGTGGCCCTCTCTGCAGGAGGTATCTGTTCTTGTGAGAAAATGGGGAACTCAAATTGATGAGGTCCTTGCTATTAAGTTTTAATTTGAATCACCTTGGGAACCATAGGCTCCACATCCATTTTGGCATTTTCTTTGTTTACACAAAGGGAACAACTTCAAAGGGCTCTAGCCCTAGTATTCATACCAACCTCATCACACAGAGCTGTGGTTTTGATGTTCTTGTTCCCAATTTATTGCTAGGGTCCAAGTACCTGGGTACCATGGTGATAAAGTGCCATTGAAATACATAGGTAATCAGCCAGTGTACTAGAGGATTGATTTTCTCTTTCATTTTCTGAGCAGACAAAAGCAGTCCTCTCAGAAGCAATGGGAGTGAGAGGACACTTACTATTTACTTTATGAGAACAGTGATGATAAAGCCAAGATGCCATTTAATTAATAACTTTACTTTGGCAGTGACTATCTCCAGGGACCAAAAATATTGGAAACCTTAATTGACCTCCCCACATATAGAACACAGGCCTCTCTTTTTTCTTTTTTAAATTGAAGGTATAGAAAAGACACATCATTTGCTCTCAAGATGACTTCAGAACCATAATGGAATGGGGACCAGGACTCAGAATGCTTGAATTTCAACATAAGACCACTTTGTACAGTGTGTCTTATTACAGATAATGATCCTCTCTTTAATCACTTGTCTGTCCTGAAAAGCATATTGCAGTTTAAAAGAGGCCACACAGTCTGAACTGACTACAAAGAATTTTTTTAAGATCTTTTAAATATTCAGATGCATACACTTCATTTTAAATGTTGGCAGCTTTGCCATTCACAACTATGACCCAAATTCCTCCTTCAAACATTTTAATTGAAGCCAAATTACTTCACTTTCTGCTTTTACATAATAATGTAGCACACTCACTGCTGCAACCATAATCACGGAAAATTTAGCTTCTGGCACTTTTGCTCTATTAGCCTTCAACCTTTTTTTTCACATTTAATTTTTCATTTTGCTTGCTCATATTTTTAGTATTATGTGTATTTTCTCTAATTTATATATTGTTCTTTACATTTACCTCTGAAGTTTTTAAGGTAATTTCTGATATTTTGTTTGTTTGTTTGTTTTTTGAGAAGGAGTTCCGCTCTTGTTGCCTAGGCTGGAATGCAGTGGCACGATCTCAGCTCACCGCAACTTCTGCCTCCCAGGTTCAAGCGATTCTCCTGCCTCAGCCTCCCGAGTAGCTGGGATTACAGGCATGTGCCACCATGCCCGGCTAATTTTGTAATTTTAGTAGAGATGGGGTTTCTTCATGTTGTACAGGCTGGTCTCGAACTCCCAACCTCAGGTGATCTGCCCACCTTGGCCTCCCAAAGTGCTGGGATTACAGGTGTGAGCCACCACGCCCAGCCTCTGATCATTTTTAACAGATTCATTGAGGTATATTTGATATACAATAACTGGCACATATTGGAAGTGTATAATTTAATGTTTTATATTATGTATACACTCATGAAACCACTTAAAATTGTGAATATATCCATCACTACTCCCCCAAATTTCCTCATGATCCTTCTTCCATCTCCAGCGCTTGCATCCTCAGGTAACCACAGATCTGCCTTCTCTCTCTATAGATAGGTTTGCGTTTTCTAGAATTTTATATAAACGTAATTACAGATTATGTGCCCTTTTTTGTCTTAGTTCTTTACTCACAATAATTTGAGGAATGATCTGCATTATTGCATGCATCAATAGTTCGTTCCTTTTTATTGCTGTTTAATATCCCTTGTATGGATATACAACTGTGTTTATTCATTTATCTGTTTGTGAAAATTTGGATTGTTTCCTGTTTGGTACTGTGATAAACTGCTATGATCATTTGTCGGCAAGTCCATATGAACATGTATTTTCTTTTCTCTTAGGTAAATACCTTGGACCGAAATGGCTGGACCATATGTTAAATATATGCTTAACTTTTTAAGAAATTGTCAAATTATTTTCCAAGTGGTTTCACTAGTTTACATTATCTTACCAGCAGTATATGAGAGTTCCAGTTTCTCCACCTTTCTGCCAACACATAGTCTCATAAATCTTTTGCATTTTATCCATTCTAACAAGTGTGTAGTGGTATCTCATTATGGTTTTAATTTACATTTCTCTAATGACAAATGATGTAGAATATTATTTCATGTGCTTATTTACCATCTATATATCTTCTTTGGTAAACTGTCTATTCAAATCTTTTATGCATTTTTTTAACCAGTTGCTTCTTATTTTTGAGTGTTTAGAGCTCTTTTTTTTTCCTTTTTCAAAGGTGAATTTTTTAAACTTTTAGGTTCAGGGGTACATGTGTCATGGGGGTTTATTGTACAGATTATTTTGGTACCCAGGCACTAAGCCTAGTACCCAATAGTTATATTTTCTGCTTGTCTCACTCCTCCCACCTTCTACCTTCAATTAGGCCCCAGTGTCTGTTGTTCCCACTTTGTCTCCAGGAATTCTCATCATTTAGCTTCCACTTATAAATGAGAACATGTGGTATTTGGTTTTCTGTTCCTGTGTTAGTTTGCTAAGGATAGTGGCCTCCGGCTTCATCCATGTTTTTGCAAAAGACATGATCTCATTCTTTTTTATGGCTACGTTGTATTCCATTGTGTATGTATACCACATTTTCTTTATCCAATTTGTCATTGATGGGCATTTAGGTCGATTCCATGTTTTACTATTGTGAATAGTGCTGCCATAAACATTTGTGTCCATGTGTCTTTATGGTAGAATGATTTATATTCTGCTAGGTATATACCCAGTAATGGGATTGCTGGGTTGAATGGTATTTCTGTTTTTAGGTCTTTGAGGAATCACCACACTGTCTTCTACAATAGTTGAACTAATTTACACTCTCACCAACAATGTATAAGTGTTCCCTTTTCTCTGCAACCTCGCCAGCATCTGTTATTTTTTAACTTTTTAATAGTAGCCATTCTGACTGGTGTGAGACAGTATCTCATTGTGGTTTTGATTTGCATTTCTCTAATGATCAGTGATGTTGAGCATTTTTTATATACTTGTTAGCTGCACTGTGTCTTCTTTTGAAAAGTATCTATTTATGTCCTTTTCCCACTTTTTAATGGTTTTTTTTTCTTGTAAATTTGTTTAAGTTCCTTATAGATGCTTGATATTAGGCCTTTGTTGGATGCATGGTTTACAAATATTTTCTCCCATTCTGTAGGCTGTTTACTCTGTTGATAGTTTCTTTTGTTGTGCAGAAGCTTTTAAGTTTAATTAGATCCCATTTGTCAAATTTTACTTTTGCTGCAATTGCTTTTGGCATCTTTGTCATGAAATCTTTGCTTGTTCCTGTCTCTAGGATAGTATTGCTTATGTTGTCTTCCATGTTTTTATTGTTTTGGGTTTTACATTTAAGTCTTTAATCCATCTTGAGTTAATTTTTGTATATGATATAAGGAAGGGGCCCAGTTTGTATATGATATAAGGAAGGGGCCCAGTTTCATATGGCTAGCCAGTTATACCAGCATCATTTATTGAATAAGGAGTCCTTTCCCCATTGGTTGTTTTTGACATAGTCTAGATTCAAGTTCTTCATTAGATATATGCTTTGCAACTATTTTCTCTCAGTCTGTGGCTATCTTTTCCTCTCCTTAACAATATCTTTTAAAAAGTAAAAATTTTTAATTTTGAAGAAATTCATTTTAAGTATTTGTTCTTTGATCAGAATTAATATTTTATTGGTTAAGGACTTGGTTACTTTACACCACATTTCATGTGGTACAGTTTTATTGATTTTTAGTACTTTTTTCTTTTGAAAGAAATTTTCAATGTCAAGATTTCCATTCAGTCAGTGCATACTTATTTACAAATTAATATGTCTCTTTTTTATGTCTCTATTTTTTAGATGCAAGTTATTCTCACACAGTTATTATTAACCTGCAAACTGAGCTCATACCAGAAAAAGAATATTGTGATTAAAGCAGTAATTTATAATGTTAACTGCAAATGGCTCATATTTGGTTTTTTGTTTTTCATTGTATGTAAAGTTCATCCAGCCTAATATCTAAACTGCCTATCACAAATAAAGAGAAGAATGACCTGGGATAGCAATATTGGAGTAGTTCTTTTATTATCATAGATTTGATGTTACAAAGATTTTTTCAAACTTTTCTTCAAGAAGTTTTATAAATTTTAAGTTGTATATTAAGTGTATGATCTATTTTGAATTAATTATTATATATAGTGTCAGGTATGGCTCAAAGTTCATATTTTTATATAGATACCCAGTTGTTCCAGAACAACTTTTTGAACAGACTCTTCTTTCTCCACTGAATTGCCTTTGTCAAAAATCAATTGCCCATATATGTATAGGTCTAGGTCTATTTCTGTACTCTCTATTATGTCCCATTGACCTGATTGTCTATCTTAACATCAATGCCACACTGTCTTGACTAGTATAGATTTATAATAAATTTTGAAACCACATATTCCTCCAACTTTCTTCTTTCTTCTTGAAGTTGCTTTTTCAATTCTAGGTTCTTTTCCATCCCTTATGTGTTTTAGAATCAGCATTTCAATTTCTACAAAGAAACCTGCTGGGATTTTGATTGGGGGTGTGTTTACAGTATAGATAAATTTGAATATAATTAACATCTTAACAATATTGAGCCTTCTGACTCATGAAAAAGCATCAAATAACATGAGATGCTTAAGGATAATTCTGACAAAAGGCCGGGCGCGGTGGCTCAAGCCTGTAATCCCAGCACTTTGGGAGGCCGAGACGGGCGGATCACGAGGTCAGGAGATCGAGACCATCCTGGCTAATATGGTGAAACCCCGTCTCTACTAAAAAATACAAAAAAAACTAGCCGGGCGAGGTGGCGGGCGCCTGTAGTCCCAGCTACTTGGGAGGCTGAGGCAGGAGAATGGTGTAAACCCGGGGGGCGGAGCTTGCAGTGAGCTGAGATCCGGCCATTGCACTCCGGCCTGGGCGACAGAGCGAGACTCCGTCTCAAAAAAAAAAAAAAAAAAAAATTCTGACAAAGTATATGAGATATATACACTGAAACAAAAAAACTATCAAAAAAAATTGCTAAGCAAAATTCAAGACCTAAATACATGGAGTAAATGCCTCAACTGACTATTTTAAAGTTTTGCCATGCTTTATATGTCTTGTATTTTTTTTTTCTCTCAGTCTGGCAGTCCAACTTTAAAGAAGACATAGTAAATTTAAGGGTGTGCTATTTACCTCTACCTTCAGCTACTAATGAAAAAGTGATTGATGGAAAGTTTAGAAAAGTGGTGTTGATAAATAAATTATTCATGGAACCATTAACTGCTCTATATATTATCCAGGCACTTTGTTTTTTCTCTTCTTCCATTTTTCTGTCTTGTGGCACTTACTCTTCTCATTATCATCTTCTGTAGTAGCTAGGAGTGGGGAGAAGAAATGAGACTGAACTCATAAGTTCTTTTTCCTCTCGTTATTAAAAACTTTTATGGAAAAAGATATTGAATTCTGTGTTTAAGGATTTCACTTATCCTTCCTGTCCCCATTCTGTGTTCCTCATTATCATAGATGGGTGACGATTGATAATAATGGGAAAGTACAAATATGTACATTTAAATATCAGATTCTGCCTTCTAAATCTGTTAATGTGTTTTATCAGTGAATACTCAGGACATGAAGGAAGCCTATATTTTTGAATAATTTGTCATTATAAAAGATTTAGAATTATGAAATTGGTTAAATTATCTAATAAAGTTGGTTTGGTAGCTGTTGAGATTAAAATAAGCTATTATTGAAACCTTCATGAATTTTTGTGTTATGCATCCTTCATCCTTAAGATTAATAATTTTTACAAAAATTTGTTTTCAGATTTCATCTTGTCAAAGACTTGGTATGAGTTATAGCTGAAGTATTACGTTACCAAGATACGACTTTTCAGAATTGTGTGGTATAATAAATTATGTTATTCACAAGAGCATCTTCAGTGAGACATAACTAACACTATGTTGTCTTGGGCACAATAAATAAAGAGAATACATACTGTGATACAATATCCCTAATTATCTTTATTATGTTCACTTAATAATTTTCAAAATTAGGTAATCTGCAAAAGAGTCTCAGTTACTACTACCAATTTGTAGGTTCTTGTGTAATGTAATTTTTAGTAAAATTACTTCCACAGTACAAAATATGAAAGTTGTTTTTTTTAAAACAAAATATGTGGTATAAGGTTATTGATTCTCTGGAAAGAAGTGCGAACAAAATGTAGCAAGCAAAGAAATGGAAACCAGAAATTGTCAAGGAAAAAAATGGTGTTTGGTCTTTGAGAAACAGAAATATAAAAAACACAACTTCTAATAGAAGACATAATTACGAGTATCAAGAAAGACTAAAATTATTCAGGTAAGCAAGGTCTATGACATACATCATATGACAATTACAAAATTTATAAATGTTATTACAAAATTAGTAGCCATCAATTGAAAAATCACAGTTAACAAGAAAAATTGCCAAGCTGTTTTTAGGAAATTTATCCAGCTTAGGAAAAGGAAATAGAGAAATTGTGCCAGCATTTACTGAGAGTCTACTGTGTGCTAAGGCCTGGAATGTAAAGGTACAAAGTCAAGACCCAGAGCTCAGAGGCTACTGACTGTGGCCAAGGGATGGGCTTGAAGATGCTTTTCCCAAAAAGGGGGTTGTAAAGCTGGAAAAAAACTGACAAAAATAACCATTTAACTGCTATGGAATCAAACAGAGGCATATGATAATCTGATAAACTTTATCCTTGAAAAACTGCTAAATTTTGAATATATGAAAGCTTCCAGAGGATGAATGCTTTACTGGCTCAAGATGTAGGAGCAAGACCTTAGTTCAATCATTGGCTGCCCATTTAACTATACAGTCAGAAGGGTAACCTGTAGGAATCCAGGTTTGAAAACTACAATAAGAATTTTAAAAAGACATAGCAAGACCTTGTCTCTACAAAAAGGAAGAAAGGGAGGGAGGAAAGAAAAGAAGGAGAAAGGGAGGAAGGAAGGAGGGAGGGAGGGAAGGAGGGAATGGAAGGAAAACCGATCAGGGATATCAGTGGCTACACCCCACAGGGAGACAGATTTCACAGATTTAGCCCTGGCAGGTTACTAAACAAAAAAAGAAATGGCAGCAATAAAAAACAACAACTACTTTCAGGGGAAAGGTCATACTCCAGAGTTACTACAGTATATTACCTAAAATGTTCAATTTTTAACAAAAATTCAGAGACATGCAAATAAACTAGAGTGACCAAGGAAAAAATTATCATAGAAATTGCCTCTGAGGATCCCCAAATGTTAGATTTTGTACACAAGGACTTCAAAGCAGCCATTATAAGCATGTTCAAAGAACTAAAATTCAGATTTAAAGAATTATAGGAAATTATTACAACATGACTCAACAAGTAATAAATCTCAATAAGGGGATATAAATTATAAAAAGAAAAAAGAATTAAATGGAAACTCTGGAGCTGAAAATACAGGATCTGAAATGGAAAAGTCACTAGAATCTCTCAGTAGCAGATCTGAGATGGTAGGATAGAAAATCGGTGAACTTGAGACAAATCAATAGAAATTATTCATTCTGAAGATCACAGAGAAAAAGACCAAAGGAAAATGAGCCTCTAGAGCCTTGCAGAGCAGTGGGACAACATTGAGTGTACCAACGTAGACGTAATAGGAGTCTTATAAGGAGAGAAAGCAGTTGAGAAAAAAAAAAGTGTAATGAAGTAATGGCCAAAGAGTTGCCAAATTTGAAAGCCAACATTACAGATATGAGAAACCAAATTAACCCTAAGCAGTATAAACACAAAACCATCCACATCTGGACACACAATAGTCAAACTGTTGACAGCCAAAGAAAACAAGAAAATCTTGAAAGCAGCAAGAGATAGAATAGCTCATGACATAGAGAGGAATTTGTGCAATTAATGACTGACTTCTCATTTGAAAGATGCTGGAAGAAAAAAAAATCAACCAAGAATTCTATATTCATTAAAACTAGCCTTTAAAAAGTGGGGGTAAAATAAAGACATGATCAAATTTTTAAAAAGGCAGAGGAATCCATTGCTAATGGACCTGTCTTATAAGAATACCAAAGGAAGTCTTTTAGGCTAAAAGTAAGTGACACCAGAGGGTAACTCAAATTCACAGAAAAAAAAAAAAATGAAAAGCAATGGAAATGGTAGATATGTAGGTTAATATAAAAGGCTCTGTATTTTTCCTCATATAGTAACTTCTCTAAAATACATAGGATTCCATAAAGCAATCATTACAATTATTACTGAGTATATTATCATTAAGTTTACATACATATATGTAATTTATACAACAGTAATACTGCAAGAAATGGGGAGAGGATGGAGCTATAAATGAGCAGATTTTCTATGTTTCACTGCGATTATTTATTATTAGTCTGCAGTTGATTGTGATAAGTCAGGGTGCATATTGTAATTGCTAAAGCATCCATTAAGAAAATAATTCCAAATAAATTTAGGAAATCAATATAGGAATTTAAATGGTACACCAAAAATATACTTAACGCAAAAAAAAAAAGCAGTAAAGGAGGGATAGAAAAACAAAAAACACAAGAGCCTTAGAAACAAATAGCAAAATGGAAAATGTAAGTCTAGCCATAATAATTAAATGTGAATGGCCTAAACATCTCAGTCAGAAGACAGAGGCTGACAAACTGGATTTTAAAAAGCAACATCTAACTAAACTGCTGTCTCCAGAAATACAATTTAGATTCAAAGACACTAGTTAAAAGTAACTAGATAGAAAAAGATGTATTATGCAAACAGTAACCATAAGAAAGCTGTAGTGGCTATACTGTTACCAGACAAAATAGACTTTAAGATAAGAAATATACTATAGAGAAAGCGGGTTATGATAAAGGGTCAATAGACCAGGAATATACAAAAATTATAAATATATACACACCTGGCAGTAGAGCCCCAAAATACATGAAGCAGAAACTGACAAAATCGAAAAGAGAAATAGAACAAATCATGGAACTGAATTCATTAATTTCAGTCGACTAAAAAACATAAAATATTTGGTTGTCACTAGTCACATCTTTGTAAAATAACATTATATGAGACAAATATAAATTCCATTTGTGATATCACATAAACATACACACGCACGAAGACACAGGAATGAACAGTACAAATTGCAGTTCCATAAGAATTTGGCTGGACACAGTGGCTCATGCCTGTAATGCCAGCACTTTGGGAGGCCGAGGCCAGCAGATCACCTGAGTTTGGGAGTTTGAAACCACCTTGATCAACATGGAGAAACCCCATCTCTACTAAAAAATACAAAATTAGCCAGGCATGGTGACGCATGCCTGTTATCCCAGCTACTTGGGAGGCTGAGGCGGGGGAATCGCTTGATCCTGGGAGGCAGAGGTTGCAGTGAGCCCAGGTCACACCATTGCACTCCAGCCTGGGCAACAAGAGCGAAACTCCATCTCAAAAAAAAAAAAAAAAAAAAGAAAGAAAGAAAAAGAAAAGAAAAGAAAAAAGAAAGAAAAGTATGAATTTGACTGTAGTTTCCCATAAATCTTAAGGAAGGAGAAACTTGACTATGATCTCATCAGAATCTCAGAAAACAGTGAATTTGACTAAAGATTTCCCCAAGGGATAATTATCAGAGGTTTTCAACTTTAAAGAACGTCTCAAATTCAGCCTAAAGCTATGTCTAAGATTAATTGATTACGTAGGTAAAGGGACATGGAATATACTTACTAAAGTTAAAGGTCCTGTATGAGGTGACATTTCTAAGGTTGTCTCAAAGGTAGAAGTAAAATATAAAATATATTATTAAATAGGAAAATAGGCCTGTGCAAATTAGATGAAGTTCTGTCAAGCCAAGTACAATGCCAAAACTCAGTAATATAAGAATGTGATAGACCAAGACTGAGTAAGTTTCACAGAAAGAACTCAAACTAATAGGCAAACACTTGATGAATATAGGCTTGTGCAGAGAACTAATACAATGCCAGAGTTTATTTAAAAAGAGTAGGACATACAAGTTTTACAGAAGAATTGTTTTATTATGATCTTTTGGTAAATTTGTATTCATATGTTGCATCTGGATTTTTTTTCTACTATACCTTTTAGAAAGTAGGAACAAAAAGAAAAAAAGAAGAAAAGAAAGAAAGTCCAGAGGAGAATGGCTGATATGAAAAAGTCGTGAAAGGAAAATAGGTCCTTCAAAAGGGCAAATAAAAGGAATTTGGGTTACTTTTCTGAAAATGGGAAAGGCTTAGAGATGGCAGCATAATTTTTAAAACTAGGCTAAGAATCAACAGCTGTTATTTCTAGTTCAAGGTCATCTTTGCTTAGACAAATCCAATGATGATGATGATGATGATACGGATATTTCTAAAACTGACACTAATATTTATAGAGGACTGATGCTTACCATTTACATGGGTTGTCTTGTTTAACTTCATAATCATATTATGTGGTGAATACTCAAATTAGCTCCATTTTTCAGAACAGAAAACTGAATATAATTTTCCTCAGATGAAAACAGTGCTATTAAAATGTGCCCTACTTACTGCTTCAGGTGGAAACATGAAAATGCTTTGCACCACTCTAGCTGCCAAGGTTTATTTGTCTTACCAAAAGTATAGGAATTCTATGTAATGATGCTTCATGATCATTAAGAACCAAGTAAGGGAATATTGGCCTCAAAGCAAAGCCATTGACTTTTTGCTCTGATATAATTAAAGGCAACAAGAGGTTGTTGAATACCTTTTATATGCTTAATATGGTTTCGTATGCCATGCTAGGATATACAAAGAAGAAACAAGACTCAAACACATTTAATGTTCTAATAATAGTTTTAGCTAATGATTGTTGATCGCTATATGTTCATTTAGTTTTCACGACAACCCTATGAAGTAGCTACTATCATCCTCACCTTACAGATGAAGAAACAGTAGCTAGTTAATGACAGAACTAGGATTCAAATCCCAGTACTTGGGCTCCTCAGCATGACTTGAGAGACAGACAGAAAGAAAGAAAGAGAGAGAGAGACAGAGGGAGGGAGGGAGGGAGGGAGGGAGGGAGGAAGGAAGGAAGGAAGGAAGGAAGGAAGGAAGGAAGGAAGGAAGGAAGGAAGGAAGGAAGGAAGGAAGGAAGGAAGGAAAGGAGGGAGGGAGGGAGAAAGAGAGCGGGGGAGGGAGGGGACAAGGTGCATTAGTTAAGGCTATGTGAAGTCAGGAAAAGGGAAAAGTCATTTTAAATCAGTTTGAACAAGTAGCTTCAGTATCCTTAAAGTGATGGGTTTGTGTGTCAGAAACTGGTACAGCGTATATTATAAGTTGTATGGGAATGAGCCGAGCATATTTCGAGTGAACAGAAGCTGGAAAGGCCAGTTGAGGATGGATAAGCCCTGTGTCTTGTGGGTTTATTTTTTATCTGGGGGGACAGTGGAGAGACTTCAAGTATACCAACCTGCCCAGGCATGCTTTGATGACTAGAGGCATATGTGGGATAAGTTAGGGCCACATGTAAAGGGATCTTTAATAACAGAGTGAGGTATTTGAACTTGAGATGATAGGCAGTGAGGGATCCTGTGTCATAATGAAACTCAGCCATCTGGTTAAAATTAGCAGTTGGCTCTAAAGTGATACAATACTGGCAAGCTAGGAGTGGGCCTAAAAATGAAATGATGAATCTGACAGAAATGTTGAAGATATATTACCAAATATCAGATACTGACTGGATAGAAGGAATAAGAGAAAGCGGGGAGTCAGATGGGCTTGTATTTTCAAGCCTAAGAAATTTGGGAGATTAGGATAACTGTGGCACCAAGAAACTGGGACAAGGAATGCATTTAGGTAGGAGAAAGTAAATGTTTTTTAAACATTTGAAAGATAACATGAGAGCCATTTTGGAATGGATTTTAAAGTCCTTGTTGTTAATTGACCTCAATCCACAACAGGATCTGAGACAGCTAATCTTAAGTTTTAATAATTCTTTACTTTTAAGAAGTTACCAGATAAAAATCTATCCAGGGTAAATGTTAATCTATCTGAAATAGGCACTGGACCATATGGCCTCATAAGATTCCATGCATGAATGCATTCAACAGACACATAATGTGAACCTCCAGCTAGTATTGCATCATAGATGGTGGCATAGCTTAATAATGAACAGTGTGTCCTCTAGAGTCAGGCAGAACTTGGGCCGTATCAGCTCCTGCTCTGGACAGCTGTTTGAACTTGGCAAAAAACTTACTTCTCTACCATTCTGAAGCCTCTCAGATGTGAAGCAAAGATCATGATAGCACCCACCTCATAGGAAGGTCATGGAAATTAAGGGGGATGATGCATGTGAAGCCTTTAGCCTAGTGTCAAGCACACAGAAGATGATCAGTGTTATCTGTTAGATACCATCGTTATTGTCTTCCATGGTCTTCAAATTTCTGTCATCCCTGTCATCACTATCATCCTTGTCATCGCTGCCATCCTTGTTTCACCATCATCCCTGTCTTCACTATCATCACAATTGTCAGTGTTTACATCAGTGTTGCTGTTGTCACCATCATCCTCATCTCCGTTGTCATCCCCACCATCACTGTCATCCCTGTCATCATTATCTCTGTCTTCACCATCTTTCTCTCCTTCCCTGTCATCCCTATCATCACCATCATCACTGGCATCCCATTGTCACCTTCATCCCTAACTTCACCATCATCCTCATCATCTTCCTCATACCATCAAGGCACCTGCTTTGTTGTTCCTTAGTCAGTTTTTCTGTGAGTAAGTCCTGAATATCATTACTTTGCACTTTCTCCATAGGGCAGATGTACACATGGAACAGTCTTTGAATGGTTGTTGTTAGTTTAGTTCACACTGTACCATTTTCCATTTCTTGTTCTAATTATAGTATCTATTATTTAATGATATTGATACAAAAATATAATTTTCTTGAATTGCTCTTGTTTTGGGTTAATCCAAGAATTTGAGTTTCATTTATAATATAGCAGATCAACTGCTTGAAAACAAAGGCCACACTAATATCGCTTTCTTACCTTTTGTGGCAAAACTGCACAGCATAAAGCATTTACAGGTTTATCTTCTGTTTAAATAAATTTAATTAAATTTGAATTCAGCAGGCCTTGCTGCATAAGAACAACTCTGACTTTGCTGTTTAACCATACCTTGGGTTTACATGTTTTATGAACATCAGCACCCTGGTAAATGAAGAGTGGAAAACAGACCCTTCTGAACTGCCTGTCAACCCTTTCATGCAGGTTTTTTAAAAAGAGATAATGAAAAGAATTTGACCATTGTTTTATTATTGCTAAATGCATATATTTTGGGAAAGGGTCTTCCTGTTGATGATGTGTTCTTTTAAAATATCAACTTAGTGAGGTAGTTTATATTTTGTCCTGACTTCTGCTTTGAAATATTACAAGATTGTTTGTGTATAAAGTGGCTTTGATGAATAAGATAAAGGAATGTTGCTTTTCAATATGTCATGTACCTATTATTCTACTTTTTAGAGAAAAAAGCTTTTTATTTACTCTATTGTCCCCATCCTAGCAATATACATCAAGATTAAAGGGTATACAGCATGGATAAAAGAACAGCTCTTTGGTGTGGTCCATGGACCAGTGCCCATCAGCAAACTGTGTAACTAGTCTACAATAGGTTAGATATTGAAAAGTGATTAGACATTTCTGTAGCAATTTGCTATTGTCATGACATCCAAATATATGATTTTTTTATTTAACAAAAATCTTAGTCATCAATGCATTAGAAGTTTAGGAAAATGAAAAACAGTAACAACCACCAAAACAAAAACAAAACCTAAATCCTGTTTCTTCACCATATTAATTTGTTCTGTGAGATTTTCATAGGCATTCCATAAAAAGCACTTCCCTTCCTTAGATAAGTTTGGAAGGGACTGATACAAAATAAATCACCTAAGTTATTGTCTTCTGGACTCCCAGGATCTGCATTGTGAACCTCCAAGTGAAGGTAGGGTAAGTAGAGTCTCCTGAATCATAAACCCCTGGATTTGTAGAACATCTCCAAAGAGTAATGTTCTGTAGAGGATCCTTTATTAAAAGAGTTAGTATTTTTCTGCTAGTTTTAACTTTTCAGTTGCTTCCTATCCAGCTTTAGAATAGTACTATCAATTTTAAAACCTGACTTTTCCCCTTAATTTTTTAATTTTTGAAACAGCCTGTAATGTTACTATTGTAGTCAATGTTACTATTTTTCTAATTTCATGGATTTTTTTATCTTCTCAACGAAAAATTTTAAAAAGCTGACCAAATGCTCAAGAAGACACAAAGTCCCACCCTGCAAAAGTCAGAGACCATATTTTTCATATGATCTCTGGATCCTCACAGAGAATGTAGAGAGAACCACTGCAGTTTTTATGAAGGAAAAGAATTGTGTTGCAAAATACCTCTTGGCATAGGAAGGTGAGATTAGAGACTGAAAGGACATTGGAATGAATCCGAAAAGAAAAGGTTTTTTAATGCTGCTAATAGAAGTTAGAAGAAAAGAAAGGACAACTGAGGGTTAAAAAGATTATTGAAAATGTACTCAAAGAAAATGAAAAAGTGTTCCTTAAATTGCTATTAGATTTCAGGGCTCTGAGGCTAAGATCTAGCCCCAGGAAGAATTTTTAGGGAGAAGATTGCTTCATTTCAAAGTAGATTGGGCTTTCTTATTTTTAAGCAGAACATTCAGTTCCAGATGACTTTCTCTTGAGTTCGATAACATTAAAGCAGCTCGGGTGGTTGCTGACCATCACTTTTAGTGTGAGGCACTAATAAAGTGTGGAGCAGGTGAAAATCCCAATGAAATTGGGCTAACTCTCTGAATGTGTAAAAACAGCTTCATGCTTGGAAAAGCCACAGTGAATGCCAGGAATACCCTGTTGCCCTGTGTGCCCGAGCCTCCTGACTTCTTCATTACATCTCACATTGTCACCTTTTCTATCTTCTTGGATCTCAGCCTAAGTTTCGCCAGTGTCTACTTCCCCTCTGCTTTCAAACATACACAGCAGTCCACTGTCTTGGTGCAGGGGGGAGCTGACTACTTTCTCCAACTACTTTTTATTTCCTATTTTGTAAAACTTCTCAAACAATGCATCCTATTTCTTTGCTACCTGCTTTTCCCCTAGTCTCAGGAGTCTGCCCTTAATAATGAGGCAGCAACTATGGCCAACTTGACTGACTGCACCAGGATCAGTGCTTAGAGCCTGGCATATGTTACTTCATTGAATCCTCAAGTAATCCTCTGAGTCAGGTATTACGCCTATTGTAATTTTATAGATGAGATGCTCAGGTTTAGATTAAGCAATTTGCTACACAGAGACACTATTGACAGGGCTGGAACAGAGCCCAGGTCTCACTGACCTCAACACATTTTCTTAACTACCTTTTTGTTTACTCAAAAGTGCCAGGAAAATGTTCTCATTTAAACCTTCCAACTTGAAGAGGTATTATTATAATCCATTTAATACACTTGCTCTGAACTAGGAGAGTCACCACCTTCCTAGGGGGCATTTGCAAATTTGTCCAGCCATTTGGTTGTGGGAATACTGGAGGTGGGAATGGTACTAGTATTTAATTGCTAGAAGAAGGAGGGACATAGGTGTGGGAACTGCCATGCAATGCTGAGAAATACCTCACGCAACAAAGAATTCTCCTGCCTCAAATGCCAATAATGCCCCATTCAGAAACAATGATAATGGATGAGAATTTAATAATGGATTCAGAAAGCCTAAATAACTTCTGTGAATCTGGAGCCATAAATCAAACTGAGATCTGTCTGGCTCTAAAGGTTATGTTTTTTGTTTTTTTTTCTCAATTCAACTTCATCTAAGAGAACATTAAAATATTATTTATAATTTGATTTGCTCCCAGAATTACCATATTTTATATGCAGCATCTCAAATATAATTTATTCACAGAATACTTAACTAATTTCCTGATTGAATGTTATTTTAATACATTTAATGGAGATAGCATGTATCATAGTATTTGCCAGATTTTCACAAGGATGCTAAAATTTAATGAAAGAAACCATCAACATTATATTAAACAAGGAAAGCTGCATATTCTGGAACATGCTGTCTTCTGCCCTGACAACCAAGAGCAGAAAAGACTCATTTACGAAAGGAAAAAAAGGAGGAAAGAGAGAAGCTTGGTGAAGAAGATAGGAGATAAAAAATATATACATGGTTTTTTATTTAATTAGTCTTTTACACTGAGCTCTGAGCTGTCAATTTCAATGTTTGTGTCCTCTGAAACTTCATTTAAAAAAAATCTCCTTCATAAACATTCTGAGGTCTAAAGGATTGCCCAAATTTAAATAAGATTTTCTACTTTCTATATTTAAAGACATCTTCTTAATGTGCTTCTTTCTAAAAGAAAGGCAATGTATATATTTTTTGTAGCAGTCATAGGTTGTACTAGGCGAAGACCTTGTCATGCTTGGTAAAGGAGGGCTGTGCTTTTCATAACCATAGATTGCATACCTGGACTGTACACTTGAACATGACTCAAGTCTTCAAAATTTAGCCATCATTTTATAATATCAAGGCCTGTGTGCCATATTTGTGTGTGTGTGTGTGTGTGTGTGTGTGTGTGTGTGTGTTTGGCTTTTTTTTTTTTTTTTTTTTTGCTACCCGGAAAAATAAAATGGTAGTTTCAGCTTCACTCAAGTGCCTACATTTGAAACACATATCATGCAAGACAAACTCTCATCTTGAGTAACTGATAGGAAAAAAAGGATCTTTCTTTATGCTATTTTTCTTCCTCTTATTTTCACCATT
This sequence comes from Rhinopithecus roxellana, assembly GCF_007565055.1. NCBI lineage: Eukaryota > Metazoa > Chordata > Mammalia > Primates > Cercopithecidae > Rhinopithecus > Rhinopithecus roxellana. The sequence goes on along the minus strand of NC_044559.1, from coordinate 63,088,085 downwards.
TGAGATATACAGTCATGTGCCACATAATGATGTTTCAATCAACACCAGGTCACATATATGTCAGTAGTCCTATAAGTTATTTTTACTGTACCTTTTCTATATTTAGATTGTATTTAGATACACAAATACCATTTTGCTACAGTTGCCTACAGTATTCAGTACTGTAACATGCTGTACAGGTTTGTAGCCTAGTAGCAATAGGCTATATCACCTAGCCTAGGTGTGTAGTAGACTGTTCATCAAGGTTTGTGTTAGTACACTCTATGATGTTTGCAAAACAACAAATTTGCTTTATATTTCTTAGCACATATCCTCACTGTTAAGCTATGCATGACTAGTTAAATTCCCAACATTGGTGATTTTCTGGGACCCATAATTAACAGAGAATCTCAGACTTTGTGGGTGATAAGAGTATCTGAGTGCTTGTTAAAAATTTAGATTTCCAAACCCTATGCTGGAGACTTGAATTCAGTAGCTCTTGGGAAGAGTGAAATGCTTTGTCAACAAGCTCCCCCAGGTGATGGGGTGCATGTAGTTCATGGAACACACTATGAAGACAAATTTTGGTACTTAATAAGCCTCTAATAAATAGTTGTTGAATATATGAATGTGAATATATGAATATATGAATGTGGCTGTACTAACAGCTTTATTCCTGTCAATAAAGGCTTTTACCTATAACCACGCAAGCTTATAATCCTAGAAAATTCTTACTTTTTCCTTCCCCTCACCTTTGTCCACCTATTTTCAGCAACTCTTGAAGTCCTGTTTGGGCAGATCCCTTCCATTTTCATGCCTATCTTGCTGCTTTAGCACCTCCTGTCTCCTGGCTTGTTAACAGGTTTCCCCAGGCTCTACACTCTTTTGACTTCAACTCATCTTTAAAACCACTACCAGATTAATCTTCCTCAAACCTGTGCTTATCTGTATTTAAGACTCTTCATGATTTGACTCAACCTACTTTTCCCATTAATTTCCTTCTCTTCTTCTCTTTAAAATACCAGATCCCACTCTTGTCCCTAATTGTGCTTTATACACCTCCTTCTCACTGCTTTACTTATGCCATCCCCTTCCCAGCCCTGGGCAGGAAGGAAGGGGTTAACTCAGCAGGCCTGGGTTATTCAAACCCTGCACATTTCAAAGAAATGCCTGACTTCAGGACTAGCCCTTGGTCAGCTCCTGGGAATTAACCTCTGAGCTCTTGAAATATTCTTCCAGATAAGAGTCTTTTTGTATGCCTGAGGCCTTGGACCATGCTGTACAGATAAGTTTATCCTGACAATGTGATTTACTGTGAAGGCTTTCTTTTTTTTTCTTTTAGGTAGGGGGAGGCTGGAGTCTTAGTAGCTGAGGTCAGTTAAGGGGCCTGTATTGCTGATCTCCAATAACAACTCTGGACACCAAGGCTCATGTGAGCCTTTCTGGTTGGCAGCATCAAACATGTGCTGTCATACATTGTTGCTGGGAGAATTAGGCACATCCCCATGAGATTCCATGGGGAGGGGACCACAAGAACCTTGCACCTGGTTTCTTCTGGACTTCCAAACATGTACCTTCTCCCTTTCCTTTGCTAATTTTAATCTGCATCCTTTCACTATAGTAAATAAACTATACCCTGTGAATTTAACAGCTTTTCTGAAGCCTGTAATTTCTTCTCATGAATCATCAAGCCTGAAAGTGGCTTTGGGAACTCGTGACACCTCTCCACAGAATGGCCCTCTCTTTCCTGCCTCACAGTACTGTATACATTATTGCGGAGACTGGTAAAATCCCTCCCCCTACTTTGCCTTCCCCAAAAGGTAACCAGCAAGCAGCGCCCTCTGCTGGTGAAAGTGCCCACTGGAAAGGCCTTTCTGAAAAGAAATTTGGCCATGTTAGCAAAACTTAAAATGGGCATAACATTGACCTAGCAGTTCCACTTTTTTGGAGTTTATAGAAATCCTCACCCAAGGCTGCAATTAGTGTGTTTCAGTCTTATTTATTGAAGTCAAAATTGGAAATAATTCAGTTATCCATTAATGACAATATTAATAGAATAATCCCCTAATAGTAATATTATGGAATAGATAGATTGATATAGCTCCATGTACTGAGCACATTCTGTTCCAGCCTTGTGCTAAGTGCTTTACTTAAATATTTTACTTGTAGGTAGGTTACGTTTACTTAGGTAGGTTATCTTTACTTAGACAAACATTGAGGTACCTAGAAGTTAAATGAGATTACAGGACTAAGATATATACGATTCCATCCACACAGTTTATGCCAGGCAGGGTTAATGAAGAGTGGTAGGACTCTGTACGCTGGCATGGAAAGATGCTTATCATACATCATTAAGTTTAAAATTTAAAATTACAAAACATTAGTATAGTATGTTACCATTTTTGTAAACCATATATATGTATATGTACATGTGCATAGGAAACAAAAATGCAGAAATATTTATTAATTTATAGAACAGGTAACAGGTAACTTCTCTTCTTCTAAATACACTAAATGGTGATTATTGGATTAACTTGGCTGCCCTCATGCAGGACATATAAAACAGAGAAAACGTGTACCACGTTTCCTTTATCCAGTCTACCATTGATGGGCATTTAGGTTGATTCCATGTCTTTGCTATTGTGAATAGTGCTGCGATGAACATATGTGTGCATGTGTCTACCTATCGGGTACTATGTTTATTCCCTGGGTGACAAAATAATCTATACATCAAACCCCTGTGACACACTATTTACCTCTATAGCAAACCTGCACATGTATCCCTGAACTTAAAATAAAAGTTTAAAAAAACACATGTGACAGAGAACTGAAATTAAAAATAAAATCTGTGTGTTTCCATTGGTGAAAGGAAAGGGACTCTTGATTTTAAACTTTGGGCAATAAAAAACTATTAATATATGTTAGAAATACCTACTAATTCACTTATGAAATAAAGGCCACTTGGGTTGTTTCACTTATGGAAACAGACTATATATAAATATACATGAGATATACATAGGTATATGTATAAGATACTATATACATATAATTTGGATATATATGTGTGTGTGTATTAAACATAACTTTAGCTGTAGGAAATTTAGAAAGTGGAGCAAAGCTCACACACACACACACACACACACACACACACACACACACAAATAATGACCCATAGATGGATCCATTATTTCCTTGGGGCAGCATATCTTTTCTGTCTTCTAAGAACAATAGTATAAGCAGAGATGCTAACGAGTTTTCTCAAAAAAGAAAAAAGAAATGGAAAAGAAAACAGAAAGGTTTTGGTGTTTAAGTAAATTTGACAAACACTGTATACTGCATCCTCTCCTTATTCTAGTGTGAATATGTATATCAAAGAAGTCCTGCAATAAACCCCTTTCTTTAATTCAATATTTTTTTAGCTGTGCAACTATATAACTCTTCTGCCACCTGACTGTCTATACCTGAGTACCCCATAAAATGCTGCTGCTTCCCTAATCATAGGAACCTGGGCACTGGCAGCAAGGTTTTTCTCATCTCTCTATCCAAAGATATTTCAAGAGCCTCCATTTCTGTGTCCCAGTATTTGTACAGTCAAGATCCCCAGGATTGACTCTGATTGGCTCTATCTGAGCCACATGCCTCAACCAGTCACTGTGGAAAAGGGGATAAGATACCTCTGTTAATCAGCCTGGATCCCACGCTGAGCACTGTGGCCAGGGCACTGAACTTTGTGATGACCAGTATGACATGAATCACATTATTTGAGTGAGGAAAATGAGTTTTTGCAAGGAAAAGAAGGGAGAGGAAAGATGACAGTACATGAGGTGTCTGACATGCTGCCTTATTTTCTTTATCTGCACTTTTTTCTTGAAACTCCTTGTGTGTTTTATAAAACAAATACTGTATATATGTGCCATATATACACTCTCACATTTTTTAGTTAATGTATCATGACATTTATTTTCCACTGACATTAAATATTCTTCAAAGACATGAGCTTTTAGAACTGTGTATATGCCATTTTGTGAATGGATCATACTTTAACAACTCAAAGGCAGTTTGTTTGTTTCCAGTTTGCACTATGTTAAAAAAAAAAAAAGAAAAGAAAAAACTGCGTTGCACATTCTGCATCAAGAGTTCTTGGTTCAACTTAACATTCAAATTCGTAAGCCCATTTTACACCATTCTAATCTAAAGGGACATAGTATGGGAACACATGGCTTCCTAAAAAGGCAGTGATGGTTATTCCTTTCCTATGGGAGTCCTTGCAGCAGCCCATAGCATCTCATGTGCAAAGAGATGAGATGCATACTAGGTAAGTGCAGGAGTTTTCCTGGTTTAAAAGCTTTATTTCCTTCAAAGAAGCCAGTAGCTCTTACAGCAAATCTATAAGCATAGCTTTCAAAGTCCCTGTAAAGGACACATCCAGTTACAAGAGCACTACACTCAGGAAGTCAGAACTGTGGTTCCTATCAGTTATTTCTAGTTGTTTTAGTCTAGATGCCACTTACCAATCCAGGGTCAGTTTTACTATAAATCATACTGACTAGTTGTCAACATAGTTGACATACCTTCTCATTAGGTTACCAGATAACTGAAAGTCAAATTCTGTGTTCTCGGTCCAGGGGAGATACAGAGCCAGGAAGTGGGATGATTGGGGAATTGTGGAGCAACAGTGGCTGAAATGAGTTACGGTTCATCAATGATCATGTTATACTAGTCATTAGATGTTTGGTAAAATCATTTTTCATTGGGCCTACCCCAGAGCATTTTTTTTCTTGCTGATTTGTGTGTGCTGAGCAAAAGCAATCTAGTTCTACTTTTTGCTTTCTAAGGAGGTTAAATCTTTCTGCCTTTACCTGAAATGCACCAAGCTCTTTCCATCAGTCTTATCCTGTTGTTCTTTTCAACTCCTAATCAGATCAAAGAACACTCCCTATCTATTTTTATTTCATGGAATGTTAAGCAGATCATATTTTCAGTGGGTATTTTGGAATTCTTGCAAGACTGCCAATAAATTGTTTGGAATGGCTGTAGCAAAAGGCAATGCTTCCCAAACTGCTGTAATATGCATGCAGATTTCCTGAAGATCTTGTTAAAATACAGATTCTGACTCAGCAGATGGAGCCTGAGATGCCACCTTTCTAATAAACCTCCACATGTTGCTGATACTGCTGGTCTGTGGTCCCCACTTTAAAGAAAGGCCAAGAGCATTGGTTTTTAGTCTTGGCTGCTTGTTAGAATCACTAGGGAGCTTTTAAGTCTCCTGACACCCAGGCTGCACCCAAGCTCATTAAATCTGAATCACTAGTGTTGGGACTCCAGCATTTTTTTTTTTAATTCCCCCAGGTGATTCCAGTATTTGAGAGGCACTGGCTTAGAGCAAAAGGTTGGTAAATTGTCTCAATTAGTCTCTTAGGTCACAAGCTAAATTCTGTAGTCATTGATGAGGCACCAGGTATGCTTTTGGAAAACAGACCTCCTAGGAAGAGTAAACCCTACCCTGTCAAAGTCCTAAAAGTCTAAAGATAGTCGTTAAGATTTTAAAAATTTTTTGGTTTTGTTTTTCTTGAGTGTGTTTGTGCTTTCTCCCCTAAGAGCAGGCAGGAGTTCTTTCCTGCCCTTAGGCTATCCTAATTTAAAACTCCTGTTATTGATCTTGGACTCTTTTTTTCTTTTCTTTTTTTTTTTTTTTTTTAATTTTCCACACAACACCAATGTAGAGCCTAGCCTTCTTTGAAAAAAAAAAAAAAAAAAAACTTTCCCTTTTCTGAAACCTTCAGGCAAACTGAGGCTAGTAAAGCCAAGGTAAGAGGGACCTACTCACTGGCCTTTGCCTTACAGCCCAAGAGAATGAAATAATGGAGTCTGAGGTTTGAGATAAATATGGTTGCGTCAGGCTAGTGAGCTTTCCAAACTCCAAACTGATGAAAAAAATTATACCCTACTGGAGTCCACTATAATTAACTCTCGGACAGCATTTCCATTATAAATCTGAGTTTTAAGAGGTTTGTTCCTCAGCTGTAAAATTGTGCTGTAGGCTATGGCTTGGTCATAGACAATTTCAGCTTGAAAAGGGGTTTAAAAATAAAAGAAGAGTTTTTTTTTCATTGAGCAAGTGAAATGTGGTTTTAAAAAGAATAAAACATCCACTATGCTCAGACATTCTTTGCATCTCTATTTTTTCCCAAGTGGTCTTGATTTCTAACAAATGCAACCTAGTTTGTTCATATATTTTTAAACCAAAGGTTTAAATTGCCAAATGTTTGGAGGACTCTTTGAATTAAAAAAATGCACTTTTGGGGTCACAACTCAATAAGAAGGGAGAAAAATGTTCTGTGCTTTTTTTCCTGTGCAGAACTAGGGTGGGACACAGTTCCATTCTTTGAAGAAACTGAGCCTGATGCTCGTTTTTAAAGGTGGAGGTGGGTTGCAAAGGAAGGAAAGCTGAATTGAACAATACAAGGCCATTCACAATTTGTGGGCTTTCACTGAAAAATTTCCAAGGCTGTTTCTAAAATGTCTGTCATAAGTCTGTGTTAACATAAACATTGATCAATTTCATGACAGAATTTTCATTTTGTGAGACAGAGTCTTGCTATGCTGCCCAGGCTGGTCTCAAACTCCTGAGCTCAAACTGTTTTCTCACCTCAGCTTCCCAAAATGCTGGGATTACAGACATGAGCAATTATATTATCCCTGGCCCTCATGACAGAATTTTTTATTTTTGCTTATTGGTGTGGGACTTTTTTTCAATGATAACTGTCTTCCCACTATTTAGAAAGGAACTGTTGCCTTTCTCCAGTTTAGCTTGTCCTTCTAATGGGTATATTGGGCAGGACTATCAGACTTCCCACGATGTCACCTAATATCTCTCCCTGGTGTCCCATCTGCTCATAGTGAATGTCCTTTTCTCCCTCTTTGTGTTCTCCTTTTTTTTTTTTTTTTTGGAGCAAAACTGCAAGTTTATTTTGGTCACCTAAGGTGTGGGGAAGAGGTCTGTCGGCCTCCGGCAAAGAAGGCCGACAGAACCCCCCGGTGGGGCTCTCGGACGGAGTTCCCGCAGTCCTGACATCCCGACAGGAATGAAGGACTGAGGAAGGCCGCCTGTGTTCTCCTTTTAACAATGGATACAAAACTCATCACCATTACCTCATGCCTAACTGTGGCATAACTAAACCTCAGTTACACAATGGTGTGGCAGAGTAGCTCTGCCCCAGGGTTTCAATCTAGAGAACCTCATTACTGGCCAGTAGTGGTTGACCTGAAGCCCTAGGACTCCATGTATCCCAAAATACCTTCCACAAGTGTGATTGATTGAAATAAATTATTATTTATAACTGCTGCAATCATTAAGAGTCATATTTCCTTTGACAAGCAAATAATATAAAATTATGATATATAAAAATTTTCTAAGCAACTACTAATAATAGAAAAAAATAAAGATAGGCATTAACTTTAAGAACATACTTTAGGCTCTTTGTCAACAATACTAAGGGATTCAAGGTATTCTGGCTGTTACCCTCAATTCGATTGGCCATCTGTATTCTAACTAAAACGGGATTACCCCACATTTGAGTCCAGCTATCATCTCTAGGGAGTAATGCCTGACCATCTGCCTGCACCTACCTATTATGGATCAAGTGATCCTCTTGCCTCTCTCCTCACTCTTTTTATTTGCACTGCACATAGCTTGAGCCGCATAGTTCAAATGTGGATCCTTGGAATTTTCTGTCTATTCTCCACAACTAGGGTGAGCTCTTTGGGTTCAGAGACTATGTATCTTATTCATTGTTGGAACCCTAGTGCTAGGACACTACCTTAGCACTATACTCAAGAATTATTGGTTGTGTAAATCAATGACAAAATGAATAAATCAACAAAATTTAAACTTAGGGATTTGTGCCTAAATAACTACTCTTGAATTAACTTGCTGGCATTCTAGAATACATTCTGGTTTTAATTAAATATTTGGAAAAATGGTCTTATTTTATTTGACAAGGGCTTATTGCCTACTAGTAGCAATAATAGGAGTTATAGTAATAACTTTTTTGAATATTCAATTAGGAGGCACTCTTCGAAATGCTTTACCTATACTATCTCATCTAACCTTCATAACGGCCTATATCATGAGTACTGCCATTATTCGTATTTTACAGATAAAGAAACTAGCCACTTGCCCAAGGCACGGCTAGTGGTTTGAACCCAGCCACTCCAGTTTGAACCACCTTTAGGCACCCTGCTGTATGGATGAGATAAACAGGCCTACTGAGGTCCTTCCCTATGAGCATGTCAGGGTTGACTCTAATTTTGTATCAGGGATTGCCAGTCTTCAGCGTTTAGTTTGGCAGCCACCGTAGTCCTTGTGAAGTCCATTTTCACTGATGTTTATTTTCCTTGTAGTGTGCACATATTTTTTTTCAGTTCTTTGCTGTTAGTGTTTTATGACTTGGGGAGCTTTAAGAGGCAGCTGTATTGTTAATGTAAGCCATTACCACAGAGGTTTCTGCTCCTTTTCAGAACCTCATAATTTGTAAAAAGTTCTGGTTTGGGTTTTCCTCACATCTTCTTGCTGACAGTTTTAGCAGTATGTACAAACATTATCAGCTGTCTCCAGGGTACTGATTGAGATATAAAGGTTTCTGTAATTGTCTAAGATCATTTGTCACTTTATGTAGTACAACCCGCTCACGTAGGTACACTCTGCTTCCAAGTGATTTTTCTGGCCCCAATGGTCTATAAAATCATTTGATGCTGCTGTAACTTTAGGGACAAGAAAATGCTAGCTCTGAATCATTTGCTTTTGTTAACTCGCACTTTAAAGTTGCCCTTGTACACTGAGAAGGGGAAAATGGTAAGCAGAGATTCTTTTGTTAAATAGAAGAAAATAGAGGGATATTTTTCTCGTCATCACTTCTTTCCCTTGCTGATGATATCGATTTGCTGTGCTGTTTCTACAAGCTTTCTGCTGAGCTCTTTTTCATTTTAATGCATGGATATTAGCTATTTTTGCAAATAGTGGACCATAGGCAATATCACAAGCTGCTCTGGCCCACGTTTTTCTTGAGCTAATAGCTACTTGGAAAATTAAGCACTTGTCCAAGGCCACACAGTTTATTAGAACCAAAATGAGGCTAGACTCCTGGTTTCCAGACATCTAGCTTGGCACTGTTTTTATTGTTCTGCATACTCAAGGTTTGTTTGTTTAAGATGATGGTCAATAGTGTACCTTAGGAAGAAAAGTTGAAGAGAAATTCACTTGCTAAAAGGCAATTATTTTGAGGCCTCAAAGTCATCATAGATTTAAGTTTCCAAAGAATCACACATACACACACACACACACACACACACACACACACACAAACACACATACAGGTAGCTTAAGAACCTAGGATGAAGAGATATAAAACTGTATTTTATTTTTTAGCCAAATACTAGACTGACCTGAAGTTAACATTGAAAAAAAATTATGTATTATATATTTAAATGCCCTGAGTTACTATATAACTTAAAAATGAGTACTAATCTCTCAATTAACTCCTTTAGATATTATTTTTCTCAGTGAAGTTGATATTCCAGTATTGTGTAGAATCTAGCTTAAAATTTCCATGATCCTTCATCATGTTTCCAAGAAGAATTTATAGTTTGTATGTGTTTGCCAGGGGTGCTGTAACAAAGTACCACAGACTGGGTGGCTTAAGCAATAGAAATGTATTGTCTCACAGCTCTGGAGGCTAGAAGTCTTCAGAGTATTGGTAGGGTTAGTTCCTTCTGAGGATTTGGAGGAAAAATCTACTCTATGCCTTTCCCCTAGCTAATGGTGGTTTTCTGGCAATCGTTGGCATTCCTTGGCTTGTAGAAGAATAACTGTAACTTCTGCATTTATCTTCACATAGCATTCTCCTTATGTGCATATCTGGGTCAAAATGTCCACTCCAGTTATTTTGAGTTAATGGCCCATCCTACTCTATTATGACCTCACCTTAACTAATGACAGTTGCAATGACCCTATTTCCAAATAAGGTCATATTGTGAGGTACTGGGGCTTAGGACTTCAATACATAGATTCAACCCATAACACAGTCTACTTAAGAAAAGGTTAATGCTTTGTTTAGTGACATTAAACAGGAAAAATCTAAATATAGGCAGTATGATTTCCCATCTATCTGGAAAGGAAGATGCAAGTGGTATTTACTTTAAATTAATCATTTACTATCATTAAGTCCATCATGTACTTTTAAGTAAAGTCCCTATAATTCAAGACCACACAACCTGGAGATTAAGAATATAAAGAATTGTTTAATCACCTTGAGATACTGACTTGATTTTTATAGACTTTCCTCTTGTCTATTTTTTTATTTCCTTAGCAGGACAAATATTTTCATTTACTTTGAGTGAATTCTTGATAAGTTTTTGATCCTTAACTTCCATCTCCACTTTATTTAAAAGGTTATTTAGAAGGCAGCATTCTCTAATTCCCCACAGGCAGGTTATTATTCCCTTTTCTCTGCTTCCACAATATTAAATACATGCCTCTATTGTAGTATTTTGCATTCATTAAAATCATTTTTTAAATGCCTGACTCCTCCATTAGATGGTGAGTAACTTGAGAACTGGATTGTCTATCTTATTTATAAGACAGTATATTATTTTCCTGGTACCTGGTAGAGAATCCTGCACATAATGCTTGGGATACATTAAACATCCAATAAATGTTCATTAAAGATGAAATCAACATAGAAGAGTTTATAGAGGCAGATAATTTTAGAACTAGAAGATGTCTCAAATCAAATGTTATCTAATGTAAAGAGTATAATTGAATTGTTTGTAACACAAAGGATAAGTGCTTAAGGTGATAGATACCCCATTTACCCTGATGCGATTATTACACATTGCATACCTGTATCAAAATATGTCATGTACCTCAAAAATATATATACCCACTATGTACCCACAAAAATTAAAAGTTTAAAATTAAATATATATATATCTAACATAATCTATATACTTAGTGTCTTGTCAGTGGTTTACCAAAACACACAAACATAAAGTGGCAAATAATTAACCCAAATTAGTATTCATCAAGCAAGTATTTTCAAGAGTAATAGAAAAACCAATACTTAATTTATAGGGCAACAACTATATGACAAATTCTTAGAAGCATAAAGCATATGGTCCTTTGAAACTGTGAAGGATTTTAAATAAAGTCTAAGCATTATAATTAGATAGAAAGCATTTCAAATTGCTTTACATTTTGAAACTTGGGAAGTCTTTCTCACGATGGTGTAATTTTAAGTAATAAATAATATTTATTTGAGTAGATCCTATCTGTTACTTTGTGGCTACCTTGGGCAATAACTTTATCTTTCTTTGGGCTTTATAAAATATCAAACTATGAGTTAGGGACCCTTTTATCTCCAGAATTTTATTATTCAAACATACCTCCTACATTATATATTGTGTCCTTGGTATATTCCTAGCATTTAGCAAGATACAACAATCTTGATTGAAGGGTCCAAAAATGTATGAGATGCATTGCTTCCAGGGACCAACAGCTGGATGTGGTTGCACGGCACATAAGAATGCGACTATTCCACAAGATAGATAAACCCTGATAGAGGCAAAAGATGGTGTTGTGGGAAAGGGTAGAACTCTCCTATATGCCCAAGGAAGCCAGAGAAAGTTTCCCAAAGGATAGAAATGTTCAGCCTGGGCTTTGATTTATGATTACTGAAAGGTTACCTAAGTAAAAGAGAAGCTGACTTTCATGGAGAAAGCCTGCTTGCTTTAAATTTGGTGGACTTTAAAGGGGTGTTCAGACCATCCATTTTTACCTCAACTTGACTTTGAATGGTTAGCAATTTCATGCAAGGAGAGCAGAGCCCAACCAAAACACCCAAAGCCTCTTCCCACTCTCTTAGCCCTTGGCAACCTTTAATTTCTGCTTGAGCCCTGGATAGATACTGAGCCTTGAGGACATAACTTGAGTTTAGAAGTTCAGTATCCAATGAGGGCTTTTAGCCATTGCATGACCCCAAAAGCTAAGGGCAGATTAGCACTGTGGAGAAACATTTTCAGAAGCTCCCTGAAAAGGATGAAGGAGGTCAGGGCAAGGTTCTTTGCACCATAGAAGCCACTTCTTCCCTCCCGTTGTTAAAAATGTCTCTACCTTTCCACAGACATAGGGTGTCACCAGATCTTTGATATCTACCCACTTACATGTCCTGTACTCAGGCCCAGTATAGACAGGCCTCTTCCCTGAGACTAGAGAAAAACAGCCCAAGTCGTTTTGCTACAGAGCAGGAGCAAAGTCAGCTTTCCTCTCCTGCATCAACTGAAGTTCAGTGTAACATGATACAGGATCACTGGTGACTGAGATGAAAAGAGGTCAAATGGAAGTGAACCCAAAAACAGTCAGAGGGAAAGTGGGAAATAGAAGGGAACTTTCATTTATTTAGTAGTTCTAAATTATAGGTGCATTATCTTTCAGTCATTCATGCATTCACTCAACTAGTATTTGGGGGTAGCAACTCTATGCCAGGCATTGTGGTAGGCATAGAACATGAGCAAGATAGGAATGCTCTTTTCTTTCACAGGGGCTTTATTCTGATGGGGAGGAGGGATAGTAATGAGGCAATCACAGATTGCAATAGGTGCTATTAAGGTGATAAACAGGAAATGTGATAGTGAGTTGTGAGGTGATGAGGTTGATGAGACCTCAGGTGGTTAATCTGGTAAAGCCTCTTGGAGGCAATGACATTTAATCTGAGAACTAAAGGATGAGTAGGAGACAGCTATGCAAAAAGTCAGGCAAAAGGAACTACAAATGTAAAGATAACGAGAGCTATTCTCTTTATATTTCACAACAACCACTTGGGGATGTCATTATTCTTCATTTAACAAGCATGAAAATAGAAGTTAGAAAATAAGAAAGATGTAATGGTCAGATTTCTCTCCTGTCTAATAAACAGATTTTATGGAGGGATGTTTTACTAACATCTTGTGTGGCCACAGCACATTCTCTCATGGTAACAAGGTTTTCTTACTTACCTGAGCCTTAGTTTCTCCTTCTGTAAAAGGAGCATAAAAACTCACCTGTCTGAAGGATCTCATGAGGATTAAATAAACTAATAAACTGCTTAACACCATGCTGAACTCAAAAAAAAATGCTTCATCAGTATTAGCTTTTTCCCGTTTTGCCTTCTTTTTCCAGTGCCAGGCTAAAAGACACCAGAAAGTGTCTGGGATATGAGGTAGTTATTCAGTGGCCATGTATTTCTCAGCTGTGAATTGCAGGGGTCACCTAAATTTCAATTTTGCATAATAGCCCGTTTAGTACTGTTAAAGGTCTAGAGTGATCCAGTGCCCCTTAATTGTGAGTACAGATATGCAGGAACACAAATGTCTTTCAGTAAACAGAAGACTGACCTGATAGCTTGAACTGTGCTGGAAAGAAGTCAATGGAGCATCACATTGTCTGTCGCCAGCGAACACTGTTTGTCCTCTTCCAAGCAGTGGAAGGGAAACACAGAGAGGAACATGCTCAATCATTTGTTTTCTTTTTCAACTATCCCTGAAAACCTTGAATTTCTTAACAGTGTCCTGGGGCTCTGTTGACTCTAAAATTGATTAGCAAGCTCCCTGGGTACGTAGACTGTTTTAGTAGCAGAGGTACACTCAACCTTTCTGCAATGGTCCAATATGAAACAGACAGTAAGAGCAAACTGCTTCATATAGGCTTAGCATTAATGAATTGCCTCTTTCTCAGCCCCAGTATTTCCAATAAAAGTAGTGGGTTTGGTCTTGTGGCATGGTCTCTTGAGTGAAGGCTGAATTTATCCACTAATGGACCTAATCACCGTGCACACCAGAACATGTTTCCATCAAAAAACATGCCTCTTGTAAAATTGAGAAGCTATAAAGTACATATTTTAATAGCAAAATTTAAAAATGAGTGAGAGAAAGTCCTTATCTACCAAAAGTTTTTTGAAAACACTCACTTGCCCTTCCTGTCCTACCCACCTCCCCATCTAGATCCTCTCTCCTTGCTACCTCTTTATCATCAAAAAATAAAAGAAAAGAAAAATCTAGAAAGCTCCACACCATATGTTTCTATTATTGAACAGTAAATTTCTGGTTTTGTGGTTTATGAAAAAGTGTTGGAAGCACTGAGTGAGAGTTCTAGCTGTAAGGGCCTATACCACCAGGTAGTCTGCCCTTCTTTCTTTCTTTCCTTTCTTCCTTTTCCACTTGAAAAAGTTTTCTGCCATTCATTTTTATATGCCATTTTCTAGTATTTTCTGTGAAAATATGCCCTTAGATTTCTAGCCAGAGGTTCACATCTAAAATATAAGCCAAGGCAAAACTAGAATTGAGGAACATACTTGCTCTTTTCAAATCCAGGTTGAGGACTGTAATGTTTTTTTTTTTTTTTTTCCTGCCATAATCCATACACAAATACTATTCTTCTTTTGAACCTTTGTGTGCAGTATTCTTCTAGACCCTGTAGGGAGATGTAGACAAGGCCCCATTTTTCAGAGTTTATAGCATGCTGAACTCAATACCTCTATATAGGAAAAGAAAATTAACCACACCTAGTAGTACATCCAGTATAAGACAGTTACCGGCACAGTTACCACAGTAAGAATTCAGCAGAGAATGCAGAAAGAACTGCAGGCTGGTGTAGCTAGAGAGAGGCAGGATGAATTCTTCAGAGAGATTGGGTGGGTGTGAATGTAGGAAGCGTTTAGAGATAGAGGGATGCAGAGGAAGCAAAGAGGAGGGGGAAGACATTTCAGCAGAGGAAGGAACTGTGCACGAGGGTACTTCCTTCACAGAAAGGAAACTCCATTTGGAATCTGTCCAACAGAGTGGAATCTTGGCAGTGGTAGGTTTTGCTATGCTTCTGCCACACATGTTTTGCTTCACAACTGCAGAATGGATGTGGCACTACCTAGTTGGAAGATTGTGGGGAATGACCAGTGAGAACAATTTGAAATCCACTTGGCTGACATGTCCTGCTAGAAGGCAAAGCTAGCCCAGATGGGAGATGGGGTGGCATCCAACCCATGATGGATGTCCTGGAAGGACAGGTTCATTCATTGAAGGGGAAAGTAATTTGGGTGAGGAATCAGTAGAAATATCCAAAAGGTTACCATCCAGGCTGAAGGGTGTATATTAAATGGGGCATTGTTTTCAAGGAGTCTGCCTGGCCTCAAACTCTCCAGGAAGAAAGGTCAGCACATTGATTGCTCATGTTTCCAAGGTAGGACACGCTTGGCACCAACGGGTGGCATGTCTCATCTGTGCTGCTTGCTGTCTGTGACGTCAAATCTAGCTTCAAGACATTGACAGCTGCTACCGAATGTTCTGTTTGAGAGTTCAGGAGGCTTTGTTGATGGAGACACCTAGATGCTGAAGACTGATAGGGATAGGGAGACGTCAGAGGAGAGGGATTTCACAAAGTCTTTTGGAAGTATTAAACGTTATAATAAAATGCACCTCCTGGGTCTGAGTTAAACCTCAAATGCTTTGCTAAAAATTATAAAATATCAACAACAGAAACCTCATAACCCCTAAATCCTTTTCCTTGTAAAGTACCTCACACCAGAGACAGTGCATTGCATTGGTTTGAATGTCATTGCATTTTCCAGCAGAAAATCTGTTAGGTTTACCATGAATGTAGGACTACAGCAGGCTGTGTTGGGTTTATTATGCAGTTGAGGTGGCAAATGGTTTTCTTTAATGATTTGCATCATCTTTATCTTCATTGTTGCCACCCCGCCCCCCCGATATTTTTCTCACTGAGGTGGACCAGTGCTTCAGATAATGAACTAGCATTTACTGTGATCTTATTACACTTTATTACTTCCTTTAGCCACATATAACCCCAAACTGTTTACAAAAACAACCATTATATGTTCATGTTTTAGGGAGGTACAGCAATTTTGTTGTTTAGTATCAACTATGTTTAGTTACAACAGAGTAAATGGGTGAACTGCTTCAAGTTAAAAATCCCTCAAGCCACTGCCACACCACCAAATGAAAATTCATGGGTCACAATGAGGAAGAAAAACTCTTGAGGTTTCACAAGGGCTTCAAGAATCTTAGCTAGCACTGGATTTTTTCCTAAAACTTGTGGATTTTTTAAAAATGTGGGTGGAGGAGGGAGGCTGCCTTTATTTTCTATTTTGCTTCACCAACCATTTGGAAGGTTCATGCTGTATAAATCCTACACATATGACTCAATAGGATTTTGCTGAAAGCCACTGATACTGTGCAAGAAGGCAGTGAAGAAAACATTTTAAATCTTAAGAATTCTGATGGTGAGGTACACTAGTATACCACAAAACCTCCATTTCTGGAGGAAACCAACCCTATGGTGGGACCAAAACTGACAGTACACTGCTCATTTGGAATTTTTTTTAAAAAATTGGTCAGGTACCTCAAATTTAAGAATAATGAGAGAATTGAAAGGTTTCTGATGACTGAAGCTGCTGCACTATAGGACTCATGAGAGCCCCCACGAAGTTCAATTCCAGGCCTGGCCCTTGCTGTACGTTCAGGGTATGTTGCCCATTCTATATAAATGCTACCCTTTGAGTTGTGTAGTGGGCGGCCCTGCCTGTGATGTCACAGGCACAGGACCTGATTTCCTCACCCGAATTCTATTCTCAGCTCTGCTCTTAAATTGCTACTTGACCTTTGGCAGTTACGTAACTTTGGTTTTGCCTTATCTGTCAATAATCACCATGGTCCCTACAATTTCTAACATTTTCTCATACTCATATTTTTACCTTCTATACAATGTACCCTGTAGTACATTGTAATAATAAATAAATAAATATTATATATATATATCATCAAGGAAATATATGATAGAAATAAAATATATCATATATATAATTAAGGAAAGATGTAATAGTACTAAAAGTAAACTGACAGTATACTCAGGAAACCCATAAGAATTTTAGTTTTGCTAAAGCTTTGGGTGTTTATTCAACCTTCTTAGATACTTTGGAGTACCTTGAGTTTTAGTGCCCAGCATGGGGAGACATTCCATGGAAATAACCGTTCCTAATTTGCTTAGTTGAAACAGAAAACAGGAGAGTCTGCTGGCAGTAAGACAAAATTATTTTCTTTCCAAATCTTAAGAATTCTGCTTAGGACTGGTTTTGTCAAAGAATGTTCTCGCTGCCATCTCATACAGCTCCCTCCGACCCTTGATCCCATCAGTTAAAACTGTTCAATGCTCACTGGAGCTAAGGCCTCTTGGGAGGCTTTTAATGGAGGTAGATTAGTATTCATTTTAAAACAAAAAGATCAAATGATGAGTGGGTGTGCATTGGGATAAAGCGATTTTTGTTTTGTTTTGTTTTCTGGGAAATAACCGAGTCATTGGGAGTTTTTTTCTAACAGAAATGTAAATACTGTGTTGACTATCTGTTCCCAGTATTTTCTCATGAGGAAAAAGAGAAAAAGGAGGGTTTAAAATTAATTATAGGCCAGGCGCGGTGGCTCACGCTTGTAATTCTAGCACTTTGGGAGGCCGGGGACGGCGGATCACGAGGTCAAGAGATCAAGACCATCCTGGCTAACACGGTGAAACCCTGTCTCTACTAAAAATACAAAAAATTAGCCGCCTTGGTGGCAGGCGCCAGTAGTCTCAGCACTTGGGAGGCTGAGGCAGGAGAATGGCTTGAATCTGGAAGGCGGGGCTTGCAAGTGAGCCAAGATTGCACCACTGTACTCCAGCCTGGGCAACAGAGTAAGACTCTGTCTCAAAAAAAAAAAAAATTAATTATAAGGCCATGTAGTTAGAGGTAATTACAGGAAGAATTCCTTGCTTGCATGGGTTTTTCAATATCTGAACTAGTTGCCCTAGTAGGTTTGGAACGTTTATTTCTATAAATTTTCTAGAAGGCAGTTGATTTTTTTGTTCCTTTACTTTGATTGTCCATCATGCCAATCAGCCTGCAAGAGATACATCCACACCTGTAGCCATCCTGGTTATACCTTCTTCCTAAGGCTGGCTGAATTGCCCACTTCTCTGTGGCTCCATAGTACTTTGTACATACTACTCTCATAGTGCCTTTGAAATTCTATGGCAGTTTTGTGTGCTTCTCTAGCTACTAGTCTGTGAACTTTTTGAGGACAGAACCTATGTTGTTTATTTTTATGCTTGTTTTTATTCTTTTAGTCTTGTTTCTCAGTTCTCAGGATATCTGTTATCTGCCCGACTGATAATAGTATTCAATAAATATCTGTTGAATTGAATAAAAATGAGCATTTATATAGATCAAATAGTTCCAATTCAGGAAATATGTCCCGAGTTGCTTAACTAACTCTTAGGGGAATAAGCAGGAATCATCTATTCTCCTTGCTTCCGTGTTTATCTACCAGACCTCCATACACCCCTACGTTTATCCCCACACTTTGGAACAAGTTCTACTTCTTGCCTCTTTGGTCACAGGGGAAAGATATCTGATAAATCTACCCAGATTGAGTTGTAATTGACTTTAATATGTTTCCCCTGAGTGACTTAACTACCTCTGGTTTATTTGAGCTCTGAGTAATTGTTGGTTAGGCTTTATCAGTTTCAGTAAGGAGTTGACCTTGTTGGAGGTTTGAAGGTCATAATCATTTACCTGCCCTTTCTAAATTCTAACCATTGAAAACAGATACAAAGAGCCTTGTGGATATCACAGCATTATTAGTGGAACCCAGTGGACTCCTAAAGAACAAAGCCCCTGCTAAAATGGGATGTGAGAATATGACTTAAACAGGAAGCTGAAGTCCGTGCTTCCTCTGACTTCTCCATACATGGATGCAGCAACTACCTAAGGGAAAAGGTGGATCTACATACAGAATTGATCCTATATATTTCCTCCCACCATGCCACCAAAATATGACTGGAAAATGTCAACAAGGCCTCCTGATTATCAAATCTGATAGTCATTTGTTTTATTTGATAGTCAATTTGTTATTTGACTCTGTTGAATACATCTTTCTTGAATTTCTTTCTACCCTAGGCTTCCAGGATTCTGTCTTCTCTCACCAACCATTCTTTCATGGACCCTTTCTTCTCTTTTCATCTCATAAGTGTTGGTATTTCTCAGGGTTCTGTGATAAGCTATCTGCTCTTCTAATTCTACCCATAATCCATCAGGAATCTCATCCACTCCCATAGTTTCTAATCCAATAACTCCATGACATTGATATTGCCAACCGGATCACTATTCATATTCTAGATCAATATGTTCTTGTTTGTTTTTAATTCCACAAATATTTAACAAGTTACTGTGTCATAGTAAATAGAATACAAAGAGTGTCTGCTGTTAAAAAACAGGTGATGTAAAGAGTGGAGTGGTAATACTTGAGAATATTTTGAAAGCACTAAATAAGGAAACTCAGATCAAACCAGGACATTTAGAGGAAGAACTTAAAAAGAAAGGATGTCATCAGTGATTCTACAATGCTAGTTCACAGTTAGCTTTGTTATGAGAGTAGAAGGAGTAATACCAGCAGAGAACACATAAATAAGGAGCAAATTTCTCCACGTGAGTGATGTGCAGACACTCAGAAATAGCGTGTTTGTCACAGGTTAGATTTCCCAGAAAGCAGACTCTGGACAAGATTTGCATGCAGGAAGATACTAGAGGGGATACTCTTAGCTGGATACCTATGGGAGAATAAAAGAAACTGAATTGGGCTCAAGAGAGCTTGAACTGTTGTTCAATCGCAACAAAGCCTCTAATGATCCCAGTGAGACCTTTGCAGCTGCAATAACTCCTTAAATTTCCCTAAATGGGAAGCAAAGGGACACGCCTTTAGACCCTTCTATCAACCAGTCATTGGATGTTGGCTACCTCTGGGAAGGAGCATGACTTTGGGTAAGGTGATTTTCTTGAGCTGAAAGTATGACCCTTAGAGGGACTTCACTAAGAGCTGTTGGTTTCCAAAACTTCCTGCAGCTGGGGGTGTAAGTACTTTAGTTTTGGAGGTAGAAATTTAGGCAGTATTCCATGGTATCCACTACAGTGTACTCCTTGCAACCATTCATATCCATTTGCTTCTTATAAATAAGTTCTAGGCCTTCAGGTGGATTAGTGAGATGAGCTACAGCTCCCGCCACTGCAGCTGGTCTCAAGGCCTTAACTAATACTCATTATCCTTCTCCTCCACTATCCAACCATTCAGAATTCCCCTCACCATCAACTAGCACCTCTGCCTGTTTAGATGGCTTACATATGGGATAATCTGGACATGTTGAGCCCTGTGATCACTACATTCTTTTCAGACCATAGCACTGAACTTGTAATTTTATCATCAAAATTGAGCAAGAGAGTACCAAGAGACACCGAATTACTTGACTGGCAAACATATTCCCTGCCTCCATTCTGTAGCAGCAGCCTAACCTGTTTATGATGATCCATGTTGATTATATTTGCCATGATGTTGACACTTCTCACCTGCTGGGTCTTGTCTCAAGCAACATGAACTGATGGGGTGGTAGCCATAGCTTGAGATTTAATGGGCCTCTTATTGTGTTATCTAGATGAAGCATTTCCCCTTTAGAAACCAGAATTTCTAAATCACAGAGCCCAGAGTTGTAGGAACAGCTGTGGGTCACTTAGGAGTGATAATAAGTGGGATCATTTACACTTTTATACCTTGGTTCCCATGTTTTATTCCTACTAGGGACATACATAAAGTGTACACTACATCCTGAAGGATGGAACCTCTTCCTTTCAGGGAATTCTCTCTAAAATATTATCTCAAACTGTACATTCAACAGACCATTTTATTGCTCTGTCAAGCCAGAAATTCCAGAGCATGCAGTGTGTGATTATAGTAATGGATCCCTTATGTGTACCTTCAATGTGCCTTCAAAGTGTACTAGGCACTTTACATCACCATAGTTTCCACTTTGGAACCTTAACAAGATCATGACCACTTGATAAAATCTTTGTACCAGACTATCATTAGTCATCTCTTACCCACATTTTACAGATAAAGAATCTGAGTCCCAAAAGAGTTCTGTACTTCACCAGTGTCACATAACATAATAATTGTGAGAGCCAAGATTCAGACCTACCTCTAAAGTTAGGGCCCTTTCTACCTTATTGCTTAACCTCCACACATATAATAATCTCATTTAATCCTTAGAAGGATACTGTAAAATATGTGTTATACCTGTTCTCCATATGAAAAAATAGAGACTCCTTCTGTTTAGGCAACTTGCAGTGGGTTATGCCCCTGGGAAGTGGCTCACCTGGGACCTGAACAAAAGCCTGACTCTAAAGCCCAAGTTCTTTCTACTATACCAGTTGCCATGGTGTCAACCTAGCATCAGAGAAAGGTATCGGAGAAGAAAGGAAAAATAAAGGTAGTGGGTGGAGATCATTCCTGTGATATTTAACTTTTAAGTCATATAGTCAGTAGGGTCAAGTTACTTGTTTTATATCTGTATGTTGAGGGTTGATGGGTGGGGCAGAGAATAGACCCTCTTGATTTAGTGCTACCTACAGCTTTTACAGAAGCACCAACCCTGAAACTACACTCTGCACTTCTTACATCTACTTTAAAGAATTATAGATGTTATTGAAGATATTGTGGGAGATATATGAGAAAATTTACATTGCATATTACCCAGAAGACAATTCAAGATCCCATGAGACATCTGAATTCTCCCCAAAGTCTTTCTTTGGTTGCATTGCTCAGTGGGACTCCCTTCTCTCTCTGACATTTCCATCTCATGGATCAGTTCCTCATGTTCCAGTCCCTTCCAAAAGCTGGGCTCTAGACATACGCTACACAGCCCCATGCAGTGGGTGCTTCTCTCACAGGGAATTGTGCAGCCAAACCACATTGTCTTCTCCAGTCACTTCTATCCCCAACTCCAGCTGTATCTCAGTCTCCATGATATGGGAGGACTGTGCATACCAGAAGGCAGAGGGAAAGTTGCCATTTGGGAGGTAGATAATCTTTCTTCCTGCTAGGCAGAACTCTAATGAATGAATCCTTTCTCAAATTCCACTTACACTGCTTAAGTCCTGAAGGGCTATGCCGTTCATCTTTGCACCCAAGGACCTTCATAATCTGACACTTGCATCTCACTTCTCATATCCTAGCCTCTGTATTCCTATTAGTCCTACTGATTCCTGCTAGTCCCAGGTTTAGGCCTTTGGACAACTTTTTTCCGATCACATTCTTTCCTCCTCTTGAGCTAAGTTATTCCTGTCTTTTTAACAGCCCTCTCTAATTCTGCTTCCTTCACAAACCCTTCTCTGAAACTCTCCCTGTCCTAACCTCTTCTGCTTATACTCACAATTCATGTACAAATATATGATATTCTTTAATTCTTTTTAACTAAATGTATGTTTGCACATAAACTTCCATTTCTGCTAATAGTGTTAATCCTGTTAATTCACTGTAAACAAGTCATTTCCAGGGTCAGTTAAGTTTTTCATGTTATTGATTCAAGACTCCCTGTCATCCTTTTCTTCTCTTTCTTTTGGGTGATGATCTGCATTCCAACAAGGGGAATGGCCTGCAGGCCCCCATTTTCCTCACTGACTACAATGACTGTTTTATGTGGTCTGTGCCACTGTGTATTGGTATCTCCTGGTATTCATAGTCCTCCTATGACTTCTGGTTTTATGGCCTTCTCAGTACTTATGGGCCTTCCATAAAGGACACAGAAAACCTCTCAGCTGCTCTCTCCACACCCTGCTGGACTGTGAAGAATCCTGTGAGCCTGATCTGAGATTCATCTACCCTGACACTGCCTCACAAATGGCACATCAGAATGAGGATTTTCTAATAAGCACAGGCTTCCCTGGCTCTACCTTGTGATTCTCTTCTATCATCTATCTCTCCAACTTCTCTAATATGTTATGTCATCTAGTTCTAAAGAACTCAGCCTAGAAGCCATGCTCATGTCTAGCCTTTCTTCCATCTTTTGCCATTCTCTCTCCGATCCCCACCCCTTGTTCCTAGAGGGTGTTGATTTCCTCTCTATGTCCTGTATCATGTTCTATAGCTTACCCTACTCCAAGATTCTTATATAACTCCCACCTGTTAAGGCTTCCAGACTTTACTACAAGTTACAGATTTTTTTCCCCCTCTCAAAAGGCCCAGTTCTTACAAATCAAAAGCTCTTTGACTTTAAAAACTGTTGACTCTGTCATGAATTTCAAGGATGTATTTTGGAACTCAAAACCAAGAATTGGACATTTTGTTCTTGATGCTTCTTTTGTGTCCTACCCTCCCAGAAGCAGAAAGCTCCAACATTCTTTAGTTTAATGTTAGAAAGACCAAAAGATACTTAAAAAAATTAATAAAAGGAAGAATACATTTTATTTTATAATATTTTGCTATACGAAAAGCTGAGGCTGGTTTTCTATTTTTAATTATAGGGCCTTCTAAGTTTTAATTGTCCTCTAATGTCTTAACTCCAGTATTAAAAATTTAAGATTCTTTAGGGCAGAGAAGTCAGAGACGTCTTTTGTATTCCTCAGAGCACCTGGATTCATTTGTTAGACAAATATTTATTGAATACTAAGAGCTGTTGACAAAAAGATAACTGACAGTCCTTGCCCTTCATGAGTTCATGAGTTAATAAAAATTATTATTAGTTAATCTAAGGGAAGTAGAAAGTACAACCAAGATAACTCAGAGGAGAAGAATATAAATAAATCAGAATGAGGAATCCAAAACAGCTTCCTAGAGGAGGTGACACTTGAGCTGGGTTTTGCCTGTTCAACACATGGAAAAGAGTTTTATTCCATCCACAGAGATCTGGATACATGAATAAATGGAAGTATGTTTGGAAATAACAGGTATTTAATTGTGCCCAGAAGAAGTAAGAAGTCTTTGGTGATCAGAAAGGAAGGCAGTAGAGAGATGAGATTAGTATTCAATAAATAGATCCAGAGGACATTTTGTGCTTATTAGTTTAAATTTAACTTCGAAAACTCTGAATAATTACAAAAGGATTTTCAAGAGGGTGGTGTCATATAGAATACGCAGTTTTAGAAAACTCACTGGCCACAGTATAGAAAATGTAAAGAATGGATTGCATTTTTATGGAAAATCCCAAATTAGAAGGGGCAGAAGTTATAAAATTGTTGCAAAATTTGTATAGCGAGTGGTAAAAACCCAAATAAAGACAGTGAAATACAAAGGAGGGGAAGAAATAGAAGATGTTTAACAAATCAAATCTTCAGGCGTTGGATATGGAAGTTGAGAGGGAAGATGAGACTGAGGTGTCTAAAGTCACTGAGCAATTGTGAAAATACTTTCAATCTCTGGATCAGGGAAGGCCAAATTTAAGGGGAAATACCAAGTTCAGATCTGGCTGTATTAAATTTGACATACCCAGGGGACATGAAATAGAGATGTCTGGTGGAGGGCCTCATGTTAGGATCTGTGGCTCAGCCAAGTGTTGGAGCTGGAAGTACTGATACGAACTATCATGAAAGTGACTGCTGACAGCAGGCGTGTGGGCACGATGATCAATCAGGAGGAGTGTGGCAAGGAGGAGAAGTCAAAGGCAGAGGGAAAAATCCTAGGGAACGTGGTGCAGGCAGAAGAAAAGAATCCTCAGGGGCAAGTAAGAAGGAACTGTTGAGAGGAAAGGAGGAGAGCCAAGGAGACAGGGCACAAAATTCAGGGGTGAGAGAGGTAAGAAAAGTGTGGTCAGCAGAGACCTGTAAAATAACAACAGAAAAAAAAATTAGGAAGCAAGTGAAGATGAAAACCATCAGGGCCTCTGGCATAAGGAGAGAATAGGTAATGAGTTCTGCTTTTTCTCTATTAACAAGAAACAAAAGTGGAGGTGTTGAATTAATGGAGGGATTAGAAATCCATTTTTTTTTTTTTCATTTTAAACCATATCCTGAACATTAACCAAGTTTTAATCAGCTGAATGACCAATCATGTGAATATAAGGGAAATTTATTTTGGTATTCCATATAGAGATACCCTTTCTAAGTGAGTGAAGTTTTGGTATAATAAATAAACAATATACTTAAGAGAACAGTGTTCTACAGCAATAAACTATTTGCTTTCTCTCTACCTTCTGGAAATGCTAAGTAACAACAAAATCCTACATTGAAACATATTATCCTACATATAAGAGAACTGTAACTCCTTTTCAGTTTATATAT
The DNA here is from genome assembly GCF_007565055.1 of Rhinopithecus roxellana. Classification (NCBI taxonomy): domain Eukaryota; kingdom Metazoa; phylum Chordata; class Mammalia; order Primates; family Cercopithecidae; genus Rhinopithecus; species Rhinopithecus roxellana. Next base: position 63,062,934 of record NC_044559.1, on the reverse strand, counting down.
CATATGATTGAAGATCTATGACGATCCCTGTCTCTGCCGAAGGGCTTCTAAACCTTTCCAAATTCCAAAGAAAGGTTCCCAGCCTCCTGTCATGTTATGTGAGCCTGTCATTCCTGTTGCAAAGAAGCTTTTGGGAGGGCATAACCATAGGGAATAGTAACCCTGCTGCCTCTGCCTCAAAGGAACTATTTTCTTCCTTGCACATAGAATTTTCAAGTTGCCTGCATGGGTAAAGGAAGGCATCCTAGCTAGGAGCTGTCCTCCTCAGGAACCCCATTAAGACCTGTCAAGGTTTTCTACTTCCTTTCTATGTTTAGTAATCCTGGAATAAACACAGTAACATTTGAGAGCAGCCATTGCATCTCAGGCCCATCTTAGATGTTTGTTTGATTGTATTTCCCATACTTACAGAACAATTTCTTCCCCAGGAAATGTACCCCTTGAATTACTTCACACACCATAGAAAGGCAGCCCTCAGTGCTGTGCATGCTAAGCATTCTATGACTAAATAAACGCACCCAGGCTTCACTGTGGAAATAGAATTAATTCTAAATATCCCCAATCATGAAGCACCAGATATCCCAGACCTAGCATTTACCTACTCTATATCGAGGACAGCACCGAACACTGAAGATATGCTAGGAGACTTTTAAGATTCATAAGTAATGTGCCTTTTAGTATCAATTTGTTTTATCCTGAGAAAAATGCCTACTTCTCAGCACAGTAATGCGCTCCTGTCATTCTTTAATCACCATGATCAGCAAAGCATGATTTCAGTGAATCACCATCAACTTGTGTATACGTAGGTGGGAAGGAAGGGCTTGCTCTAAATAAGTGCTGCATAGATAGGAACTCAGAAGAACAGGAAGGCACAGTCAAATGAATTTTCTGATAAAATGATTGTTCAATGTAGGAATTTATAAATTGCCATGGGTTCCCAAAAGTATGTTAACAGTCATAGAAAAGAAGAATTTTCCCCTGATCTGTCAGTTTATAAGTAACTAGGATATAGGTCACTCAATCCAATGAAAAGATAACACTGAAATATCTATTATTTGTAACACATGAGTTTTTAAAAAAGGAAACAGTGATTTATTTCTCTTGACTCAACTCATAATTCCATAAAAGGTTTTTTTGTGCTCATTTATAATTTGAAGAATTGTCACCCTTAGATCATGTACACTGATGAGTCCCTTCCATTCTTCCTTTCTCCTGAACAGAACTTGAATTTGTTTGTTTATCCACCCCTCCCTCAAGCATCTCAGCAGACTAAGGGGACATTAACTACTGCCAGAGACAGTTCTGAATTTCTCAGCCAGGCAGGGTCATACTGTCCTGTAGTGACTGTAATTGGTCTAGTGTTGGTCATATGCCCTAGATTCAGTCTAAATGGAAAGATTTTTATTGCCTAGTTGGGAAAGGGGTTTCCTTTCTCTTGCTTCACATTGGCTAAGGAAGTGTGTAGTCCTCATTGCTACCAGCAGATATCTCATCACCAGCAGGCAAACCTGATTGAGGAAAAAGCTGACACCAAGAATTACAGAGGTAAGGGATAAAAGTAAAAATAATTTGGCATAGGGAGACATGATGTGGCCAGTGAATCAGCTAAACTTGAAGTCTTTCCTCCATGGGGGCTTCCCATTGTATGAGATAATTTATATCATTATTATTTAAGTCAACGTGAGTAGCACTTTTCTTTCTTTGCATCTGAAGGTATCTTGAATTATACATTTGTGACTACCATTTTATATGTATGTCTGGGAAGACTGCACGTAGTTGAAGTCAGTGACTGCCTTAGTGCTCTGATTGGAGGAGTATCAATCACAGATGATCTCTTCTACCAGTCTAACACCAGACATGAAATCCTGACCATTAAAGACTACTTTAGGCTAAAGCACTGTGTATCCATGGAGGTGCTTGTTAAAATGTCAAGAGGACTGACATCTTCAACCATTAATTCCCCACAAACATTTATGAGAGTACAAATGTTTGTTGAGTACACTTCAGAGAGACTCAACAAACATTTATCACATAAATCCTGTTAGGACCTATAAAGAAAATGAGATCGAAGATGAAGATACATCCCTTGCCCTCAAAAAATTTATAATCTAGTGGGAGTGACAGATATGCACACAGTGATAGAACAAGCAGTTGATGAAGGAATCAATGTGGCATAGAGAGCCTTGAGAACAGCCTTGATTACTTCTTACAGGAGGAATTGGAGAAGATTTCAGACAGGAAATGATGTCTGCCCTGGATCTGGGTAGCTAGGACTTCAAGAAATGGGGAAAGGACAGTCCAGACAGTTGAACTTACAGTGAATTTAATTGAAACAATAAAGCAAGACCTGGATGTGAAGTGTTAGTCTGGATTCAGAGCTGGGAAACCTGTGTCTGAGATTCATCTATCACTTTGGGCAAATCATTGAGCACTACTCTGCACCTTGGTCTCCTTATTTGTAAACTGAGGATCTGAGTAGGTCACCTGTAAGGGATCTTCCAACTCCAGCATGTCATGATTCTTCAAATGTCTCAAGAGATGCCAATACTATACACAACCATGAATTTTATTCTTTGGTCAAAAGTTGACCCTAATCATACTTATATATTCCTTTTTAAAGTTTGTGCTGCTTGAATAGGTCCTCAAAACCATCCTAACTCACAAAAATGTTTTCACCAGTTAATAAGAAAGGCATAGTGGCAGGATGTCCCTTTATTGGATTCAGAGCCTAAAATTGCTCTGAGGAAAACAGGAAGACATTTGTTATATTTCCTACTATCTCGTATACTTACCTGGAATTGTTGGGGCTTATAATACTAGCAATAATTAGAAGGTTAAATTAAATTACACCAGTGACATCTGGAGCTTTAGATTACATGTTCTTACTGAATATACACTAGCAGTCCTCTGAGATTTATTTAAGGCAGCCACAGTAACAATAACTTGCTAATCTTTTATGACTGAAAAGAGTCTTGAGTTTAGTGTTGTGCTTTTAAGGTTAAAATGGGTTTTGATACATGAGAAAGGGGAAATAAACAAAACGAAATGTAATAGGGAGCAAAACTATTGGGCTGCACATGAGAATATATTGCATTGACCTGTGTGTATTAGTACAAGTTCACTTTTGGCTGTTGGTGCTGAAACTAAGGTGTGCCCCTTCCCCCCTTGATATCAGTCAGTTTCTTGTTGTTGTTCTTGGCAAAATACAGAAATCGATTCTGGTTAACCTAAGCAAAAGGGAATTTATTATGAGAATATGGATACATATATATATATATGAAGTGCAGCCTGAAGAATTAAGACTAGAAGATTGGGCTTGGGAATGCACAGAGACCAAGGAACCTCCAATGAGCCAAGAGGAGCAACCAAAGTTTCTGGTAGACTTCTGGTCAGCCTACACCGTTGAAATAAATATTATCACCTGTATTCTTTTATTCTCATGCCAGCTGTTTAAAGGCAAGGGGTGAAACATTCAGCCAAACTCAGATCACCCACCCATTCTGTGGTTCTCGAGAGAGAGGGAAAGAAAGGATCTGACCTTTTCTGCTTCTTTACTTGGAAGCATACTCCATTACCAAGATTACCTCTTATACAACAGCAATAAACAAATTCTTAAAAACTGGCATTAGGATGGGGGAACAAATGTTGGGCAGTCAAAAAATGACAAATGATCTGTAAGTAAGTTTTAATGTCTCCAGTTATAAGTAGCATAAATTTTTATTAAAATATACATAAATAAGAAGGGAACTTACTCATTTATATAACAAGAAGTCCGGAGTGGGGGCAATCTTTAAGACTGATTGAATCAGCAGCTCAATAAAGTCACCGTGCTCCAGGTTCTCTCTATTTTCTCCTTCTGCCATCTTCAGAGTGTCAATTTCACCGTCTGCCTGGATTGACTCATGGCTCCAAGGTGGATGCAGCATTTTCAGGTATCACATCCAGATATGACAAAGTCTGAGGAAGGAATGAGTCCATCTTTTCCTGAGCTGCTTTTTTCTTTTTATTTCCTTTTTTTTTTTTTTTTTTTTTTTTTTTTGAGAAGGAGTTTCGCTCTTGTTGCCCAGGCTGGAGTGCAATGGTGCAATCAGTTCACCACAACCTCCGCCTCCCAGGTTCAAGTGATTCTCCTGCCTCAGCCTCCCAAGTAGCTGGGATTACAGGCATGTGCCACCATGCCCAGCTAATTTTGTATTTTTAATAGAGACGGAGTTTCTCCATGTTGGTCAGGCTGGTCTCGAACTCCCAACCTCAGGTGATTTGCCCAGCTTGGCCTCCCAAAGTGCTGAGATTACTGGCTTGAGCCACTGCGCCCGGCCTCCTGAGCTTTTTTCTTAGGAGTGGAGAAACCTTTCCCAGAAGCCCCCAGCAGATTTTCCCTCACATCTCATTGGGTAGGATTGGACCTCGGGGGCATTCACAAGAACTAGGCAGGAGAGTACCATGATTGACTTAGACTAAATAACATTCTCCCTCTATTCCCTGAAAATGAGGACAAAGTCAACCTTGTATGACTCATGAGTTACATGGGGGTTAATGAATGGAATCAATGTTTTATTTGAAAACAGGGTGTGGAAATAAGAATTGGGAATGCTTCCAACTGTGTCCAGCACAGTCCATTATCCTGGAATCTGTAAATGCTTTGTAGAAATGGTCCACTGGGTAAACTTTGAATTGGATTTCCCCCTAAGACATAAACCTTGGATACAATGATTGTAATAATTCTTATTATAAGATAAATATCTTGGTTCTAAAATAAATTGTGCTATAAATTTGTCTGTTTTGAGCAACATTGTAGATTTAAAATTCGGCCCCATCTATGTGGGGCATTAATGCAATATTTTATTGATATCTTTTCTGCAAGCAAACGTTAATGAAAGGTTGGACTGGAGAGGCAGGCAGGCAGGAAGATGACTTCCCGCCTTCTCTCTTCAAGCAGATTGATACTTCCTTATACCACTCACAGATTGAAGGCCAACAGTCTATCACTTTCACATCAAGAGATCCTTGTTACAAAAAATAATGCTAAAATGTCTTGGTTTTATAGCTAGTATTTTCCAGGCAGGGCCTAATGTGCAGTTTTCACTCTTGTTCATGAAGTTGTTTAGTTTTGTAAATTATACATTAGCCTCCAAACTGCTGTAAGCATCACCTCTATTATTTGTGTGTTTCATCAATAAATTATGCCATTTCAGTAATATGCAAATTCCTACCAACATTTTTTTGGTCTTGAAATTACAAAGCTCAAGTTTGTATCAATAATATATGGAAATGCAGATTGTATCTGCAAACTGATTTTATTCTTGGGCACGTAATGGTAATAAAGTATAATGTTTAGTTGGCTGGCTTCTTTATGAAAATATAAAAATGGGTCCCAAGCTTTCCTGCATTCCCTTTAAAAAAAAAGAAAAAAAAGACTTTTATCTAATTATGGGGCTAAATGATAGAATTCTGAGGGACAAAGACCAACTTGATGCCCAAAGAATAGTTTTATAGAAACAAATCTGTTAAAAGGTACTTAGAGGTTTGTCAGTATTTGGGACTTTGTGGATGCTTATAATGGTCTGTATCCTGGCAACATTTCTCACTAGTAAACTGAAGATTTCATTGCTGCCAATATACATATTAAATGGCAAAAGCTTGGATTGATTAAGAAATATCATTGTGAGTGGCTTTGTCAATCTTGACAGATAAAAAATATACAACTGGCAAAAATCTGTGGATTTGCTGTGGAACAGAAGGCTAGATTTGGTTTCAATTCAGAACTGCCCTGGCCCAAGGTTATCTCTGATTGAAAGTAGCAGTATGGATTTTTGGAGGATAGGGAATAAGAGGCTGTGGGATGAGTCTACTGCTGACCCTCTGTGTGGCATCCTACACATGCAGGGCCTCCATCCAGCCCCTGGGTCTCATCACGCTTTTACTTAGTGAAGGTAAGTTACCTTATCAGAACTCAGAACGATCCCATAACACCAACCCAATTTGCTGACCCTCTCTGAATATAAGGCGAAGGATTCCTCTTTCCTTTCCCATGTCCCTTTCCTTCTTGTCCTCACATCTGGCTTCCTACAGTCCCTTACCATACACTCAGTGTTAAATCTGGGACTTTGCAGAGATCACCCATTGATACCTTTTCATTTTACTGATAATATAATAATTATTATAACTGTTACAATTTAGTAACCAGGAATGGAGTACGGAGTATGACTGTAACAACAATATGGATAACAACAATAATAATAAAATTGCTTTTTATTGTAAGCTTTCCACATGGTAGCCACTGGACTAGGCAGTCATACATGGTTTCTCTTCTTTAATCCTCTCAGCAGAACTATGAAGAGTCACTATCATTATCTCCACTTTGTGCCTGAATATTATTTTCCTTTTGCCCTGCAGCTGTGTCGCTGTTGCTCTCCAGCCATCTACTGAGATACTTTTTGTGTTGTCTGGAAGCTTCTAATTCCAGATGCATGCATGTTTCATTTTCTTAAAGCTTTTCTTATTTTATGCCTCTGCGACCCTCAAGAGTCTTAGAATGATGTTTTTATTTAAAATATTGAAGTATTCTACTAGTTCTGTTTACTTATAATTTTAATTATTTTTTGGTCTTTTTTCATTTTTTAATGTTGTTTTTGGTTTACCCCCAAATATTTGATAATTTGATTTCTGTCTCTTAGTGTTTGAAAGTCTTTTTGAGGGGGCAGTGGTATGGAGAAGATATAGATTTTAATTGTTGGTGCTCTAAAATAAAAGGAAAAGGAAATAAGTGTGCTCATTGCAGTGTGCTGGAAACTTTCCCTCTACGTTTGGAGGTGCCTTGCATTTCCTAAAGGTCTCCAGTTATACTGAGTGGTGCCTGTCTGCCAAGTACCAGGGCCCTTTCTCTGTGTTTCAGCAAGTGGGAGAGGCAGAGTAGGGAAGCAACAAGACAGCTGATCAGAATTTAGTTCACCGACTAGTCACACAGACATGCTTCTGCTACTTCTATTGGTTTACACTAAGTATAGAGCAAAATTTTAACTGCTCTGTCCTTCACAAGGTGCTCTTCTGCTTGTATTTGGGGGCATAGTTTCCTCCAGTCTTAGTCTTCATCTGATTTCTGACTTTCAGTAATGATTCAACATCTCTAGCCGTTTGTTGGCACAAATTCCTGTTTTCTACTGCTGTGTGGTTTAATATTTTTTTAATACTTTTTCTATCACTCAAGGAATTTTGTATGGGAAGAGGCAGAGATTCCTTGATTTAATCAACTATTTTAATGCAATCTTTATTCCTGTTTCACAGATTAAATAACTTTAGTTAGCTTAAAGAATGTACCCAAGAATCTGAAACTCTAGCTATTCTTTTTTTTTTTTTTTTTTTTTTTGAGACGGACTCTCGCTCTGTCACCCAGGCTGGAGTGCAGTGGCGCAATCTCGGCTCACTGCAAGCTCCGCCTCCCGGGTTCACGCCATTCTCCTGCCTCAGCCTCCTGAGTAGCTGGGACTACAGGCGCCCACCACCGCACCCAGCTAATTTTTTGTATTTTTAGTGGAGACGGGGTTTCACCGTGGTCTCGATCTCCTGACCTTGTGATCCGCCTGCCTCGGCCTCCGAAACTCTAGCTATTCTGACCAAGTCCTCTGATGCTAGAGCCTGTGTGCACAAATAATATGTATTCTGATTTTTATACAGGCTTTTAAGATTATATATAATAGTTAACAATGGCTCATTTGATCCACGCAATATTACCTGTAAGGTATAATACAATGACTGTTATCCCAGTTTATTGATAAGGAAACAGATTCAGCAATGTTAAGCAACTGGCTCAGGAACTCACATTTAATAGTGTCATGTAGCAAATATTTTTACACATGCAGCAAATAATTAACACCACATAATAATATCTCTGGGTACCAGAAAAACCTTTGCTTCCACACTGCAAGACCTCACAGTGTAGAACCCAAAGTAGAGCTCAAGTTTCCTAATTCTCAACCAGTTTATGTATGTTTATACTAGGCCTTGGTCCTATTGTTATTCTTTTCCAAATTATCTTGTTAATACATATACACGCACCCTTAAACTGTTGGGAGATTGCAAGTGGCAAAACTTGGCTTGTTTTTGATATAACTACATCGAATAGTGTATTGATGTTTCATGCAAGCATACATCAAAGAATTAGCCCTTAGGTTTGCAAAAGATTTCCAATATGGCCTCGATGCTCCAAAAGTTATACATCTTTGTTTTAAGGTAGCTGTGCAACGTGCTTGGAAATAAAAGAGAAAGAGCCAGCTCTAACAAAGAGAAAACATTGACAAGTCAGAAACTTACTAAAGAATCTAGTCAGCTGGCGAGTCTGGTAGACCAGGCTGCCTCTAGACACTTCAAATAACACCAAGCTTCTCTTAAGCAACCATGTTGCACTGCTGACTTCCAAAAGACTGTCACTATTAACCAGAGATAAAATAGCAAGCCTATTGCATTACATTATTTTGATTTCAGCACTGTTAACCTAGGTCCTTTTACTCTCAGTGGAACAGTATAAAGGCAGAAAGCATTAGATATCACTGATGAGGGGTGTGGCTGAAATAATGCCATGGCCTCTGCTGAAAAGAGAGGTTTGATCTAAGTACTCACTTACTCCCTTCATTAGTTATGATTGTTAATATTGCATGACATTCGTTACATTCCTACTACCTAACTTCTGTTGTTGTACTAATGAAAAGCAAAGGAAGTAAATAATAGGAACAATCATTTACATTTGAAACTGCCTAATTATAGATTATTTTTAGTAAAATTGCCTCTCTTAACTCCAATCAAAATATTGTAAAAAAATATTATGATACTTAGATGATACCTAAACTATGATAATTTGATAGTGACATAAGGGAATATCTTCTGAAAGGTTAAGTGACTTACTCTGGGTAGCACTGCTTGGAAGTGATCAAATGATGAAACCAAAACTCATACTCTACCCATCTCTCTCTGAACCCTCATGGTTATACCACACTGCCTTGCTTCCTAAGCAATGCTCAGAAGAACAACTCTGGACTACTGGAATTTTTCTTCTTTCAGAAAAGGACCTTCCACCTTATAGCTATTTGGGTCTTAGCATTCACTGACGTCACAGAATTCTTGGAATTTCTCTGTTCTGTCCTCCTACCTCAAATCATCAGACCTGTATGTCCAGCAGAAAATCACAGAAGTAAAACAATCTGGAGTTTCTCTTTATTTTACCAAAATAATTTTCTTCCTGTGGCCTCTAGGTTAACATTGAGTTTTTAGCCAGTTATTTTAAGTGACAGCTATTAATCTTTTCCTGAGTAAACACAATTTCTAATGTTTAATACTTATTAAGAAATTCAGCATGGCATCACTAAGAGCTATACATGATTTAAAAATAGGAATTGTCAGCTAGTTGAAAAAATCTCACTTCAGCTCTGTGGTAGCTATGACTGAATTTGGTTTTAAAACAGTAAGATGTATTCTGGAATCTGGGCCCCATTTAAGAGATTATTAATTGCCAACATTCATTCATCTTGAAGTTTCAGCCCATTCATTGAGTGCCCCTCCAAAAATTGAAGACAAATTACCTAACCATAGAGTCTTACAGAGAGTCAGATTTATATCTTCCTTGGCATTTTGTTGGAAAACTTTGACTTTAAAAACTGCTTTACAATCACTAAAATAGCAAAACCAAGAGCTATAGCTCATAAATCAACAAAGGAAATAAAATAGGAGTCATAAAAAATACTTGGTTAATCCAGAAGAAGACAGAAAATAAAAGAGAAAAAATGGAACAAGGAACATATGGTGAAAATAGAAAACAAATAGTAAGTGATAGTGATAGACCTAAACCTAGTTATACCAACAATGACAATAAATGTAAGTGGTCTAAATGCCCCAATAAAAAAACAAGGATTGTTAAATTAGATTTTAAAAATCAGGACATAACTATATGCTGCCAAAAAGAAACACACTTTAAATATAAAGATACAGATAGATTAAAAGTAAAAAGGATGAATAATACATGCCATGCTAACACTAATCAAAAGAAAGCTGAAGTGGCTATATAAACATTAGACAAAGTAGATTTTAGAATAAAGAATATTAACAGGGTTAAAGGAGGTCATTTCATAATGATAAGTGGGCTAATTCAAAAGAACGAAACAGTCCTACATACATGTATATCAATCACCAAGTTTCAAAATACATGATAATGAGGAAAAAAAACTGATAAAGCCATAAGAAGTAGTAGACAAAATCCACAATAATTGCTAGAGTTATCAATGCCCCTTTGTCAATAATTTATAGAACAAGAAGACATAAAATTATCAATGATATAACACTATCAAGTTGACCCAACTGACCTATAGAACATTTCACTCAACAAGGACAGAATACGCATTCCTTTCAAAGGTACATGAAAAATTTACCATTATAGACAATATCCTGGGCCATAAAGACATTGTCAGTAAACTTTAAAATTTTCAAGTAATACAAAGTATGTTCTCTAAATACAGTAGAATTAAATTTAAAATCAATGACACATTTCTGAGAAATCCTCAAACATTGAAAAACTACATAACATACTTCCAAATAGCCCAAGGGGAAAGTCAACAGGGGAAATTATGAAGTATTTTGAACTGAATTAATATGAAAATACAACATATCAGAATTTCTGGGATAGTGCTAAAACAATATATTGGAGGAAATTTATGTGCTAAATACCTATCTTGGTAAAGAATAAAGGTCTCAAATCAGTAACTTTGCTTTCTAAACCTCAGGAAGATATAAATTAAAGAGCAAAGAAAGCCCAAAGTTAGAGGAAGAAATGAAATGATACAGATTAAAGTGGAAATTAATGAAACAGGAAACAGAAAAACAACAGAAAAAGCAATGAAACCAAAATTTGGTTCTTTAACAAGATTAAGTAAAATTAGTAATTCTCTAGCCAGACTGATCATGAAAATAAGAGACACAAATTTCTAATATCAGTAATGAGAGAGAGGACATAATAACCGAGTCTACAGAGATATTGGTATATCTGCAGAGTTCACAATAAAGAAATATTGTGAACAGCTTATGCCTATAAATGTGACAGTTAGATGAAATGGACACATTTCTTGAAAAACACAAATTACCAAAGCTCACTCAAAAATAAATAGATAACCTAAACAGCCCTAGATATACTAAAGAAATTGAATTTGTAGTTAAAACCTTCTCCCAAAGAAAACTCCAGCACCATATAACTTAATTGGAAAAATTCTACCAAATATTTAAGACATAATACCAATCCTACACAATTCTTCCAGAAAATTGAAGTACTAGAGGCAATACTTCCCAACCTAATTGATGAAGCCAGCATTACTCAAATATCAAAAACGACTATCAAAAACAAAGACATTACAAGAAAACAGAACTACAGGTTCTGAAAAACCTGTAGCAAGTTTCATTCAACAATGTATCAAAAGACCATGACAAATGGGGTTTATCTCATAAATGCAAGGTTTGTCTAACATTCAAAATTTAACTCACCATATTAAAAAACTAGAAAAATCTATGATTATCCCAATAGATGCAGGAAAAGCATTTAACAAAATCCAATATCTGTTTCTGATAAAAACTGTTAGCAAACCAGGAATAGAAGGGAACTTTCTCAATCAATGGGCATCTGTGAAAAGCCAATACCATACTTCAGAGTAAAAAAACCAAATGCTTTCCTACTACTATTGGGTATAAGATAAGGATGGCCTGCTGTCACTACTTTTGTTCAACATTATACTAGGGAGGTTAGACAGTACAATAGGGAGAAAAAGAAATATAAAGTATCCAGATTGGAAAGGAAGGTGTAAAGCTGTCTGTATTTACAGATGACACGAGTATCTACATAGAAAATTCAATGAAATCCATAAAAGCAGCTAGTACAATAAGTGAGTTGAGCAAGGCTGCTATCTACTAGAGCAATACACAAAATTTAACTATTTGTATATGTTAGTAATGACAATTAGAAATAAAAATATTTAAATGAATACATTTATAATAACATTTAAAAATGAAACATAGGAATATATCTGACAAAAGATATGTAAGATCTATACATGGAAAACTATAAAACATTACTGAAAGACATAAAGAAGACCTAAGTAAATGGGCAAATAAAAGAAAATACCTTTTTCGTGACTTGGAAGAATCAATATTCTCCCCATATTGATTTATACATTTAATGCAGTCCCAATCAAATTCCCTACAGGTTTTTTGTGGAAATTCAATACTGATTCTAAAATTCATGTGTAAATGCAAAGGACTTAGAACAGGGAAAACAACTTGAAAACAGAACACAGTTGGAGAGCTAACATGGCCTGATTTCAAGAATATCATAAAGCTATATGGTATTGGCATACAGATAGACAGGATCAGTGGAACCAAATAGAAATCGTTTCACTTGTATATAGACAATTGATTTTTGACAAAAATGTGAAAGCAGTTCAGTGGAGAAATGATAGTCTTTTCAACATATTGTGCTGGAACAATTGGAAAGCTATATGCAAGAAAAAATATTATAGAATAAAAAATAAAAAGTTGAACTCTGATCTTTATCTCCCAACGTATAAAAATGAACTCAAAGTGAAGCACAGGCCTAAATATAAAACCTAAAATTATAAAACTTCTAAAAAGAAAACATAGGAAGTAAATCTTTATGGCTTGGGATTAGGTGAAGATTTCTTGGATATAACACCAAAAATATGATCCATAGAAGAACAAATTGATCATTGGATTTGGGGTCAGGAAATAACTCTAGCCACCTTTGTCTTTTTGAACCCTGGAAGACAGATGATGAACGTGAACTCCAAATTTATGCTGTTCAGGAAACTAAAATTTGAATTACATTCAAAAGAAATCTTTTTGTTTGTATGTTTTTATTTTTAAACATAGCAGTCATGACTAAACTTGGTATTGCAGAGTTCAAGTTATAGATGGATTGTCTATATATCATCTTAATTACACAGCAGCTTTGTAAAGAGGATATTGTTAGTATGTCCATCTTACATTTGAGTAAACTAAGGCTCAGATAGGTTTAATTACTTGTTCAAGATTACACTGCTAGAAAAGTGGTGGCCCTGGCTCCAACCCGGGTTCCCTGACTTCAGAGCCTGGTTGTTTTTCTCCTGTTTCACTTTGCCTCTCTTTGCAGAATGGTGAATTGGTCTCTGATTTTTTTTAAGCTTCTTTAAGTCAGTTCTTACTAGATGAGATTAATGAAAGCATTAACTCTTTGAAGACACCAGAATATTACTTAGTAAGCCTTTATCTTTCAAACCCATCATGGCTACCATCCATGTTTGCAAGTGTGGCTGAAAGATGCACAACCAACTGCCCTTTCCATCTTGAATAGAAATAGATTCTGCCTTCAACTTTAATGACACATTGGCACTGTGTACTCAGGCTGCTGTAAATTAATGTAATTCCCAAAGTGACTACCAAATGCCCATGGTGTAACCTCTTCACACAGTAGGATCTGATCTGATATTCCTCTGATGTTGTCTAAATAGATGACTCACTTCAGGGAGTGTCCCTTTGAATTCAGTGCTCTTGGCATTTGCCCCAGTTCTATAATAGCCACATACCCCAGGGGTAAAGTAATGGATCTCTGGCAATCTGGCTGTCCCCTTTATTTCTCTTTCACATTTGTTTACACATTTGTGACTGTCCTTTGAGAACAGCACAAAGTAGAAAGAATAATATCCTCCCACTATCCTCTCCAAGGGTCAAAACCACATGGACAGTCTTATCAGTCTCAGTCAGATTAGTCTTCGGTTGTGCTCTTAGACACAGTTAAGCCATTTAAAGACTAAATAGAGTGTCGTTAACAGAATCAAATTTAGACCAGCACATTTCTTGCAAAAGACAAATTTGAGAAAGGTAAATGAATAAACGTGAGCCTTTCACATTATAGTCAAGCATTTAACATTTGGAAGGAGGTGGGGGACACTTTATAAAACTATAGAAATGCAAAACTGTGTTTTCTTATTGTAATAGTCCTAGCTCTTTTCCTTGGAAAATAAATTCAGTGTTATACTTGCACATCATCATGAGAAATGGAAATAGAGCAAGAGATTTGGGAAATTATGATCAGAAATAAAATTCTTTTAAGTGCTAACATATAGATCTTTTGTCCAATGTTAACAACAGTCTTTGCCCTTTTGCTTTGCATTATTTCTGCCTTTAAACCTCTAGTCATTTTTTATTGTTCAGGGTATGTCCAGTCTTCATAACAATTCTGATAGAAACAGAGAGTTGATTTCCACTCTACTGTCTCCTAGTAAAGGCGGCATAGTACAAAGAAAACGTTAAGCGTATCTGAGCTGTCTCTGCCACTCAGCTTTTTGACTGGGAGGAACTTACTTAACCATGCTGTAGTTCAGTTGCTTCCTATATGAAATGAGGTCATAATCCATGGATCATTCTGAGAACAACATGAGTTACTATAAAACATGTAAAATGCATGGCATATGGAAGACATCCAATTAACATCATTTGTATCTTTTCCCTTTAGTGACTTTAAGAATATGACTGATTTCTCTCTGTTCTATGGAATTGTTGATACATTTTCCTTTATTTGTATCAAGTAGTAAATAGGTTTTTATTTGGCCACCAGAACTTAACTAATGCAATGTCCAATTCCTGTACTACAGTTGATTATGGTTTTCTGTTCTTTGAACTTGAAAAGAGATGTGATTTTCATGTCTGCGTCTGGAGTTTATAACTTGAAATGTGTCAGGTAGGTAAAATATCTTACTTTAAGAGAAAGAACAGTTAATACATAAATATTAGATATTGGAAAGAGATCAACAATTGCCCACACTTAGGGTGGAGGCAGAGACATGGATTATCCAAAATCTCAAATAATTCTTCTTGTTCTGAAATGCCATAAAGAGCCAGCCACCCTGTCAAAGAAATATAGCCTTACCCCTCAATTCCATATGCTGATTCCACTCCAGCACAGTAGGACTTTTGGCATTCTAACAGATCAGTAGAATCCACAGAGCTGATAACCAAAAGGTAATTGTAGGGATAATGAATATAGCGTGGTAGTAAAGATTAGATGCACTAGTCTTTGCTAACTGTGTGAATTGTGATAAAGATTAAACAACCTCTTTCTATTTAACCATGAATCTCCAATTTTCCTTTTGCAAAATGGTGATAATAATGGTACCTGTGGGGAGTACCAGACACATATAGATGCTTAATCAATATTAGATACTCTTTTTATTAGTTACCTAAAAGGAAATCGTTTCCTATTTATGTTTAATTCTAACCACCGTTACAAAGTAAAATAATGTAGGCTGTTCCCATCAATTTGCTCCACTCATTTTAGCTTTTCTTAGGTTTAACTGATCTTTATCTGATATCTTTCTGAGGGCTTCCTCTCCCCATGTACCACTGTTACCCCTAGGATCTTCACACTTAGGAGAAAGCTGTGTTATGTGCTGGTTAAGAACAGGGCTGAACTTGAACCCTGGCTCCTCCTCCTTGCTGTCTTTGGTGCCTTGGCCATCTCTAAGGAGGTATGTATGGAAGGGGATAATAATAGGACCTATTTCATGGGGTTGTTGTGGTAACTGAGTTAATATATCCAGAGCATCTAGAACAGTGCCAGGCAAGTAGTACGTGATCTATGAGTGATAGCTATGATTAAATGCTAGCAATTAGAAATAGCAAAATTTCTTCATCTTTTTCTCTTCTAAAAACATTTGCTTATTAAGGGGGCCTAACTCCCTCTTTTGGATTTTTTTCCCCTATATCTCCTCCTTTTCTTTTTTCCAATAGTAAAAAAAGGGAGACTGGGGGGAATGTTATCTATATACAACTTACAGCCCTCGTAAGTTGTCAGTACAAATGTCCTGTTACAATATTGAAGATATAAATGATGATGACTCCCTCCTTGGCCTCCATTCTGTGTTTCCTATTATTCACATGAGCCTATTTCATCGGAACAGGATGTTGGTAAACTGCCAAAGGTGCCCCAAGTTTAACATGCTGTGACCTTCAGTGTGGGTTTTAATTCATGTGTACTTCTCTGTGTTCCACATTAGACGGTGACCTTCTTGAGTACCAAGAGCCATATCCTAATTTCATTGTGTCTACAGCACCTAATACACATACTGCTAAACTGCCATATAACAAAATAAATGAATGAATGAAGTCATATTGAAAGTATACTATTGTAGCCCTCGGTCCAGCAACACAGTAAACTTCCAAGTTAGTTTTGGGATAATTCTGGAACTTTAAAATTTTCAAGGACACTCATGCATTCTATTCTGTGTTTTTCTCCCTCTCTAATTTTATCATTCCTGCCACAGTTCATTGACCCCCTACTCCAAACACACTTTGTGTTTTCCTGTATCTATGCCCTACTGTTACCATTCTTTTTGGAATGTCTTTTTCTACTTACCTGAATCTTTAGCTCACACCTCACATCAACATTTTTTTATCTACCCTAAGTGTAAGTCATTTCACCTTCTTCTAACCTTCTAAAGCAGTTGATGTCTAAACCAATTAGCTGTCACTTAACACATACGGTTTTGTATTTTTAGCTATCACTTTTTAAGAAAAATAGTTAACTGACTTTAAATTCCTTGAGAGCAATGATCATGTCTTATACTTCTATACCTCATACTGGGTGGAATAACCAATAAATCATTGTTAATGGGGTGGCTTGCTCAAAGCCACCTTAAACATACTGCCAGGCAATATAAAACTAAATGCAGCATAATGGAAACATTAATTTGTGGGTAAATAGGAAGATTCAATGTACAGAAACACATTAAGACAAAGATACAAGTTGCCAGTAGAGTTTCAGCTTTATTAGCTCCTTTTGATTTTTTGCTTTATTTGTATTTGGTTTGATGCATCTTTTAATTTTTGTTTGATTTATGCTTTGGAGCAGGGATAGTGGAGAAAAGGCATTTAACTTTAAGTCTAGTTTTACATACTAATAAAAACTCTACTGAAGAATTATTTTACACTGAAACATTTCAAAACAAAACATGAGACAACTAATGCATCTCTGCCATCTGTTCTGATGAAGCATGGGGAAAGAATAGATGCGGGTGAAATATTATATGCACAGTTCCATTCCTCCCCTTCAAACTTTCAGGAACATGCTGCCAATGGCTGTGACATTGATATCACCTAATTTTACAGTGTGTGGCAATATATTTGAGCATCCTGATTATCTTAATACATGGAGCTACCAAATCCAAAGCAGTATAAAAAATGAGCAGGATGCTGGAAGGCCTTGTAAGTTCTTGTTACGTATTTTATATTCAAGTGAATGAGTCTTTTTAAAATGCAGATGAAGAAAAAAGCATGACCAACCATTGCTCCAAATCTCAGAGCAGCTCAACAGATCTTGTGCCAAGGACCAAGGTTGTCTTTTACACTGGACACTTCCTCTGCCCCAGTGATCAACAGCTCTGGTCCTATGCATTTTCCTTACTCTGCATTCATGCATTAAAAATTTTTATGTCTAGTCATCATAAATTTTCTATCATCTGAGTAATATGTCAGCATTACATGGAGGCTAGATTAGCAGCTTCCTTTACTCATTACCCTATTGACATTTGCCTGTGATTGTATATCCACAGAGGAGAATCAAGTCCCATTTGTTTTCGGATGTGATCGAACACTTTAGGATTGGTGTGGGCTGCCTCAAGTCATCAGCTAGGCATACAGCCATCTCCTTTAGGTAACCTCTACTTCAGCTCAGTTTGGCATGCTGCTTTTCTTATGGTTTGCCTCTGACAGACGCACAGTCCATGCATTTCAATGAAACTATATTCAAGCCACCTATTCCTCTCCTCTAGTTATTAAACACCTTTTCTTGCCATTGCTGGATTATTTCCTTTATCCAATGTTGAACTTCCAGTTTTTCCTTGCTTCATCCAATCAGTCTTCCAGAGCATCAAATAAAACTGACATTTTGCACATTCAGCCACTATCTCCATTTTCTATTCACTCATTTATTCATCTCTCTGTCAACTTATATAGATGCACCTGATATGTGCCAGGCACTATTATACATGTTGGTTGAACAAGCAAAGCTTCTGCATTCATGGACCTTCAGTTCCAATGGAGGAAGTCAGAGAGTTAACAAAGCAGACAAACACACATCATGCCAGGTAATAATCAAAGCTATGAAGGGAAATATAACAGGGTAAGGGAGGGCAGGGAGGTGGAAATGAGGTGGTGAGACAAGACATCAGAGGGACACTTGTCCCTAGGTCACATAGTGAGTAACCAAGCCAGATTCAAAGCCCAGATGCCTGACTCAAGAACTCTTCCACACTGCACGAAGGTGTGCTCTTGACCTCACGCCATGCTATAATGGATTGCTGAGAGTATTTCCAGGGGAAGGGTCCACACCTGCTGTAGATAGCACTGCCATAAGAATTAACACAGTGCAAGGACACAAGGAATTGAGAAAAATTTGGAGTACCAATGCATAGCCCTATTGATTGAAAGCAGACCAACCAACAAACAAGGTTTAACAGATAAATAGCAAGATTGCCAATATAGTCAGCTTTTTATAAATCCAATAAGTAGGCTTTGTAAGCATTTACATAAAAGCCTCAGTTTGAAATCTGAGATTGCATCTGACAAATCTATTGCAAGTATAAATTGTGCTAATTTCAGATGACTCTTAAACCCATGAACTCAGCACCACACTCCTTGTTCAGTAAAGCAAATCTCTTGGTCAATATTCCTTTAGATGTGCTGAATACTGAGTAATTAATCTTAACAAAGTTAGTCTTTGTCCACTTCAATGAAATTAGTTTCTGAAGAAGTGTTAAAAGCACTGGTTATACCACAGTGTCTATTAATAAAACTTCTGGGTCCAAATAAATAGAGCCTGTTCTAATGATACAAGAGATAAGGAAAATGCTGACAGGTTGTATGTCAGCATATGTGCAGCCTATATGCAAACACAAAGCAAGTCTAATCATGCCATCTTTACAGCTCAGGGTCATTAACAGTACCATTAGAGAAAACAGAAATTAAATTTCAGGTAGGATGGTTTGGAAGCATGAAGAGAATAGAATGCCTTACCTTAAAACAGAACTAGTAGTGAGTGATTTTTAGATTTATAACTATTGTTTCTTACATTTTGAAAAGCGTTTTCTTTATAAAAACCAACTAGGCCAGGTACCGTGGCTCACACCTGTAATCCCAATGCTTTGCGAGGGTGAGTTGGGTGGATCACTGAGTTCGAGACAATCTGAGCAACATAGAAGACCATTCTTTAAAAAAATTAAAAACCAGATGGACGTGGTGGTAGTCCTAGCTACTCAGGAGGCTGAGGCGGGAGGATTGCTTGAGTCCAGAAGTTTGAGGCTGCAATAAACAACAATCATGCCTCATGCCTCTGCATTCCACCATGGATGACAGAATGACACCTTATCTCCAAAAAAAAAAAAAAAAGCCATCTAATTGGAAAAATGGCAATAACTACACAATGACAACAACACAGAAAGAAAATAATTTCTACCATTGTTCTTTTGCGTAATCTTATCTTTTATGGGATTTCTATCAAGCTTGTCACTTGAGGAGGGCCAAATCATGAAATAGCAATGCTTTTGAACCAAAGGTTCTGAGGTTTAGCCACAATTAGTAAACAGAAGACCCTAATGAAACTCAATTAGTTAAACCTCACAATTTCCAGTTACCTGGAAGAAAGTGTAAGGAAGCCGCATACTTCAACCATGTTTCATTAAAGGAAATAAATCCAGGTCATCACAAAATTCCATTTCTAATTCCTTCAAGGGAATACTGAAATATTTTTAGTGATTTGCTATAAGGCATAGATTGGTTTTGAAATACAAAGTGTTATATATAATTCCGGGAAGCTCCTTTTTTCTTTCAGGCTTCTAATTCATATCCCCCATCCTTCTATATAAAATGGTTTTTAAAGCATGATTGCACTGAGTAAGGCAGTGTTAGCAGAAAACAAGATAAGACATAAGGGAATAGTGCATTCTCATTCTTCCTATAGGATGGCTACCTTTAGTATTTGGAGCTATCATTTAATGTTTAAGTAACTGTTTTAAACAGAGCAGAAGTTAATGAAATAAAGATAGAGCTTCTCCCTCCAGAAGCTTTATCCTTCTCAAGAGTTAGCTACTTATGAAGAAGGACAGTAGAAACGTTGAGTGTTGAAAGATAGTCTTAAAAAACGAACACAACCTTGCCCTTGAGAAACCAAGTCAAGATAAGACAAGACATGTACATCAAAGA
The DNA here is from genome assembly GCF_007565055.1 of Rhinopithecus roxellana. NCBI lineage: Eukaryota > Metazoa > Chordata > Mammalia > Primates > Cercopithecidae > Rhinopithecus > Rhinopithecus roxellana. The sequence goes on along the minus strand of NC_044559.1, from coordinate 63,042,657 downwards.
TGAATCACAATATGGCGTGACCTTGTATAATGAGCAGTAAAGAGGACAGCGATGTGTGGGGCTTTTGCCGGGAGCTTCTTGAGAGAGGAGGAGGAGTGAAAGGTAAAGTGTGTTCTGGGTGGAAGAATGACCAGCAGCAAAGGTCAGAGGAAACGTAATTGGGACAGTGGATCAGATTGGCTGGAGCAACAGGTTATATCTAGGCTATATGGAACCTTAAGTGCCATCATATAAAATTGGCATTTTCTTCTGTAGCCAATAAGGCAGCCATTGGAGGTTTTTCCCTGATCATACATGTAATGGGGCAAAGGAGGAGTATTTTTGGAAGATTAATTCAATAATAAGATACAATATGAATTAGAAAGGAGAGTGATTAGAGGCAGGTGATCTAATTAGAAGACCATTTCACAAGTCCAGACACGTAGACAGCACACACCAGGGAGATGGCTGTGAAATGAACACATATGAGAAGCTTTTTGAAGATATTGGAACTGCCTACAGAGTGACTGCATGAGGGACAAGGCTGTGTCACAGATGATTTGCTTTTAAAGCTTGGGTAAACAGCAATATGTTGGATCTTTAATTGTTAGTGTTTGCTAGTCTGATTAAAGGCTATATATTTTTCTTTCAGAGGTGAATAAAGAGAAACTTCTTTTTATTCTGTGAGTAGGGCTTTACACAGAAAGGACAGGGCACACAGAATCATAGACTATGGGTAAAATATCACCAACAATATTAATAATGCTTCCTGTTCACCTGAAACCCAGTAAGGAAGAAAAGGGAGGACCCTTGGCGAAAAGTGGGAGTTAAGGGTTTGGTTACCTCTCTAAGCTGTTACTTTGCTGGCAGAGAATGATGGACTTGTTCCTGCAGCCTCTCATCTCCCAAGGAACTGATACTTTTCTTATCCCATGTAACAGGGGTGGGATGTTCCTCAGTGGTCTCAGCATATGCCTCAGAAACAGTTTGGACCACATGCAAGGGCTTGCCTGAGACTTCCCAAGAAGGGCCCTTTGGGCCCTCTCTATTTTAGGTCTATAGGTATAGACTTGATCTGATTAAGAGTAGCTAGGCATTCAGGTGATGTGCTAAGGCACAAGTAACTTTCTAAAACATAACCAAAGCCAGTCACACCCTTATAATTCAAACATAGCACTAGCACCTAAACTCAAACTGCTATTGTAGTAAATTGAAGGATGCTTCCTCTCACATATGTTCACATTCTAACCTTTGGAATCTGTAAATGTTATCTTATTTGGAAAAATTATCTTAGCAGATGTAATTAAGTTAAAACTCCTGAGATGAGGATCATTCTGGATTATCCAGGTGGGTTCTATATAATAATAAATGTCCTCCTAAGAGACACACAGAGGAGAAGGCAATGTGATAAAAGAGGCAGGGACTTGAGTGACGTAGCTACAAGTCAAGAAAGCCAGCAACCATTTGAAACTAGAAGAGCTATAGAACAGATTTGCCACTAGAGCCTCTGTAAGGAGTATGACCCCACAACACCTTGAGTTTGGACTTCTGGCTTCCAAAACTGTAAGAGAATAAATTTATATTGTTTTAAGCCATCAAATTTTTGATAATCTGTACAGCAGACCTAGAAAACTAAGATAGGTGTATTGAAAATCAATTAGCATCAGCCAGCTTTATATTTAATAGACTAGAAGCTTTAACAATTTATATGGCACTCTGGTGACCAAAAAGAAAGATCTGGTCTTTACATTATATTAACAATAAAAATATTGACTCTATAAATTGAGTGCCTATTCTGTACTAGGCCCTCCTCCAGGATCTTAATAGACATGAACCACATATCTAGGTAGAGCCAAGATTGGGCCTTCTGACTCTAAATCTAGTATTCTTTTTATTTTATTTTATTTTATTTTATTTTATTTTATTTTATTTTATTTATTTATTTATTTTGAGACGGAGTTTCGCTCTTGTTGCCCAGACTGTAGTGCAACTGGCACGACCTGAGCTCACCACAACCTCTGCCTCCCGGGTTCAGGTGATTCTCCTGCCTCAGCCTCCCGAGTAGCTGGGATTACAGCCATGTGCCACCATGCCTGGCTAATTTTTTGTATTTTTTTAGTAGAGACAGGGTTTCAGCATGCTGGCCAAGCTGATCTCGAACTCCTGACCTCATGTAATCTGCCCCCTCGGCCTCCCAAAGTGCTGGGATTACAGGTGTGAGCCACCGCCGCCAAACAGTGTTCTTTTTATTAAGTGCCTTCATTCAGCAGAAAGGAATCATAAGGAAGAAAACACTCTTCAAAATTTGTAAATGAAGACATCAAAATTTTTTTGAAAGGCAGCTGAATATTTTAATAGGTTTTTTCCCTTCTGATTGTTACATCTTTAAAAATGCAAAAGAATAAGAAGAAACAGGAATTAAACCTGAAAAATAAAGATCATGACTTGGAAAAAAAGAAAACATTGGATCAGTCTTGTTTTCCTCGACTCACCTCTTGTTCTCCATGGAGAGATCAGAGGGAGTTCTTGATGGACAAAGGAGTACTCAGATCCTAGGAGAGTGGCCCCTGGTAGACTAGTTGCATGTGTCTTCTGGCAGTGGCCATATGAATGATCTCTAAGACAGAATTCTTACATTGTGTTTCTTGATTCCTATTGACTAGAGTTAATTCTGGGTTTAGAGGTTTTAGAAGCATCAGCTTTCTTGGAAGGAAGAGCTAGGAGACTTCCTTTAAATACCATTTGCACAGCAAGGGCACCATTTACACTTAGATGGTATGTCTGTGGATAGGAGGGAGCTGCTAATGCCCCACTTTGCACCATGTGAACACTGCAATAGACTTTAGCAAACAATCTGAGGTACTGTCAAATTAAAGGGAGTCCTAAGGAATCTAGGCCTCCCTAACTTCAAGGTTGGCCAATGGAGTGGTTAAGCAATGCTGCTCAAATTGGGGCTCACCCTTCAGGGCTCAGCAAGAGAGAAGAACAGGAGAAAGTAGGCCAGACTCTCAGAGCAAAGTCATTTAGAAAATTGATTTTTAGGGGTATCTGTAGTATATACAGTCCTTTACAGAAAGGACTCTTTCCCTGGAAACCACGGATTGTCTGCTGTAATAGAAAACTCCTAGGCTCTCCATACTATTTGTAAAGACTTCTTTATTCCAGGAACTTAAATACCATTTGTAGTTTATACTCCATTGTATACATACATACGCCGAGATATGGTTAAGTTTTAGTAGATGGAGAGGTTTAACCAACTTAACATCCTTACTGCTTGAACCACTTGTGCAGTTCCATGAGAACTCTGCTAATAGAGACAGAAGAAAGAAATCACATGTTTGATTCTTATCTCAAATGAGAGCCTTTTTAGCTATTTCTTCAGGAGATTTTTAACATCAGGTTTTGCAAGTCTTTGATGAAGCAAACAGCCATTTTGGATGGCTAAAGTTGAGGAAACACTGCTGTTTCCGATAACATCATAATGAAGAAAGATTCACAGGTATAGCACAATGTGGTGGATTAACAATGCATCTTTTCTAAACTAACTAATACACTATCTTCAAGTTCTATGTTATGTTATAGTGAGCAGAGCTCAGTGTTAGGAGTCAAGGTTAGATCCAAGTTTCAAATGGGCCACATACATTTGAGTGACTGAGGAAAAGTCATTTTACCTCTGAGCTTTTATTTCCTCAACTTTAGCTCCAAATTAGTTATCCTTGCAAGAAACAAACAAGATGACAGTGGGAAAGCATTTAGCACATATAGGCATGGAGTAAAAAAATTCCGTTGAATCTTTAGCTTCAATGAGGCAAAAATATGGCTACTTACTCCTATATCTCCACCTAGGAATTTAAAAAAAAAAAAAAAAAAAAAAAAAAAAGCTCACTTTTTCCATTCTGGACTTTCCATTCTGGACATTCTTACTAAAACTTGGCTTCATTTTATGTGAATATTTTTGTGTATTTTAAAAGTCAATAGAAATCAGTTTCAGATTACTAACTCCAAAAGGGAAAGTGAGTAATTATGCAACATAAAGTGAGGTGGGAATGTCAACATGATCACTTAAAACAGTACTTGTATCTGCATCTTAAAAAGAAGACTTCCATAGTGCATAAAATTGGGACACATGGACAACAAAAAGCCAAAATGGTAAAGATTCCAAAGAAAATAACTTGCTGATGTCCTAAGCTTGAAGAACATTTTTAATGCACTTTCTTTGTTCCCATCCTTAAGGCTAGATATGAAAGTTATGGCTAAAGTCCTTGGCATTGTCATAATAACACAGACATGTAAATGGCTATGGCTCATATTTCAGGAGCTGGCCTTTGAGTGGCCTCAAGGAACAAGAATACCATTTTATTCAGCTCTGTTGGCACTTTGGCCTTTTTGGGAAACATACTGTATTATCTTTCACACTATTATACCATTTTTTAATTTGCCTGTCAAATTAACAGTAGTAGACTGTTTACAGCTGTTTTATGTAAAGTTTTACTGATAAAAATTCCCTATAAATGTGTTTTAAAAAGAACCACTTTATTAATCTAAGGCTTTTAAATCCAAATTTCAACATAAATATGGTATTTTATACCAAGATTTTCTAACTGTAGGAAGCATATAAAGGGAAACACCAAATTTAAAAGATTTGTGAAATATCTTCTCAAACCACATGTACAAATCCAGGTTTGAGGTTACTAAACAATACGATAGTGTTTAGACGTTGCTGTTCGAAAGGTTTGGAAATTTCAAAACATAAAATATCTTGATTCAAAAATTACAACTTCTCCCAGAAGAATACTGCAGAAAATAAAAATAACTTAGTTGGGCTCCCACTCCTCTTTCCAAACATAAAGTCTAGGAAGGCCAGATTCTCATCCTATATAACTCTCTGAGAATTCCCACAGGGAAATCTGTGAAAGAATTCAGAAACTTTCCTTGCGGAAATTCTCATAGAGAGACATAGGACAAGAATCCGGTTTATAAACAATAAACATAAACTTTTTAAAGATTTGATCTTTGCCCTTAATTAAGCTCCAGATGTTAACTGGGAAGAGATCATCTTGGGGCCCCAATACTCTTTCCTGGGTTCCCAAGAATTCAGTCAGTCATTCAGCAACTGCATTGCCATAAAAAGACAATAGGATATTTGTAAAATTGCCCCATCCTTTTTAATCCAGTTTTTAATAGGATGGGAGCTAGGACATATAGGACAAATTGAATTTTAAGCAGAGGAGTAATATGATTATATTTGCATATATGAGGTTTTTCAAGTACAAAAATGGCATGTGCTTGTTGTAAAACATTTGAAGAAAGAAACACATATAAAAATTAAAAAATGAAAGTCCTCAAAAGAAATCTAATAGACTTTGCCAATTAATATAATTCAGGGCTGGGCGCAGTGGCTCACACCTATAATCCCAGCATTTTGAGAGGCTGAGGTGGGCGGATCACCTGAGTTCAGGAATTTGAGACTAGCCTGACCAACATGGAGAAATCCCATCTCTACGAAAAATACAAAATTAGCCGGGCATGTTGGCACATGCCTGTAACCCCAGCTACTCAGGAGGTTGAGGCAGGAGAATCGCTTGAACCTGGGAGGCAGAGCTTTCAGTGAGCTGAGATCATGCCATTGCACCCCAGCCTGGGCAACAAGAGTGAAACTCCATCTAAAATAAATAAATAAATAATTTAATTTATATATATATATATATGTGTGTGTGTGTGTGTGTGTGTGTGTGTGTGTGTGTGTATAATTCAGATTTTTTTTCATAGAACAAAAACAAAAAATAAGGTCAGGTTATCAGGTAGCAACTGAATAATTTTGAAACCTTCACCTACCTAGAATTCATTGTATAGTATTCTCCAAGCAAAGGAGAGTAGGAGTTTTTTAATGTGCCCTAACTCATTAGGACAGAAACAAGAATGGAAATAGGGGTCATGACGGTCAGAAACAGACTTTGTCATGCTAACTGCCATCAGAACACTGAAAGTGGAAGGAGGGCAAGGAAGGAGGAGCCCACAGGTCAGACTCACAGAAGAGTTCAGAAGTCAGATCAGTCACAGGGAGGGGGAAACGAGACTGCTAGAAAACCTTAATAATATCTTCTTCTCCACCACTTGATCTTGACTTTCAAGTTAACCCATCTGTGCATGGCACTAGAGTGCTGCCTGTGTGAGCACTCTTGTCTGGGAACAAGAACAGAGAGACTTTACAGTGTGATGGGTAACACTGATTGAGTACTTACTGTGTGCCAAATACTATTCTAAAAAGCATACATGCATATCTCATTTCATCCTAACAGCAACCCGATGAGATGGGACTATTATTAGCACCATTTTACAAATGGCGAAACTTAGGCTTAAGCAGACCAAGTAATTTCCCCAGTCACATAACCAATAAATGATAATGAAGTTAACTTTTATTTTTTGAGTTTTTCTATAGATACACAAACCACTGTCATTATATTCACTATATTGACCAGTTTGTTGAGGGGGAAAAAAAGTCATTAAAAAAAGCACCAGTCTAATAAATGGGATGGTTGAGGTTTTGTTTTGGATAAGAAACCATCAGTCTAGCCAGTTCAGTCAAAATTAATAATCTGTCTTTTGAAGTAAACATAACCTCAATGGACTCTTGAATGCCAGTTCTTTCAAATGTCATATACCTTTCCTAAACTTTTTAATGAGCTCCTGTTATTCCCAGCATCCATTGTTCATTTGAGGAGAGGTTAGGAGCTGACGTTGTTTATAGGCAATGAGAAATAAATATTTTACCATTCCACAAAACCCTTTCTCAGGTTCATTTGCCCATATGCTCAGGAATGTTTGCCCTCAGTGAATCTTTTACCTTTCCAACACCCTGTTCAAAGCAGGACCATCCTACATGCCAGGAGCATTGTCTGCTAAGAGCTCACACATACAGTGTCTGTGTGCTTTCTTTCCATATAAGCAGTATTTTGGTTGAAGGCAGCATCAAAACCCAGAGTTCTGGGGCACCTTTTCAGTCTTCTCTCTACCCATCTTTCTCAGAGCTCTAGATACCCCCAGGTTGACTTCCTGAATGCCCTTCTCAAAAGGCATTCCTCCCTGACCAAGACCAAACTTCTGTTTATTCATTGCAGTAGATGTGAGAGGCACAGAATCAATCTGGTGAACAAATTATGATCAATGTAAAAGACAATTTTGTTTAACTAAATGAATCCCTAATGGGCAAGTTGATTGAATGGACCATTTCTGGAGCAAGAGAATTTTCTCAATACTAACAATACGTCTAACTCGCATCTTATATATTATTCAAATAAGAGTCAAAAAGCTCCAAAAGGTTGCCAGTGGCTACATTTGATTGTTAACTTCAAAACGGCCTTTCTGCTTTTGCAATTTTTCCATGCACATAGTGAACAAAATCCATACATATATTTTCAGATTTCACATAAGAGGGCATCATAGTCAAAGTTGAACTCTAAAATCAATAGTCTCAAATGGTAGTTTTTAATCTTCTTCAAGAATCCAATAAGAGGTATGTATACACACACATAGGGATCCCATCACATAAGCAGTTGTAAAGAAATGGAAACTATACCCTAAAACCAGTCTTTAAATAACAGCCTCATCCTTCCAAGCTAGTTTCCTCTCCCTAAAATTAAGCCATTCAAATTTCCTAATCTCTTATGTTTCATCAACTCTAGGACTTTTTACCACCTTTTTTCTTATGCTCACAGAAAGCCTGTTTTTATTATACTCCTGCAATGGTAATGATACAATCTCTAAAGACAAATTAACAGAAGACCACATAGATTCAGAATATTTGCTTCATGGTGAAGAGGTGTCAAAAAATAAACAAGCGAAAACTTCCTAAAATTTCTTTAAAATGGAGAGTATGTGTACATAAAACCAACATAAATAAGAAAATGATATGATATTTATATTAATATCTTCAGATAGAAAGTGTTTCCCATGTGTTTAATTTTGGTACAGATGTGATTGTGAAGGCTGTTTATTTTTGGTACAAAATATAAAATTAGGGGAACAAAATAAGGTCCAGGTTCTCAGTAGCTTACCCATTATACTCAAATTATGAGTAGGAAGTATTGACATAGGGAAACTTCTTCACTGCCCTCAAGAGGAATAGGGAATAAAATAGGGCAGATCCACTCATAAATTGAAACATTTCTGAGCAGAAGGATTGGAGACAATGAAAACAAATCCTATCTGTCAACCAAAAAACCACTGAAGCATAGAAAGGGATATCTGAAAGAGGAAGGAAGAGGCCCTTAAAATTAAGTGGAAAATACAACCCCCATCATTTCACCTCGGTGATGCTTAATAGTTTGGGCCTAGCTACAAATAGAACAGTGAGCATTTGGTCAGCTACCACAAACACAAAGCAGGGATGATGTAAGACACAGTTGATGTAAAATCCAGTAGGTATAATACCAAGTAGGTGAGAGATCCTTAAAAGTAGACTCAGCTTTATGAGAGAGGGAAACATGCTGCCCTTTGCTATTTTCACAGTGCCAGAAGCAATGTTGTTAGCACAAAGGCACTTACTATTTGTAGAATGAGTGAATGGATGCATGTCAGGTAATGTTGGGAATTAAGTTCCAATTTGCACATGGGATAAATGAAAGAAGGTACAGGCCAGCAAAAGCTATTAACAGAGCTGGGACATAAGATCAAGATTAGTGAAAAGCAGAGCATAAGAAAAGATCAAGGAAAGAAAAAGACATTTACTACTGGAGCAGAAGGATATGGGAGCAAGGTATCTGGAAGCTTTTGAGTGGGAACCAGGAAACCTTTGTCTCAACCCTCCACCTTGATGCAATTATATGACTTCAGACAGTTTATCTGACTTCAGATTTTCCTCTTACTGACATTCTCTCCCACTTTTAAGGGAACATAAGAGATTCCTTAAACACAGTAGTGAATGGATACTTTTCCTTTGGGGCTGGACATCATCAACAGATCTGTGTCCAAAACATATGCTTTAAATATTTCTAGTTTCTCTTCTGAGTCAGTGCTAAGGATGAAAGTTTATTCACTCAACAAATATTTAGGGAGCATTGGCTATTTGCCAGATATTATTCTAGGCAGGAGTAACTACTCTACTTTGAGTAGTTCACTATTTTGAGACATAATCTATAGAAAGCAATTGGGAAGCTACAGAATATTTAGGATCACTTTATTTTTATTATTGCTAAGTGTCCTAAGGTTTACACATCATCTCACCTCTCATTCATTTCTCTTCCCTGTGCCATCTGACCTCTAGCCTCCTGGCTGCTTGGAAATTACCCTCCTATGATGCCATATATGACTGTCTAATTCTTTGAACATTGCTCAGGTATTTTTTTTAACTTTTGTTGCAGTACTTGATATTATTGATTGTTCTAACTTTATTAAAACTCCAACCTTCCCTGGATTTCATCTTAATGATATAATGAGTTCTAGACACTTATCAGCTGAGTTTGGAACCACCGAGATATTAGTGTAGATCTCATCTTTGTCATCTTGTGAACCTGAGCAAATTACTTAACCCAAGTCAGTTAGTTTCTTCATCCATAAAACTAGGTGCTTGTATCTTCATTCAACACCCCTGCTTACACTGTTGTTGTTAAGGATTTTATGAAGTTAAAGCCTAGTGCCTGGCACATAGTAAAATAATAGGATCCACCTAAGAGTTCCATTTTGGTTAACCTTTTCTCTATCTGCACTACTACTGCCATAACTTGAGGCCCTCCTGTCTGAATTATTGCAATGACTTTCTTATCTCACCTGACCCCCCTGCCTTCAATCTCTCATGGCTTCATTCTACTCGCCACCTAGAGGCTTTCCAAAATGCAAATCTGATCATATCACCATCCTTCTTAAAATTCATCAGTAGAATCCAGTGACCTGTCAGATAAACAGCTCAGACTCCTAAACATGATGTGACCCAGGCTTATCTCTGCCCTCTTAACCACAAAAGCTTCTTTCACCCTTTACTATGGCCATGTTGAATGATCCTAGTTCCCAGACTGCTCTGTGCACTCATACACCTCCATGCCATTGCATGTGACTCATGTTCTCCTTGGAACATCCTTTTCTGCCTGGAAAACTTCTGTATTTTCTTCAGGATTCAGCTTACCGTTATACCCTTCTTACTTCTTTCCAAAACAGACAGAGTTAGGTCTCACTCTGAAGTGCTTCAGTATTATCTAATGCATATGTTACGTTTCAACCATTAGTTCTGCTTATCTGTCTTCCCATTTAGGTATGTTCTGCACGAGGGACTGTATGTTTGCTCCCAGTTCTTTTCCTAGAGCCTGAAACCTAGTATGTTCAATACATGTTTGTTGGTCTAATTACATAAGTACAAGTGTTAGTGTTTTGGCATACAAAACAGAATTGGAAAAGTGGAAAAAAAACAGAAGATGGGGCTTAAGTCAGTCTGAATGTGAGAGTGAATGAACCAAGAGTAAAGGGGAAAATTTGCAAAATCAATAATGAAGTCAGTATGAAACAGAGTTCTGAAGGGTTTTTTGTGTCTCTGTCTCCTTCAGTTCTGCTTTGATCTTAGTTATTGAATCCAGGAGCTGGTTTTTTGAAAAGATCAACGAAATTGATAGACTGCTAGCAAGTCTAATAAAGAAGAAAAGAGAGAAGAATCAAATAGATACAATAAAAAATGATAAAGGGGATATCACCACCGATCCCACAGAAATACAAACTACCATCAGAGAATACTATAAACACCTCTATGCAAATAAACTAGAAAATCTAGAAGAAATGGATAAATTCCTGGACACATACACTCTCCCAAGACCAAACCAAAGTTGAATCCCTGAATAGACCAATAACAGGCTTTGAAATTGAGGCAATAATTAATAGCCTGTCAACAAAAAAAAGTCCAGGACCAGACAGATTCATAGCTGAATTCTACCAGAGGTACAAGAAGGAGCTGGTACCATTCCTTCTGAAACTATTCCAATCAATAGAAAAAGAGGGAATCCTCCCTAACTCATTTTATGAGGCCAGCATCATCCTGATACCAAAGCCTGGCAGAGGCACAACAAAAAAAGAGAATTTTAGACCAATATCCCTGATGAACATCGATGCAAAAATCTTCAATAAAATACTGGCAAACCGAATCCAGCAGCCCATCAAAAAGGTTATCCACCATGATCAAGTGGGCTTCATCCCTGGGATGCAAGGCTAGTTCAACATACAAAATCAATCAATGTATTCCATCATATAAACAGAACCAAAGACAAAAGCCACATGATTATCTCAGTAGATGCAGAAAAGGCCTTTGACAAAATTCAACAGCCCTTCATGCCAAAAACTCTCAATAAATTAGGTATTGATGGGACATATCTCAAAATAATAAGAGCTATTTATGACAAACCCACAGCCAATATCATACTGAATGGGCAAAAACTGGAAGCATTCCCTTTGAACACTGGCACAAGACAGGGGTGTCCCCTCTCACCACTCCTATTCAACATAGTGTTGGAAGTTCTGGTCAGGGCAATCAGGCAGGAGAAAGAAATAAAGGGTATTCAATTAGGAAAAGAGGAAGTCAAATCGTCCCTGTTTGCAGATGACATGATTGTATATTTGGAAAACCCCATCATCTCAGCCCAAAATCCCCTTAAGCTAATAAGCAACTTCAACAAAGTCTCAGGATACAAAATCAATGTGCAAAAATCACAAGCATTCTTATATACCAATAGCAGACAAACAGAAAGCCAAATCATGAGTGAACTCCCATTCACAATTGCTTCAAAGAGAATAAAATACCTATGAATCCAGCTTAGAAGGGATGTGAAGGACCTCTTCAAGGAGAACTACAAACCACTGCTCAACGAAATAAAAGAGGACACAAACAAATGGAAGAACATTCCATGCTCATGGATAGGAAGAATCAATATCGTGAAAATGGCCATACTGTCCAAGATAATTTATAGATTCAATGCCATCCCCATCAAGCTACGAATAACTTTCTTCACAGAATTGGAAAAAACTACTTTAAAATTCATATGGAACCAAAAAAGACCCTGCGTTGCCAAGTCAATCCTAAGTCAAAAGAACAAAGCTGGAGGCATCATGCTACCTGACTTCAAACTATACTACAAGGCTGCAGTAACCAAAACAGCATGGTACTGGTACCAAAACAAAGATATAGAATGGAACAGAACAGAGCCCTCAGAAATAATACCACCCATCTACAACCATCTGATCTTTGACAAACCTGACAAAAACAAGAAATGGGGAAAGGATTCCCTATTTAATAAATGGTGCTGGGAAAACTGGCTAGCTATATGTAGAAAGCTGAAACTGGATCCCTTCCTTACACCTTATACAAAAATTAATTCAAGATGGATCAAAGACTTAAATGTTAGACCTAAAACTATAAAAACACTAGAAGAAAACCTAGGCAATATCATTTAGGACATAGGCATGGGCAAGGACTTCATGTCTAAAACACCAAAAGCAATGACAACAAAAGCCAAAATTGACAAATGGGATCTAATTAAACTAAAGAGCTTCTGCACAGCAAAAGAAACTACCATCAGAGTGAATGGGCAACCTACAGAATGGGAGAAAAATTTTGCAATCTACTCATCTGACAAAGGGCTAATGTCTAGAATCTACAAAGAACTCAACCAAATTCACAAGAAAAAAACAACCCCATCAAAAAGTGGGCAAAGGACATGAACAGACACTTCTCAAAAGAAGGCATTTATACAGCCAACAGACACATGAAAAAATGCTCATCATCACTGGCCATCAGAGAAATGCAAATTAAAACTACAATGAGATACCATCTCACACCAGTTAGAATGGCGATCCTTAAAAAGTCAGGGAACAATAGGTGCTGGAGAGGATGTGGAGAAATAGGAACGCTTTTACACTGTTGGTGGGACTGTAAACTAGCTCAACCATTGTGGAAGACAGTGTGGCGATTCCTCAAGGATCTAGAACTAGAAATACCATTTGACCCAGCCATCCCATTACTCGGTATATACCCAAAGGATTATAAATCATGCACACATGCACACGTATGTTTATTGCAGCACTATTCACAATAGGGAAGACTTGGAATCGACCCAAATGTCCATCAGTGATAGACTGGATTAAGAAAATGTGGCACATATACACCATGGAATACTATGCAGCCATAAAAAATGGTGAGTTCGTATCCTTTGTAGTGTCATGGATGAAGCTGGAAACTGTCATTCTCAGTAAACTATCACAAGGACAAAAAACCAACCACCACATGTTCTCACTTACAGGTGGGAATTGAACAATGAGAGCACTTGTACACAGGAAGGGGAACATCACACACTGGGGCCTGTTGTGGGGTGGGGGGCGGGGGGAGGCATAGCATTAGGAGATATACCTAATGTAAATGACGAGTTAATGCACACCAACATGGCACATGTATACATATGTAACAAACCTGCACGTTGTGCACATGTACCCTAGAACTTAAAGTATAATAAAAAAAAGAAAAGAGAGAAAGAAACAGTTAGAGTCCGCCTAATAACAAACGTGTACAACATATGTGTTTTTTTTTTCTGTGGTCTGCTGAGGAAACACCTTCTACTTTTTCAAAAGCAAATAGATATATAGGAGCATATTTAAGTTCTAGAACATGGAGCAGTAATCAAATGCTCACATGTAAATTATTTGGAGCACACAGTGAAATGAGGACACGAGGATTGCCATGGGGTTGGCTAATTGACTGTGCAGTGACCAACTCCTGTAGAGCTCACCGGCTGAGATGAAAAATTGCAAAGGCCATTATAGGAAATAGACTTGTGAAATCATGAGAATTTAGCCTCCTTTGAGGAGCAAATCTGAGCCTAGCCATGTAACAGCACCAAGAGGAGAATGATGTTGAAATCATGTGTGTCTATGTGCATTTCCATGGCTTTTAACTCTCTTCTAAAGATTCCCTTGAAGTACCTCAATACACAAGAAAGAGCTAGTGATGTTGTATTGTTAAAGTCTCAAACTGTTATATTTTAGCATTGACCACTGAATTTATTTCTTAGACCTCATCATATTTTTATGGGGACAAGTTCATTTTGTGATTCCCTGGAACTGAAATTATTATTTCACCACAGTTGTTATAGCACCTTTCTTGTTTGAACTTAGTAACAAAATGTCAAGAGAGTACACTGATAATTTATAAAATTAACTCTTTGGGGCTTTTATACTGGTATGGTCCAAAATCAAGTTTTATTTTCTGAAGTTACAATGAAAATGAGAATAAGGTGAGATATAGTAAGGAAAACAATTATATGGTAAAAATCATTAACTCTGATAGTAAATTATGGTCGAAATTTCAAATTCTCTGATTGAATCCATTTGAATAATAAAACTATTAATATTTTTAAAAACATATTTAAAAGATCTTTGAACTTTTATTCTTTGTTAAACTTGGCATAGAACATTTCCTATATTCTCTACTGTTTTATGAATATTGTCATAATATAGATCAAAAGTTGTCAACTACAACTGAGTGGGTCAAATCGAGCCAGTTGCTTGCTTTTGTAAGTAAAGTTTTGCTAAACACATCCACACATTCATTTACACATTATCTGTGACTGCTTTCATGATCTAATGTCGGAGTTGAGGAGTTGCAATGGATACTGTATGTTCCACAATGCCTAAAATATTTGCTGTCTGACACTTTACAGAAAATGTTTCCTGACCTTTGATATTGACAATGAATATTAAAACAAATAAAGCCTCTTCTTTATTATATGGAACCCAGAGCTACTAGGCTGACAAACTTAAAGGCAATTTCTCTTAAAAAAATGAAAAATAAATAAAAAGATTTTAAAACAAAAGTTGCCAGTCATCAGAAATGAATTTCAGCTCTGCCATTAATTTTTTCCAACAACGAATGGACAGAAGTTTCTTACTCACCACCAGGTATGTTTAGAAGATTAATGACTGGCCTTTTATGTGCACAGTAAGTGAGTTATTTGGCTCCACTATTTTATATAATCCTTTGAAAATTATAAGTAACATACATTTTCAAATATGGGGGAAATGGACTGCAATCTAGAACTGTTTCTTGCAGGAAAGTGGAGATAAGATATAAAATCACTAAGTTAGAGACTCTCATGACTCACAGAATCTTTCTGAGTTCTATTTAAATCACTTGAAACTGAAATTAATGATCCATATATGTGATAGCTCTTGCAGAAGTTAGAAAGGAATTATGAGTCATCTAATATTAGCGCATGTGCTTTGTTCTTATGGCACAAGGTGGAGAAATGCATGTTTAACGCTTTTAGATGTGTGTTTGTGCACGTATTCTTCTCTCAATTTTGTATCCCAAATGGTAAAGAAGGCTAATGAAATTAACTTTCTAATTACATTACTGTGAATATTCATATAAAATACCTGAAACTGAGAAGTAATTTGTGATTCCTCTGATTGAAAATGGTGACTTTGGTGCACATTCAACTAATGACTAAAGGATATTGTGTATAGATTTTCATCTGTTCTTATCCACAACATCTGTCTGAAAAAAAATTTAAACAGTAGATAATTTCCTTAACAAAATTTGGGATAAAGTAACATTTTTTGTAAAGTGAATCATACTTTGCTAGGTATTTAAATTACATTTTCAGAAATGGGTCTCCACTAAGGTTTTGTTCTTAACATATCATTTTTAAAAACGTTTTCCCAATTAAAACAAATCAGACTTTTCAGAGAGAAATATAATTTGCTAATAGTAATCATATTTTACCATTTATCTAAATTGCATTTTCAGAAATGGGTTTCCACTAAGGTTTTGTTCTCAACACATCATTTAAGAAAACATAATCCCAATTAAAACAAATCAGACTTTTCATAGAGAAATATAATTTACAAAAATTGTTTTTGAAACAAGGAAGGTTATAAAAAATAAACAGTATGCCAAAAAAATTCCAAATAAATAAATTGCATTATATAAAGCACCAAATTGATAATAGTTCATTTGGGTTTCTGTAACAAGATATCTTAGACTAAGTAATTTATGAAAAAAAAAGTTTATTAGCCGGGTGCAGTGGCTTACACCTGTAACCCCAGTACTTCAGGAGGCCGAGGCAGGATGGTTCTCTCTTGCTGTGTCCTCACGTGGCAGTCAGGGCAAGGCAGCTCCTTTTGACTTCTTTTCATTAGGTCACTAAACCCATTCATTAGGGCTCTTCTCAAAATGCCTCACCTCTTACTACTATCATATTTGGTATTAGGTTCTAACATATGAATTTTGGAGGAACACCAACATTCAGACCATAGCAACAGTGTTATTCGGTGTCTAAAATGTGGAAAGGGAGAAGTTTCATCTCACTGCATAATGCTTGTAGAGGAAACAAAAAAAAAGGGAAGAAAATAAAAAGGAAATAGAAAAATAAAAGCTTTCACATTCAATTGAACAATTATTCTCTACATAAAGCCACCATGATTCTGTTTTTAAAATATATTTTGGACAATTTCCAGACATCCTTAGCTGAGGTGCAGAACTATATGCAGTTTAAACACATTTAATAATTGCATGTATATAATATGTGCCCTATCTCTTTAAGAAGTTGCTTTTTCTTTCATCTTTCATCAGCACACTACTGGGAATTAGGGTGGGAGGTGGGGGTAAAGGCAAGTACATTAAAAATTCAACACAAAAGTAGAGAGGATAGCAGACTCAAAGTTTATATTCATAATTATTTCCTTAGATGGAAGCATTTTATGCTATATATTAACCCAATCTGCAAGTCAGGTCACCTATGTCATTTATGTTTTCCACACAGAGATTTCCATGTGCTACAAAGCAAATACTAATAATGAAATCAGAGTGCCCTAATAATAACTTTCAAAGAAGGGACTAGCTATTGTTTTTAGCTCTGACAGTTGTGATTCCCTAGGTTAGGCCAGCAGCTGTAGTAGGGCAGCAGTGGGTACCACAAGGGGTAGAACTGTAACCGTTTTATTTGCCCTTTTACTCCTGGTACTAGTAAATATTTCTTGACCTACCGAAGGAGTTAGAGTCGTCCTTTCTTCATTTCTGCTATTTTCCCTCCCTTTTTTTCTCATGATAATTACAGTTACCTTAATTTTCACTCCCTTCTCTTTCTTTGTACTATTATTAATTTTCTCCTCTCACATCATCCATGTATAGCATAACCACCTTTTTCTCACCCTCTTACCATAGAGGAATCTAGTAGACCATAGCCATAGAAAAACGAATCACAAACCAAACCAAATTAGCAACAGAAACAATAAATGTTGCATTTTTTTCATAAGGAGAGGCACTAGATACTCAAAAGGATAGATATTATGTTCTTTTCATTGGTAGTGGGCTGGCATGTTCCACATGCACACAGAGTTTAAGAAGTTTTTGATGTTGATAATTTTTTTCCATAAGTTATTGGGGTTCAGGAGGTATTTGGTTACATGAGTAAGTTATTTAGTGGTGATTTGTGATATTTTGGTGCACCCATCACCTGAGCAGTGAACACTGCACCATATTTGTAGTCTTTTATCCTTCACAGCCCTCCCATTCTTCCCCCCAAGTCCCCAAAGTCTATTGTATCATTCTTATGCCTTTGCGTCCTTATAGGTTAGCTCTCACACAGAAGTTTCTTACTCACCACCAGGTATGTTTAGAAGATTAATGACTGGCCTTTTATGTGCACAGTAAGTGAGTTAAAATCACACACAATGTTTGATTTTCCACTCCTGAGTTACTTCACTTAGAATAATAGTCTCCAATCTCATCCAGGTCACTGCAGATGCTATTAATTCATTCCTTTTTATGGCTGTGTAGTATTTCATCATATACCAGTTTCTTTATCCACTTGTTGATTGATGGGGATTTGGGTTGGTTTCACAATTTTGCATTTGTGAATTGTGCTACTGTAAACCTGCATGTGCAAGTGTCTTTTTCGAATAATGACTTCTTTTCCTCTGGATAGATACCCAGTAGTGGGATTGCTGGATCAAATGGTAGTTCTACTCTTAGTTCTTTAAGGAATCTCAACACTGTTTTCCATAGCAGCTATACTAGTTTACATTCCCTCCAGCAGTGTAGAAGTGTTCCCTGATCACCACAAAAGGAAACTTTGATCACATTTTTGGAAACGCGAAATGCTATGGAAAGTCTCAGCAACAGCATTGAACAAGTAGAAGAAAGAAATTCAGAACTCAAAGACAAGGTCTTTGAATTAACCCAATCCAAGAAAGACAAAGAAAAAAGAACAAGAAAATAGGAACAAAGCCTCCAAGAAGTCTGGGTTTATGTTAAACAACCAAACCTAAGAATAATCAGTGTTCCTGAGGAAGAAGAGAATTCTAAAAGCTAGAAAACATATTTGGGGGATAATCGAGGAAAACTTCCCCAGCCTTGCTAGAGACCTAGACATCCAAATACAAGAAGCACAAAGAACACCCAGGAAATTAATCGCAAAAAGATCTTCACCTAGGCACATTGTCATTAGGTTATCCAAAGTTAAGACAACAGAAAGAATATTAAGAACTGTGAGACAGAAGCACCAAGTAACCTTTATAGGAAAATCTATCAGATTAACAGCAGATTTCTCAGCAAAAACTCTACAAACTAGAAGGGACTGAGGCCCTATCTTCAGCCTCCTCAAACAAAACAATTATCAGCCAAGAATTTTGTATCCAGTGAAACTAAGCATCATATATGAAGGAAAGATGCGGTCTTTTTCAGACAAATGCTGAGAGAATTTGCCATTAACAAGCCACCACTACAAGAACTGCTAAAAGGAGCTCTAAATCGTGAAACAAATCCTGGAAATACATCAAAACAGAACCTTTTTAAGGCATAAATCACACAGGACCTATAAATCAAAAATACAAGTTAAAAAGCAAGAACAAAAAACAAAAAAAAAAACAAAGTACACAGACAATAAAGAGCATGATGAATGCAATGGTACCTCACATTTCAACACTAACATTGAATGTAAATGGCCTAAATGCTCCACTTAAAAGATATGGAACTGCAGAATGGACAAGAGCTCACCAAACAACCATCTGCTGCCTTCAGGAGACTCACCTAACACATAAGGACTCACAAAAACTTAAAGGGTTGGAAAAAGGCGTTTAATGCAAAGGGACACCAAAAGTAAACAGGGGTGGCTATTCTTATATCAGACAAAGTAAACTTTAAAGCAACAGCAGTTCAAAGAGACAAAGAGGGACATTATATAATGGTAAAAGGCCTTGTCCAACAGGAAAATATCACAATCATAAACATATATGCACCTAACACTGGAGCTCCCAAATTTATAAAACAATTACTAATAGACCTAAGAAATGATGTTGACAATTATGATAGTTCATGGAAATAGGAAACTGAAATAATCAGAGAAGGAAATGAAGCCTGATCTACATCTGCCCGAATTGTATCTGCCAGAATTGTGTCTGCACCAAACCAATTAGTTTTACCCACATCTATGAGATTTGAATGTAAATCACTAGATATGCAACATTTGGTTATCCTCACAACTTCAAGAAATCTACACTAAAATCATCTCAAGGTAGTATTCTGCCCTGTGCTTAAAGATGCCCAGAGAAGGAACATTTCCAATTGCCAGGTGCCAGGAAGTTTTTCCTAAGTCTAACTATAATTCTCTCTTCTGTAATGTAAGCCCAGATACTACCCAGCTGACTAAAACAGCTCCTTATCTTCATCTGGATAATATCTATTTGCCAATTTGAAGAATTGTTATTGTAGTTTCCCTCCACTTCAGCATTCCCTGGGCCAAGTGATCTTAGTTGCCTTAGCTTTGCCTATTTTGTGACCCTTTCGACAGGTTCATGCCTGCCATTCTCAAGTACACTGTATTTCACTTAATACCTAAGAATAAACAAGGTAGAATTTGGGAAGTCCTGAGTCAAGTGTCTGGGTAACCTCCTGGTTTCTCTTTGCTGCAGTTCTTCATTCATCTTGTGTTATCAAGTTTCATTTTTCCACAGTAGCATTATTTTGCTACTTCCTCATAAGTTTAGGATCCATTCTTATATTTAGAACTTTCCCATCAAACTTAAGCCATGTTTTCCTCATCTTCTAACTTAAAATTATATTTCCTGGGTAAATTACTATTCTGTTGTCACTTGGCCTATGACTTAGGAGTTTAGACCTCATTTTAAACTTCTACGTATTTGACTTTAGGAAAATGCCATAGTACTTTTTCAGCAGAATAAAAAGTCTGGGGGAAAAAAAAACACCTTAGAGGTGGTAATGTCTGAATTGTAGAGAAGGTTAGGGAACTCTTTCATTATCCAGATGATGAAACAGGCTTAGAATGATTAAACAATTTGTCCCAGGTCACAAAGATTCTTGGGAACAGAGGCAGGATTGAAACCAAGGTCAACTGATTTTCAGTTGCATGCACTTTCTACAATACATTGAAGCCTTTCAACCATACCTCATGTATACTAACAAAGTTAACAAGCTGGGATTGCTGATGAGAATCATATGAAAATTATAAGTTTAAAGGAATTTAATAGAAAACTACTTTTGTTGTAAATTCCACAATCTTATCAATAAGTGTATGGATTATAGAACTAGACTTCCTTTTTTTTTTTTTTTTTTTTTTTTGTCCTTTTTTGTTTTATGTAGGCAAGGCCTTGCTCTGTTGCTGAGGCTGGAGTTCAGTGGTGTGATCATAGCTCACGTAACCTTGAGCTCCTTGGCTTAAGTGGTTCTACCACTTCAGCCTTCCAAATAACTAGGTCTTACAGGCGTGCACCACCACACACAACTAATTTTTTTTTATTTTTTATTTTGCAGAGACAGGATCTCCCTATATTGCCCAGGATGGGCTCAAACTCCTGAGCTCAAGTGATCCTCCTGCATCAGCCTTGCAGAGCGCCTGGATTACAAGTGAAGCCTCCAGGCACAGCCCATCATATATTAAACTAGACAAATGTATGTATTTTAGTCAGCCAAGGAAAAAAAGCTACAAGAATCCTTTAATTAATTAAAATAGGTCCTTCCCACTAAACTGTCTTTTATTTTAAAACTTATTGTATAAATCTTCAAGTGTGTGCAAATATAGAGATTACAGAATATTGAATCTAGATTTAGCAATTATCAACATACAGTCAACCTTGTTTTATCTAGAATCCCAATGTGACCAAAATTATTTGATGGAAATTTCAGGCATCATATTATTTCATCTGTAAATATTTCAATGTATGTTTCTCCAAGATAAAGGTACTTGTTTTAAACCATAACAAAAGTTATCACAGGCACAAATATTAACAATAATTTCTATTTAACATGTACCCTATCACATAATTAATATCATCAAATAGCCAGCCAATGTTCATATTTATTTGATCTTCATATGTGCACATGTATGTATAAGTCTGTATGTTTGATCAAGATCAAAATAAGGTTTTATAACAGAAATATAATTGCAATATAAGTAATTAACTTATATGTCTCTTAAATCTCTTTTAATCTATGGGTTTTTTTCTCATTTTTCCGCTTGTAATTTTTTGTTGAAGAAACCAGGGATTATTTTTGCC
The DNA here is from genome assembly GCF_007565055.1 of Rhinopithecus roxellana. Taxonomy (NCBI): domain Eukaryota; kingdom Metazoa; phylum Chordata; class Mammalia; order Primates; family Cercopithecidae; genus Rhinopithecus; species Rhinopithecus roxellana. The sequence continues at coordinate 63,021,144 of NC_044559.1, read as the reverse complement.
CTGTATGGTTTCTGTGGTCTACATTTTGCTGAAATGCATGATGTCACTTAACATTCATCTGAGTCTTGTATTTCCTATAAATTGACAGTTATGTCCAGAGGCTTGATCAGATTCATTGGGGGGTATGAGAGACTACTTTATAGTATTGTATTCTTCTATCAGGAGATAAACTTATTATAATATTGCTGAGGTCTATTAATTCATTAGGAATTGCAAAAAATACATTGTACTTTATTCGCTAGAATATTTCTAAAGAACATTCTGCTTGTTAACTAATTGCCCACTTATTGGTACTTTCGTCAATATCTCATTTGTAACTGCTTGTCTATAGCTTGTACTTTTAGAGATTACTCAGTAAAGGTGCAGGAACTCAGGAACATTCTGTAAAATAGAATTTTCTATAAAATTCTATAAAATAGAATGTCTGTCATCTTTTTTACTTAAATATCATTTGGGCTAGATATAAAGTCTCTGGCTCACACTACATTATCTTCTGCATAAAATGTTGCTGTCAAAAAGTTTGATAATCTGAATTTCTTTTCATTATAAATGACTTGGTCTTTTTGCTTGGAAACCCCAACAATTTATTAGTATTATTTAAAAGAAACTTTTAGCTGTAAAACTATTAAAGACTCCTAGTTTTGCTAGAATATGTCTCAGCAATGGCTGTTACTGGTTTTTCCCTTTTTTCCAGAGACATGATTCACTCTTTCAATGTGTAATATCAATCATATTTCTTTTAAAAAACAAGTTTAGTATTTGTTCTGTTCCATTGCTCTGATTTTCTTTTTCTGGAACTCCCATGTGTGTCTCTCTGGTATACTTTCATCATCTGTAGGGGAGTTGTTCTGCCCTTTCTATTTTGTCTTATAATTCCTTTGTATGGACAGTTTTATTCTGCTGCTCAGTTGGTTTCAGTGAATAAGTGTTTCTGTACTGTGAGAAGGGAGGTGCAGGCAAGAATAAATTTTTTTGATTCAGAACTCTAGAGCTCCCTCTTTTGAAAGGCATGATCAAAAAAAAAAAAATTCCTCATTCTTTCTGAAATCTGCTTTCCCTGCTCCTACCCCATTTTCAATTGGACACTGTCTTTTCTCTATCTTATTGCTCCAATCCTGTTCAACTTGGATTCTCTTCCCAGGAGTTTCTCCATAGTGTGGAATAGGATCCTGTCTAGTTAGGGGGCTTTGGTTAATTGGTTTTGAGAATTTGTCTGGCCCAGATTGATCTAGCACCATCAGACCTTAATGAGTCACAGATACTGTTCACTACCTATAGTTGAATTAGGCAAAACACCCTCCCAATTCAGCAGCCATGTATGAGAATTTATGCACAGACATTTTGTCACCTCATTTTGCTTTAGCTGTTGTCTGTGGGCCTTTGATTTTGCTATCCTTGTTGTTCTATTTTTCTAGAATGTAACTACGTCTATACTGTATCTGCCCAGCATTTTGCCCTACATTATCTTTTAAAAATAAGCAAATCAACAACAAATATGACATCATTTTATATGGTATTTCCAAGGCCTTAGCCATATAGCTTTTAACCTATAGTAGAATTGCAAGAGAATTGCTCATGATCATTCTAATACTTGGGCAATGCAAAATCTTGAACCATCAGAATAAGAAAATCTCTGACTAACTTTTAATTTGCTAAAGAACTCATTTTCAATAAACAATTAGAACATCCTATTCTGGTGTTTAGTATTTTGACATCCCAGGCTGTGAACGCTAAGAGTAACCGAGTTCTGTTCAACTAGTCCAATATTTTCTAGGACCGAATTTCAACATATATGTTTTAAAGACCTGTCTCAATATTTATTATGGTTAATTTACTAAGAATATGTTTACTGTATTTAGAAAGAATTTATAACTTCTGGTTGATGGAAAGCATGTTGATTTGTATTTTTTGTCACATTGATTTTTCAATTGATTTTTCTCAGAATAATCAGAAGTGCATTTCTCTGAAGTGTGTCTTTCCTAAAGGTGAAATTTACCTTACAAATCAATGGCAACCATAGGGTTATGGTAAAAGGGGTGGGAGGGGGCGGAAATTGGGAGAAATCCTGAAATTCAACATCCAATACAATTTGGATTATTGTTTTCTGAAGGAAAATTAAAATGTTCATTAAAGGACAGAAGAACTGAATATTATTTAAAAATTATAATATCTAGGAAATAATATTCAATATATTGAATAGTACATTAAGGAATTTGAGTTACATATATGTATTTTTAAAAAGTTAAGATATTCTTCTAAACAAATCTAGGTCACATAGGGGCATTGAAATACTCTCAAAATTGAGAAACAAGGACCTTTCCATAAGCAACAGAAGTCCTAAATAAGTGGAATTTAATAAATGCCTGCTCCTGATGCTTGGTGTACTTAAAATGGCACATTGATAATAAACTGTTAAGTCATTCATTCAAGATACATGTATTTTATATGTCAAGCCCCATTCTTAACACATAAGGAAGTTAATATGATATTATCCCTGCATTTGACAAATATAGTCTAGTAGATTAACCAGGAATGTAAACAGATTCATAAAATGTCATGTATGTTTCAAAATGGAAGCAACACACAGTAAAGAGGATAGAGATAACACTTCCTAGTACTCACAGAGAGGTAATTAATAAGGTCCTGAAAGATTGAAAGTATGACAGAGGAAAGAGTATATTCAGTGGAGTGAACAGTATGTACAAGGGCATGGATGTATGACAAAAGATTGCATTAAATTCAGTGTGACTAGACCAGAGAATCCAAGGAGAAAATAAATGAAGCTACAAAGTGAGGTCAAAGGAAAATTAGGATTCCTGTATGTCATGCTAAAGAGACCCTATCTTGTAGATTGGTAATTTTCAATCCTATCAAACCCCATAGTCAGGTGAATAATGGGCCGCTCAAATATATTAAATTCTATTCTCTGGAACTTGTAGATGTTACCTTATAAGGAAGAAAAGGTCTTTACATATGTGATTAAATTAAAGATCTTTAGATGGAGAGATTAACCTGGATCATCCAGGTGGACCCTGTATCCAATCACGAGTGTCCCTATAAGAGAGTGGCAAGGAAGGATTTGACAGAAACACTGAGGAGGCAATGTGACCCCAGAGTAAGAGATTCCAGTGAAATAGCCACAAGGCAAGGAATGCTGACAGCCACCAGAAGCTGGAAGAGTCAAGGAATAGCTTCTCCCTTAGATCCTGCTGGGAGAGTGAACCCTACCAACAACTTGGTTTTTACCCAATGAAACTGCTGACTTATAGACTCCAGAACTCTAAGAAAATAGATTTCTGTTGTTTTAAACCACCAAGTTTGTGGTAATTTTTTATAGCAACCACAAGGAGCTAGTACCAACCCAATGTCCTTTTTTAAAAATTGAGATATAATTCACATAGCATAAAAATCACTCATGTATTCACAGAGATGTGTAACAAGCACCTCTGTATAATTCTAGAATATTTTCATCACCTCAGAAAGAAACTACATGCCCATTGGTAGTTACTCCCCATTCCCACCTCTGGCAACCATTGATCTACTTCCTGTTTCTATGCATTTGCCTATTCAGGATGTTTTGTATAATACAGTTAGTGGACTTGTGTGTCTGCTTTTTTTTTCCACTTAAAATAATATTTTCAAGGATCATCCATGTTATACCATGAATGAGTACTTCATTCCTTTTTCTGACTGCATAATATTCCATTTTATGGATATACCACAATTGTTTATCCATTAATCAATTAAAGCACATTTGGGTTGCTTCAACTTTTTGGCTATTATAAATACTATTGCTATAAAAATTTTATGAACATTCATGTACAAGTTTCTGTCTGAACGTTTATTTTTAGTTGTCTTTGGTATACACCTAGGAGTGAAATTGCTAAGTTATATGGTAACTCTATGTATAATTTTTTGAGGAATTGTTTTCCAAAAGAGTTGTACTATTTACATTCCCAGTGGCAATGTATGAGGGTTCCAATGACACTATATTCCTGCCAATACTTGTTATTGTCTCTTTGATTTTAGCCATCCTAGGAGGTATGAAATGATATGCCATTGTGGTTTTGATTTCCATTTCCCTAATGACTAATGATGTTAAGCATCTTTTCATGTGCTTTTTGGCCATTTGTTTATCATCTTTGGGAAAAACGTCTATTCAGATTTTTTGTCCACTGTTTAATTGGGTTATTTATATTTTTATTATTGAATTATAAGAGTTCTTTGTGTATTTTAGATAGAAGTTCCCTATCGGATATATGATATGCAAGTATTTTACTATTCAATGTGTCAATTTTTTAACTTCTTGATCCTAGTCTCTGAAGCACAAAGTTTTTAATTTTGATGAAGTTCAATTTATCTTTTTGCCCCATTTGGTTGTTTGTTCTGTTGATATCTAACAAACCATTGCCTAAGCCAAGGTCCTGAAAATTTATGACTGTTATCTTCTAAGAGTCTTATAGTTTTTCCTCTTACATTCATATCTTTGCTCTGTTCTGGGTTGATGTTTGTATACCATGTAGAGATACACCTTGTATTAACCATGTCTTTTGTTTTCTGTATTCTGATGTTTTAGTGTCTTGGGCCCTGATGATGCTGGAGGAACTGACCCTTTTAGAGTTAGTCAATTCTTAGATATAGTAAACCACCAGCCCATGAGGATTTCTTTCAAATGCTAATCACCCAATCCAGAGATTTTAACCTCAACCACCTCTTTAACCAGCTCTTACACTTTGGGCCACTATCCACCTACCTTAATTGCCTAGAGCCAGGTACCATACAACTAGGGACTTCCCCTATGCTCCAAAGTCCACTAAAATTATTCAAAGTAGCCAATCCTACATCTGCTTACCCTGACTCACTTGTTCCTTTCACAAAAATCACAGTTAAGGCTCTTGTTCACAATTTTCTCTTTTCCTCTGCCTCTTGTTGATCCTGGATCTTCCATGTGTGGCCTTCCATGGTGTGGTGTGCCTCTTCTTTTGGGATCTATGAGTATAACAAACTATCTTTGCAATGGCAGTCATCTTCTGATCTGTTGGCCTTGCCATGCCCAAATAATCTTAAAAACATCTATGAAAACATGGCTTCATTCTTTTATATGTAGATATCTAGTTGCCCCAGAACCATTTGTTAAAAAGACCATTCTTTCCCCCACTGAATGGCCTTGGTCCCCAGTCAAAATCAATTTGCTATAGATAGATGGGATTATTTCTGGACTCTCAATTTTATTTCATTGATCTATATGTCTGCCTTATGACCAGTACCACACTGTCTTGATTTCTATAGCTGTGTAGTAAGTTTTGAAATTGGGAAGTGTGAGTCCTTCACCATTTTTTTTTCTTTTTCAAGATTGTATTGGATATTTTAACACTGTGAATTTTCATGTGAATTTTAAAATAAGCTTGTTAATTTCTGCAAAATAAAAGCAGTAGAGATTTTATAGTGATTGTGTCTATGAATCATTGATCTCTCTGTTTTCTGTCTCTGTTTTGTTTATCTGTATTCTAATATTATTTTTTTCTTCTGCTTTCTTTGGGCTTATTTTGCTCTTATTTGTCTAGTTTTGTAAGTTGGGATGTCAGGTTATTGATTTAAGATCTTTCTTTCTTTTAATGTAGGCATTTACACTTATAAATTTTACTGTAAACACTGCTTACCTGCATCCAGTAAGGCTTGGTATATTGTGTTTTCATTTTCATTTATCTCAAAGTATTTTCTAACTTCCCTTGTTATATCTTTGTCTTATTTAGGTGTGTGTTGTTTAATTCCCATATATTTGTAAATTTTCCAAATTTCTGTCTATGTTTCTGTCTATTATTGGTTTCTAATATCATTTCATTGCTACCAGGGAACATACATTTTATCATTTTAATTCTTTTAAATTTACTAAAACTTGTTTTATGGCCTAACACAGGTTCTATCCTGGAGAATGTCCCATGTATGCTTGAGAAGAATGTGTTATTCTGCTGTTATTGGGAGAAGTATTTTGTATATGCATGTCAGGCCTAATTGGTTTATAGTGTTGTTCAAGTCCTCTATTTCTTTATTGCTCTTGTGTCTGACTGTTCTATCCATTATTGAAAGTGGGAAAGTGATGTCTTCAACTATTATTTTTCCATTCACTTCTGTAAGTTTTTGCATCATGTATTTTGGGACCCTGTTGTTTGATGCACATTTGTGTATTATTGTTATATTTTCTTAGTGGATTAACCCTTTTATTATTATAAAATAATCTTTTCTCTAGTAAGGGTTTTTTTCTTAAAGTCTATTTTTTTCTGGTATTAGTGTAACCACTCTAGTACTATTTTAGTTTTTGTTTGTGTGGTATATCTTTTCCCAACCTTTTACCTTCAACCTATTTGTGTCTTGAATCTAAAGTGCATCTCTTATAGAGAGTATAGAGTTAGATCAGGTTTTTTTTTTTAATCCATTATATCAAACTAAGCCTTAAATCAATCTTTAATTAATTTACATTTAATGTAATTTCTGATAAGATAGGATTTATGTCTGCCATTTTGCTATTTGTTTTCTATATGTTTTAAGTCATTTTTGTTCCTCTATTTCTCCATTACTGCCTTCTTTGGTATTAAGTAGAATTCTTCTAGGGTATCATTTTAATTTTCTTGTCATTTATTATACTATTAATATATTTTTAAAGTTATTTTATTAGTAGTCAACCTTGGGCTTGCAGTTAATATCTTAATTTACAACAATCTAGTTTGGATTAATATGAACTTAATTTCAATAGTATACCAAACCTTTGCTCCTATATAGCTCCAGTCTCTCTCTGTTTTGTTGTGCTGCCTTGGTCATACAAATTACATCTATGTACACTGTATACACATTAACACAGATTTATAATTATTACTTTCTAAAGTTGTCTTTCAAATCCAATAAAGAGCTACAAACAAAAGGAAATTTGTGCTTTCTTTTATATTTACATAGTTATCTTTACCAGTTTTCTTTATTTCTTCATCTGGATTCAAATTACAGTCTATTGACCTTTCATTTTAGCCTGAAGGACTTCCTTGAGTAGTTTTTGAAGAGCAGATTTGCTGCCAATAAATTGCCACAGTTTTTTTGCTTATTTGAAAGTGTCTTGATTTCTCCTTTATTTCTGAAGGATAGTTTTGCTGAATGTAGAATTCTTGGTAGATGTTTTTTTCTCTCAGCTTTTTGCATGTCATGCCACTGCATTCTGACCACCATAGTTTCTGATGAGAAATCAGCTGCTAATCCTATTGAGAATCTCTGGAACATAATGAGTCACTTCTTTCTTGCTGCTTCAGGATTCTCTTTGTCTTTGTATTTTAGTGGTTTGACTATGATGCATATAGGTATGAATCTCTCTGATTTTATTCTACATAGAGTGTGTTGAGTTTGTTGGATGTATAGATTAATGATTTTTTATCAAACTGGAAAGTTTTTGCCATTATTTTTATATATATTCTTTCCACTCCTTTCTCTCCTCTCCTATGACTCCCACTGTGCATATATTTGATGGTGTTCCCCCAAGTGTCTGAGGCTTTGTTCATTTTTCCTCATTCTTTTTTCCTTCTCTTCCTCAGACTTGATAACATCGGTTGACTCATCTTCAAGTTTGCTGATTCTTTATTCTGCCTGCTTAAATCTTCTATCGAGCCCTTCTAGTAAAATTTTTTCTTCTGTTATTTTACTTCTCAATTCTAGAATTTCTGTTTTGCTCTATTTTATATTTCTATCTCTTTATTGATCTCTATTTGATGCAAAATCATTCTCATACTTGTCTTTAGTTCTTTGGACATGGTTTTCTTTAGTTCTTTGAATGCAACTAAAATGGCTTATTTAAATCTTTGTCTAGTAAGTACAATGTCTGGGCTTCCTCAGAGACAGTTTATATTGACTGCTTTTGTACTGCATGTGTGCTATACTTTTTGTTTCTTTGAATGTCTCCTAATTTTTTGTCGAAACAACATTTTAAAAAATGTTGTAACTCTTGAAATCAGAATCTCCTACTGCCCCAGGGTTTGTGAAAGTTGCTGTTTGTAGTTGGTGCTTGTTTTCTTTGTTTGAACTAATTATTTAATGTCTGATTTCTTTGTCATAGGTGGCCATTGGAGTCTTTGATAGCTAACTTAGTGTTCAGTTAATGATTGGACAAAGATTTTCTGAAATTCCTGGAACTCATAAGTACTCCAGTCTTTGCCTAAGGGCTCTGTGTGCATTTGGAGCACACCTTGAATGCTCCAGCAGGCAGTATGAAACTCTGCCTTCACTTTCACTTCCTGCCTGCATAGAGCCACAAGGTTAGGCAGAGATGAGAATTTAGATCTTTCTCAGGTCTTTCCTGAGCATGCAGATAGCACTGAATACCCTCACATCCCTACACAGGAACTTGGACTTCTAGATTCCCACTATTATGTCTGTGCTTTTCAAATCATCCTGTGGACATATCTTTCCACAGCTTCTCCTTTTGAGCTTTTGGTAAGCTGATTATTTGCTTCAACTCTTATATACTGCCTCAGGCAACAGTGATGTGAAACAATTGCCACTGAGTCTTTTCTACAAATAATTGAATATCATTTCTGTTAAGAAAAATATTCACACTGGGTGAGCTCTAAGTCAAGTCACATAGAGACAATATTATGAGTGGAATATTTCAGGGAACCATCAGATAGGTCATATAATGATAGTTCTCTGGAAATGGAGTTTGGAGAGAGCTCTAACCCTGTTCTATCCCCTCCAGGGGCTGCCAACTGCTAGTGTTTATCATGATTGCAAGCTGTTGGTTTCCCAGGTTATTGCAGAGCTGGGGGCAGGGGAGGGAGAATGAGAAAAGAGCAGAGTAAAAGACAAAAAAGCTCAGTTTTTACTGACATTCAGCCATTTTTTAAAATAAAAGCTTACCTGATTTTTGCTAGTCTTTGATTAATTTCCAGAGTTCTGAAAAAGTTTACACTGACAATTTTTGCCAGTATTTTTATTGCTTTTATGGAGGAGAGGGTTTTCAGAGTCCCTTATTCTGCCATTTTCATTATCATCCCATGTCCTCTTTTAATAACAAATATTTTTAATAACATCTCTTACTATTCTTAAATGAAATTCATGGATAACACAACCTACTAATACTTTTTTTTTTTTTTTTTAGACAGAGTCTCGCTCTGTCGCCAGGCTGGAGTCAGTGGCGTGATGTTGGCTTACTGCAATTACTACCTCCTGGGTTCAAGCAATTCTCCTGCCTCAGCCTCCCAAGTAGCTGGGGACTACAGGCGCCACCACCACGCCCGACTAATTTTTGTATTTTTAGTAGAGACGGTTTCACCATGTTGGCCAGGATGGTCTCCGTCTCTCGACCTTGTCATCCACCGGCCTCGGAACTCCCAAAGTGCTGGGATTACAGATGTGAGCTACTATGTCTGGCCAATACACATTATTTTAAAATTATTAATATGATTGCCTAATTGTAATTTAAAGAAGAAGAAAGGAATATCATAATAATAATTGAAAATGCTTGGGTACAACTATGCTGGAAGACATAATCAGACACACCTGTTTGTATATCACTTTGAATTGGGATGTTACAAATGATTGCAGTTATATTTTCAGAGGATTCAAATATCATATGTGCAATGGATATTGATATTACAACTTTCAAAAATGATTAACAATTCTCAGTAAGGTGCAAATGAAACAAAGTATAGTCTTCAGTTAGTTTACATTGGATTTGCATTTATGGGAAATTGTCTATTAAAACCATGAAAAGAAGTATTTAATTTTTTAATGTAAGATTGAATTTGGGGCCGGGCGCGGTGGCTCAAGCCTGTAATCCCAGCACTTTGGGAGGCCGAGACGGGCGGATCACGAGGTCAGGAGATCGAGACCATCCTGGCTAACACAGTGAAACCCCGTCTCTACTAAAAAATACAAAAAACTAGACGGGCGAGGTGGCGGGCGCCTGTAGTCCCAGCTACTCGGGAGGCTGAGGCAGGAGAATGGCATAAACCCGGGAGGCGGAGCTGCAGTGAGCTGAGATCCGGCCACTGCACTCCAGCCCGGGAGACAGAGCGAGACTCCGTCTCAAAAAAAAAAAAAAAAAAAAAAAAAAAAAAAAAGATTGAATTTGGTCCTAGGCTTAAATCATTACATATAGTTTTTTTTAATCTACATGATTAAAAAAATCTACAGGAAACACAGTGTCTCATATCCATGGCTCCACTGATGCATGGTACTATATAACATGTAGGGTATGTTAATTCCCTGATATTTATTCATTTATTCATTCAACACATAAAATCTAACATGATATGGAACTTCCCCTTACCTCCCTGACTACTACCCACTGAATGTCAGTAACACCCCCATAATAATTTATACTTTAAGACACCCTTCCCAAGAAAAATGGCCCTCATAAACTTCCAGAATGTCCCCTAGAAAGCAGTACCATTCCTCTGAGAGTCACTGCTTTAGAAGAGCCAGCTGTTAGTTGTTTTTTGGCCTTGGATTTTCTAAAATCTGAGGTGCACCAAGTTTCAAAGAAAGGTCCCCAGTAAAGAAACTAACAAGCCAACTAAATGCATATGTGCTATATTCCCTGCTCACTACTCCTCTGCCCCACATTCCACCTTTCAGGAAGTTTGAGTACTGAAATAATCACTAAATAATTTGCAGACACTTTGGTGGATTGGATGCTCAAACACTTTTTTTCCCCTCTTTTATCTTATTTGGAATGAGAGTTTTATTTAGTGCATTCAGATGAACGAATATTAAAAACTTCCTTGGGTCCTCAAAGAAGGGCCTTGACATCTTTCCTTAGTGAGCTGGTCCAATGTTCTAAATTCTCTGAGCAGGATCCCTGTGGTGTGTGACCCAGATTGCATCCCAGAGACTTTCACTTTACTTCCTTGTGAAGATATGTGAAAGCTGCTCTATCAAGGAGTCACTAAGTCTGGTCACAATACAGTTTCAAGGAACCAACACTGGGACACTTACCATTTTGATGGTTTTATCAGCTTTGATGGTGTGCCTAATTACAAAAGTCCTATCAAATGAATATCTACTGGTTCTTGATAGACCACAACCAAATTGTATTTCCCCCTTGTGTTCCTAGCTATTTATGAATATTGTTGCAAATGCTGTAATTGTCATCACCTTCTTCTGACTTTCTCAATAGAATACCTAATTAGTCAGTGTCAGTGTTGCCAGTTGATATGAAATGCTGTGGCTTCTGACCCTCATTTTCTAATGGATTTGGAATTGTATGTGTTATGTCATTGCTCTTCCTTTATAACACCTGCATGCCCTATCCCTGAATCTGTAAGCAAATATTCTGAGGCATGTATATCTTGTAGTCCCCCAATAGCAAGAGTACCCTGCTTATATTTTCGAACATTTGTATTTAATGTTGTTCCTTTTATTTCTGTATCACAGAGTGATGCATTCTCACTAGATAGGGCTTTAGCTTTAAAAACGGTGCAAATTTCATTCCACCAGAGGGCACCATGGTAAACCTCACTTTCAAAAGGATCCTTAACAGCTCAGTTAAGAGATCCCCAGAACCGAAATATTGAAACAAATGAAGGTAGTTAAAGCAGTAATACCTTTAACCAAGATATTGATTCCATCATGACTTTTAAATCTCTATAGAATGATTCATTTTGCTACGGGTACGTTAATCACTCTCAAGCACAACTTTGACAAATCAAAAATAGATAGCAGACTTTATTATGGCCAATGTATGAGCTCCACAGACTGTCAAAAAAAAAAAAAGCACAGTTCTGTTAGGAGACAGACCTCTCCTTTTCTGACTCCAAAAAAGAATGAATGCTTTTTGAATCCTAGGAGGTAAACTAATATTGTAATTTCCTACGTGCTACAAAATAGCTATCTTTAGTAAAGCTCCAATTTCAGGGTGCATTTTAATTGTTTACTACTACTAATAAACCTTGGGAGTTAATTTATACCATCCCTCGAGTCCCAGCACAGATTCCATTTTCCAGAACTCATGGTGGTAGGATTCCACAGAACTCCCCAAATGATGGTAGCTACTATCAGAGCTCTCAACTCTGACTGGAATTAACAAATAACAGGTTATAAACAGGAAACAGATCCATGGCTCCATTGATGCATGGTACTATATAACATGTAGGGTATGTTAATTCCCTGATATTTATTCATTTATTCATTCGACACATAGTTGTTGAGTATCTCCTGTGTACCATGTTGTGAGCTCTGGGGATACAGTGATGAGGGAAATTGACCTGATACTTGTCTTAATGGAGTTTGATTACTAGTAGGGGGAAGTCATATGAAAAGATGATGATAAACAAGGAATCAAATAAAAACATAAGTAATTTCAGTTTGAGAGATCACAGAAAGTTAATAAAAAGGTTCTATGAGAATGAAGGGAACTCACACAGCTTGTGAGAGTAGGACTATCTGTGTAGATAGCATGAGATAGGAGAAAGAGCTAGCCATGTGATGACAAGGAGACAGGGACCAGCAAAATATTTAAGGCTCTTCAGCTGGAAAAACTGTGATGTGTTCTGATAGCAAAAAGGAGGCCTCCATAGCTAGAATAGTGAGTCCCAGGCAGGTGAGACAAATTAAACTGGGGCCAGATCATAGGAAGGATTTTGAATTATTCTCAAGCAAGTTTTAAGCAGGATGGCATAGTCCAGAGAATGGATTTGAAGGGAGGGAGGCAAGAGCTGGGGAAGACAGGGTGCCAGAAAGTATTGAAACCAAATAGTAAGTTATTGCAGTGGCTCAGAAGGAGAAAACAATGGCGATTATGGAGATGAACAGAGTAGCCTTATTCAAAGTGTGTTTTAGAAGTAGAATCTACAGGACTTGCTGATAAATTAAACATGGAGAGAAAATTAAGACAAAGGTAACTTACAGGTTTTTAGCTTGAGCAACTGGGTGAATGGTTATGTTGTCAACTAAGCGTGAGGAAGGAACAGCTTTCAAGGATAGATGGAAGGAATAATTCAGTATCCAACTTCTGCATGTTAAATGCAAGACGACTGTGACACATCCCAGGGAAATATATTCAGGACTGCCCCTGAGCTCTCTAGACGTAGCTTTCATTTGTACCACAACCATCTCCCCTTCCAAACACCCACAGGGATGTTTCCTATGTCTATGTCTTCAAGGTGTGTGGTCCTGAAGAACAGGGAGCCCTTCACTCCCGTCTGCATTGCCCGCTAAACTACAGGCTGACGTGCCTTCTGATTTTCTTTTCTGCTGTCAGAGCATTTGCTGGCCTCCATCCTATAGGACAACTCTAAATCATTATCCCCACAACACCTGCTCCATATCAAAAGTGTTAGATTTGTAGCCAGAAGACATGCACTATTTTTCTTACTAGTTGGGTGACCTGGGGCTTGCCATTTAACTTCTGGGAGCCCTGCAGGTCTTTGTAAAGACAATATCAATGATTACATGTAAAAGCACTTCGAAAACTGTAAGCAGCTATGTAAATAGGCTCGTTATTCTCATTTTTGTCTCAGTCTCCACCTCCGTAACAAATAATCTGCCGGTATATTTTTTTTTTTTTCCTCTGTTCTCCTCTCTTTTCTTCTTGCCTGCTTCTTCTGTCTCTTGTCCTTTCTGCCACATAAATTTGCTTTCCTGAAAAAGGCTGGTTATTTGGAGACATCATCACCAGCCAATCAGAGCTCTCCATTCCTTCTGGCTGGAAAGCCAATCAGATGTAAGCTCCAGGTCTCTTTTCAGTGTTGCTAGGGCTTCAGGTCTACTTCTAAAAGCTGACTTGCTTGCTTTCTGCTAGTTCATTCTCTGTCTCTCTCTGTTCCCCACTTCTCCCACCCCCACAGTATTCCTCTCACTCCTCCCCTCTTCTGGGTTTGGAGCAGTTCCAAATACTTAAGCCTTCCGGAAGTTTGGGTTGTGGATAAGCATGGTTTGACTGTATATTTTTTCCCTTGAGAAATAGAGAACAACTATTCCATGTTCAATATTGAAGCAAATGTTTTAGCAGCTTAATGTCCCTTGGCTACATAAAATTTAGTTCTGCTTATGTGTTTTGGGTGTACAGATCACTTTTTATTCAGATGGACTACAGCATAAACTGGCATTGAATTTGGCAATGAAACGTCGTAGCATTCGAACTTCACTGGGCTATAAAAAATGCATTCAAAATATTTTAAAGTACTTCCACTTTATAACTGATGACAGAAGATGATAAATACATTGTGGTTATTTTGCTCCTGTTTTTTGAACTTTCAGTGCTGGGATTATTGGAGAAAACTACCCTGAAATAGCAGTGATTTGGGAACTAATACCTAATGGCTAAGTGGGTGTCCTTAGCCCTCACATCCTGCTTATCTATGGAAACTAATTAACATGGGAATGATAGCTAGAAACCCTCCCTTTTCTGAGGACCCAAGAGTCCATCTTTAAATGCTATATGGCTGGGTATGCTGTGAAGATTCTCTTAACACAGAACAGCTCTGCCTTCCAAAACCCTGAAGACGTTTGATAAGGAAAAATAGCTAACAAGTTATGCCTTTCTCATAACCTTTGAAACCTACTTAAGAACTGAAGCAGTACAAGAATTTGCAGTTTAAAATGACCAGAGAAGTGGCAGAAAGCCAGAATTCTGTCAGAGACAGCTTGGAAAAGCTTAATGATTAACAAATGGGTCACTGCCTTCAGGCTCTGACCTTTAGAACTAACCAATTTTAGCCTTTTGGTTATGTTCCTTCAACTCGTTTTTATATCAAGGAAAAAAAAAAACACTCCCTGATGGCACAGTATCACCCATCCAAAAAAAAGAATTCTTAGCAGTACAGTATTTGGTCAGTAGCTTTTCTGATAACATGGAGTTGGTCCTAAACACAGTATTCACAACTGTTAAATTATGTTTTTTGTTAGAGTTTAAGGAAGGCCCTAAGCACGACTGCATATCCTGCAGGTGAAATGTACGAAATTTCGGTTAACATGGTAACGGCTCTAAAAATACCTAGGCTACAGTTTAACCACAGAGTTTCCTCCTTAACGTAAGAAAGCCACCATCACGAGCTGTTAGAAAGTGCAACAAAAGCAATCTCTGTCAGACTTTGTGCAAGCAGGCTATTAAATCAGGCCTGGCAGTGACAATCTGCAGCCAGTCTGCATCAAAGTAATAATTAAAGTTTTGCAAGCCCAAACAGCAATGCACAAACCACCTAAGAAATACGTTACATTGATAAGCCCTTTTTTCTGCCTGTTACCTCTCTTCTGCCCCCACCCCCAACCACCAGGTGGACTAAGCAGGGCGTGGCAGGGGCACAGTGACAAAGAGTCACCACACCATAACCGCAGGGCCCCACCCAAAGGAAAACCTAGGGCAGGCTGCCACGGTTTTTCCCAGCAACCTCTGCACCAGGCTCCCATAGAGTGTGCACAGGAGGCTAAATCACTCACATGGGGTTTCCCATCTGGGCTCTTCACTTGGCAGAGACAGAGAGAGTGGGGTCAACCTTTTCCTTGATGCTTTTGCAGTTAGCAAGTTGGAAACATGTTTGACTCTTTTGAATTCTGTGCCTTGGCTATTCAGGAGTCTGTCATGTCTAGGCTTACTAAATTCTACCATGTCTCAGCTGCCAGGTTTAAGAAATAGAAATACCTGACATCCAGTTAAATTGGAATTTTGAATAAACAGTGAAGAATTTAGTGAGTGTAAGTATATCCCATGCAATACTTGGCATATACTTATACTACAAATAATTTCATAGTTTACCTGAAATTCAAATTTGACTGGATGTACTTTCAGAGTCTTTTTATCCACCAACACCCAATTAACAAGGGGTTTTTATTTGTTTGGACTTTTTAACTTCATTTTGTTTTTATTTAGTTTTGCCTTGCTTTGCTTGCAAGCCTTGGGTCAGTGTAGAAAGGCTAATCTAAGGAAATGAGCTAGCATTTGCTGAGCTCATTCTTAAATCAGGCTTCATCTTAGGTACTTTTGATACATGGTCTTTTAAAATCCTCACACCATCCTGTGTAATAGGCTGCTTAACATCCACATTTTATAGAGGAGGGTACTTCAGCTCAGAAAGGTTAAGTGATTTGACCAAGGTCACACAGCTAACAAGGAGGCAAAGTTAGGCATAAGCCCAAGTGAGTATGACCCCAGCTGGCTTTCTCAACTACTTAGTACATCTTCAATGGTCATATTTAAAGGTAATATTTATTTTTTGCCTGTTTATCAGACATTAGGTTCTTTTCCTTAACAAACGTCAACTCAATAGCATAGATTTCATAAGTGAAAAGTTCAAATTGACAACTGAATTGGGAGCTGTTCTCCATCAACTCCTGGTACATAATAAACTATTTTATTAATCTCTTTACTGAAAATGAACCCCCAGGCCATTTCTGACTACTCCACACTAGAGCTATAGTTGTTCTGAGTGCTTTCTATATAGTAATTAATCTAATGTTTAAATCAACCCTATGATATAGGTAGTCCTGTAATTTTCAATTTGTAGTGTAGAGAAATTGAAGTTCACAGCCTTTCCCAAGGTCATATAGTGGTAAGGAAATTAACCATGATTTAATCTCATATTCCTGGCTGCAAAGCCTCAGTTGTGTGGCTTTGAGTAATTACTTAACCTCTCTGAGCCTAAGTTTTTTCATGTGTAAAATGAGAATTATAACTACAGTACTATCTATATCATTGTTAACCATCTAAATAATGGTTAATTCATTTACCAGTGTTTGACCTTGAGAAAGTGTCTGAATTTAAACAGCTTTGCACATAGTAAGCACTCAACAAACATGAACTTATAAAATTATTTTGAGAATTATCTTTAGTAGACACCTTTGATAATAAAGGGCATAAGAGAATAGTCTACGTCAGGGATTGGCAACATTTTCTGTTAAGACCCAAAAAGTAAACATGTTAGACTTTTCAGGCTGAGAGTCAAAATCAAGGCTATTATGTGGGCGATTACATGACAAGATAGAAAACAAATTTCTATAAATCTTTATTGACAAAAATGGAAAATTTGATAATGATAGTTAAGTATAATTTTCTATAATATAGGTCTACTGATGAGAAAAATTAAATTTTTTTTATTGTGGGAGAGTGATAACATTTCACTCAATTGGGGTTCAAACTTAGTATTTCCTATCATCAGAATCAATTGCCCATGCCCATCTGTTAATGTTGATTCATAATGAGGTTTTACATATTTTGTCTTTGAAAATATCTTTTCACACAAATAGATACTGTCAAATACTAATATCTGTTGATGAACATATGATTTTAATTTAGCACAATCATTTAAAATGCACTTAATAATTCTATTAGATTCTTCTCTTGATATTTGCCTTTTAGCATGTCATTATATTAATTACTTCCAATTGAAGGGTAGGTGGAAGCTCCTCAATTGCACAGTTAAATGGATTTTGAAATAAGGAAATTTCATTTGCACTTGTATCGAAGTCCAAAAAAATCCACTGCTGGAATTGTAGTTTGAACTCAAAAAATATATCTGCTTCACGTTTATGTGGAAATGGAGGTCTTGCTTCTTGTTTTAACTTTTGACAGCACAGGAAATGTAGAAAGCAGTTTGACATTACGTGTGATTGAAACAACATTATTTGACACTGAAATGACTTTACCACAGTATAAATTTCACTTGTAAGTGCTGTTTTGCCTAATAATTTTAGGTTGCATTTTTAAAGAAACATTAACAGTCTGTAGGAAAGCTCATTTCCAAAACTATTCAGTGTCCAATTATAGTAGGTGATAGTGGTGCATCTTATTCATAAAAATTTCAATCTTGGCCCTGAGCTCAAACAAATCATAATGAAATGTTACTACTGCTTAGCAATTGTTTCTGCCATGTGTTGGAGAAGTAGAATATTCAGATTCTATTCTAACAAAAATTTACAGGACTAATGATGGTTAAGTCCACAAAAGTAAATGAATATCATCATTGACACTGCTGTTTCAATTACACATGATAGATTTAAATATTTTCCACAAAGCACCTGCCAATGAATAATATAATGAGTCACTATAGGTTTAAGATGCCTTGCATTTTGAAAAGCTATATGAATTTGTACAATTAAGTCCTTTTTCTGCTTAAAAATAAATATTTTTACCACCATCTATTGGAACACATCTTAGAAGATTCCCCTTCAGGTTGTGCAGGATTTGTGTTCTCTCGGTTTTTTTGGAAATGTTGTCACCTATAGTTTTACAATGCAGACTATTCATTGAAGCTAATTCTTTTATCACTGTAGACTCAGAATTGACTCCTCAGATAAATAATAACTGAGTAGTATCAGCTATATCTGTCAACTCATCAATATGCAAGGAAAACCACTCAAAATTATTTGCTTTGTCCTTTAGTCAACAATTGATATTGTTTCCAGTATTCTCAACTATTCAAGCAACTATTCTCATCAAAAAGCTAATAGTCTTAATCAAGTTTGTTCTTTATTCAACTGCCATAATCAAACACAATTTAATTGATTCATCCTCAGTAACTAGCTTTCCTTGCCTGAGAAACAAATGAGCCACTCAGAAAATTATTTTTGATGCAGTGTTATTTCCACTTTTTATTTTTGTGAAAAAATTCTACTGTGATGATATATTCAATATAATTTTTTATTTCTATGACTATTGGTTACTGGTGAGTTGAAAATAATGTGATGAGTGTTTAATCTAGAAATGCCTATATATATATATATATATATATATATATATATATTGTATTTTTTTTAGCATAGCCAAAGTGTCATGCACAATAAACACAATGCTTTGCCATCTAATTTGATAACAGTCATCTACACTCCACTGTGCCTGTCATTTGAAGTCCACTTTTCTCTTCTTTTACTGTTTTGAGATGATAGGTATGAAAAGGCAATTTAAAAAATAATAAGATGTCACAGTACAACATGGCATGTAAAATACAATCAAATGACAACTATGTCAGTATGATCTGTAGTGTACCCAGCAGCACTGCAAAGCAATAAAAGCAACATATACAGTCTATGTCACAACTACTCTATTCTGCCATTGTAGTAGGAAAGTGATAATGGATAATAGATATATATGAGTGAGCATGGTTGGTTCCAAGAAAACTTTATTTATGGATACTGAAATTTGAACTTCATTTAATTTGTGTGTATCAAAAATATTGTTATTTTGGTATTTTTAAATCACTTTGTATCAGCTGGGGGGGATATAAAAAAACGAGACAGGGGGTCAGATTTGGCCCATGGATGGTAGTTTACCAGCCCCTGTTGTAGGTAACTAACTATAAAGTAGATTTCAGAAAACATGGATAAAAATTTTTCTAAAATTTAGAAACTTTTAAGTGATATATAATTTACACTTTAAAACTGGCTCTATTTGATATATCTTAATATTTGTTTAATCACAGAAACCTGCTATAATCTATAAATCAAAGAGACGGTCATCTACAATTAGAGGGAAAATTCAAGGAGAATCAGCTGAAAGCCTATTATGACTAATAAAAGAATTTTTTAAAAGCTGAATATAAAAAACAAAAAATATTTTTGATGTGTATATATATAAATACACATACAAATATATACACAATTCAATAGTTTTACTATACTTCAGCAATGGCCAATTTGAAAATATTATATATTTTTAAAACTATCCACAAGAATAACAAAAACAACAGACTACCTGGAATAAACCTAAAATAATTGTACATGTGTAGATGAAGAAAATGTCTAAAACTTTACTAAAGGATCTACAAAATGGCCTGGATATATGGGGAAATATACCATGTTAATATACAAGAAGACATAATAAATATGTCAGTTTGCTACACATTAAGCAAAGCACTTGGCGAGTTTATTCTGAAATTTATCTGAAAGATGAAATTCCTAAAATCTGCAAAGGTATTTCTGGGGAAAGAAAAATTAGACCATACTATGTGTTCTACCTGATACCAGAACATATCAAAAAGCTATATAAATTAAAATGGCACTTTTGTAGTAATGATCAAACAGTTTAATGGTTCAGAATAGACAGTCTAGAAATAGACATATATTTATTTAAGAATTTAATTCATAAAGGAGGCATTTCAAATCAATGGAAAAAGAATGGATGACTTAAATAAATGGTACAGAGACAACTGACTATCCATCTAAAAAGGGTTAGATTTTCACTGTCTCATACCATGTAAAATAATAAATTCAAGATAGAGTAAGAGATTGATTTTATGATGAATAAGAAAAGGTATAAAAGTGCTGGAAGAAAGTACAGGATATTTTTATAATCTTCAAATGGGAAAGCCTTTTTCTAAAAAAGACACAAAACCGCCCGGGTGCAGTGGCTCACGCCTGTAATCCCAGCACTTTGGGAGGCCAAGGCTGGTAGATCACGAGATCAGGAGATCGAGACCATCCCAGCTAACACCGTGAAACCCCATCTCTACTAAAAATACAAAAAAAAAAAAAAAATTAGCCGGGCATGGTGGCAGACACCTGTGGTCCCAGCTATTCGGGAGGCTGAGGCAGGAGAATGGCACACACCCAGGAGGCGGAGCTTGCAGTGAGCAGAGATGGCACCCCTGCACGCCAGCCTGGGCTCCAGAGTAAGACTTTGTCTCAAAAAAAAAAAAAAAAAGACACAAAACCCCAAAACTAAAAATTGAAAAGAATGAACGGATACATAAAACTCAAACTTCTCTATCACCTAGCAAGCAACTGGTTGAATACAAAAGTAGGATTAATATGCAGAAAATATGACCAAGACAAATAACTCAAGAGTCAAACAGGCAAAATTTATGAATAGACAGTACACAGAAGAAATACAAATGATAATAATCATGAAAAGATAACCTCCTTCACTGTTGCAATTTTTTTTTAATTATACTTTAAGTTCTAGGGTACATGTGTACAACGTGTAGGTTTGTTACATATGTATACATGTGCCATGTTGGTGTGCTGCACTCATTAACTTGTCATTTACATTAGGTATATCTCCTAATGCTATCCCTCCCCACCTGCTTCCCCACAATAGGACCCGGTGTGTGATGATCCCTTTCCTGTGTCCAAGTGATCTCATTGTTCAATTCCAGCCTAAGAGTGAGAACATGCAGTATTGGTTTTCTGTTATTGCGATAGTTTGCTGAGAATGATGGTTTCCAGCTGCATCCACATCCCTACAAAGGACACCAACTCATCCTTTTTTATGGCTGCATAATATTCCATGGTGTATATGTGCCACATTTTCTTAATCCAGTCTGTCACAGATGGACATTTGGGTTGATTCCAAGTCTGCTATGTGAATAAGTGCCTCAATAAACATACGTGTGCATGTGTCTTTATAGCAGCATGACTTACAATCCTTTGAGTATATACCCAGTAATGGGATGGCTGGGTCAAATAGTATTTCTAGTTCTAGATCCTTGAGGAATCGCCACATTGTTTTCCACAGTGGGTGAACTAGTTTACAGTCCCACCAACAGTGTAAAAGTGTTCCTATTTCTCCACATCCTCTCCAGCACCTGTTGTTTCCTGATTTTTTAATGATTGCCATTCTAATTGGTGTGAGATCGTATCTCATTGTGGTTTCGATTTGCATTTCTCTAATGGTGAGTGATGATGAACATTTTTTCACGTGTCTGTTGGCTGTGTGAATGTCTTCTTTTGAGAACTGTCTGTTCATATCCTTTCCCCACTTTTTGATGGGGTTGTTTTTTTCTTGTAAATTTGATTGAGTTCTTTATAGGTTCTGAGTATTAGGCCTTTGTCAGATGAGTAGATTGCAAAAATTTTCTCCCATTCTGTAGGTTGCCTGTTCACTCTGATGGTAGTTTCTTTTGCTGTGCAGAAGCTCTTTAGTTTAATTAGATACCATTTGTCAATTTTGGCTTTTATTGCCATTGCTTTTGGTGTTTTAGACATGAAGTCATTGCCCATGCCTATGTCCTGAATGGTACTACCCAGGTTTTCTTCTAGGGTCTATATGGTTTTAGGTCTAACATTTAAGTCTCTAATCCATCTTGAATTAATTTTCATATAAGGAGTAAGGAAAGGATCCAGTTTCAGCTTTCTACTTATGGCTAGCCAATTTTCCCAGCACCATTTATTAAATAGGGAATCCTTTCCCCATTTCTTGTTTCTCTCAGGTTTGTCAAAGATCAGATGGCTGTAGATGGGTGGTATTATTTCTGAGGGCTCTGTTCTGTTCCATTGGTCTATATCTCTGTTTTGGTACCAGTACCATGCTGTTTTGGTTACTGTAGCCTTGTAGTATAGTTTGAAGTCAGGTAGCATGATGCCTCCAGCTTTTTTCTTTTGGGTTGGGATTGTCTTGGCAATGCGGGGCCTTTTTTGTTTCCATATGAACTTTAAAGCAGTTTTTTCCAATTCTGTGAAGAAAGTCATTGGTAGCTTAATGGGGATGGCATTGAATCTATAAATTACTTTGGGCAGTATGGCCATTTTCACGATATTGCTTCTTCCTATCCATGAGCATGGTATGTTCTTCCATTTGTTTGTGTCCTCTTTTATTTCACTGAGCAGTGGTTTGTAGTTCTCCTTGAAGAGGTCCTTTACATCCCTTGTAAGTTAGATTCCTAGGTATTTTATTCTCTTTGAAGCTGTTGTAAATGGGAGTTCACTCATGATTTGGCTCTCTGTTTGTCTATTACTGGTATATAAGAATGCTTGTGATTTTTGCACATTGATTTTGTATCCTGAGACTTTGCTGAAGTTGCTTATCAGCTGAAGGAGATGTTGGGCTGAGATGATGGGGTTTCCTAAATATACAATCATGTCATCTGCAAACAGGGACAATTTGACTTCTTCTTTTCCTAACTGAGTACCCTTGATTTCTTTCTCTTGCCTGATTGCCCTAGCCAGAACTTCAAACACTATGTTGAATAGGAGTGGTGAGAGAGGGCATCCCTGTCTTGTGCCAGTTTTCAAAGGGAATGCTTCCAGTTTTTGCCCATTCAGTATGATATTGGCTGTGGGTTTGTCATAAATAGCTCTTATTATTTTGAGATACATTCCATCAATACCTAATTTATTGAGAGTTTTTAGCATGAAAGGCTGTTGAATTTTGTCAAAGGCCTTTTCTGCATCTATTGAGATAATCATGTGGTTTTTGTCTTTGGTTCTGTTTATATGCTGGATTGTGTTTATTGATTTGCGTATGTTGAACCAGCCTTGCATCCCAGGGATGAAGCCCACTTGATCATGATGGATAAGTTTTTTGGTGTGCTGCTGGATTCAGTTTGCTAGTATTTTATTGAGGAATTTTGCATCGATGTTCATCAGGAATATTGATCTAAAATTCTCTTTTTTTGTTATATCTCTGTCAGGCTTTGGTATCAGGATTATATTGGCCTCGTAAAATGAATTAGGGATGATTCCCTCTTTTTCTATTGATGGAAATAGTTTCAGAAGGAGTGGTACCAATTCCTCCTTGTGCCTCTGGTAGAATTCGGCTGTGAATCCATCTGGTCCTGGACTTTTTTTGGTTGGTAGGCTATTAATTATTGCCTCAATTTCAGAGCCTCCTATTGTTCTAATCAGGGATTCAACTTCTTCCTGGTCTAGTCTTGGGAGAGTGTAAGTGTCCAGGAAATTATCCATTTCTTCTAGGTTTTCTAATTTATTTGCATAGATGTGTTTATAGTATTCTCTGATGGTAGTTTGTATTTCTGTGGGGTCGGTGGTGATAGCCCCTTTATCAGTTTTTATTGTGTCTATTTGATTCTTCTCTCTTTTCTTCTTTATTAGTCTTGCTAGCGGTCTATCAATTTTGTTGATCTTTTCAAAAAACCAGCTCCTGGATTCATTGATTTTTTGGAGGGTTTTTTGTGTCTCTATCTCCTTCACTTCTGCTCTGATCTTATTTCTTGCCTTCTGCTAGCTTTTGAATGTGTTTGCTCTTGTTTCTCTAGTTCTTTTAATTGTGATGTTAGGGTGTCAATTTTATATCTTTCCTGCTTTCTCTTGTGGGCATTTAGTTTTATAAATTTCCCTCTACGCACTGCTTTAAATGTGTCCCAGAGATTCTGGTATGTTGTTTCTTTGTTCTCATTGGTTTCAAAGAACATCTTTATTTCTGCCTTCATTTTGTTACATACCCAGTAGTCATTCAGGAGCAGGTTGTTCAGTTTCCATGTAGTTGAGCGGTTTTGATTGAGTTTCTTAGTCCTGAGTTCTAGTTTGATTGCACTGTGGTCTGAGAGACAGTTTGTTATAATTTCTGTTCTTTTACATTTGCTGAGGAGTGCTTTACTTCCAACTATGTGGTCAATTTTGGAATAAGTGCGATGTGGTGCTGAGAAGAATGTATATTCTGTTGATTTGGGGTGGAGAGTTCTGTAGATGTCTATTAGGTCAGCTTGGTGCAGAGTTGAGTTCAATTCCTGGATATCCTTGTTAACTGTCTGTCTCGCTGATCTGTCTAATGTTGACAGTGCAGTGTTAAAGTCTTCCATTATTATAGTATGGGAGTCTAAGTCTCTTTGTAAGTCTCTAAGGACTTCCTTTATGAATCTGGATCCTCCTGTATTGGGTGCATATATATTTAAGATAGTTAGCTCTTCCTGATGAATTGATCCCTTTACCATTGTGTAATGGCCTTCTTTGTCTCTTTTGATCTTTGATGGTTTATCAGAGACTAGGATTGCAAGCCCTGCTTTTTTTGTTTTGTTTTGTTTTCCATTTGCTTGGTAGATCTTCCTCCATCCCTTTATTTTGAGCCTATGTATGTCTCTGCATGTGAGATGGGTCTCCTGAATACAGCAAACTGATGGGTCTTGACTCTTTATCCAATTTGCCAGTCTGTGTCTTTTAATTGGACCATTTAGTCCATTTATTTTTAACATTAATATTGTTATGTGTGAACTTGATCCTGTCATTATGATATTAGCTGGTTATTTTGCTCGCTAGTTGATGCAGTTTCTTCCTAGCATCGATGGACTTTACATTTTGACATGTTTTTGCAATGGCTGGTACCAGTTGTTCCTTTCCATGTTTAGTGCTTCCTTCAGGATCTCCTGTAGGGCAGGCCTGGTGGTGACAAAATCTCTAAGCATTTGCTTGTCTGTAAAGGATTTTATTTCTCCTTCACTTACGAAACTTAGTTTGGCTGGATATGAAATTCTGGGTTGAAAATTCTTTTCTTTAAGAATGTTGAACATTGGCCCCCCAATCTGTTGGCTTGGAGAGTTTCTGCCAAGAGATCTGCTGTTAGTCTGATGGGCTTCCCTTTGTGGGTAACCCGACCTTTATCTCTGGCTGCCCGTAACATTTTTTCCTTCATTTCAACTTTGGTGAATCTGACAATTATGTGTCTTGGAGTTGCTCTTCTTGAGGAGTATCTTTGTGGCATTCTCTGTATTTCCTGAATTTGAATGTTGGCCTGCCTTACTAGGTTGGGGAAGTTCTCCTGGATTATATCCTGCAGAGTGTTTCCCAACTTGGTTCCATTTTCCCCGTCACTTTCAGGTACACCAATCAGACGTAGATTTGGTCTTTTCACATAATCCCACATTTCTTAGAGGCTTTGTTCATTTCTTTTTACTCTTTTTTCTCTACACTTCTCTTCTCACTTCATTTCATTCATTTGATCTTCAATCACTGATAGTCTTTCTTCCAGTTGATCGAGTCTGTTACTGAAGCTTGTGCATTTGTCACGTAGTTCTCATGTTATGGTTTTCATCTCTATCAGTTCTTTTAAGTCTTCTCTGGATTGATTATTCTAGTTATCCATTCATCCGTTCTTTTTTCAAGGTTTTTAGTTTTTTTGCACTGGTTACGTAGTTCCTCTTTTAGCTCTGAGAAGTTTGATCGACTGAGCCTTCTTCTCTCGACTCATCAAAGTCATTCTCCGTCCAACATTGTTCCGTTGCTGGCAATGAGCTGCGTTCATTTGGAGGGGAAGATGCTCTCTAATTTTTTGAGTTTCCAGCTCTTCTGCACTACTTTTTCCCCATCTTTGTGGTTTTATCTGCCTTTGATCTTTGAGGTTGGTGATGTACTGATGGGGTTTTGGTGTGGGTGTCCTTTCTGTTTGTTAGTTTTCTTTCTAACAGTCAGAACCCTCAGCTGTAGTTCTCTTGGAGTTTGTTTGAGGTCCACTCCAGACCCTGTTTGCCTGGGTATCAGCAGTGGAGGCTGCAGAAGATAGAATATTGCTGAACAGCGAGTGTTGCTGTCTGATTCTTGCTCTGGAAGCTTCGTCTCAGGGGTGTACCCCGCCGTGTGAGGTGTGAGGTGTCAGTCTGCCCCTAGTGGGGGATGTCTCCCAGTTAGGCTACTCGGGGGTCAGGGACCCACTTGAGCAGGCAGCCTGTCCATTCTCAGATCTCAACCTTCGTGCTGGGAGATCCACTGCTCTCTTCAAAGCTGTCAGACTAGGGGCATTTACCTCTGCTGAGGTTTCTGCTGCTTTTTGTTTAGCTATGCCCTGTCCCCAGAGGAGGAGTCTACAGAGGCAGGTCAGCCTCCTTGAGCTGTGGGGGGCTCCACCCAATTCGAGCTTCCCAGTGGCTTTGTTTACCTACTTAAGCCTCAGCAATGGTGAGCACCCCTCCCCCAGCCTCGCTGCTGCCTTGCAGTTAGATCTCAGACTGCTGTGCTAGCAATGAGGGAGGCTCCGTGGGTGTGGGACCCTCTGGGTCAGGTGTGGGATATAATCTGGTGTGGCATTTGCTAAGACCCTTGGTAAAGTGCAGTATTAGGGTGGGAGTTACCTGATTTTCCAGGTGTTGTGTGTCTCATTTTCCTTTGGCTAGGAAAAGGAATTCTCTTCTCCCTTGCTCTTCCCAGGTGAGGCGATGCCTCACCCTGCTTCAGCTCTCACTGGTTGGACTGCACCCATGGACCAGCGCCAACTGTCCAACATGCCCTAGTGAGATGAACCCAGTACCTCAGTTGAAAATGCAGAAGTCTCCCATCTTCTGTGTCGCTCATGCCGGGAGCTGGAGGCTGGAGCTGTTACTGTTCCACCATATTGGGCATGCCCCCTTCATCTCTGCAATTTTTTATTGCAATGTGACAAGCCACTCCAAATTTTGGTGACATAAAACAATCATTATATTATGTCCACAACTCTGTGGGTCTGATATTTGGACAGGTTACAATGCAGATGTTTGTCTCTGTGTTTTAGTGTCTGGGGTCTCAGCTGGAAAGACTCAAAAGCTGGGAGGTGACTGGACAGCTGGGGGCTGATACCTTCAGGAGGCATCTTCACTCACAAGTCTGTTGGTTGATGCTGATGTGGGCTGGAGCTGTCTGCCAGAAACCTATGAAGCCTCTGTAAATGTCCTGAGATTCTTCACAACATGATGGCTGGGTTCCAAGATTGAGTCAGAACCAGGCGTAAGTCATATCATCTTTTATGACTTAGCTCAAAAGTCACTGAGTGTCAGTTCTGCCTTAACCACAGACCCTCTTAGATTCAAGGGAAGGGGATATAGACCCTACCTCTTGATAGAAAGGTTGTCAAAGTCATATTTAAGAGGAGAATCAGGGATGGGAGCTATTGTTGCAACCATTTTTGGAAAATCTATCTGGCAAATTAGTTATCAGGAAAAGGCATATTAAATAGCTAGAAACCACTTATCACATATCAGATGGATAATTATTCCCAGGTTCATTCGTTCATTGGGAAAAAGAGCCAGAGGAGTGACAGAAAAGAAAGATAAGAAAAAAAATCAGGTGAAATTTTAGCACTATTTTTCCCTATTAACTAAAAAACACCTTGGTCTGGGGGAAATTTTTTTGTTCAAAATATTATTTAAACTGGCCATTTTATTAGAATATGAAAAAATGTTTATTTTATACACTCTGCTTAAATAGCAATCCATTTTCACATTTAAATTAACCAAAGCAAAGAATTCCGTGTTACTAATTTAACTCACTCTTCAACATTAAAGCATATATGGTCAAGTGCCACATAACAACATTCCAGTTAATGACACCGGTGGTCCTGTAAGATTATAATGGAGCTGAAAAATTCCTATGACCTAGTGATATTGTAGCCATCATAATGCCATAGCAAAATGCATTACTCATATATTTGTGAGGATGCTGCTGTAAATAAACCTATTGCTTTGCCAGTCATATAAAAGTATAGCGCATACCAGTAATACAGCACATAATACTTTATAGTGGTAATAAATGACTATGTTACTGGTTTATGTACTTATCTATACTATTGTAGGGGCCAAGGGAAAACTTCTCCTTCGCCCTCTGAAGGTTCGATGGAAATCAACTGACAAAAAAAGCAGATTAATAAAAGGCAAATTCAAATTAATTTGATTATAATTTTACATGATTTGGGAGCCTTTAGAATGAAAACACAAAGATGAAGGAAACAGTCCATTTTTATACTTAGGTTCAACAAAGTATGTATAGCATGTGCAAATATGATTGGACAACAAGAGTATGATCTAACGCTAATAGACTGAGTGGGAAAACCCAGTAAGGCCTGTCTGTTTAGATTCTTCCTGACCTTTCTGTGCAGCATTCCTTACTTCCGGGTAGGGGGCAGGAGCTTCTCTGGAATGGGGGGTCTTAAGACCTACAGTCAAACCAGGTGGGTGAGATAATTTTTTATGGCCAGTTTTTATACAGAAAGGCAGGGGTGAGGTGGGAGTTAAAGTAATATTTTAAAGTTTTGTTTAAAGTAATATTTTTAAGCTGACTTTGGGGAAAAGGGTTCTGGTTTCTATGACGTGCCTTGGGAAGAAGGGACTCTAGTTTCAATGGCCAGCCTTAAGAGAGAATGAGTGGCCAGAAACAGGATGGCAAAAGATCAGGGAGAACCTTTTGCTTCTGAGGACTTCCTTTTGAGGTATTGTTTTCTGACTACCATATTTTTTATCATTATTTTAAAGTGTACTTCTTAGACTTATTTTTTTTTTAAGTTAGCTGTAAAATGGCCTCAGGCAGTTTCTTCAGTAGGTATTCCTAAAGAAGACATTGTTATAGGAGATAACAGCTTCATGTGTATTAATGCTCCCTGAAGACCTTCTAGTGGGACAATATGTGGAGGTGGAAGATAGTGATATTGATGATGCTGACCCTATGTATACCTAAGCTAATCTGTGTGTTTATATCTTAGTTTTTAATAATAAAGCTTAAAAAGTAAAAAAAAAAATTAAAAATACAAATTTATAGAATAAGGATATAAAGAAAATATTTTTGTACAGCTATACAATGTGTACTTTAAGCTAAGTGTTATTACAAAAGAGAAAGTTTTAAAAAATTAATGTTTACAAAGTACAAATGTTAAGGAAGCTAAGATTAATTTATCATTGAAGAAAAATTTTTAAAATAAATTTAGAGTAGCCTGTGTGTACAGTGTTTATAAAGTCTACAGAAGGATACAGTAATGTCATAGGCCTTCACATTCATTCACCGTTCACTCACTGACTCACCCACAGCAACTTCCAGTCCTGCAATCTCCATCTATGGTAAGTGTCCATGCACATGTACCATTTTTTATCTTCTACACTGTATTTTTATTGTACCTTTTCTATGTATAGATACACAAATATGTAACATGTGTTACAATCACCTGTAGTATTCAGTACAGTAACATCTGTACAGATTTGTATCCTAGGAGCAATCCACTATACCATGTAGCCTAGGTATGTAGTAGGTTATACTGTCTACATTTGTGTAAGTACACTCTATGATATTCACATAATGCAAAATCACCTAATGATGAATTTCTCAGAACATATTCCCATTGTTTATGTTCTTCTGAACATAAATTTAATTGCATTTTTTCCCTGTAGCGTACAGTTGTCTTCTACTGGGAGTCAAATAAATACATTTATAAGAAGAGATGAAAATAACAATAAGGATGTGTGCGTGTGTGTGTGTGTGTGTGTATGTGGAGATAATTTGTGTGCATGCATGCAACACACAGAGAGATGTGGAGAATACACCTTATCTTATATTTGAGCTTTTCAAAGAATATTTCTGAATTATATGCAAGAAAGGAAGAAACTCAAGTGTAGCTAACCTTGTCTGATTTTAGGAAGCCATGCAAATATTATTTCAAAGAGAATTTTCCCATATAAAATAGTTCACCAAGTTTAATGAATAATTTATAATAAATGGTTTGATATTTCTTATGAAGTTAAGTGTTACTCTGTTCTTTTTGTATCTTAAGTGCATAGTTTATATGGTAATATTTTTAACAAGACTATTAAAACAGACTTTCTTTTCCAAAAGTAAAATGTTTTATGTTCTTAGCCAAATCCATTTTGATATTTTTTAAATATTG
Organism: Rhinopithecus roxellana; assembly: GCF_007565055.1. Taxonomy (NCBI): domain Eukaryota; kingdom Metazoa; phylum Chordata; class Mammalia; order Primates; family Cercopithecidae; genus Rhinopithecus; species Rhinopithecus roxellana. The sequence continues at coordinate 62,990,897 of NC_044559.1, read as the reverse complement.
TGAACATGAATGTATGATTTTATATTGATTTATTTTACCCACAATATTTATATATTGTTAATTGTAGAGTTAACTACACGGTATGTAGGGGAAGATTTGCATATATTTCACACAGCAGGTTGCTATGTATACTGTTATGTGAGTGTAATCCCACTCTGATTTTGGTATACCTGCCACCATAGAAATAAAGCCAGGGATTCAGTGGCTAGAAAAAGACCATGAAGAGTGCAAGCTTTTTCCAGTCATGCCCAAGTAATAGCTGGAGCTGCTTTCCCCACAACATTATCTTCTTGACACTTGCAAGAGAATAATAGATTATTCATTTGCAATTGCTAATGAAATACAAACACCAAGTTAGCAAATTAAAATGTTAAATTTCTCAAAGCGACATTGACTCATCTATATTGCATATAAGAAATAAATATTGTATTTGCTACATCACTCAATTCAATTTCCCAATATGCATTATTTGAAATAGAGGTAAATTTTTCTATGAGGTGCCTATTCTTATTTTCTGCTTTTTTCACTGAAGGGGTTCAGGAAATGCCACCCCAAAATATGACACATTGGTATGTGTATTACTTTGAACTGAGGACACTTGAGGAACAGTGGATGCCTGCAGAGGCTTCCTCTGAGCTCTCTTTAGTCTTCCTAAAGACAGCCGCCAAAAGGAACCGAACTGTCATGAATTCCTTCCCTGGGAATCTTATCAATCAAGGAAGATTAACTTCAATCACAGAAGAAACTGGAGGTGGACACCATGACCCAACCTATTTTTCTGAGGGCTGCTCCCAGATAACTTGTATTACATGAGAGACCTTATGTCTGCATAAGACAACTTTTATTCACCATACATTTTCTCCCCTTATCCTCCCATAGCTTGTGTTGCCACCATCCCCTGAAAGTGCCAAGTCCCTATTTCTTTCTGTACCTCAGGATGCTGTATAAACTTCAATCATCTGATCCTTCTTCCAATCCCTTATTTTGTGGGACTCCCATGCATGCATGTTATTAAATATGGTTTTCTCCTTTTAATCTGTTTTATGCTGATTTAATCTGTAGCCCAGCCAAAGAACCTAGGAGAGTGAAGGGAAGCCACTTTTCCTTACCCTACTGCACCGTCCTAAATCTTTGTGCAAAAGGAGAAACTAGCACAGTGAAATTGTTTCTAAATTAGAAACCAGAGTGTAAATCAGTTCTCACTGCAGGCAGCTCTCAGTTTATGAACTCTCTGTTGGTAATCTGATTGTTTCAAATTAGGAATGGATATTCCCATAGAAATAATGTTTTAATCTGCCATCTCAGGCTTGCCTGAAAAGGTTTATCATTGATACAATAGAAATACTACCATTTGTACAAATGAAAGAGCAATACAATTGAAACAAAGCAATGTTTCTATTTATATTGGACACTGATTATTAACAAAAAGCCAGATGATGAAGAAGATGGAGTCTTTTGTGAGATTCTGAAGGGAACTTCAGGGAACTCTTACTAGTTCATAGTCCTTTATGACATCTAATTTCATTTTAAAAGAATGTGGCTTTTCTTGTCCCTGCAACTCTAAGTATTAAAGCCATTTTTAATTTATTTTGGGAGTTTTTTTTGTTCTCTTTGAAGCTAGGGGTTGTTTTATTCTGTTGTGGTAGAAGTTGGCATCTTGTTCATAAATGGAATAAAAGAGGAAGGGAAGAGAAGATAATTTGGTGAGTTAAGAAGAGATCTTGTGTCAACAGGACAAGAAATTGAAGGGAAGAGCGAGAGTAACAAGACTGGAAATTTTAAAAGGATATATATACTTTAAGAAGGAAACTGGCTGAGTAGTGAGCTGTTAACTGTGAAAACTTTGGGTAAGAACTTGAGCAAGTGTGGAGGAGGTGATTTGTGGTTATAGTGGGGAGTAGGAGGCAGCAAGAGTAAACCATCAGATGGACATCAAGCCGGAATACTTTGCTTGCTGCCTGAGCTGGGGGTAAGTGCCAAGGTTAGTTGCACAGAAACTTGGAAAAACAGTCTGCATGGGGTATTCATAATGTAGGGTGAAACCAGATATGTATGAAAAGATTTCAGCAGGTAACTCAACAATTGTATTCTAAATGTTCATGAAATCAATGAGACTAGCTCCATTTTAATGTCCCTGAGAAGACCCATGTATCACTCACAAGTGTGGGGAGAAAAGTTTGATCTTTGGAATTTGTTCTTTAAGTAATGGAATGACGTCCCATATGTCATCTCATCATGGAGATTACGCCCTAGCAGATGTACGCATTTCCCTGCAAACAAAGAGTAAACAGGTGTGTGAGGTGGGTGTGTTAGGGCAGGAAAGCAAAAGGAGGAATTTATGTTTTTGACTCTAAAAATGGGAAAATCATGAGTCTTGAATATGTCATAAGAAAGAAGTAAACTACCTACTATGTTCTAGGCATAAGAGGTGCTTTGGTTAATTGCATTAAATTATATACTAACTCTAATTAATAACAGACACCTGGTAAAAACAGATACCTGGTTAATAAGGAGTACTTTTGGATAACTTGGTCTATAACTGAAGTTATAGGTCAGAAGCAAACACCTTTAGCCTATGAAATTTCATGTCTTTCCAGAGATGAGCCAGGACAACTTTTTCATTTTCTTTCTCTTTTGCTATCACAGCTGAATCTCCTTTTAACAATTATACCTTCTTACACCAGTTAAGGCCATTTTATTGAGCTCTTTTCCTGCAACAATAACAATTATTATTATTACTTTTTGCCCCCATTTTGTGTCAGCTGGATATTAATATATAAAATTTCTAATTTTCTAGTCTTCATAACAACCCTTTAAGGTAGGGCATACTTCTACTTAACAGATAGGGCAAACTGAAGCTCAATGATATAAAATTTGTATATCACATTATATTATTATACAATTATTTATACATACACACACAGTCTTTTGCTGAGGGTCAGAAATGCAAATGTTCTGTTAAAGATAACCTCTATCATCAAATTTTTCAGGTTCAGCATTTGCAGTGTTGTAAATCTCAGGTGGGAAATAGGGGAAAATGATTGAAATCTATTTCAATCATCCATTTTCATATATGGAAACAAAAGAAAGATAATAATATGGAAACAAAGATAACCAAGAAAAATGAATATTTTACTAATGTGTGAACACCAGTACATTATTAAAATAAACTTTTAAAACATTACAAAGAAATGGTAGGCTGATATGAAGATAAAAAATAATTGTGCTTTTCATCAAATTGAGATTCTTGTTAGTTATGAAAGTATATTTTAAAATAAATAAAATGCTGTAGACTTCTACAAGATGAAGCCTGTTGCCTCTTACAGTTTTTATTCCCAAGTTTAGTTTATTTGTTTTGGCTTTAGCTAAGCTTTGTGAAGAGTTGTTATTACGTAAACAGAAAAGAAGCTAGTGGACCTGCAAAGTACAAGATTATTTTTGAGTGTCTTAGAGCTTATACCACCAGATTCTGATGTTTTGCTTCAATACCACAAATCTCACATCTTTGCAAATAGTGCTTTCTGATTTCTAAAACTATAAAACTTTTTAATTAGAATATTAATTCTCCAAGTCATTGCCTTGGTATAAAGTATCTCTAGCCATAAATGTAAAAATATATATCTGTATAAAAATATGAGGTGACATGTAATAAAGTTTTTATTGTTATGGATTTTAGAATGACTATATTGCTCATGAATGGCATGGCCATAAAGTAATTAGATGGATAGGTTGGGAAGAGTGGCTGTAAAATATGTATGATATTCTGTGACATTTTGTATAATAGCACACACAATGTTTTATTTTCATGTTCTTGCCCATCTGAAACTCAGCATTTTTCCCAACAAAAAGAATGATGGCACAATAGTCTAAAAAGTTTAGAATGCATGGAAAATAAGGAAAGCATTTTCCAACCGTATTATTGTGGTTTGCAGACTTACTGTATGTGTTCTGTAAAGAAAACAAGAAAGCCAAATACACTTAGATTTTGAAATCCAAAGAGAATTTTCCCAAGGATAAAACTGATAATAACTAGAGTGAAATTATTCTACATGTCAGTCCAAAATTAATTCTAGACTCTGCTAAGTGGTTGGGAGATTTTTTTATAGTGATTAGCATAGTGCTGGATGCATAGTAGGCCTACAATAAATGTTGCTTGAGTTAACTAATCTTTCATGCTTTCAGAAAACAGTTCCTGCATTTAAAAATGTTTATTTTTTTCTAATCCCATCCTTAGAACATGTTGCTATAGAAACGATTGAATGTCATTTCGGTTTCACAGGACCTCCAGATAAAGAGAAGAGTGGGTAGTTTGTAAAGCAGCAGACTTCATGTGATTGGGAGAAAGTCATAAGATTTTATGAAAAACCAGCTACAGTCACATCTACATAGCTAAATACTCTTTTACAATGGCTGCTGGGACAGAGTGGCAAAAGGCAGTAAAGCAGGGACCAAAGAGAAAACCCTTTTTTCCTTGACAGATTGTTCTTTATGATTAAAGAGATGGGGAATCAGCAGGGATTAGAAAATGCTCCCTGATTGCCAGGGGGAGAGGGGAGAGAACCTGATTAATCACAAATACTGGTAACACACTAACAGTTTGAGCCTTTACAGTACTGCAAAGGCCTTTTGGCATGACATCTGCCCCCAGTATGGCAGGATCACCTGTTTCATCACGGAAGCTGAAGAACTTGCTTCTAAAAAAAAAATGCCTTGTTTATTTTTATCCTACAGGAACAAAAGTCATGATCTATTAAGTATTATTATATTTTAGAAACTTCAGGTGTCTTTATGTTCTTTTCTTTCCTTTTAAATGCCACTTAATGCATTGATTGTTAGGGTCCCACACAATTTGGGAAATATTAAGATAATTTTCTCTTGCTAGATATGAACTTTATTGTCCTATAACACCAATGCTTTCCTTCTGATGACTTCCAAAAAAAGCCAGCTATGCATAGCAACTAGGCAGAATTTACCTGTTAGACAGTGTATTCAAGTCATGATTTGTACTCAGGTTATGATTAGCATTCTCCATAAACACATGAGTATAAAAACAGCTTAATCCTAAATGTTTACCAAAAAATAATCTCAAGTGAGCAAGCAGAAGACAATACAAGGAAAGCCACTTCTGTGCCCTTTATTTTTATACAATTGTGGGATAGGATTAAGATTAAGAAATATAATGCTAGAGCAATGATCCAAAATTTGGTTTTCATTCATTTCCAAAGACATATCTTTGAACATTCAGCCTTCTAAAGTAGAAAGATAACCAAAGAATTCCACGATGTACATTAATTTTTCAAAAATTATTGCCCAAAATACTTTTGACATTCTTAATACTCCGTAAAGTTTTGTTTTGTTTTGTTTTTATTCTCTACTCTGAAAAGTGAAGTGTAGCTGTGCACTTTACTAGACAAAGATGTGTCTTTGATTTAGTATCATCCTGATGTGCTTGAATATTAGGATGCCACCTCTAAAGGCTTTTTAAAAACGTTTCTAAAGTGTGATATACACATAGACACCTCTGAAGGCTTTTAAAATCAAGTACAGTCATGTTGGATTTTTGCAATACACTTATTATGTGCTAGGTATTGTGTTAAACACTTACTATTATCTTGTTTAATTTTTCTAGCAATCTTTAAGGCAGGCAATATTATTACTCTTATTTTGCAGGAAAACAGATGCTTAGAGGGATTAAGTAGCTTGACCAATGTCACACAGATAAATGTCAGAAACAGAATTCAAACCCAAATTTTTCTGACTCCGGAGATGCTTCTCAGGATGAAAGAAATATTTCCTCAGGGAAATCCCACATAGATATAACTGCTGAAGTCTGTCGCCAATAAACTCTAGATTTATTGCTTGCCAAGACTATTTCTAAAACTGTGCTTCCAGCTTTAATGACTTCTATACCTATAGAGTCCAAGTTAACATTCAATTTATTCCAGGTGAAGTGAAACAAGACTGATTCTGTGCTTTTATAGGAAAGGAATGACTCATGAGTAGTAAAATTTCAAACTATCCTGACCTGCTAGGAGAACTGTTTATGGAAAATGGGACTTTCAGCACTATTTCTACAGCCACTTAGGGTAAAGAGGAACCAGTTATTCTGGCTAAGATACTATTGCCCTTGTGTAGCCACAAAGCCCACAGAGCTAGATGGTCTAATATAAGTAGTTGAATTCATGCACAACATTTCTTGACATTCTTGGAATTCACCATAAAAAATAAAGGTAATAACTAAATCAAGAGCTGTTTTCCTTGATCAGAACTTAGTTATAATATGAATTGGCTTCCTAACTTCAGGTGTCCCTGAGCTAAAATGCTTTACATATGGTGGTAAATCAGGAAATTAGCAATCTTCTGTAATTTGCTGTAAACAACAAAACTGGCTGGAGCTTAAAGGCTTTGAGCACCAAGTATCAATGTGAGCAGCATTTACCAATAACTATAACATTGGTAATAAATACCATGATATGCTAAAAACAAAAAGTGTTTATTTTACTATTAACATTAAAATCTTCATAATCATGCCCCCAAAGTCAGTATGATGTGAAGCAAAGTGCATCTGAAAGCAGTACCTTATTTACTTATGAAAAAACAGACGTTTGTAAGTTGCAAAATACTCTTACCATACTCCTGGGCCCATGGATTTGGTTTTAAGAGGTTGATCTCTACTACTGCCTAAGAGTATAATGTTTCTACTTGGCTTCCTAGAAGAAGCTAGATGAAAATACAGTTAAATATTGTTTCGGTCCAGGTCCCAGCAAGCAATAGACGGTATATGTGAAACAGTTTTATGTAAAGAATTTAAGAGGCTGGGCATGGTGGCTTATGCCTGTAATCCCAACACTTTGGGAGGCCGAGGCGGGTGGATGATTTGAGGTTAGGAGTTCAAAATCAGCCTGGCCAACATGGTGAAATCCCGTCTCTGCTAAAAATACACAAACACCCACAAAATTAGCCAGGTGTGGTTGCATGTACCTCTTATCCAGTTACTCAGGAGGATGAGGCAGGAGAATAGCTTGAACCCAGGAGGCGGAGGTTGCAGTGAGCAAAGATTGCACCTCTGCACTCCATCTTGGGCAACAGAGTGGGATTCTGTCTCCAAAAAAAGAATTTAAGGAAGGGGTATTCACAAAACAGTGGGCAGGGGTAAGGCAGCCAGCCAGGGATGTTGTGGCACCTAGGAACTAGTAACAGCAGGAAGCCATTACTAGTCCTAGGCCTAAATGGGTAAGGGAAGAAAAGGTTACCAATGCCCCATGAGAGTTGGAACTAGGGGAGAAGAGCCACCTGAAAGGAACTTTAGCTCTAAAGGAGCTCACCATTGCCAATACCTGGCAAAGCAGGATGGAACAGGAGGAATCAATATTCCAGCCTCTGTCTCCTACCTGAGAATCCCCTGCCTATATCACCAACTGACCAAAACCTTCCAGAAACCAGAACTCTAGGAATTCAGCCCATAAAGGGGCCAGTCTCCCTGGGCACAGATCAAAGCAGAGAAGGGCAAGGAGTGGACATAGGAGAGCAAGAATAACCAGCATAAATAGACTTCCTGTGTCTGTTCAAAGAAAGAAGAGTCACGGGGAGGGAGGAAAGAAACTGATTATCCTTGTAAATATTATATACAGTACTAAAAAGTAAACAGGAAAAATTGTATAACATACAATAAATTTAGAACGCCAGTATCACCCATTAATATAAATCAATTTAATAACATGAAGAATCTAATAGACCAGTTAGCAAAATGACATGAACAGATTGCTTGCAAAAGAGAAAATATATACGGGCTTTTAGTCATATGAAGAATGTTTAGTCTTACTATATTAGAACCAAAGCGAGATCTATTTTTCCTAGCAAATAACAAAAATTACTTAATATAAGCAAGGAATACAGTGAAATGGGTCTTTTGTATACCATTAGTAGAAATTATAAATTGGCATAGTGTTTCTGAAAAACCATTTAACAGTAATTCCACTTTCAATTTCTATCTTAAGGAAATAATTAGAAACATAGATAAAAATCTGCACAAAGATGTGCATAATAGTGTTAATTATAATAGAAAAAAGGAAACGAATGTTCACCATTAATGAAATGATTAAACAAATTATGTAACATACATTTCATCAAATATTATAGAGGCATTAAAATATTTACAATTGGGGCTTTTGGTCTTACGGTAAGCAGAAATTCAGTACGCAAAATTATATGTCCAATCTGATCACAACCATGTTTAGAGAAAAACTATCATAATACTAAAGGAAAAACATCAAAATGTTACTTGTTTATCTGAATAATGAAAATATGGTGATATTTTTACCTTTTCCTCTTTATATCCTTGCCTACTTGCAACATTTTCTGAAATAAGGATATATTCATTGGTATTTATTGAATGCCATTGTTCACTAGTCACTGTCATAGGACCCTGACATACAAAGCTCATGAAGCACAGTCTTTGCCTCAAGTTGCTTACAATCTAGTGTCTTATTTTTATATTGTCATTTCTAAAATAATAGGATAATAAAGCTATTGTTTATTTAATTAGGGTGAATGAGGGGAAGTAGCATTCAATATATTTGGTCACTTTCTCTCACAACACTTTTCAAAGCCAATAGGAATCCTGGCTGCGTATGACTCTAAAATATGTCCAAAATCTCATGAAATGTAAACTAATAAAGCTTTCAGGAAAAAAAAAAAAAAAACCTAAGAAAACATCTTTGTGATCTTGAAGTAGGCTATTGGCAAAAAGATCTTAAGCAGGACACAGAAGTGTTAATTATAAATGAAAACAAAATAAGTTGGGCTATATTAAAATTAAAACTGTTCATCAAATCATACTTTTAAGAGGGTTAAAAGGCAGGCCACTCAGGAAGGAAGTTTTAAATAAATTCATATTTAAGATTCATATCCACAATATATAAAGAACTCCTGTATTGCAATAAGAAAAAGACAGCCCAAAAGAAAAATGGGCAAAGATTTGAACAAGCAGTGACAAAAGGATATAAGAATGACAAACATGAAAGAGTTTTCAAGTATTAGTCACCATGGAATACAAATTAAAACCACAATGTAATAGTATCTCTACATCCCAGATTAAAAAGACAGATAGTAGCCAATTCTGGGAACAATGTGGAACAACTCAGCTTTCATACACACCTGGTGGAAGTACAAACTGGTACAATCACTTTAGAAAACCATTTGGCAGTATTTACTAAAACTGAATTATGTGAGCTCCTTCATTCCAGAATTCCAGTGCTAGAGAATCACGTACATATGTTCTTCACATTAAATATGTGATAACCAAAATCTACGAACAATCCCAACATTCATCAACAGTGGAATGGATAAGTAACGTGTAGTATATATGTATAAGCAATACTGTCCTACAATTAATTAACTACAACTACATCTAACAACATTTATATAACAAACATAATACTGAGTGAAAGAAACCAGACACAAAAAATATATACCATATCATTCTGTTTATGTAAAGTTCAAAAACAGCTAAAGTAATCTATGATGTTGGAATTTAGGATTACTGATGACCTGCAGCAGGAAAAGAGTGCCTGGAAAAGGAGCAGAAGGTAGCTTCTGGGGTTCTGGTAATGCTCTGTTTCTTGATCTGGCTGCCGGTTATATGGGTGTGTTCACTTCATGAAAATTCATCAAGGCATAATTTTCTCTACATATGTTAAACCTCTATTAAAATTTGCATTATACATATTACATATTTATGTACACATATATTGTGTGCATGTATGTGAAATGACAACATTTCAACAAATGAAGTGTTAATGAGTTAATTGACTTTTATTAGCAATTCATAAACCAGGCAGCATCCAGTCTATAAAACAGACAAGAGCTCCACTGGCCATAAGGTCATGGCCAGTGAATTGGTTTAATAGAGAACTCCACTGGCCATGAGTTGATTTTTGTAAGGCAACTTGAGCGGGAACAAGGAAACATCTAGTGCAAAAGGTAAATTGGTTAACATCCAGTTACTAAAGGTTACTCTCCTTGTATGGATTAAAGCAGTGGGGACTTGGTTATTATGCCTGCTCAGCTCAGGTTGACTGGGCCCTTTGGATTGGTTGTTGTGGATTTCCTTTTTTTTCTTTTTTTTTGGAAAACTGACCTTCTCCCCTAACCTCTCAGGTCGGATCTTGCAAGTAAACAGCTTAGGTTTTGGTTTGGTGATCAGGAACATTAGCATGAGTGACTCCAGTTTAGGTTGGTCTGTTGGGACCTAGTGCAAGATCTTAGCCCAAATCAATAGCCTCTCACAATTTTTATTTAAGAGTATATACACATATGCACAAATACACACACACACACACACACACACACGCCCTATATATTTTATCCAAACTGTAGCCACTTCTGGCTTCCTCTACTGTTCTCTCTAATCAAAGACTTCTGCAAAAGCTGCTTGCCCCAGTTCCACTCTTGCACCCCTGTATCTTCACCAGTAGCCAGAATGAGAATTTTAAGACAGAAGGAATGCCATGTCTGTCCCTGGCTCATAACGAGTAGTAGCTTCCCATGTCAGTCCAAATAAAAACATCAGAGGTAACACATATCCCTGACAGTCTATATAAAATAACCTCACTCAAACCTGTTACTTATCCCTTTACCTGCTTTATTTTCCCTTATAGCTGTTATCACCAACTGACATACCATTTACTTGATTATTGATTTATAATGGCCTTTCTGCCACTAGTATGTAGGCTACATGAGAGCAAGGACTTTCTCTTTCTGCTTTACAGCCCTAACGTCTAGAAGAGTGCATGGCATAAAGTAATGGAAGGATGGATGGATGGATGGATGGATGGATGGATGGATGGATGGATGGATGGATGGATGAATGGATGAATGGATGGATAGATTGATTTGATTGTCACCAAAAAATGTAGAAAATAGTCAGAATATGTATTATTAACCTTCTTTTATAGGTTTGAAAACTAACAGAATAAAATTACATGAGGAAACAAAGAAAATGAAATATTTGCTCAGTGTTATTCAGGAGTACAGCCAGGTCTTCTGTTCCTCTCTCTCACTCTCCTCTTCTCTCTCTTTTTCTCCCTCTGCTCTTCACCTCCCACAAACCCACTCATGCACACAAAGACACGGGCACAAGGAGAATGAAATAAGCACAATTTTCCTCATTAATGAAAGTATGCATGTGAACTACTCTGTTCACTACAATTTTTAGCCATTTTACTCATAGTCATAAAATATATTTTATATTATTTATGTATGTGTAAGATATATATTATGTAACATATCTTACATATATGTGTGTGTATGTGTGTTTGTGGGTTATATAATCCTATTGGATTATATAATCCTATTGGTTGAGAATTAAATGAGGATGACAGCCAGGTAAAGATTTATTACATTGGAATTGGGCCTTTTTATATAAGCCTTGATTTGTGGTCATTTGTCCTATTTGAAAACATGATAAGAAAGAATCTATTGTTTTGCTTGCCAAAATATGTGGGACCTAGGGCTAGTTTCTTTAGCATTTTGCACTAGAAACTTTTTAAAACAAAGTAAGATTTTTTTTAAGATGCTGCCTGCATTCCAACAATAAAAAACTTTTAAGGCGCTGAAGACAAAGTTTTTGTCAGTGAATGTCCAGAAATTGTGATTGTTTCAGTCAGAAGTCTCACCTCCCTGTTCTCATAATGAATTGTAGAGCCCCTGGAATAGACAAGGGTGTGTAAGGTTAATTGCTCTTTCTATATAGATATCAATTACCTTTTCAAAGGGCTACCCAGTGGGATTTACCACTTGGCAGTTTGTCTAAAAGCTAGCAAAAAGTAGGGGGATGGGGAGAGGACTGATTTGGTTGTCAACATATTGACCCTTCAGTGTTGGTTAAAAAAATAAAAGTTTTAGGCCCTTTCAGTTACTAAGTAGCTAACTACACAGTTTTGTTTGGTTGGTGTGTGTGTTTTTTTTTTTTTTTTAATTTAAAAAATGGGAAACAGTGATTATGTGCTCAGCGGCTAGCATTAATATGTTTCACCTCCTCCCTCTTAGAAAACAGTAAGTATAACATCAAGCCACAACTTTAAAAGCAGATTAAATTAAAAAATGAAGTTCCAAATTCATTGAGTATAATGAGGCCAATGTCAGATCATTCGTTCATCAAGTAGTTACAGCTTTTAATAAGGCAGAAAATTATAGTTAAAGGGAAATATGGCTTTTACTTATGAATACAAAATAGCCATTAATGTCAAGGAGAAAGCAATGCCAAAGTTTATTCTGAAACTCAGACTTGCAGAGGAGCAGAGGAAAGTATAGGGTTATAAGAATATGTGTGTAACTCCAATGTGGGAGCTCTGGCTTCATCTTGACCACACAACTTGTAAGCTGTGTAACCTAAGGCAGGTTAGTTAACCAATCTGAATCTCACCTTCCTGGGGATGTGAAATGAGGATGGCTTTTGTGAAGACTAAATTAGGTCATGGTTGTAAAAATGTTTTGTAGTTGAAATAATGTATAGGATTATTACTGTGCTATAATAATTTATTGAATCCCTTTCCTGCCTCTCTCTGCCTCCTAAAGCCACTTCTGTAATATTTTTTTTTTTTTTTTTGAGACGGAGTCTTGCTCTGTCCCCCGGGCTGGAGTGCAGTGGCCAGATCTCAGCTCACTGCAAGCTCCGCCTCCCGGGTTCACGCCATTCTCCTGCCTCAGCCTCCCGAGTAGCTGGGACTACAGGCGCCCACCACCTCGCCCGGCTAGTTTTTTTTTTTTTTTTTTTTTTGTATTTTTAGGAGAGACGGGGTTTCACCGTGTTAGCCAGGATGGTCTCGATCTCCTGACCTCGTGATCCGCCCGTCTCGGCCTCCCAAAGTGCTGGGATTACAGGCTTGAGCCACCGCGCCCGGCCACTTCTGTAATATTTAACTAAAGGTTTGCTTATCCCTACTGTTGTAGATTAGGATATTTTACCCCAATTAAATGAGAATTAATTTAAAGGTAGGGATATTGGAGATAGAAAGTAAAAAGTGGAAAATATGTCTTCTTTCCCCACCTCAGGATGGAACATTATCCCATTTTCCTAAGTATGTTTTCTTGTCCCATTTTCCCAAGTATTTTTTCTATCTATAGTAGAAACAGTCACTATTTAATGAACACTTATTATATGCCAAGCACTGTGCCACACATTATTTCATATAATCCTCACAACAAACTAATGCATTCTGTACTATTATTGCGAGTATAGGCAAGAGAACTGTAATCAGAGCAATTAAGTAGTTTAACCAGTGTCACATATCTGGTAAGTGGAGAGTCAGGATTTAAACCTAAACCTACTCAATTCCTTTTCCAGGCTTTTCGTATTATTTACCTCCTACATTTCAACTTCTTTTGTGAAGAAGTTGACAAAGACATTATTTCTTTGCGTGTCTGTATTTGCCTTTCTATCCCTTTAAAGTTTCATCTTTGGTGTGCCTGTAATGAGTACGGAAGGGACCTGTAAGCAAAGATGACTAAGGTGTGGTCCCTCTGCTTAAGGAGCTATTATAATGCACTGGCAGAAAGATGACAGGTGAACAAATCACTCTATGACATGGAGCAATTTGTGTGTGTATGTGTGTGTGTGTGTGTGTGTGTGTGTGTGTGTGTGTAGCAGTTTTTGTGTTCTTCAACTTTTAAGTTCAGGTATACATGGGCAGGATACTCAGGTTTGTTACATAGATAATCATGTGCCATGGTGGTTTGCTGCACAGATCATCCCATCACCTAGATATTAAGCCCAGCATGCATTAGCTCTTCATCCTGATGCTCTTCCTCCACAATGCCCCCATCCCCAACAGGCCCCAGTGTGTGTTATTCCCCACTTGTATCCATGGAACAATTTAAGAGGTCATAAGAGATAGAGCATCAGCCTCCTCATCTGTAACTTGGAAATAATACTCTACCTTTTAAAATTATTATGATAGAGTGAAATGCTTATGTCAAGTATATAGCAAATACCCTGACTTGTAGTAAGGGGTCAGTATATGGAATCTATAATGTGGCCAGACAGTCCAAGGACTAGGATACCAGAATAGAAAAGCAATCTGGAGCCAGATTTTGAGAACCTTGAGTGCCATTCCAAAGATTGTGAACCTGCAACTTCATAAAAACAATGTGCCAAAGTTAAGAATTATTCCAAAAAGAAATTAGAGCTGATGCTATTTTACATTACCTTTCAAAATTCATTGTAAGTGAGATGGAGTTGGTAGAAGCTGTTGTAACTGATTTAAAGGAGTTTTATATTTGATGTACTAAAAGGAAAGATGATATTTTTAAGTTTGATGCCTTTTATTTTTTCTTCCACAGTAATTAGTGAATGCCAAAGGCAGCAACTGGAGGCTGTGAGCTACTCCTCTCGATATGCTCTGGGCCTCTTTTATGAAGCTGGCACGAAGATTGATGTCCCTTGGGCTGGGCAGTACATCACCAGTAATCCCTGCATACGCTTCGTCTCCATTGATAATAAGAAGCGCAATATAGGTCAGTACCCCCATTATTTCCCTTAAATACAGTAACAATGGTGGGTGTAGATCATGAAAAATGCTGTTTAATTGAGTGTTGCCATTCTGAACAGAGCAAGCATTTAACTCCAAGCCACAGGGGATAAAATTTAATGTCACATTTGGCCAGTAATAAAATACACAGTGAAACCGGCAAAGTTTTTCAGAATTTCATTCACCACATGGTTTATATTACTGAGTTCATGAAAATAGTGTCAGAAGGTTTAAGATTTCAAAATGACCCAAGTTCTATTTCTTTAATATGGATGCATCTATATGCAAATGTATCTCTCATTTGTTTCTTGGTGAAGTTTGTTTGGTTTGGGTATTTTTTTTTTTCTAATTTGATAAGTGCTGCTCTTCCACTCCCTCAACTGGAAATTAAAGGAGAATTTTACTATGTTATGAAAATCCTTCACTTCAATATAATTTTATTGTTTATTTACATTTCATCTGGGGGAAAATGATAAATTTACTTTAGAAACAATGTAACGAGTAAAATGTTTCATGAGAGCTTTACTAGAATGTGATAAATCTACACTCCACCCTTTTTGTTGAAGATAGTTATAAAAATTAGATTTGAATTGTAAGAAAAACATAACTGATTCCTTTTAGGCAAAAAGGTGAAAGTGTATTCTCATTTGTAGGATTGCAGTGATCCCTGAGATGCTGCTTTTTGTGGAATAACCGTAGGATGTAAAATGACTAAAACTCTTGAATTGTCCTGTCAATCTGTTATGGTATTTTATGGGACAGTGATGGCTTCACCAAGCCATTAGTTAGAAGTCTGGCTTGATAAAATCACCAACTAACATCTCTCGGCTCACCAGACCTTCATAATGATAGAACTGGGCTGGAGTATGGTTTTTATATCAGAGCTCATGATCTTAGAAAAATGTTTCTTTTATAACTTAAAACTCCCTTAGGGCTAGACTGTTTATGTTAACATGATACCACATATATGTACAATCAGCAGATCATGAAATGCCTTAGAACTGCAATGGACTAACGATTTTTAACTCTACTACTGCTTTATTCTGAGAAAAGAAGACTAACCCTTGATCTTTTCATGTTATATGGCATGAATTAGACATTATCCTTTGTGTATTTCATCATAAGATATGATATCTGTCAGGGTGTATTCAGTTGTATATAACAGAAAAAAAATTTAAACTTGTTTAACAGCATAAAGACATTTGTTATATTATCTACTATGGACTGAATTGTGTCTCCTCCATAGACATAGGTTGAAGCCCTAAGCCCAATATGGTTGTATTTAGAGATGGGGTTTTAGGCGGTAATTAAGATTAAATGAGGTCCTAAAGGTAGGACCCTAACCATGTAGGGTTGATGGCCTTATAAGAAGAGCAAAAGAGGGAAAGCTCTCTCTCTCTATCCTGGCTTGCACATACCATGTGAGGACATAGTAAGAAGGCAGCTATCTGCAAGCCAGGAAGACAGCCCCAACTAAGAGCCAAATCTGCCGGCACCTTGATCTTGGACTTCCCAGCCTCCAGAACTGTGAGAAATTTCTGTTGTTTAAGTCACCCAGTCTATGGTATTTTGTTATAGTAGCCTGAGCTGACTAATAATACATTCTCTAAGGAGAAGATTGGAGAGACTTCAGGGTTCATTGATTCAGGAACTGAGCAATATCTTAAAAGACCTAGGTTTTGTCTTTCTTTGCTCTCTTCCACTCTCAATGTTGACATCCTCAGAGGACTGGCAGCAAGATGACAATAGCTATTGCATTCACACTGAACCTAACAACATGCTTATGAATGAAATGAACTATCACTGGCTCTGTTCCTTTCTAAGAATCAAGGAAATCTTGGGAGGCCAAGGCGGGTGGATCACGAGGTCAGGAGTTCAAGACCAGCCAGGTCAACATAATGAAACCCTATCTCTACTAAAATTACAAAAAACTAGCTGGGCCTCGTGACAGGCGCCTGTAATCCCAGCTACATGGGAGGCTGAGGCAGGAGAATCGCTTGAACCCAGGAGGCGGAGGTTGCACTGAGTGAAGATCGTGCCACTGCACTCCAGCCTGGGCGACAGTGTGAGACTCCGTCTCAAAAAATAATAATAATATATACTAATAATAATCAAGGAAATCTTTACAGAAGCCTTTTGATCGACTTCTCCTCATGTGTCACAGACCAAAATTGGATTACTTGAGTGCTCCAAAACCAGGCACTGGCAAAGAGGGTGGGAGCAAAGTGGTAAGCCTACACAAGTCCAGATCTAGTCCTGAAACTGGTACTAGGATCATCTTTCCTTTAGTTATGAGGAGTGCTATCTGAATAAAATAGAGTTTTGTTAGGAGGAAGAAAGGAAGTACTAAATGCTGGATTAGCAATCAATAATGTCCATTATCTTCAAGCAGAGTCACATCTTATATGGGAGGT
Source organism: Rhinopithecus roxellana (assembly GCF_007565055.1). NCBI lineage: Eukaryota > Metazoa > Chordata > Mammalia > Primates > Cercopithecidae > Rhinopithecus > Rhinopithecus roxellana. The sequence continues at coordinate 62,973,955 of NC_044559.1, read as the reverse complement.
AAAGTTCTAAAGTTGTCACATAAAAAGAGTCATGTATATTCAAAATTACCTTCAAAGTTTCTTAAAACTATATGACATTTTAGAGAATGATGTAACATCTTTCAGTAAATTCAGTACAACTATTTTCCCAACATTCAATAGATTTCTGTTTCTTTGGTGAAGCCAGATTAAAGTTGGTTTGGATTTGTAGGACCCAGTGATATTTTCTACTATGAAAGGCACACAGGAAGGAAAGAAATAACAGAGTCATATCTCCTAACAGACTATAAATCTGCTATAAAAATGGAGTGGGGTGGTGGGTAAAAGCACCCACAGTACAGTGCAGTAATTTATAAAATTATGCAAATTTGAAAGAGTACAACATAAAAGATTAATAAATTCTCTCATGTGATTGGAAGCATTTGAAATAATAGAATTTAAAATTTTTTTTATATCAACAATCATACAATATTTAAAGGAGTGGGCTACCTGAATTGGAAACCATGTTTTTGCTACAGCCCATGGTGGTGCCACTTCAGCAAGCAAAGAAATGCCTGCTTTTCTTTGACAGCTGTATGGGAAATTAATCTTCAATTATGCAAGTTTTAAATTAAGTGATACAGAATGCCAGTAATGGCATTTCATAACATAAAATCTAACTGCTTTGCATTTAAACTATTTTTTTCTCACTATCTGGGGGCCAGGAAATGGGTCTAGCTGAATTCACATACTACAAATGCCCATATAATGTAACTTCACTGTATTTTATTAATATTGATATTTAACTAGGACAGTAAGAGTTGTTTTTTTTTGTTTGTTTGTTTTTTGTTTTTGTTTTTGACAGAGTCTCGCTGTGTTGCCCAGGCTGGAGTGCAGTGGCAAGATCTCTGCTCACTGCAATCTCTGCCTCCTGGGCTTAAGTGATTCTCCTTCCTCAAGCTCCCAAGTAGCTGGGAGTACAGGTGCCTGTCACCATGCCCAGCTAATTTTTTTTGTACTTTTAGTAGAGACAGGGTTTCACCAAGTTGGCCAGGCTGGTCTCGACCCCCTGACCTCAAGTGATCCAACCGCTTTGGCCTCCCAAAGGGCTGGGATTACAGGTGTGAGCCACTGTACCCAGCCAGGAGATGTTTCTTTACGCCAGTAACTCTACCCCACACCCTTGCTTTATGTGGGGTGTTTGATTGAATCAAGAATTAATACTACAACGTACATACACAACCAGTCAAACATTTGTGTTCCGTCAGGGTAGAGAAGCAACAAGATAAAGTCTGGCATGATTGAGACCACAAAATACAGTCAGTTGTTAAGTCTGGAAAAGAGCTAGAAGATATTGAAGAAGCCTAAAGATCAAGGCACAATCATTTGTTAGAAGTCAGGAATAGGTAGTACATGTAGAAAGCCACAGCCAGAACCAAAGTTTCCTTAGGCAGAGGGAGTAGATTCCAAGATGTACTAGACCCAACTTTAAGTAACAATAGTTATGAACATGCCCCAATATCCTTGTTTGTGTTTCCCAAAATGTGTTCAGTGGAACACTATTTCCTTGAGTTGCTCTTTGAAAAAGGGCTCTGTCATCAAACAAATTTGCAAAATACTACAGACGTTTGTTTTGGAGAATCTCAGGACATGTTATCTTATTAAAGGATATTCCTACAGAAAAGACACCTTTTTACTTCTTTTAATCTAGAATTTCCTAAATGTGCTTGACCATGGGTTATTGTATTTCAGCACCAAACCTACTAACATCCCATAGAAATGGTTCCCAAGTATACATTTGAGAAACACTGACTTGATGTCACCTTTCATGCTTCACACCTGGGCAGGAATTATAGGCCAGATAACTGGAGTGGGAGGTCTGGTCCTGAAGGCATCAATTGGGAAATACTTGAGATTTTTTTAGAAATGAGAGAACCCTTGTTGCCAATGAACTCAAATCTTCATGGAGTTAAAATTTGAGAAAATTTATGTTAAAATAAGGTGTTTATCATATTACCTTGGGTAGTTTTTAAAATTAGTAAGCTTGGCGTAGTGGCAAGAATTGGGACTTACAAGACCTAGATTCAGATTCTGGTTCTGAAAAATGCTACTTTTGTACTTTTGTATAGGCCTTGTATTTGTAGTGCTAGTTTTTGTAGTAAACATACCTAAAACCTTTAATGGCCTGAACATGACTGAGGTTTATTTCTTGCTCATATAAAGCCCAAACAGGTGTTTGTGATTGGTAGACAGCTTTCTTCAAAGCTTTATTTAGGAACGCAGGCTCCATCCATTTTTTGACTCTGCAAACTTCATCAGGTAACTAACAGAGTCAGTGTACTCATGGACATCAATCTGTGGATGGAAAGAGGATGGAGGAGAGCCAGAGGAGTTTTTAGGGGTAAACCTAGAAATGGTGCACCTCAGGTGTGCTCACATTCTGTTGGTTAGGACACGGTTATGTGACCACGCTTATTTGGAAGGAAAGCTGGAAATGTAGTCTACCTATATATGTAGGAAGAAAAAGTGGATTTGGTGAACATTTAGCCAGTTTCTACTAAAACATTTGGCATAAATCGTTCTGTAAAAGGGACAGATTAGACCTGTGTGAATGATAAATAGGTTTCAACACAACTGAGAATCATTCAATAAGTAATTGCCACCTGGGATAACAACTAAGAATGATTCCCAGGCTGGGTACAGACTCAGTAGAAAAAGATCTGCCAACAATTAGCAATGTCTGTCATGTAGAGGGCATAAGGAATAGTGCCACAAGTGAGATACATTTACTTCTGAAGAAGATCTCTGAGCTCCATCCCAGGATCTTAAATTTGAAGTTAGACTGTCCGGGAGTCCAGACTCAACTTAGCACCACTGACTAGCTGTGTAACTTTGGGTAAATTAAACTATCTGTTGCCTCCTTAATAAGATGAGTAAAATAATACCATACCATACCAAAGGGTTACTAAGAATTAAATGATTTGAACATATGAAGAGCTTTGCATGGCATTTAGAAAGTAAGTCAGTATTTATGGTACCTATTATTATAATTAACAATTCCAGTCTTCAATTTGGATATTATAGTCTCTGAAGCAAAGGGCATAAATATAAAAGTCTAACTTAGGTGAATGCAGCCTCTGTTACCAGTACAGATAGGAGTTAGGGCAGCTTAAATAAATAAAATGAGTAAGCAACCCTGAAAATGATTGATCAGAAATTTAGCATTCTTTCATTTTCACCATCTGGAGGAGTGTTAATGATCAATAAAATAGCCAATAGGCAGCAATCTGAGGCGATTAAGGCAATCTGAATTCTAGAGATGTGATGGCCAATGGACATAATGACATAGTTTTCAATATCTTATCAAAGAAAATAATCCAACTCATCTTAAAAGAAGAAAAGCAAATGAACAAACTTAGAGTTTATTCATAGAGTTTATCCTTGCAAGAATTTTATTGTTAGAATCTCTGAGTAACAAACACTAATATATAATACCTTTAATGGCTGTTTTGCAAAATATGCAGGAATGTTATTCCATATGACTATTTATTACACCAACTCTTTATAAAAACAAGGACATAATATGAGATGTTATAAATAATTGGGATGGTCCTGTGACTTTAAATCCATTCACGTTGTGACACTTAAAAGAGTTCATGATTATTCCAGTTAAACAAATAGCCATGAAATTTATAACACAAAATAGTCCGCTTAAGAATTGAATGAACATGGAACTATTTGAACTTTCAGAAAATGCAATCCAGACCAGTAAAACTTTATAAGTAGAACAAAAAAGGAAGACCAAGAAGAGGGGAAAAAGAAAGAAGGAAAAGAAAAGTAGAACCATAATCATGAAAAACTGTCAGGTTTCCAGTTTGGGCTTTTGTTTTAAAATATCAGAGCTCTCAGATAAAGTAATAATCCTCATCTTAAAATAATAAGCAGTGACTAGTAATCATGATATTTTATTGTTTATATAACAGACATAGTTATTTGTAATTCAATTATGTAACTGATGTTTTCCCTATAAATCTGTTAAGGCAATTTAATTAACAGCTGTCAAATACTAATAGCAAATATTCATCTCATTATTATAGTGATGTCACAAAATATCATATGATGGTAATATCAGATCTTGGGGTGGTCTTTCAGGAAGAAAAAAATATATATACAGAATGTATATAAGTACTTATATACAATATGTGTATATACACATACATATATACATAAAAATATCTATTTTTTTGTTATTTAAATTAATAGGCCCAAATTATAAAATAGAATAGTCTGATTTCACGTATTTCTCACTTTTAAAACCAAATATGGGGACCAGGTATGGTTGCTCATGCCTATAGTCTCACCACTTTGGGAGGCCAAGGCAGGAGGATTGCCTGAGGCCAGGAGTTCACAACCAGCCTGGAATACCTAGCGAGATCCCAACTCCATCTCTGTTATTTAAAATAAAGAGGAGGGGACTTTCATTAGAGAATGAAATAACTCAGTCCATTTTGTAAGGAAAACATTTGCACACAGAGTAAAAACAAACAACAGACCCCTGTCAGCCCCTAGTTTCCCTGTCAAGTTATCCTCAATGGGAAAGATTTACATCTAAGATAACATTTGCCCTCTCACTTGCAAAGCAACTTAACTCAGTATGAAAATCAATGCCAGAGATGGAATAAAAGTAGAAAATCAGCTAAATACACCCGAAATCAAAAATAAACTTTAAATATATCTTATGGAATATACTGCTATGGAAGTGTCTTTCAGCAAAATTGAACTCCCAAATATTTGTGTCTTTCATCCTCATTCAGTTGTACAAATATATACAATTATGTATTGAATTCCTTCTGTGTGCCAGCCATTGTGCTAAGAACTGAGGATTCCATAGTCCCTTCACTCACAAAACACAGTTTCATGAAGTCTGCTCAAATGAGAAATTCTGAATGAAATAAGATACATGATGCTCTGTTGCACTAGTAATTTGCAGCCATGTAAGAGTTCTCATGAATATAAAGAGATGCACTGATCTATACGATATATAGAATGCTAACTCACATTCATGATCAAAACCAGGAAGGGCTATGTTGCCTTGTGACAATATTATGAGCTTTTAAAGGAAAAGTTATGGTCTTCTGTCAACATTAACCCAATAATCTCTTTTCTTTAAGGTGAGGAAATGAAAAATGAGGGCTGTGGAACATTTAAATCCATGAATAAATCAGAAACTGTAATAGGGAATATGATTTAACTTTCTCCTGGGGATGCCAAAAAAGTTCAATAGATGCATATAAGTCATGAAATGTCCAAGAAACAGCAAAAGGGTAAGTCTACAGCTGCCTGGCATTTCTATAGCTATAAACAAGTCCAAATTACAGATATACAGCATCCATACTACAACGTGAGTCTTAAACATTAAATACCCTAAGTCCCGTTTGTGTCCACATTACACCTCATGTTCTGCCTGCCTTGCTCTCTGAAAATGATATTTTCCCTTGTGGCTAGGCCTAAATGTGTGGCTGTCAGGCTGAGATTTATAAAAGACCTTCAGGTTGGCCAAGAATTGGTTCAGAAGCTAAGAGCCAGGCAGATGTGTTGGGGACTGAGTATAGTTTCTATCCATCATTTGTCAGGGAGAAAGCAGGAATGAGAATCAGATGACTGTTCATGATGAATAAATGTGTGGATATGAAATTTATAGGTCATAGATGAGATGAGAGCATCAGAAAACAGGAACGGAGGCCACCGTCTCTGCTGCCAACTGAGAAAGGAAACAGCAAGAGGAAACCCCACTGTGTGTTGGCTCTGTAAGGAGATAGGGATGGCCAATGTAAAGAAGAGGGAAAACCAGCAAGGGTCACAGGTGGGAACTGGCACAGTCTTTCAGACCTCCCCGCTAACAAAGGTCAAGAAACACATGTGTAGCAAACTATTCTCTAGTGAAAAAAAACTGCTATATTAAATATAATAGCAACTTACTTTTGCTATTATAATTACAGTCCTTTTAGTAGGATTGTTCTTTCTTCTGGGGAGCATTTATAAAGATTAGATACTAGTTTGAAAATGAGAGGCGAGAGAGCTAAATTACTCTGCCTAATTGAGGAGAAAATTTCAGATATCCTAAGGCAATGGGGGAGGGGAAGGAACAAAGAAAGGAAAATAAGAAAACCAGGTGGTAGAGGTTCTAGCTTGACCAGAGGGATTAATATGTAGATTTTAAACTTGTTTGCTGTTTAGTTTACTTTGTGGCCCTCCCACAACTCTACAACCTCAATATGGTTCTGGTATGAGCAGTTGCTTTATATCCATGGTTGCTTTTTATTGGGGGGTTGGTGTTTAAATTAAGATAGTCCAGACACTTTTTGGAATATCTAAGATGAAATTAGATAGGAACATCATGGTTTCTTTAGGTTGGTTCCTTTGCAGAAATTTAGTCTGCTGACTAAATGGCAATATTCACATCTGTTTGAGAACCTTATTTTGAATTAAAACAGAACTCCTCATCCTCTGAATCTCAAATATAGAAAACTCAACTTACTGTTTCCATAATACCTGCAACCATGTCAATCTGTTCAGAGAGGGAAATTGGAAAAAGGCTGTGTCTGTGGGACTGAGCTGTTTTGAAGGATCTTGAAGTTAAGTCCTTACTGTGGTCTAAAGTGAAGCTGTCAGCACTCTGGGTCGTAAGCCCAGGGCTCAAAATAATGTGAGCTGCTCTGCTTCCCAGACAAGTGCCTGGTTTTCATCATTCTGGAGGCATCTCAAAACCTTTACAAGTTGAGAACAGTATCGTAAGACTGTGTAAATCACAGACTGCTTGTGAGCCTCAGGTCCTGGGAAACAGTAAAGGCTTGAGCTGGATAAGAATTTGACAAGTCTTCATTGTGGTCCATTTTTATCTGGGACCATGACAACATTATCCCAAAGAGATGGGATCATTCCTTTGCCTAGAGCTCCCTCAGAAAAGATTTCACCACTTTCCTCACTGTCAAGAATTCCTCTTCAGATCAGTCTAAATGTCTCATGGGCTGAAGAAGTAATATGCTCTGACTGCAGAGCGTGCTGCTTTCTCCAAAATTAGAAGCTTTCTCCTTTAGTGGGAATACATGCCACAATCCATCATACATGTGACACATCCGTTGATACTTCTTATCTTGATCAAGATTGAAAATAAGAGACACTAACATCACGACATAATAGGAGTATTTAGTACTTGATAAATATTTGCTGAGCCAGTAGTCCTTTTTGCAACTCTGAAATGCCCTTCCCTGCTCCTGAAATAACATTGAGAATTAATACTTCAGCACTGGTCACCCACTTAGCAAGCAAGGAAAAGTAATGGCTAGTCAGCAAATCGTTTATCTCTAAAACAATCTAGGTGTCTGTTACCACTACCTTTTAAATCACATAAAATGAATAAGCTCTTCATTTAATTGCTGAATCTGAAAGCCATTGAAAAGCATATGCGAGTTCTTCGCAATTAGAATGATTAGAAGCCTCTTTCTGGATGTTCTGTACCATGCCTAGAACATTGCGAATACTTGACTATATAGTATTGTCAGTAAAACCTGAAAAGGAGAAACAAGTATTCTTAGCAACAATTTTACTGTGGTCTCTAAGGAAAATACATCTGCTTTGAATGATGCCCTGTAACACAAACCTTGATTTCCAAAGTTACACTTCAAAGAATCCCACTGTTCTCTTTGTGAAGGATATTTCTTTTTAATAGTTTGTTAAAGAACAACTGTGCTCCAGCTGAGGTATTTAACTTAGAAAATATATGATAAGCTCTGCAAATGTGCCATTTCTCTGCCATAGTTTAGCAATTATCTCTCTTTTTATATCAGAATGATATTAAAATGAAATATCTTGCATAAGAATCTTACTATAAATGATGAGTTCATATTAACCCAACTTGATGAGTGATTCTTTATTGTATAATTCATGATTTGGTTATTATTATTATAGGTGGTGAAAAATAACCAGTATTATCTAATATACTGCAATGGACTTCTGAATCACACAGACCTATTTTCATACTGTAACTCAGCACTTAGAATTAGGTTGAAGCATATGATATCGCTGTCTTTATCGATTAAAAATGGTCCAATATCAGCATTTTCATGTGATTCAATGTAATAGCTCTATGATCATGATTAACCTTCTTAATCTCTCTGAGCTTCACTTACTTACCTGTACTGTAAATATAATGGCTCCCAGAAATGTTATAAAGATTGAATGAAATAGTATATCCAAAACTTATAATATCATGCCTGGCACATAGGTGCATAGTAAATGGCAACTTAATAATTGTTGTCACATACAAATTATTTTATGGTTTTAGTCTATTAGTTCTATAAATCTTTATTTTGAGAGACAGAAGAGAGAATGACACACTAATAGTGAATGTTTAGTTAAAAATTACCCTTTGTTTTTTTTTTGTTTTTGTTTTTTTTGTTTTTTTTTTTTTTTTTTTTTTTTTTTTTTTGAGACGGAGTCTCCCAGGCTGGAGTGCAGTGACCGGATCTCGGCTCACTGCAAGCTCCGCCTCCGGGTTCACGCCATTCTCCTGCCTCAGCCTCCCAAGTAGCTGGGACTACAGGCGCCTGCCACTGCGCCTGGCTCGTTTTTTGTATTTTTTTAGTAGAGACGGGGTTTCACCGTGTTAGCCAGGATGGTCTGGATCTCCTGACCTCGTGATCCGCCCGTCTCGGCCTTCCGAAGTGCTGGGATTACAGGCTTGAGCCACCGCACCCGGCCAAAATTACCCTTTGTTAAAAATAATACTTAAACTTACACATTAGGAAGGCTAAACAATATCTTACTACCTGAATGAGTTATTAAACTCAGAGAACATAAAGTTAGATGCAGTTCTTCTTTTTATGGGATGTCAAGTCATTTTTTGAATAAGAATTTTTCCAAAAAAATTTACACTACAAATAGTCTGAGAAGACTAAGCACTGTGAAGTAAGTCGTTAGCAAATCAAAGAGCTGAGACTAATTCAAGAGCAGATTTTGAAGTCTGACTGCAGAATCTCACCACAGGAAATCACTTCATTGCGTTTCATAAATACTTTGTATCAGTTAGCATTTTTAACTCTGTTCAGAATCACCAATCCATCTTTTTGCCCAGATATGACATTATTGAGTAAATTGAGCCTAAAGAGTCCTTTGGTTTATTACCAGTAACTTTCTTGTTATTAAGTGAGCTGAGAAGGCTTTTATATGCCCTCTAAGATCATATGTGGGCCCTGCTATTTTTAATTATCATTGCCCCTACAGATTCCATATATGTGCTCATTTATATAATGAGAAGAATCCACGTGTACTATACAGGACATTGAATTCCCTGCATAATATGAATGAATATTAAGCACTGGAATCAGAAAAGAATCTCTTGAAATTCCATTAATATTTATAGCTGATCTGTGGTACTAGGGGAATTCTTTAGTATAAAATATTCCAAATTCATGTTTGTAAAAAATGAAGCATCCTTGAATTTAAAATATAGCTTTCCTTACTAAAATAGATTTATATTATAAATATACCAAGTGAATTCTCGCTGTTGTTATATATCCTTACATTATTGAACAGAGTCGGGAAAGGCACTTTAGAACCTTGAGGTCAGTTGAACCTAATTCACTCTTTTTTATTAAAAATAAAATGCCTATTTGTTTACTGTATTCATAATAGTAGTTTCTCAGGAGTGGGTAACAATATTGTAAAGAGTATAGTCCCTCTGATTTAAGAGCTTTTGCCAAAATACCCAGATCCAATCTTTGTTTTTCCTGTCAAAATATAACAGGAAGAGTAACTCCATTCATCTTATTAGGAAAGAAGATAAGAATGTCCGCAGTAAACCAGTAGATTTCCTCCACAAAAGGAGCCAGGAATATTTTGACACTGTCATAAATAAAAGCTTCACCATCTGATTAGTCTCAATTTTTCAAATTCAGCATTTTGTAATGTCAAGGCCAAAACTTCTCTTTACTAAACCAAATGGATGACAGCAAAGCTTTAGATGAAATCCCCCAGCCCTGAGATGTGTTTCGCTCATTTGAACAGCTACAAATCTAAAGCTGAACCCAATTATGCAACTGCAGTGATAAAGTGATATCCTTAGAGGCAAACCAGTATGCTGGCTTAAGGGGAAAACCTTGCCCAATTCAGGAAAATAGTCCATTCATAACCACTTAACACAAAATTTCATAGAGGGCATAATGCTGAGTAGGCCAAAATAACAATGTATAATAAGGGGTGGCTACATATTGCTGGTGAGTATTGGGAAAGTGGAGCATTTTAGTGGACTGTCATCATAGAAAACCAGGGCTTTTTTAGGCATTGTGGAAGGAGAACTCCAGTGAGAGCCTGGAAAACCAAATGTGAGTTAGGACAAATCCTCTGCTCCAGGGACGTTTCAACTAAAGGACTATTGAAATCCTTTCGTTTTTCCTTTTGGCAGTGCAAATAAAAGCTGCAACAGACTGAAAATCTCCTTGTGTCCCAGTATAAATAGATGTTTTCATGAAGCTTGGGAGGTCTCCACCAAAGAAAAAACATCTCCCAAACAGATCCTGAAATATATGCAGTCTCACTAAATGTGGCATTTTCTTTGAATGGACAGAATCTATGGAATTTTTAAAGGAATGAATACAAGGAAAATAGAGGAAAATTATCCCAGCCCTGGACAGAAAGTAGAATTCAGAATATATTTTTGAGAGTTATTTTACCCCTTTTTTGTTGCTGTTTTTGGAATATATATATATGTATATGTTAAGATCAAACTTATGTTCATCACTGGCTCTTGATTGCCTACTTTCATTATTCTGAACTTTTTCTTCCCCCATCTTTCCTGTTTTTGAAAATGGAGCCACCAATCTCCTAGCTTTTTTGGGCAAAAATCAGAAATCATCCTTGATACTTTCCACTCTTGCACCACAATATGTAATCTGAAACCAAATCATATTGATTTTTTTTTTCAAAAATAGACTTTGAATTCACTTCTCTTCATCGTCACTGTCACTATCAAGACACTGTCTTATTTTAACTGGCTTCTCCATCCTTGCCCCTTTCCAATTCATTCTTCAAATAACCAGAATGGTTTTCTTAGAGCACATATCTGTTCATGTCACTCACTTTCCTGTTCAAAGCCCTTTAATGCCTTCCCTTTGCACCTGGGATTAAATCTGAAATCCTTAACATGGCTGGCAAGGTCCTGAATGATCTAGTATAGATGTCAGCAAATGTTTTGTAAAGGCCAGATAATTTAGACTTTGAAAGCCATACAGTCTGTTGCAGCTACTCAAATCTACTGATGTAACCCAAGCAATAGACATATAAAAGAATGGGCATAGCTGTGTTCTAATAAAACTTTATTTACAAACACAAGTGGCAGGCCAGACTGAAGCCCATAGCTTGCCAACCCCAGATCTCACTATCTCCTCACTGCTTAGCTCTCCAGTCACACCTCTCTTTCCTCCCATACTTTTTTCCACCTTGAGACCTGTCTATTCTGTTCTCTATCTAGACTGTCTCAGTTTAAATGTCCCTTCCACAGAGAGCATTCCTGAAGTCCTAATTTAATTAAAATGGTTTTCCTATTTTATTTTTATGATTTATTTTATACTTATATTTTAATTTTCAGTAACTATACATTGATTTATGTGATTATTTATTTAATGCCTGTTTTACCTTCAAGTTGTAAGGTCCACGAATGGAGAAATTGGATATCTGCTCATCTTTGTATCTCTAGTACCTGGCATATAGCTTAATACACAGTAAATTCTCAATGAAATGTTTGTTAAGTAAATAGTGAATTAATGAGATCCGATCAAAACAAGAGAGCAGAAAACAAAAGATAACAATTTGAGAATCTGAGACTGAAATACGAGATGCTTTTCTTGGGTTCAGGAGCTCTACTTCATCTGTTAGCTCTGCCATTTGGAAGATGAGCCCCAAAAGTCAGCCTGGAAATACGAAAGAAATGGAGGAAGCACAAGAGCTTTTAACAGCTTTGGCCTAAGGTTGATACACTTTACTTTCCCTCCTAATCCATTGACCAAAAAAGTATTAAAAGTAATGGTAAAACCGCAATTACTTTTGCACCAACCTAATAGTTACATGGCTGCAACTTTCCTGCCAAGTAGACTGGGAGTACTCAGGGAGCACCTAGAATATGTGGTGAGTAGAAACTATCTTTTTGAGAGAATGTAAAAAATCATTTAAATATATTTCCTAATATTAAAGAAAATTGGTTATATGAAAATACTATAAACCTCACAGATTAGTACGCAATAGCTTATATCTTTTACCAATTGTAAAAAGCTTTTCTTAAATTTTGATTTACCAATTAGTACATTTAAGCTAGCATCTCACTTAGTAGTAAACCTTGGTGTCTTCCTCTCATGCTTCCGTCAGGCTCTTTTCCACAAAGACCTTTAAGGTATGGTAGAGCAAAATGCTAATTTGTAATAATTTCATGTTATGAGTCATGATTTTTTCTATGTACTCTATGTTTTGGTCACTTTTAAATAATTATATGGCACATTTCTTTTTACAAGTAAAAGATTAAAATAAAAAAATGGGCCGTAGTGAAATGATTTTCACAAGAAAAGGAATATATGTATGTTCTCTTTGCCTCTGAAATTACTTATGTCTACATAAATAATTCATTGTTTGTACATTCAGTGTCTATTTATTGCACCCCATGGGCTAGGCATTGTTCTAGGTATTCTGGTGAATGATACAGCCAATGTTCTTGTGCTTATTCTTTTTTTTTTTTTTTTTTTTTTTTTTTTTTTTTTTTTTTTTTTTGATGGAGTTTTGCTCTTGTTGCCCAGGCTGGAGTGCAATGGCATGATCTCAGCTCACTGCAACCTCTGCTTCCCAGGTTCAAGTGATTCTCCTGCCTCAGCCTCCCGAGTAGCTGGAATTACAGGCATGCACCACCACACCTGGCTAATTTTGTATTTTTAATAGAGATGGGGTTTCACCATGTTGGTCAGGCTGGTCTCAAACTCCTGACCTCAAGTGATCAGCCCACCTAGGCCACCCAAAGTGCTGGGATTACAGGCATGAGCCACAGCGCCCAGCTGAATCTTGTTCTCCTTGTACTTACATTCTTTTTTTTTTTTTTTTTTTTTTTTTTTTTGAGACACAATCTCACTCTGTTATCCCGGCTGGAGTGCAGGGACACGATCTTGACTCACTGCAACCTCTCCCTCCCGGGTTCAAGCGATTCTCCTGCCTCAGCCTCTTGAGTAGCTGGGATTACAGGCACGTGCCACCACACCTGGCTAATTTTGTATTTTTAGTAGAGATGGGGTTTTACCATGTTGGCCAGGCTGGTCTCGAACTCTTGACCTTGTGATCTGCCCGCCTCAGCCTCCCAAAGTGCTGGGATTACAGGTGAGAGCCACCGCACCTGGCCTCTCCTTGTACTTACATTCTACAGGGAATATTAAAATATGTTCCTGCATAATAATAAATAGTTAGAATTCCTTATAAATAAAATATCACCATGTTTAATGTTTTCCTTTTTTCTTTTATTTCTACAAATTTCTGGAGTATATATATTTTAAAGTCTATGCAGTGGAATGTTTATTGGATTGAAGAGGTAGTATCATAAGACATTGTCTTTTATCTGACCAGTAATCCTACTTGGGTCTTTAGAAATCCTTGAGTTACACTTACAGAAATGTAAAAATGTACCTTCTTTTAAAGAGACACTTGTAAACTTTGAGGCTATATATACTCCATCAAAGAGAAAGGAAGTGATCCTCTAATTTGAAATCAATCTCCTGAGGTTTATCCTCCTTATGAAAGCATTTCGCAGGAGAGAAGATCTGTCTCACAAAACCAAATGTATTTCCTGCACTTGCAAGTAAAGTCAGGAGCCTAAAAAATGATGGAGAGGAATGAACTCTTACATGAGTTCTTGGCCAAGTGGAAAACTTCTCTGGTTCAGAACTTCCTAAGGCACCCTGCAGCAGGGATTCTGTAGAGCTACAAGGATTTTTATCCTATGCTTGGGAACCTAGAAATCTCACCTCCTTGGTTTTCCACGCTGGAAACCTTCAAGGTATTGCTTCCTCTGTAAACGTCTGAATTATTGCAAGATAATGATAATTTCCAATGCAGTAGTTAGATGTGACTGAAATAATCAAAGAAGTCTCAAGTCCTAAGAACAGGGTGTGGGGAGAGAATGTTATCTGAAACCCTATGTAATATAGAAATGCATATGAGTCTTGAGCTGCCTTGAGCTGTCATTTACACAATGTATATCTGGGTGTCAGGGAAACCATGGATGTGCCTCACGGGTCTGCCTCGCAGCCCAACATCAGCTTCTGCCTCCCTCTTGCTGTGTCAGTACATACATACATATCCACTTGTGTGTGTGCTAATTGTGTCTCAAATTATAAGTAAGAAAATATGTTCATCCTTTATCACAACTTATTTCTATATATCAACCAAAGAGAAGCATTTATAGGCTGAATTTAGGACAATTTGTATCAGAAGTTTGAAAAATAAAAAGAAATGAAATTAAAAACTAGAACAACATTGCTCAATATTTAAAACACCATACCTGTAATCTTTTTTTTTTTTTTTTTTTTTTTTTTTGAGATGGAGTCTGGCTGTGTCTCCCAGGCTGGAGTGCAGTGGCGCAATCTCGGCTCACTGCAAGCTCCGCCTCCCGGGTTCACGCCATTCTCCCACCTCAGCCTCCGAGTAGCTGGGACTACAGGCACCCGCCACCACACCTGGCTAATTTTTTGTATTTTTAGTAGAGACGAGGTTTAGCCCATCTTGTTAGCCAAGATGGTCTCGATCTCCTGACCTCGTGATCCGCCTGCCTCGGCCTCCCAAAGTGCTGGGATTACAGGCTTGAGCCACCGCGCCCGGCCTATAAAGAAAATAGCTGTGGCTTTTAAAATGTATTTGCTCGAGAAGAGATTATAACACTAAATGTGGTAGTTCAAACTTCACTTGCTCCCCTCACTTATTTCCCGGATTTGGGTTAATGAAATCCTCAGTCCATGTCTGTACCACAAATCTTCACATTCCACAGCCACCACCAGCTCTACCATCCAAAATCCTGGAAATGGAAGAACCTTAGAAATCTAGCTTTCCGGCTGGGCGCGGTGGCTCTGGCCTGTAATCCCAGCACTTTGGAAGGCCGAGGCAGGCGGATCACGAGGTCAGGAGATCGAGACCATCCTGGCTAACACGGTGAAACCCCATCTCCACTGAAAATACAAAAAATTATCCTGGTGTGGTGGTGGGCGCCTGTAGTCCCAGCTACTTGGGAGGCTGAGGCAGGAGAATGGCATGAACTCGGGAGGTGGAAATTGCAGTAAGCCAAGATCGCGCCACTGCACTCCAGCCTGGGCGACAGAGCCAGACTCCATCTCAAAAAAAAAAAGAAAAAAAAGAAAAATCTAGCTTTCCTACTGTCACTCACATGATGAGTGATGTTCAAACTCATGGCGTGATTCATGAAGATAACTCAAGTTATTAGGAATCCCAAGAAGCTCAGTGTTCTCTCATGCTCAAGACCACATATATCAAACTATGTGTGAGCAAGAGTAATGTTATTTTAGGGATAAACTTGGATTTATCTTAAGATATTTTTAAAAGTATTATAAATCATCCAAATTCTGTATATACCAATTTACCTACTGTTAGTCACACATGGCTTTCCATGGATCTGTGATGCTTGTGAATCACTTGTCCATTTCAGCATGTGAATTGCATACATATGCTATGTCAAGAACTGTCAGATAGTAGCAGAGCTAAACTAGACCAAAGCTTTCTTAAATAATGTAGTTATTTTTCTTACCCAACTACAAAATAGTCCATTGTATTTAAACTCAAAAGTAGGATGGAAGTTAAGGCCTAAAATTCACAGTGGCTCAAGGATTGAGAAAGCTCAGTTGAAGGGAAGTGTTTCCATCATTTTGGCCCTGCAGTTCCTTAGTTTTAGTCTCTTCTCTGAAGAGACTAAACATCAAGGAGCGATTGGGAAGGATGAACTTTTCTTCTCAAATCATCACTGCCAAATGATTTATAGACTGCTAGAAAATTATGGCTGAAAGAATAAGATGGACTTCTGCAACCCCTTTACTTCACATTTGAAGCAACTGAGGCCCAGAAGAAGTGTTTCCTGTAATTATTTGGTCATGCTTTCTAAAGGGAATAGTCAAATCTAATCTTCTGTTTTACACTAGAGATATAAAATAAGATTTGGGGGAGATGGGAGGAGGAGAAGGAGAGGGAAAAGAAAAAGAAAAGAAAACTGATATTTGTAAGAATGAGCATAAATATGCCAGACACAGTACTAAAGGCTTCACACACTAGGATAGTTTAAGTTGCAAATGACATAAAACTCATCTCAAATGGCTTAAGCAAAACAAAGGAGTGGGGAGACTTATTATTGTTCCTGAAAAATCCAGGAGTAAAGCTGTAGGCAACTCTAGATAGATTCGATCAACATCATACAAACTTAGCTTCTGTTCAATTTCTTGACTCTACTTTCTACTACATTGGATTCATTCATGATGACACAAAGTAGTACCAAGGATTTCAGTGCCAAGTGTGATTATTTTAAAAAAACAAAGAGAGAGAGAACAAGACCATTTTCCTCAAAGTACAATAATTTTGGAATTGAATCTTACTGACCTGAGTGGCCTGGCTTTAGTTATGTACCCATTATCCAGCCAGTCACTGTGGCCAGAAGGGATGAATAAACTGAGCAGTGTAACCTAGGCTACTTTCATCAGGGCTGAAAGTAGAGGAAGGGTGATTCCCCTAAAACAAAATTTGGGTAGTGTTCCACAAAAGAGGTAGTGGAGGCTGAGCAGCTGACATCCACCACACAGACGTTCTCTCATCTGGTCCTTCTGACTAGCCTGGAGGTCAGTAGTTAGTTAGCTAGACTACATCATGCCATCTCTCAACAGGGTCCTGGATTTCTTACATCTATTACGTAGATCACCAGACAGAAGACCTTTACCATATGTGAACTGTTTTGAACCCCTTCATGAGACCCAAAGCCAATCCAGTAGGAAAATAAAGATTAAAAGGAATTTGTGTGGGCAATGTGTTTTTTTCTTCCTAAAATAGGGAGTACTCTCTGCCCCATCTCCCAGGCCCACCCTTGCGTGTCATCCCTCACCCCTATATGTCAACCATTTCCACTGATCACTTAGTCTATTATAAAGTCTTATGTACTGTGATGATTTAACACAACACCTTGATGTTACATCTACTCCACTCTCAGGGCTTTGGGATGCCACTATAATCAGTAGGAAATTATCCCTAGTTGCCCACCCCAGCCCAACTCTTGCCTTCCTACTAAGTCCCATAGCCTCTATCCAGCACTTGAAAGTATTGCTAAAATAGATAGCATTTTGTTTATTGTTCAGGTAGTTTATATTGCTGGTGAAGGCTATCATTTACTTTCTCAGCTGACTGAAGAAGACAGAACACACTCTTATGTGAACAATTTTTCATTGTTTACTGGAAGATTATTTCCTGAACTTGTATACATTTACCTATGCTGCAGCTATGGAGAAACATCTTTGGAAACTGGAAGTAGAAACTTTAGGAGAGTTCTCATTTTATTTTCAATTCATCGTGTGGGGTTTTACACACTTGTTTATATTTAACTAAATGCCTATCAGAGTGGTTATCTTATGTGGAGTTGTTTAGAGGATGTCTGTGTGTCTTGTTTAAACATAAGAAATCCAAACATATGTAGCCGGGAATTACAAACATACATGTGTATTAGTTTTAAAACTTCTCTTCCTAGCCTTTATTTAAAATGGCAAATGCATGCATCCACAGATCTGTTAGTACCCACAGGCCTAGAATTAACAAGTCAAAGACCTAAAGAAGAAAAGAAACTAATAGATGTGTTGGTTTTTTAAAAGCTAGTATTTCCACCTCAATGATAGAAAAGTTTCTTAGGGTTGCATGTGGAACCAGACCTGTAATTCCTCTGCTGTGTGCATTCAATGCTGTCAGATTCTAAATGTGCCATAACTTTGTCCAATACTGCTGACCCTGCCATTTTCATTTGATAGGTGGAGAAAATCTTGCTTTATCTATCCATACTTCTTAGGTCCTGAGAACAGAACTGATACCTCATTCATTCATTTATTCATCCAAGTATTCAACAATTATTCATTGCTTACCAATTGCCAAACCCCAAGGTAGTTACTATTAGAAATGTAAAATTGTATTTCTAAAATTTAATGGTAAAAGAATAAAACACTGAATAACAATCATCCTAGCTTTATACAAAACTAACATTTTCAAGTCTCTTTATATTTATTGCTAAAAATCAACCCATAGTGAGGCTTTATTTGGCAGTAAAGGATCACGGAGCAACCTCTCTTATACTTCCAAGCCCACGATGTAGTTATTTTGAACAAATTCAATCTGCATTAGCACTACATTCCACCTGCTTATTTTTAATAAATGATGTGTCTTTGTCTAATGAACTAATATATCTAATGAGGCAGCTCTTAACCACCATTAAGTGAGGAATATGAAATGTTTGACCCACATTTAGAAACAACTCACATGGGCCATCTGAAATGTAAAAGGGGCTGGGTGTGGTGGTTCACACCTGTAATCCCAAAACTTTGAGAGGCTACGGTGGGTGAATCCCTTGAGTTTAGAAGTTTGAGACCAGCCTGGGCAACAAAGAAAGACCCCCATCTCTATAAAAAAATTAAAAAATTAGCCAGGCATGGTGGCACACACCTGGCAGTCCCAGCTACTTAAGAGGCTGAGGTGGGAGGATCGCTTGAGCCCAGGAGGCGGAGGTTGTAGTGAACCAAAATTGAGCCACTGCACTGCAGCCTGGGTAATAGAGCAAGACACTGTCTCAAAAAAAAAAAAAGTACAAGAAAAGAAAACTCAAATCAAAAAGTCAGTTTACCAGTATACAGTATATTCTTTATTATGGAAGCTTATTGCTTTAAGTTTATAAATCAAATTCACTGCTAAATGTGATGAAAGTATAAAGAAATAGATATTTTGATAGTTTTACTTTTTAAAATAAATTTTAGGAAGAATTTGAAGATGATTGGGAATACTTTGCTTATTTTAATATAAGTTGTTGAAATTTTGACTGAGTTCGTATCTCACATTAATTAATTTGTTAATTAACGCAATATGTTTAGTTTGTGGCTTATAAGATTGCAGTTTTTTCCTTCTGGGACAAGAGATATGAACTCAATGAACTTGAACTACAGAGGAAAAATTGCTTGCTGATTTTTTTTTAAGAGATTGAATGTTTTCAGCCTTAGACTTGATTGAGCTGTGGGTAGATTCAGATGATACTAATCACTTGTGGCTGAAATGCCTTCAACTCAATAAAATCATGATTTCAAGGAAAAAAAAAAAAAGAAATGTAAAATAAGATAAGATCCATAAATTCAGGCACCCCTCAATCTAGAGGGGAGACAAATAAATAGACAATGAAAATACAACATGATAAATACTGTGAGTGTGGAGAGCACTTTCTTCCCATCTACATTGTTTTCTGGAATCTGCATTTCCCCTTGATGAAGTGAGGTACAACAAAACCTCAGTAACTCTAATCCTTTGAAATGAAGTGAGTCAGATTTGATAGGCTGGTTTTTCAAATAGCATTTGATGAGCACTTATTGTGTGCCAAACCCTGAACTTCTCACTTTACATGGATTGAATCTGCACAGTAATCCTGAGGTTGGCATTGTTGTCTCTAGTGGGGCAAGAAAAAGTCAGATCTTTGGGAAAGAGTTTACAAATTGGATTTGTATGCAAAAATGCCACACTTATACATAACTAACTGAAAACTAAAACTAAAATAAGATACATTTTAAACTAACAGATTAGCAAACATTACCCAGTGTTAAGAATGTGGAGAAATAAGAGCTCTCATTTACTATTAAGGTGACTGTAATTTTGAAGGGCCATTTAGCTATATCAGAAATAATTTCAAATATGCTTACCCTTTGACTCAGCAATTCTATTACTAGGAATTTATCCTGGAGAGAGTCTCACATAAGTTCAACAAAGATATGTAAATTGTCTTAATTAGTTTGTGCTCCTATAACAAAATACCTTAGGGTAGTTTATAAGCAGTATAAGTTTATTGCTCACGGCTCTGGAGACTGGGAAGTTCAAGATCAAGATACCGGTAGATTTGACATCTGGTGAGGGTTCACGCTTTCCTTCAAAGGTGGTGACTTCTTGATGCATTCTCACAGTGGAAGGGGGAAACAAGTTCCCTCAAGCCTCTTTTATAAGGTCACTAGTGCCATTCAAGAAGTTTTAGCCCTCATGACCAAATCACCTCCTATCGGCCCCACCTCTAAATAACAACACATTGGAGATTAGATTTCAAATATGAATTTTGGGGAGGCACAAACCTTCAGACCACAACAGAATAAATGTGTTTGTTGCAGCATTGTTTCTAACAGCAACAAACTGGAAAAAAAAATGAAATTCCCAGCTCTGAAAGACTAGTAAACCATGGCAATTCATGTTATTAAATTAGGTAGAGTCTCATGAACTGCTAGAAATCTATCCAAGATATGTTACATGAACAAAAGCAATATATAAATGATAGCTATGGTAAGATTGTGTTTCCATTATTAAACGGGAAGTAAATATGCAGCCTCATGTGTAGAAAATTTCAGGAAGGGTATTAAGAAACCATTGACAGCAGTTACCCTGGAGAGTGGGGCTGCCAGTTCTGATACCAAAGCAGTACTTTCATTTTTCACTTTATACACTTTCATCATGTTTGAATAACGTTTTTCTAAAGTTTTGTAATTTAGATAAAAGTAGTTTTAAAATGCCAAAAATAATTTCATAATTATCTTTCCTTTAAAGAATTACACTGTACATAACCATATCAGGGACTGAGAAGTTCCACTTAACTTTGTTTAAGCCAGGCATTTCAAAAATATATTCGTCCAAAGAATTATGTTGTTGTTTTCCCTAATAACTATTAATATGTCATGGTTCCTTTGGGAGGCACTGACTTAAGAAATTGCAAAACAACAAGCAGCCTAAAGTCCTACAGGCAGGGAGTAGGGAGACAGAATTTCATACTCAAGATCTGAAGCTCAACTGATACTCCTCAAAAGTGTACAGTCGGGATGAAGAAAGAGACCTGAATTGCTTATGCTAAATTAATCATATCTTGTTTCTTAGGGGTAAAAATATTACTCCAGAATTTTCTATAAATCTTAAATGGTACATCGTAGTTTCCTAGGAAGAGGTAGGTATAACCTTCAGCAGGAAGAGGAGAAAAAAACCACAAACTTTTATACTTGAATTATATTTCCTGGCATTTAAAAGGGTGTCATTTCACCTCTATCATTTCCCCCTTTTAAAATAGATAATTAACCTATAAAAAGGGAAGTAAGGGTTTGTCAGGCCATTTTGGTGTCTGCTGACAAGAATACAATTTCCACATTCATTTATCTTTCTGAATATTTTCCAGGCCAAGTACCTTCTCCTATCACTTTTTTAGATCTTGTAATCCTTAAGTCTCCCAAATGAGGCTGTTAATTCAAACCTCTTCAACGGTTTTAACTAGATATAAAAACAACTGCTATTATCAATTAATATAGCCCCCTACCTCTAGGGACATAATATGGAAGAAAGTAAAACAAGCACTTTTTCTCAACGATGACAGGATAAAAGTGAAATATGTAAAGGGGAGGACTGTGAGTAAAACCATCTTTTCTCTGCATGGCCCATGCCATCATTTCAGAAGTATTTACTTCCAGAACTTTACTCTTCAATTAAAACTGTAAAATTGTGTTGAATGAATATAAATAGTATAAAAGTCCCTGCCATAGATAAAGTCGGAGGTAACAAAATTGCCCAGGACATATTTGGTGAGGAGTGTTATCATAGCTGAATTTTGGCTGCTGTAACCTATATATAAGAACTAGATCTGAGATTTTTAAAAAGCAAGTCAAATCTGCAGGTGGTCCCTCTGAATAGTGAGGCCTAGTTCTTGACCTGGGACCAGCAGTAGACACGCAGCCAAGGAGGTAGAATGCCAAAAGGCAGAGCACTTTGTGCTCTTTTGGCTTGGCTGTGCTAGCAAGGCAAGAAATAAGAGAGAGAGACATCAGGAGCCTGTTTACTTCTCTCTCAACCTCCCTTTCCCCTCACTGTCTTTCTCCTCTCTCTCTCCCTGGCTATCTCTTATCATCCAGGGAAAGTTAGATTTTTTTTTGTTGGACTTACTTATGTGATTGGTTTGGTCTTCATTACAGGTGCTGCTGGACCTGGGAGCCATATAAAAGAGCTAAATTGTAATAACTCTCATGGCTAGAGGGCAGTTGAGCCAGTTCCAAATGGAGTGGAGAAAGGCAAATGTATCATCAACCTCCACCGCCATGAGAAAGGAGAGCAGACCACCACCCCTCAAACAGTGTGGCCCTCAGCTCCTTGTCCAACTCCTCTCTTTATGTGAATCTGTTTTCTGAACTAAGTCCTCCCCTTTACTTAGCACATTCATTTGCACACACATCAATACTATACCATTTAGTGGATAATGATTCTGTTGTTATTTTGCATGTGTTTCTTTTCCCCCAG
This sequence comes from Rhinopithecus roxellana, assembly GCF_007565055.1. NCBI lineage: Eukaryota > Metazoa > Chordata > Mammalia > Primates > Cercopithecidae > Rhinopithecus > Rhinopithecus roxellana. The sequence goes on along the minus strand of NC_044559.1, from coordinate 62,951,383 downwards.
TAAGATGTAAACTCTTGAAGGACCTTAATACTGTATCTCATGGCAACAAATGTCAGACACCAGGATGCTCTTTTGATTGAATCAATAATTGAAGAAATATTTCACCCATTTATTTTTGGTCTTGATCTCTAACAGTAAAGTCTTCCACTCCTTACATTTCTTTAGTCCTCTATTTTCTTGTCAGAGATATAATTTAGAGCTGGCCTTTGTGAACCCAACTTCTGACCCTTGATACATACTGCCAAAAATATAATTTTTCAGATGGAAAAAGTCTCTGGTGTATTTGCATGTGAATAAGGGTGTCCCAGGGAGTTTGAACTTTTAATACAAAGTTGTGAGAGCAAACCTAGGAGCAGAGATGCTGTGTACCTAAGAATATACATTCTTCATATGGCTACAGAAGTAGAAAATTAGAAATGGGTGAGAAATTTGGCTCAGAAGTAGGAAAACAATATCTAAGTTAATTTTTTCCTTATATCCAATTTTGTAGCCAATATTAAAAATGCATTTGTTCCCCAGTGCTTCGTTAAGTTTCTGTTGTAATACTTAACATGGTTTAGGATTTTTTTTCAGAGATAACTATTCTGGTTCATCATTATTATTAAATAGTACCAGCCTATTTTAATTACTGTAGCTTTATAATGTATTTAAGTATATGACAAAGCAAGTCTCTACTCATTGAATTTCTTTACGAAAAATTTTAAATGTTATTATTATAGTTTACCTTTAGCGTCATTTTGTCAAATTGTAAAGGATGTTACATAATTAATTAAAAATTATTTTTCTTACTAGTTATCACTGATACATAAAGAAATCAATTTTATGAAAAATTTTTCAACTTGATCAAGTTTATTTGATTCATTACTGTTTTCAACCATGTTTTCCTTCTTTCTAATAATTATACATCTTTTTTCCATTTTTTATCTTATTGTACCAAGCAGAGCAATGTTAAATACTATTGGTGTTACTAAGAATTTTAGTTTCTGATTTTATTTAAAGTCAATATTATTTAATTATAAGGTATGCTATAAACCATCATTTTAAGAGAGGTATTCTATCTCATTTTGAGGAAGTCACTTTTATTTCATATTTTCTCTATTTTTCTCATGAATTAAGTGTTCATAGGTGCCTTTTAAATATACATTGAAATCATCCTGTTTTACCTAATTGTACCTATAATATGACATATTATAAGAGATTAATTACTAGAAAATCTATATGGTTATTGATGAATTTTTTAAATTAATATTGTTTCTGAACATTTCACTCATGAATTTTCTCTTTATAATCATATGGAAGAATGGTCTGCAGTTTAGTATGTGTTTATGTTCTTAAATGGTGATGTGTGTGTCTGCAATTGACATTATACTAGCTTAACAATTTGAAAGAAATCACAAGTAAAGCAACCAGGTCCTGAAGTGTTTTTTAAAAAATTAATGTCTTGACTGCATTTTCAATTTCTTTTATTGATTTATGTATTTACATATTTATTTGCTTTATACTGATTTTCTTTTTGCTTGAGTCAATTGGGGTAAATTTTATTTTTAAGAAAAATTATGTTCTTGCTTTTAAGATTAAAAAATGTATTCACATGTACTATATATTTTTGTGGCTTTAAAGAACTTCTCTATTTGATGTATCCTGTCTGGCAGAGGAAGGCAATGGGGGGTGCTTGCCTGTCTTTAGGTGGAGTGGGAAAAAAAAACAAAAAAGAAACAAAATGTCTTCCTGAGATGCCAAGCCACAAACCCACCCTTAGGCAGATTTGGTGCCAGAATTCATTCTGCCAGTATATTGTATAAATCTAGTTAAAGTGGTCATGGGCAATATTGCCCTAAGGCCTCTGGCAGAAACCAAAGCACATTTCTAAAGGAGCATTATTTAAACGCAGGCACAAAGAATCTTTCAGATAAAGTTCCTAGGAGCATGAGCTCACAATAGAAATATATATATATATTATAAATAAATATATAGAGATAAATACATATAGAGAGAGAGAGAATATAAAATTGTGAGCATGTATGTATATATATTTATCAATATAGATTTATAGATATGTAGAAATCTCAAAACAGACAGAAAACCATGCAATTATGAGCAATAGTCATCCAACAAGAACAACAACAAAAAAGCCAGAGCCATTCTTATAAAGCCTGAAGATTTTGGAATAACCAGACACACACTATAGAATAACTATATTGAATATGTTGGAATAAATAAGAGTACTGATAGTATGACTAGTGAGAAAGAGACTATCAAAATTGATCATGCAGATTTGAAAAAGAGCCAAATAGAATATTTACAAATGAAAAATAAATTTGAAATTCAAAGGACAAATTAAACATCAAAAAAACCACAGATGTAAGGAGAATGGTGAGCTAAAAGATAAATCACAAAAAATTACACAGAATTTAGCATGGAGAGATAGAGACAGAAAATACTGAAAATAGATCAAGACATATGAAGATAGAATGAGAATATCTAGTATGTCCCTAATTAGAATTTCATGAAAAGAGGTTAGAGAGAATGGGAATAAGGAAATATTGGGAGAACTAGTAGCTGAACAATTTCCAAAAGTAATGACAAAATTAAGTCTTCAGATTCAGAAATCCCAATAAAGTCAACAAAGGTAAACAAAAAGAAACTCAAATCTTAAAATAACTGAATAAAACTGAGCAACCCAAAGACAAAGAGAAAACCATAAAAGCAGCCAGATATAAAAGAAAAATTAACTGCAAAGGACCTACAATCAAATTAAGAAAGACCTCTCAGGCTGGACTTGGTGGCTCACACATCCCAGCACTTTGGGAGGCTAAGGCAGGAGGATTGCTTGAGGCCAGGAGTTCAAGACCAGCCTGGGCAACACAGTGAGACCCTGTCTCTATAAAAAAATTAAAAACTAGCTGGGCATGGTGGTCTTAGCTACTTGGGAAGCTGAGGCAGGAGGATTGCTTGAGTCTGAGAGTTCAAGACTGTAGTGAACTACAATTGCACCACTGTACTTCAACCTGGGTGAGAGAGCAAAAAAAGGGAAAAAGAAAAGAGTTGACTTCCTAACAGCCTCAAAAGAAGCTAACCTACATTGGTATCATATCTTTAAAGTCCTGAGAAAAATATTTTCAATTTATTATTATATACCAAGAAAAATTATATTTCACAAATGCAGATAAAATAAAGACATTTTAAGGAAAGCAAAATCTGAGAGAGTTCTATCTCCATTAGAAGTTCATTTTAAGAACTTCACAGAATACTTTTGGAAGAGGAAAATGAGCCTAGAGGGAAAATCTGAGATCCAAGAAAGACGCTTTTCATGAATAAAAACAAACATTAACTGTGTAAGATAGAACCAAAGAAATAAAATAATCCTTAACAATAAAAGCATATAAAGAGTTAGTTTATATGCTTAGAGTTAGTTATATGGAAAATGATATGGTTGAGTCATCAAAAAAATTAAAGATAGGATTCCCATATGATCCAGCAATTCCACTTCTGAGTATCTACCCAAAAGAAGTGAAAGCAGGGACTTGAACTGAATTTGTACAGCAATGTTCATAACAGCATCATTTACAATCACTAAAAGGTAGAAGCAACTCAAGTGTCCATTGAAGGTTGAATGGATAAGCAAATTGTGATGTATGCATATGGTGGAATATATCATTCGGCCTTAAGAAGGAAGGAAACTCTGACCTACTACAAAATATATGAACTTTGAGGACATTATGCTAAGTGAAATAAACCAGTTACAAAAGGACAAATATTGTATGACTCCAGTTATATGAGGTGCCTAGAGTAGTCAAATTAATACAGACAGAAATAGAATGGTGTTTGCTAGGGGCTGGGGGAAGAGAGAATAGGTACTTATTGTTTAAGCGATATGGAGTTTCAGCTTAGGAAGATGAAAAAGTTTAGGAGATGGATAGTGGTTATTGTTGGCTTTTAAAAAATAAATTCAGGTGGCACATGTGCAGATTTGTTACATGGGTATATTGTGTAATGCTGGAGTTTGGGCTTCTAGTAAACCCATTACCCAAATATTGGACATAGTACCCAATAGGGAGTTTTTCAACTCTCTCCCCACTCACGTCCTTACTCTTTCTGAAGTTCCCAGTGTTTATTGTTTCCATCTTTATATCCATGTGTACCCATTGATTAGCTCTTACTTATAAGTGAAAACATGGGGTATTTGATCTTCTGTTTTAGTTATTTTTTTGCAAAGGACATGATTTCTTTTTTTTTATGGCTGCATAGTATTCTGTGGTGTATATATACCACATTTTCTTTATCCAGTTCACAATTGATGGACACTTAGGTTGATTCCCTGACTTTGCTATTATGAATAGTGCTGCAGTGGACATACGTGTGCAGGTGTCTTCTTGATAAAATGATTTTTTTTTCCTTTGGGTAGATACCCAGTAGTGGAATTGCTGAGCAGAATAGTAGTTATATTTTTAGTTCTTTGTGAAATCTCCATACTGTTTTCCATAGGGGTTAAACTAATTTACATTCCCACCAACAGTGCATAAGCGTTCCTTTTCTCTGCAGCCTTGCCAGCATCTGTTGTTTTTTGACTTTTTAGTAATAGCCGTGCTGACTGGTGTGAGATTGCATCTCATTGCGATTTTAATTTGCATTTCTCTGATAATTAGTGACGTTGAACATTTATCCATATGTTTGTTGGTTGCTTGTATGTCTTCTTTTGAGAAGTATCTGTTCATGACCTTGCCCCACTTTTTATTGGGGATGTTTTGTTTTGTTTTTCTTGTTGATTTGTTTAAGCTCCTTATAGATTCTGGATATTAGACCTTTGTCAGATGCACAGTTTGTAGATATTGTCTCCCATTCTGTAAATTGTCTATTTACTCTGTTAATTAGTTTAATTAAATCCCATTTGTCTATTTTTGTTTTTGTTGCATTTGCTTTTGAGGTCTTAGTCATAAATTCTTTGAATATGCCAATGTCCAAAGGAGTTTTTCCTGGGTTTTCTTCTAGTATTTTTATAGTTGCAGGTCTTACATTTAAGTATTTACTCTATCTTGACTGAATTTTTGTCTGTGGTGAAAGGTGGTGTTCCAGTTTCATTCTACTGCATATGCCTAGCCAGTTTTCCCCCACATAATTTACTGAATAGGGCGTCCTTTCTCCATTGTTTGTTTTTATTGACTTTGTCAGGATCAGTCAGTTGTAGGTATATGGATTTATTCTGGGTTCTGTATTCTGTTCCATGGATCTTTGTCTATTTTATACCAATACCATGCTGTTTTGAATACTGTAGCCTTGTAGTATACTTTGAGTTTGGGTAATGTGATGCCTCCAGCCTTGTTCTCTTTGCTTAGGATTGCTTTGGCTAATTAGAATTGTTTTTTTTTCTAATTCTGTGAAAAAATGATGTAGGTAATTTGGTAGGAACTTCACTGAATCTGTAGATTGCTTTGGGCAGTATAATCATTTTAACAATATTGATTCTTCCTCTGTATGAGCATGGGATGTTTTCCCATTTGTTTGTATCATCTATGCATTCTTTCATCAGTATTTTGTTATTCTCCTTGTATAAATATTTTACCTTATTAGTTAAATGTATTTTTAGATATTGTATTTTTTTGTGGCAAATGTAAGTGGGATTGAGTGTTTGATTTGGTTCTCAGCTTGAGTGTTGCTGGTGTATAGGAATGCAACTGATTTTTTTGTGCATTAGTTTTGTATCCTGAAACTTTACTGAAGTCATTTATCAGGTCTAGGAGTCCTTTGGAGCAGTCATTAGGCTTTCTATGTATAGGATCATGTCATCAGCTAGCAGAGATAATTCTACTTCTTCTTTTCCTGTTTGTGTTACTTTTATTTCTTCTTCACACCTAATTGCTCTGACTAGGACTTCCAGTAGTATGTTGAATACGAGAAATGAAAGTAGACATCCTTGTCTTCCTCCCATTCCCAGGGAGTGTATTAGTCCATTTTTACACTGCTATAAAGAACTGCTACTCGGGAGGCTGAGGCAGGAGAATGGCGTGAACCCGGGAGGCAGAGCTTGCAGTGAGCTGAGATCCGGCCACTGCACTCCAGCCTGGGCGACAGAGTGAGACTCCGTCTCAAAAAAAAAAAAAAAAAAAAAAGAACTGCCAGAGATAATTTATAAAGTAAAGAAGTTTAATTGACTAACAGTTCTGCATGAACTTACAATCATGGCAGAAGGGGAAGCAGGCACTTCTTACTTGGCAGCACATGAGAGCACCTGTGAAGGAGGAAACGTCAAACACTTAAAAAACCATCAGATCTTGTGAGAACTCACTGTCATGAGAATAGCATGGGGAAAACTGTCCCCATGATCTAATCACCCCCCACCTCCGACACGTGGGGATTGCAATTTTTGATGAGATTTGGGTGGGGAAGAACTCCTCAACTGTGTTTTGGAATGAGTTGGGGAAGAACTCCTGCTCAGTGTTTTGGAATCATTTCATTGAGATTGGTCCCAGCTTCTTTGTAGGTCTGGTAGAATTTGGCCATGAGTCTGTCTAGTCCTGAATTTTTTTTGGTTTCTAGATTTTTTATTACTAATTCAATTTTCTAACTCATTATTGGTCTGTTCAGCATTTTAATTTCATCCTGATTCAATCTTGTGAAGTTGTGTGTTTCCAGGAATTTATCCATCTCCTGTAGGTTTTCTAGGTGGTGTGCATAGAGATATTCATAATAGCCTCTGAGAATCTTTTGTATTTATGCAGTATCAGTTGTAATGTCACCCTTGTCATTTTTTTGATTATGCTTATTTGAATGTTCTTTTTCTTGGTTAATGTAGCTACTGGTCTATCAGAGTTGTTTATCCTTTCAGAGAACCAACTTTTCATTTCATTGGTCTTTTGTATATTTTGTTGGTCACAATTTTATTTCATTCTGCTCCGATCTTTGTTAATTCTTTTGTTCTTCTAGCTTTGGGTTTGGTTTGTTCTCGTTTTTCTACTTCCTTTAGATGTGACATTGGGTTGTTAATCTGAGATCTTTCTATCTTTTTGATGTAAACATTCAGCAGAATAAACTTTCCTTTTAGCCCTGCTTCTGCTGTATCCCAGGGATTTTGGTATTTTGTTTCTATTTTCACTTGTTTCAAAACATATTTTGATTTGTGCTTTAATTCTTTTGTTTACCCAAAAGTCATTCAGCAGCAATTTGTTTGTTTGGTTTCCATGTACTTATGTGGTTTTTGATAGTTCCTCTTGGTATGATTCCTGATTTTATTCCACTGTGGTCTGAGAAGATGCTTGATATGATTTTGATGTTTTTAAATTTATTGAGATTTTCTATATGGTCAATCATATAATCAATTTTAGAGACTGTTCTGTGCACAAATGAGAAAAACGTACATTCTGTGGTTGTTGGGTGTAGTGTTCTATGGCATTTACTGGGTTCATTTGGTTAAGAGTCCAATTTAAGTCCATATTTTCTTTGTTATTTTCTGCCTCAGTGTTCTCTCTAGTGCCATCAGCATGGTGTTGAAACCCCCCACTATTATTGTAAGTCTGTCTATCTCTTCACTTAGGTCTAGTAGTATTTGTTTTCTGAATCTTGGTGCTCCAATGTTGAGTGAACATATATTTAAAATAGTAGAATTTTCTGATTGAGTTGAACCCTTTATCATTATATAATACTCTTCTTTGTCTTTTTTTTTTTTTTATATGGTTGTTTTAAAGTCTTTTTTATCTCACACAAGAATAGCAACATTTACTCTTTTTTGTTTTCCATTTGTGTGACAGATTTTCTCCCTTCTGTTATTTTGAGACTGTGGCTGTAATAATGTGTGACATTGGTCTTTTGGAAACAGTAGATGGTTGGGTCTTGTTTTTTTTATTCTAGTTTGCCAATCTATGTTTCTCAGGTGGGGCTTTTATGCTGTTATGTTCAAGGTTAATATTGATATGTGAGGTTTTGTTCCTGCCATAGTGTTAGCTAGTTACTTTGTAGTCTCAGTTGTGTAATTGCTTTATAAGATCTGTGTACTTTGGCATTATGTGTGCTTTTGTGATAGCAAGCATCGTTCTTTTGTTTTCGCGTTTAGAACTTCTTTGAGCTTTTCTTGTAGGACTGGTCTGGTGATGAAGAGTTCCCTTAACATTTTCTCATCTGGGAAAACTTTATTTGTCCTTCATTTATGAAGCATAGTTTGGCAGGGTATAAAATTCTTTACTTTTTTTTTCCTTAAGAAAGCTAAAAATATACCCCCAATCTCTTCTTGCTTGTAAGGCTTCTACAGAGAAGTCTGCTGTTAGTCTAATAGCATTTCCTTTATGGATCATTTATCCCATTTTTTCAGCTGCCTTCCTTTGAGATTTTTTTTTTTTTTTTCGTGTTGATCTTGCATAGTCTGATAATTATATGTCTTTGTGGTTATCATCTTGTGTAGTATCTTGTGGGAGTTTTTTAAATTTCTTATATCTGGATGTTGACGATTCTAGCAAGGTTAGTGAGATTTTTCTGAATTACTCCCTCAAATATGTTTTCCAGGTTGCTTTCTTTTTCTTCTTCTCTCTCAGGAATACCAACCAGTTGTAGGTTTGTTCACTTTACATAATCCCATATTTCTCAAAGGCTTTATTCATTTTTCTAAATTCTTTTTTATTTTTGTCTGATTGGATTAATTTGAAAGACCAATATTCAAGCTCTGAAATTCTTTCTTCTGCTTGGTCTAGGTTATTGTTAAAGCTTCCAACTGTATTTTGAAATTTTTTCAGTGAATTTTTTTCATTCCAGAAGTTCTAATTGTTTGGGTTTTTTTGTTTGTTTGTTTTTTGTTGTTGTTTTTGTTTTTGTTTTTGACACAACTATCTCATCCTTTATATCCTGAATTGTTTTTCTAGTTTATTTGTATTGGATTTCAACTTTCTCTTGGATCTCATTGAGTTTCCTTAAAATCTATATTTTGAATTATTTATCTGCCATTTCAGACTTTTCATTTTTGTTAGGACCTATTGCTACAGAGCAAATGAAATACTTTGGAGGTGTCAATCCACTCTGAGATTTTTTACTGCTAGAGTTCTTGCACTGATTCCTTCTCATATGAGGCAGCTGTCACTGTTTATTTTTTTATTTGCTGTCATTTGGATAGGACTTTTACATTTTGTAATTCTTTTTAATCTTGTGGGTATGTTGTATGTTGTATGTTGCGTATGATCATTTGGCCTCCTTTCCAGGTGCTTTCAGAGGACCAAGGTGCTGTATGGGTCCTTCATTGTGGATAGCTTTTGTGTGGTGGCTTTCTCAGATGCTGCTTGTTGTAGCAATGTATTCGACATATGAGCCAACACTCTATCTACTGTTTGGCTGAGGGTGTGGAAGTCTCATCACATGCACTAGCACTCAGCCCGTCTGGCAGCAGGTGTTTTATTTGTTGGTGGAGTTCAAGCTCTAGTCCAGTAGGTGGCACTTACGAGTAAGAGCTGGGCCATCCACAGGTAGATTGATGGTGAGTGGGAAGCACCTGCCCTGATATAGAGGCGAGGAGATTTTGTTGGAGCATGCTGAGATCTTTGGGGAAGGAGCAGTGGGGGAAGTGCACCAGCTCCAGGAATGCCAGCTGCTTCCCCTATCACACCATGTCACAGGGCTCACAAACTTCAGTTCATAAAGACTTTTTCCTTTGGTTCCCAGTTGCAATGTGGCTATGGGCTACTGATATACCATTTTGGCAGCTACCACAAAGATGGGGTTGGGGCAGAGCCTCTTCCTCCAGTCCAGAGCAGACAACTCTGTGGCTTGTCTGTCCTCCATTGCCAGGATGCTGCTGTTTTGTGTAGGGTCAAGGAGTTGGGCCCTGCCCTTTGTGCAAGCCCAAGCAGCACAGGCTCACTTTCAGCAAGTGTGGAGTCACTACAAAAAGTGTGATAGGTGCTTTCTCCAGGTGCACATATACCAGCCCCCAGCCAGGAGAACTACTACTGCATCCTCAACAGTGCTAAAGCTGGCAAGGGGTGGATGATTCCCTCTCCACAACCCTTCCTGATCTATCAGTTCTACCCCCTTCACAGATTGGTGCCACTTACTTCATTTCCTTTGTCCCAAGGGAGACTTTAGTGGGCTATGCTCCCCGTTCTCTTCAAGGCAGCCCACCAAGGTTGAGATCTCCAGGGCTCCCACAGCTCCACAGGGACCCACCAGCCCCCTGTGTTTGCCAGAGACAGAGTGGGTTGTGGGGTATGTTTGTGGGGAATCTCGTGGTGTGGTGACTCAAGAGTGGAGATTCCCTGGGCAGGGCAATGTCCCACCGCAGGTGCACAACCAGCATGACTCAGTTCGGCCATGTCAGTTCAGGTCTGAGGGGAGTATAGGCATGCTTAACATGAGCTGGCCACTTGGTTCTCTGCCCCTGGAAAATTTCCCCAAGTCACCACTGACAGCATTGCCCTTGATCCAGAGGGCAGAGGGGCTCCCCAACAGTTTGACAGTCAGTGAATTGTTGCAGGGGTGAAGGGAGCAGAGAAGCACTCCCACTACCCCTTACCAAAGGGTTCTGAGTTCCTCAGGGGTCAATCTCTGCCAGACCCTTGCTGCATTTTTTTCCCTGTATCTCAGCTTGTTCCCCTGGGCACTCTGACAGGTCCTGGATCTCTTCTGTCAGTTTTTCATTTGGAACTTGTCCATTCACAGGTAATGTTGATCTTTCTGAAAAGATCTGGCATCTGATGTCACTAGACAGGCATCTTGAAAACCAGCAGCTTGATAGTGACTGTTATAGAACAAAGTGAACATACTCAATGCTACTGAACTGTATACATAAAATAGGTTAAAACAGTAAATTTTATGTTATGTATATTTTACAAAACACACAAAAAATCAAATCCTGCTCTGCCTATACCCAGGAATAGTCTTCCATTGTCCCTGGGGTGTTGATATAATGATCAATCTTAATGCTTTGAGAGAAGTCAATTCTGTTATCCCTTTCCAAAGCTGCTCTTTCAACAGTGGAGAGGTGAAAACAAGAATATTACCAAGGAATGCCTTCTGTTTGTGTAGCACTTTATGTTTGAAGGAAGGCTTTTATGTGGGTAATTCATTTAATCCTCATAGCAGGCTTGTAAGGTCAGTAGTGTTGCTCCCTTTTAATTGATGGAAAAAAAGTGAAGCCTGAGAGATTAAGTTGTCCACGATTACAGGGCTATTGAAGGTTGCAGAGGTTCAAATACTTATCTTCTGACTCTATAGCCATTGATTTCCCAAAGTAGAGAAATAATTGTCAACTTACTATGAGCTTTACATTTAAAATGCCAAAAACTAGGTAATATTCTTGTTAAACTGAATAAAGAAAAGAAAAAGAAAAATAGCATCATTAACTTCTCAGTGACCAAGGAATAATGATTATGTGAATTTATGCTCTAAATCCTATTAACATATTTGTGGCTTTTTATACTGCTCTATTTTCAAACTTTGGTCACGTTTAAATTCTGCTTGGCTCTTTGTATTTTTAGACTTTAGCTTCTGAAAATATGCTCTAATTTAGGGTTGGGGGAGCTTTTCCCAAAAACTTACTGTTTTCAGTCATAGCTATTCAAATTTTCATCTAAATTTTCAAAATAAATATACGATTCCAATAAAAATAAGTAGCCAGGTTGTTCTCTCATTGTTATGCAAGAACTATTTCACTTTAGGTCTTAAATTTCATTTTTTATTGCTCTCCATGGAGTGGATGGTTAATGTAAATGGAAGAAACCTGGCATCACACCATCACTGGTCTTAGTGATTTTATGAGTTCCCCCTAGAACAAATAGCTGGGTCAGTGCAACCTCCCAATTCTCAGCATGCAGCTAGCATTCATTTTCCTGTGAAGCCTGCCATGGATAAGTCAACTCAGAGCCTCAACTTCCCTGCTTCAGAATGCTGACCTAGTAGTTTTCTCTGTTGCTGGGAAGATGTGGTACTGTATGTGTCTCACGCGTCCGTGTGAAGAGACCCCCAAACAGGCTTTGTGTGAGCAACAAGGCTGTTTATTTCACCTGTTTGCAGGTGGGCTGAGTCCGAAAAAGGAGTCAGCAAAGGATGGTAGATTATCATTAGTTCTTACAGGTTTTGGGATAGGCAGTGGAGTTAGGAGCAATATTTTGCGGGCAGGGTTTGGATCTCACAAAGTACATTCTCAAGGGTGGGAAGAATTACAAAGAAACTTCTTAAGGGTGGGGGAGATTACAAAGTACATTGATCAGTTAGGTTGGGGCAGAAATAAATCACAATGGTGGAATGTCATCAGTTAAGGCTATTTTCACTTTTGTGGATCTTTAGTTACTTCAGTCCATCTGGATGTATATGTGCAGGTCACTGGGGATATGATGGCTTAGCTTGGGCTCAGAGGCCTGACAGTATGGAAGAGGGGTGGCATTGATAACCTGTCACTGTGAACAAGCCTCCCTTAGTTTATTAACTGATAACATAAATAACACTTCCTAAGGCAATATGCAACAGATTTCTCACTGTGGTAATATTCTGTGAAAGAAATTGAGATTTCCCACTCCTGGGTCCTTCCCTCTATACAGAACCTGTAAAGTCTTTACCGACAGGTTACACATTGAACATTCAAAGAGATGGCCCCTCTGTTTCCTCTTTCAAGTTGTTTCAGCTACTGTGAGGTGAAAATACTGTACAGTCCAGCTTACCGTTGCATTTACTGCACAAATTCTGAATTCAGGTCCCTCACCTCATATACGTGAAACTCTTTGGAAGCATTCACTGCACTTTAAAAAGTCTGCAGCATGTTGGGACTCTCTTCTCTTGTGTTTTGCCATAAAATTCATAAGCCAGGGTTCCTTGTGCTGAGTGCAATGGAAAAATGAAGTACTTTCATAAAACATGACTCACACCTATAATTTAGGCAACACTCAGGAAGCTTTACCCATGTATCTGGCTTATTGCTTCCATTCCCATAGCTTACATTTATTAAGCACCTACTCTGTGTCAGAAACTATGCTGAGTATTTCATGTATACTATGTTATTTAATGCACATCATAGACCTATGTGGTGGCTACTAACTTATTCTCATTTAAAAAAAAAAAAAAAAAAAAAAAAAAAAACCTGAAATGTAACTGAAATGTAAAGAGATTAAGCGGGCACATAGTGAGTAAGTGGCTTATGTCAACTCTTTCTTTCCTGTGTCAATTGTACTGCTGTAACTCAACTAGATCATTGTATTACCTTTTACAATCCCAAGTTAAAGAATTTCCAGAATCAGGTTTGACATCTCCTATCAGTGCCTTACACACTTTAATATTCTCTTCTCTCAGGAGGGGGAGGTTCCAACTTTCATATTATATTCATATGTTTTACATCTATCATTGTTTTCCTCTCAGCTTTCTCTTATGCATGATTCAAACAAATAGTAGCAGACAAATTCTTGTTAATATTCTTCCAAGACGGTGCTTTCTAATGTCTCAGTTACTTATGTTTCTTTCAACTCAGACTTTATTTGATTGCTCTATATTCTACTAAGGAGTGAATGATACAAAGCAGATATTCATTATTTGTGATTACGAACAGACAGCAAAAAAATCAATGGCAAACAAAAATGGAAAGTTGCTTCATGTTTTGAATGAGACAGACTTTTATTTTTAATGCTGATTAAAACATAAAGAAATGGTAATTAAAACATAGAGAAGAATATTATGAGGACAAGTCTGTTTTTAGAGAGGAGCTTGGTTTCTTTTTGTTCTGACATTTGTGTAATTTCAACAAAATATATTTCAACCCATTAAGCATTAATTGAATGAGACAAGTATTTATTGAATATCTACTTTGTTCTCAGAATTTATGAAGATTATAGACTCTGTATTAAAAATGGACCCTGCCCTGAAGAGCTAGAAATTTTGTGAATGAGAGAAGACAAACCTAAATATAATTATATCCAAGGCAGTTCATATTAAATGAACTTCTACCCTTTCTTCCAGTTCTTTAGCAATATCTGACAATCTGTTCACTAAAACTTCTCTTTAATCTGTCTTCCTCTTCAGAGAAGTTTTATTTTGAATTTCAGAAATGCCTAATTTATGCTTTAAAGATTAGAATAAGTTTTTCCTCCATTTATTGCTTGATTATTGTGATCAATTCTTTAGTTTGAATTGCAATCCTGAGAGATGCTTGCCTCCTACCCACTTTAAGATGCTTCTTTATGATCCTCTTATGCCACAGAGTCATCAGAAATTGGGCCTTCCCTCGTGATTCACACCACTGTCCCATTTGGAGTTACATACTTGGAACACAGCATTGAGGATGTGCAGGAGTTAATCTTCCAGCAGCTGGAAAACATTTTGCCAGGTTTGCCTCAGCCAATTGCTACCAAATGCCAAAAATGGAGACATTCACAGGTAATCAAATAATCCAGTGGTCTAAGCACAACAATTTTCTTAAGAGGCTAACAGAACTGATGTTACTTCTTTATCCTTTGCATTCTCTAGTAAAAGAAATTAACTATGTGATCTTTAGAGCAAATATGTGTTTGCCCAACACATAAATATAACTTCTGCGGGTTTTATTGTCCTGCTGTTTCTCAACAAGAAGTGCATACAATTTTCACCAATGTTATCTTCAAATTCTATCTCAAGACTTACAAACCTTGATATTCTGAGGTCTTCTCTTCAGACAAGACAGCTTATATCTCCAAATGCAGCTGTTTCTTTGGGCTTCTTCTAGATCAGTACTGTGGATACTTAGAAACCACTATAACTTCCCAAAATTTTGCAATATGTCAAATTAACCTTGTAAGTGTATTTTGCTACCACAATTTTCATTTTTATTAAGTTTCCACTTTGGTTTTGACTGCTGCCAGCTGAGCTCTCTGTGGGAGAGAGATAAGTACCTGCATAGGACAGCTAGTTGAGCTGTTTTTCAGGGTTAGATTAAACCTGCTGATCACTCTACTAGTTCAAACTTAAAGCTCCTTATACTAAGTAAATGTTGACTTTTTCTGAAAATTTCTGCATATTTCAATGGAAGTGAGTATTCGTAGAAAAAGTCTTTTGATCCGTAAACTCAGTAGTAAAGTCATTTAGGGGACAATGAAGCAAAGGGCAGATACAGAAGAAAAAGCAGTGAGTTTTCCATTTTTTTCCTGGGATTTCTGAGCTTGTTGACGAACTGATTTATCATCCCTATTGGTTAGCCAAGCTGTGAAGCCTTTAGAAAAAGTGGTGTTGTGGGAAATTGCAGTTGGTTTTGTATATTTTAAAGGGCTTTCCAAAATCAGAGGAAATAGTAAATTACTTCTTAAAATATTGCAGCAGGTCTATGTTTTACTCTTATCTTCTCAAGTTAAATTATACAGTGAACCTTTGGGGAAAATATTTACTTAAGCACATCATGGTCACTTTAGAAGACTACTTTTTCCTTTTAAAAGCATTGAAAAATCTAAATAGCTATTCTCTTTAAGTGATATTGAACTCAATTTTAAGTTGGCTTGAATAAGAAAACAGGGAAATAATCTTGTTGATATATTTTGAAGCTAGATATATTACACATCAAGTCGCTTTGTGGTTTATAAATACTCCTTTAAAAGAAACATTCGTTTATGAGGTTTCCTCTCATGCCTTTCTTGTAATTTATTAATAAACTGAAAAAGTGGGTTTAAAAATCTACTTATTTCTTAATATTTGATGTGTTAATAAAAATAGATTTGTCCTAACCACAAAATGGCCTAATCAAAGTTGTGCAATATCACAAAATTTAATAAAAATCTTTGAACACAATGTACCTCCAAACCCTAGCAATAATTTTGTTACAATTTGGATGTTGAAATTATCTCACTATATTTACAACTCTGAAGTCATGAAGTCTACATTGGCTGCAAAACCTGAGAAGGAGTAAGTTATCATGCAGACTTAGAAGTTTGCATGTTCCACTATTCATATACTTCTCATAGTACCTTGAGGATCATTTTACAGAATGTAACATTCATTTATGGTAGAAATGTGGGAGGGTAGGGGACATGTTAGAAATCTCTATACCTTCCTCTCAGTTTTGCTATGAACCTAAAACTGTTCTGAAAAAAAAACAAGTGAAGTCAATTTAAAAATAGAAAAAATTCAAATTAAAAATGTATCTAGTGGTAAAGATAAACCCTAAATAGATTATTTTAAATATGTATTTTTTAAAAGCAGTCTTATGAGTTTGTTAGTTTTAGAAAAACTATAGTGATGAGCACACAAAGCCTCACAGAGATGAAATAACTTCCTTAAATCCCCACAGGTAATAATGACGAAACCAGTCTACCTGCCTCTCAAATCCTTCCATCCTCTTCACCCACCTTATATTTCCTGTTGTTGTTGTAACAAATTCTCAAAAACTTGGTAGTGGGAAACAACACAAATGTATTATCTTACATTCCTGGAGGTAAGAGTCGAAAATGGGTCTCACTGGAATAAAATCCAGGTGTGGCCAGGGCTGCATTCCTTTCTAGAGGCCCTAGGAGAAAATCCATTTTCTTGCCTTTGTCATCTTCTAGAAGCTGCCCACATTCCTCAGCCTCAGACCCCTCCGATCTTCAAAGCCAGCAACAGCAGGTCAAATCCTTCTTCCACTCTGAGCTTTTCCTCTGCCTCGCTCTTGTGATGACATTGGGCCACCTGTGTGATCCAGAATACTTACCCCATTTCAGGTTCAGCTGACTCATAATTTTAATCCATCTGCAACCTAAAATCTTCCTTTCCATTGACATAACGTATTTGTAGGTTCCAGGGATTAAGACATGGATGTCTGTGATAGGGGCATTACTTCTGCCTGCCACACCCTCCTTTCTCCCAAATCCCCTGATGGATCCCCTTAATGAGGCATTGTTTCCCTCTTCCTCATAAAACCTCTGGAGAGAGAGCATCAGCCCTGTAAGACTCAAGCCACCCTAAGGGAGCAGCTGCTATCTGCAAGAGATAAGAGGAGTATTTTGTGTGGGGACAGTTTCTGATTTCCTTGGTGTTGCTCTCCCAAGCCTAGTGCTGTTCCTAATGTCGCATATCCATATCCACAATTGCAGCAGTGGGGTAAAAAATGTTTTTTCATGTATTCATCTGGTAACTCACTTACTCAATAAGCATTTAATGAATGCCTACAATATGCCTAGTACTCTGCTCAGGAAACCCTAGAGACTAATATTTGCTGACGGCCTTCTCCTAAGACTCGAAATTGAAGTTTGTCTTGGGTAAGATAATGGTGCATTCTTGTGGGTGCTGCTCTTAGGAAAGAGGCAGGTGAAGAAAGAAGGCTTTTTTTGAAAGACTTAGGAGCTGTTTCTGTGCATCCCATTTTTAATTTGAATAAAGCACTTGAGTAGGTGGTTCAAACAAACAGAAAAGCAATGGCAGATTTTTTGTGGTTCTCAGTTCCTCCCTTTTGCAGCTATTTGCCTTCCATAATTTAAATGTTTAGCCAGTTAATATGACTTGATTCTTAGTCGGTTATGCATTGAATTAAGGTTTCTGTAACAAGGATGATGTATTAACTCTTTCACTAGAAGCAGAATTACTGAAAATGTCTTTCCATGTACCTTGACAGGGGACATTTAATCAGTTTGATAACCCTAATACTCTGACCATTATTTTATGCTGTGTTTTCCTTCGTTTCAGTGTCTATCATGATGTCCTTCTCAAACTATAGTAAATTTCTGCTTTGCATTCAGGTTTAGCTCAAATTTTCCCCATCTTTCTTCAATTCCAAAAAATGTTAGTGGCCCTTTTCCTTTCTTTATTTAACACTGTCATGATTACTTTGTTTTTTAGTCTCCAAATGTACATTCAGATACCAAGGAAATCAGGAGAGGAACTTAGGGGGAGGAAATGAATGAATACATTGAAATTCAATATCTTTGGAAAAATAAATGGATGTGGATGTGGACTACCTTGTAAGCTTGTACAGTGCAATTAGAAATCAGTTATCTTCTATAGTTATATATCTTCATTTAATATTTTGCCCTGAGCTTGAACCTTTTCTCTTTCTTTTGTTTTGTTTTGTGTTTTTCAGAGGTAGGATCTAACTCTGTCACTCAGGTTGGAGTGCAGTGCATGATCAGAGCTGACTACAGCAGCCTGCCTCAAACTTCTTAGTTCAAGTGATCCTCTCACCTCAGCCTTCTGAGCAGTGGGATTACAGGTTCACACTACTGTTCCCAGTTAATTTTTTTAAATGTTTGTAGTCACGGGGTCTTGCTATGTTGCCCAGGCTGGTCTCAAACTCCAGGACTCAAGGGATTTGCCTGCCTTGGTCTCCCAAAAGTGCTGGGATTATAAGCATGAGCCACCGCACCTGGCCACAAACAGTATTTAAAATAACTCCAGTCTTTACTGGTATCTCTTATAGAACTTTAAAGAATTTCCAAAATTTATCATTCACAACCCGTTTGGAAAGCTCTCCTCATTCCTTGTATGACCCTCTTATGAAAACTCCTTCGAATCCTCTCTTTGCTCCCTTAATAACCTACAGAAACTTTTGCTGACAATCAGCCATGTAGGCTTGTCATTTTTTCTTTCCTTTCTTCAACCTTCCATTCACATTCTTCACTTTTGACTCTATCTTTTTATTCCCCTCCCACCTCTTAAACAAGGAAGTCTTTGCCCTTTTCAATAAAAGTTTCCATTTGGTTCCTTCAGGCCTTTTCCAGCTGATTACCTTAGTTACCCATAGTACTGCTAGGTGTTAAAAGGAGTAAGAGAGAAAAGGGGAAATGAGCAATGGCTGAAGGCCAGAATTTTTCTTACAGATTTTGTTTGGTGGGGGAAGTGGGTGTGCACACGGAAGAGCTTGAGACCACCTGTACGCTTACATTATTCCCTCATGAGATTAATTTCTGGTGAGTAATAGTGTCTAATTTCAGCATTGAAAGGTCAGGTGGTAATTGATATTTTAATTTTTTCTTGCTTTTTCTGATGCATTTTCTTTTTCTTTTTCTTATTTTTTAACTTTTAAGCTCAGGGGTACACGTGCAGGTTTGTTGTATGGGTAAATTTGTATCATAGGGGTTTGTTGTACAGATTATTTTATCACCCAGGTATTAAGCCTAGTACCCATTATTTCTCCTAATCCTCTCCCTTCTCCCACCCTATACCCTCCACCCTCTGATAGGTCCTAGGGTGTGTTGCTCCTCTCTATGCATCCATGTGTTCTCATCATTTAGCTCCTACTTATAAGTGAGAACATGCGGTATGTGGTTTTCTGTTCCCGCATTAGTTTGCTAAGGATAATGGCCCCCAGCTCCATCCATGTTTTCCTGCAAAGGACATGATCCCATTCTTTTTACAGCTGCATAGTGTTCCATGGTGTATATGTATCACCTTTTCTTTATCCAGTCTATTATTGATGGGAATTTAGATTCATTTGATGTATTTGCTATTGTGAATAGCACTGCAATGAACATATGTGTACATGTATCCTTATAATAGAACAACTTATATTCCTTTGGGTATGCATCTAGTAATAGGATTACTGGGTTGAATGACATTTGTGATTTTAGGTCTTTAAGGAATCGCCACACTGTCAACAATGGTTGAACTAATTTACAATCCCACCAACAATGTGTAAGCACTCCTTTTTCTCCTCAACCTCACCAGCATCTGTTATTTTTTAATAACAGCCACTCTGACTGGTATGAGATTTCATTGTGGTTTTGATTTGCATTTTTCTAATGATCAGTGATGTTCAACTTTTTTCCATGTGAATCTGGGCCATGTGTATGTCTGCTTTTGAAGTGTCTGCACATGTCCTTTGCCCACTTGTTAATGCGGTTGTTTTTTTCCTGTAAATTTGTTAAGTTTCTTATAGATGCTGGATATTAGACCTTTGTCAGATGCATAGTTTGCAAAATTTTTCTCTTATTCTATAGGCTGTCTGTTCACTCTGTTGATAGTTTCCTTTGCTACGCAGAAGCTCTTTAAATAGATCTCATTTGTCAATTTTTGCTTTTGTTGCAATTGCTTTTAGCATCTTGGTCATGAAATCTTTGCCTCTTCCTGTGTCCAGAATGGTATTGCCTAGGTTGTCTTCCAGGGTTTTTATAGTGTTGGGTTTTTCACTTAAGTCTTTAATTCATTTTGAGTTAATTTTTGTGTATGGTATAACGAAGGGGTCCAGTTTCAGTCTTCTGCATATGGCTAGCCAGTTCTCCCAGCATCATTTATTGAATAGGGAATCCTTTCCCCATTGTTTTTATCAGGGCTGTCAAAGATCAGATAGTTGTGGGTGTGTGGCCTTATTTCTAAGTTCTCTATTCTGTTCCATTGGTCTCTGTGTCTGGTTTTTTTTTTTTTTTTTTTTTGAGACGGAGTCTCGCTCTGTCGCCCAGGCTGGAGTGCAGTGGCCAGATCTCAGCTCACTGCAAGCTCCGCCTCCCGGGTTTACGCCATTCTCCTGCCTCAGCCTCCCCAGTAGCTGGGACTACAGGCGCCCGCCACCTCGCCCAGCTAGTTTTTTGTATTTTTTTAGTAGAGACGGGGTTTCACAGTGTTAGCCAGGATGGTCTCGATCTCCTGACCTGGTGATCCGCCCGTCTCGGCCTCCCAAAGTGCTGGGATTACAGGTTTGAGCCACCGCGCCCGGCCTATGTGTCTGTTTTTGTGCCAGTATCATGCTGTTTTAGTGCCTCCAGCTTTGTTCTTTTTGCTTGGTATTGCCATGGCTATTCAGGCTCTTTTTTGGTTGCATATAAATTTTAAAATAGTTTTTTCTAGTTTTTTGAAGAATGTTAATGGTGGTTTAATAGCAATAGCATTGAATCTATAAATTGCTCTGGGTAGTATGGCCATTTCAACAATATTGATTCTTCCTATCCATGAGCATGAAATACTTTTCCATTTGTTTGCGTCATCTCTGTCTTCTTGGAGCAGTGTTTTGTAGTTCTCCTTGAAGAGATCTTCCACCTCCCTGGTTAGCTGTGTTCCTAGGTATTTCATTCTTTATTTTTTTATTTTATTTTTTATTTTTTTGAGACGGAGTCTAGCTCTGTCACCCAGGTTGGAGTGCAGTGGCGTGATCTCGGCTCACTGCAAGCTCCGCCCCCCGGGTTCACGCCATTCTCCTGCCTCAGCCTCCCGTGTAGCTGGGACTACAGGCGCCCGCCACCACACCCGGCTAATTTTTTGTATCTTTAGTAGAGACGGGGTTTCACAGGATGGTCTCCATCTCCTGACCTCGTGATCCGCCCGTCTCGGCCTCCCAAAGTGCTGAGATTACAGGCGTGAGCCGGTATTTCATTCTTTTTATGGCACTTGTGAATGGGATTGCATTCCTGATTTGGCCCTCGGCTTGACTATTGTTGGTATATAGGAGTGTTAGTGATTTAGTGATTTTCGCATGTTGATTTTGTATCCTGAGACTTTGCTGAAGTTGTTTATTAGCTTAAGAAGCATTTGGGCTGAGACTGTGAGGTTTTCTAGATATAGGATCATGCCATCTACAAACAGGGTAGTTCAACTTCCTCTTCTTATCTGGATGACCCTTATTTCTTTCTCTTGCCTGCTTGCCCGGGTGGGCCAGGACTTCCAAAATTGTGTTTAATAGGAGTGGTGAGAGAGAGCATCCTTGTCTTTTGCTGGTTTTCGAGGGGAATGCTCCTAGCTTTTGCCTGTTCAGTATGATGTTGGCTGTGGATTTGTCGTAGATGGCTCTTATTATTTTGAGGTATGTTCCTTCAATACCTAGTTTATTGAGAGTTTTTCACATGAAGGGGTATTGAATTTTATCGAAAACCTTTTCTGTATCTATTGAGGTAATCATGTAGTTTTTGTATTTAGTTCTGTTTACATGATGAATCATATTTATTGATTTGCATATGTTGAACTAACCTTGGATCCCAGGGATAAAGCCTACTTGATCATGGTGGATACGATTTTGATGTGCTGCTGGATTTGTTTGCCAGTGTTTTTTTTTGAAGACTTTTGCCTCAATGTTCAAGGATATTGGCCTGAAGTTTTCTTTTTTTGTTATATCTGTGCTAGGTTTTGGTATCAGGATGATGTTGACCTCATAGAATGAGTTACAGAGGGGTCCCTTCTCCTCAAATTTTTGGAATAGTTTCAGCAGGAATGGTACTGGTTCTTTGTACATCTGCTAGAATTCAACAGTGAATCTGTCTGGTCCTGGGATTTTTTTGGTTGATAGGCTATTTATTACTGACTCAACTTCAGAGCTTATTATTGGTCTGTTCAGGAAATCATTTTCTTCATGGTTCAGTCTTGGGAGGGTGTATGTATCCAGGAATATATTCATTTATTCTATATTTTTTAGTTTATGTTAACAGAGGTGTTCATAATATTCTCTGATGGTTGTTTCTATTTCTGTAGGGTCAGTGGTAATATACTGCTTGTTTTTTCTTATTGTGTTTATTTGGATCTTCTCTCTTTTCTTCTTTATTAGTCTAGCTAGCAGTCTATGTATTTTATTAATTTTTTTCCAGAAAACAGCTCCTGGATTCATCGATCTTTTGAATGATATTTTTGTATCTCAGTCTCTTTCAGTTCAGCACTGATTTTGGTTATTTCTTGTCTCTGCTAGCTTTGGGATGTATTTGCTCTTGGTTCTGTAGTTATTTTAGTTGTGATGTAATTGTTAGTTTGACATCTTTCTAACCTTTTGATGTGAGCATTTGGTGCTATAAATTTCCCTCCTAACACTGCCTTAGCTATGTTCCAGAGATTTGGATATGTTGTATCTTTTTTCTCATTAATTTCAAATAACTTTCTGATTTCTGTCTTTATTTTCATTATTTACCCAAATGTTATTCAGGAGCAGATTATTCAATTTTGACATAACTATATGGTTTTGAGTGAATGTCTTAGTCTTGATTTCTAATTTGATTGTGCTGTGGTCTGAGAGATTGTTATGATTTCAGTTCTTTTGCATTTGCTGAGGAATTTTTCACTTCCTATTATGTGATCAATTTTAGAGTGTGTGCCATGTGACAATGAGAAGAATGTACAGTCTGTTGTTTTTAGGTGGACAGTTCTGTAGATATCTGTTAGCTCCATTTGATCCAGTGCTGAGTTTAAGTTCTGAATATCTTTGTTAATTTTCTGTCTCTATCATCTGCCTAATGTTGTCAGTGGAGTGTTAAAGTCTCCCACTATTATTGTGTCAGAGTCTAAGTCTACTCGAAAGTATTGGCCGGGCGCGGTGGCTCAAGCCTGTAATCCCAGCACTTTGGGAGGCCGAGACGGGCGGATCACGAGGTCAGGAGATCCAGACCATCCTGGCTAATATGGTGAAACCCCGTCTCTACTAAAAAATACAAAAAAAAAAAAAACTAGCCGGGCGAGGTGGCGGGCGCCTGTAGTCCCAGCTACTCGGGAGGCTGAGGCAGGAGAATGGCGTAAACCCGGGGGGCGGAGCTTGCAGTGAGCTGAGATCTGGCCACTGCACTCCAGCCTGGGCGACAGAGCGAGACTCCATCTCAAAAAATAAAAATAAAAAAATAAAAAGAAAGTATCTGAGAACTTGCTTTATGCATTTGGGTGCCCTGTATTGGGTGCATATATATTTAGGATAGTTAGATATTCTTGTTGAATTGAACCCTTTACCATTATGTAATACCTTTCTTTTTTTGTCTTTGTTGGTTTAAAGTCTGTTTTGTCTGAAACTAGGATTGCAACCCCTGCTTTCTTCTCTTTTCCATTTCCTTGGTAGATCCCTTTGTTTTGAGCCTATATGCATTATTGCATGTGAGATGGGTCTCTTGAAGACAGCATAATGGGTCTTGGTTTTTTATCCATCTTGCCACTCTTTCTCTTTTAGTTGGGACATTTAACCCATTTGTATTCAAGTTTTGTACTGGTATGTGTATACTTGATCCTGTTATCATGATGTTAGCTTGTTATTTTGCAGACTTGTTTATGTGGTTGCTTTATGGTGTCACTGGTCTATGTACTTCAGTGTGTTTTTGTAATGGCTGGTAACCATCCTTCCTTTCCATATTTAGTGCTTCCCACAGGAGCTCTTTTGTAAGACGGGTCTGGTGGTAACGAGTTCCCTCAGTATTTGCTTGTCTGTAAAGATTCTTATTTATTCTTCTTCTTCTTTAAGCTTATAACTGCTTAGTTTTGCCAGATATGAAATTCTGAGTTGGAATTTCTTTCCTTTAAGAATATTGAATACTGGCCACCAATCTTTTCTGGCTTGTAGAGTTTCTGCTGAGAGGTCCGCTGTTAGTCTAATAGATTTTCCTTTGTAGATTACCTGACCTTTCTCTCTTGCCATCTTTAACATTTTTTTTTTTTTTTTTCATTTTGACCTTGGAGAATCTCACAATTATGTATCTTGGGGATAATCTTCTTGTGAAGCATCTTACTAGGGTTCTCTGCATTTCCTGAATTTGAATGTTGGTTTCTCTAGCTAGGATGGAGAGACTCTCATGGACAATGTCCTGAAGTATGTTTTCCAAGTTGGTTCTATTCTTTTCATCTCTTTCAGGAACACCAGTGATTTATAGATTTGGTCTCTTTACATATTCCCATATTTCTTAGAGGTTTAGTTCACTCTTTTTCATTCTTTTTTATCTTTTCTTGTCTGACCATCTTATTTCAGAAAGCCAGTCTTCAAGCTCTGAGATTCTTTCCTCCACTTGGTCTATTCTGCTGCTAATACTAGTGATTGCATTATGAAATTCTTGTAATGTGTTTTTCAGCTCTTTCAGGTCGTTTATGTTCTTTTCTATACCAGTTATTTTGTCTGTCAGATCTTGCCTTGTTTTATCATTATTTTTAGCTTCCTTGGATTGGGTTTCAACATACTCCTGTAGCTTAGTGTTCTTCATTCCTATCCATATTCTGAATTCTATTTCTGTCATTTTGGCCATCTCAGCCCAGTTCAGAACTCTTGCTAGAGAGGTAATGTGGTCATTTGGAGGAAAGAAGGCACTCTGGCTTTTTGAGTTTTCAGAGTTCTTGCATTGATTCCTTCTCATCTTTGTGAGCTTATGTACCTTCAGTCTTTGAGGTTGCTGACGTTTGGATTTTTTGCCTCTTTTATCCTATTTGATGACCTTGAGAGTTTGATTGTGGCATAAGGTTGATTCAACCAACTGGCTTCATTTCTGAAAGACTGTAGGGGGCCAACACTTAGCTCCCACCTCCTGGACTGCATGCCGTAACTCTGCAGGACTCGTAGTGGGCCCCAACTTTGTTCTCTGGCTCCTCAAGGTTAGCAGCCCACGGTGATGGTGGGACCAAGATATGGCTGCTGTAGCAGAGTATTAGCAGATGCCAGAGTACATGCCTCCCTGTGGGTGTTCACCACATTGGTGGAGGCAACACGGTTGGTGACTGTGTGCACAGTCACACTGGAGGTGATGTTGGCTCAGGGGCAGGGTGCTGACTGGCACAGGTCTGGGTGCCTTCTCTTTGCACTGGAAGTGGGAGTGATCACTCAGGGAAGAAGAGGATCTGCTGTTCTCTGTGCAGTGTTAATACAAGGGTGGGGCACTAATGGAGGTGAGGCCGTCTGGTTTTGTGCCCACCAAGGCTGTCTGTAATGGTGGTTAGTCGGGGGAGGGTGGGCGGAGTGCACTCTCGCAGAAGAGAAGCAAAACCCACCCCATGCAGACATGCACCAGCAAAGCAATGTAGACAGTTGCCATGGGCCTTGGGGAAGCTGTAGTATGGGGAAGGAGTAGGCAGGCTGGTGCATGATTGTAGAGGCTGCCCTACTGGAGCTCTGCACTCATCAGGCACAGTCCACCAGTACAGAAGCTATGGTGTAGGGCCCCAGGATACCTGGGACTGCCCTGCAAGCAGGCATGGCCTGAGCTGGTTCTCAGGTCAACCTAGCCCCATCTAATGGGCAAGATAGTCTTTCGGAGATCAAGTCCAACAGTTCGTCTAGAGCTAAAGTCTCCTAGGAGCAAGTCAAGCCTAGGGGCATGGCCATCCCTGGCTGTACTTCACTACTGATCCTCCCACACCAAACCATCTGGGCTCCACATCAACTGGCTTGCTGCCCCCACCTCTTCTCTAAGCAGCTCTCCCTGCCAACTTGATTTCCATGGTGATTGAGGAGTCTTCTCCTGCCAGAGTTCCACAGGCCTATGGTGAGAGCAGGTTGCTCCTCGCCTGTTCAACTCACCCACTCCCCTGGAGCCATTGTGGGCCAGTGATGAGTCCGGGTGTTCAGTAGCCCCATGCAGTGTTCCCAGCTTTCTCCTTCTTTAGTCCAGCTTCTGTGTCTTCCCTCAGTCCACTTTGGGTGCCTTCCTTCTGAAGATCTATTAGGAGCATGCCAGTTGCCTTGGTCCCTTGGTGGGAGCCATTCCACCTGGCTGCATCTAGTCAGCCATCTTGCCTTCCCCCTGCATTTTCTGTTACCCTCATTTTCTCCCTTTAGATGAGTTGGAACTGGAAGGTAGTGGCTGATATCATAAATACAACAAACTTGTAAATCCAAAAGATTGTTGTCCTCTTCAAAGTAGTCAGCCACCTCGACAAACTGCATGCTTATTTCAATAAAACTGGGCATCTCTTTCATAGTCTGACACATATTCTTCAATATATCATCAGTTGTATCAGGTCTTTGAAACCTGAGGTTCAATTTATTGTTTTAAAAACCACAATCATTTGTACTTAACTCATTTAAATACAGTCTTAACAATTAAAAAAATTTAGAGGTAACTAAAAAACATACAGCTGGCTTATATTTGTTTATCTGTTTTAATGTAGCCAGTAAACTGATTTTAAAAGTAATTTTAAATCTGACAACCTTCAAAGACATTGGCCAGTTCATCATCATGGATATAAATACATCGCCTTCTAAGATAAGTACTTTGAAAGACAACAATCAATTGTGTTTATTAGTTAAAGTACATTAGGTGTTTTGTTTCGTAGTTCTTTTCTATAATAAAATCAAGCTCTTTTCGTTAATCTGCCACAATTCCTATGACTTTTCTCCCATATTTGTGCTTTATAATTCCTGGATTTTTAATAATGTGAGGTAATTATGATCTTGGACTTTGGTATAACACAGACTCATTTCAAACCTTTGGGCAGGCTGGACTGTAACTCTATGTCTCAAGGTTCTCATCTGTAAATGGTAACAACTGAAGAGACCCCTTAGACTTGTGGTTAAGGTGAAATGAGAGAACACAGTAGAAAACATTTACTACAGACATTAGTACAAAGCAAGTTATCAATTAATATTACCAGTAGTAGCAGTAAGAGGAGGAGGAGATGGGGTGACAGTGCTTCGATGGTCATTTCTTTGTCGGTAGCTTAGCTCTGTGTCCGTTGCTCTCTTTTCTTGATTACCTCTATTCGTGCCCACATGTCCCACTTTTTCTCTTTTCTTTTTCACTCTTTTATCTTTTCAAAGTTTATCTCTTTTCT
Source organism: Rhinopithecus roxellana (assembly GCF_007565055.1). Classification (NCBI taxonomy): domain Eukaryota; kingdom Metazoa; phylum Chordata; class Mammalia; order Primates; family Cercopithecidae; genus Rhinopithecus; species Rhinopithecus roxellana. Next base: position 62,924,080 of record NC_044559.1, on the reverse strand, counting down.
CTTCTCTCTGTTTTATATAAGTAAATAGTCTGGATAGGAATTTTTCACTAGGTCCAATTCAATGCCAGGGACTATGACACTTAGTCATTACCATAAGGGACTGTTGAATAACATCAGAACAAGGTGGGATGGAAGTGGTAGATCCCTGCGGACACAAGGAACTCTTGCCAGTGGTTTGTTGTTGTTGCTATTTTTTAAGCTTAAAGATTTTCCAGCTTCCTGCCAATCATTCCTAAACTAAAACTTGCACATTTTCCAGTGTTTGATAATTTAACACAGTTGGGCCATGAGTCAACATTTCCCAACAAGAAATTATGGTCACAAGAGTATCTTGCCTATGTATCATAAGTTATAGTGACCTTTGCATAACCAAAATGCGCCCTTTGGGATAGGTGGACTGTAGTATGACCCAGTTTATCAACATCAGAAAACCTAACAGGTGTCAGTCATAAGCATTGCGTTGAGTAATTGCCTACCTCCTTGTCATCAGCACATAACTAACCACTTGTTTCAGTGGTTTATTATGAGGTAGTACATATGTGTGAGATCATCAGCTGAGAAATTCTGATCATTGAATTAGGATGTACAGTCACAGTTTAATTGAAGTTTATATAGGCAGATATTTCCCCTTTTCACAAAATTCCATATTACATAAACTATTAAGTGTTTTAACGTGTAAGAATTTAATGAAGTCATTTTTTTCTCATATACTCTTGGGACTTACTCTGCCATGTAGTCAGTATCACACTTATTCAGAATAACTAATTATTTTGACCAGCAAATACTTTATTAAAAACTTTAAAAAGGAGTCTGTGTCATTGGTACTGGGCAAATACTAAATATATTCACTTGCACCCAGCATTAATGCTTAACATTGGATGTTGGATGTTGTTACAGAGGCACAGATGCTCTACAAGAAATAGGCCCTATTTCAACACTTTCCCGTAAAGAGTAAATCTACTTGCTCTATTTAAGTAAACATCAGTATTATGCTATAAAACTAACAAAGAAAAAAAGTTTAGTAGTCCTATCCACATTATAAATTAATACCATATACTCATCTGTTCATTAAACACACATTTGTTGAGCTTCTACTATATGTCAAACATTGAACTGGGTTCTAAAGACTCAAAGACACCTCCCTTCCTGTAAAGAGTTTCCCATATAATCAATCAGCAAGGGTAACCAATAAGCACATAATCCTGATATAGTACGGTTTGCTATACAAAAACTATGTACAACATACTATGTGAGCACAGAGCAGACTTGGGGAGGAAGTGGTAAGAGGTAGCTTCCTAAAAGAAGATGTCACTTGAGCTAAATCCTTCAAGATGAGGGAGACAGGTAAAGTCAGTGATGCTGGAGCAATGTCCCAAGAACACATGCACTTTTTCAGAAGCAAAAGAGGCAAAGGACACTTGAGGAATGACCAGTAGCTCAGTTTGGTGGAAATTGAACTTGATCTTTGCCATCGTGTGTTGTAGCACTAATGTATATACCATGATAATTCACATCAGCATTTTATTAGACAGTCTCTCTTTCTCTCTTTTTCAAGAATGCAACTTATTAATTCCTTACTCACTGTAGCTCAATGGGCTCTGTATGTAACTCACTTTATACTCCAGCCACCTTGTGGAGTTTGTATCCCTTCCCCATCACATAGGTGAGAAAACTGAGGATTAGAGGGCTCAGGTATCTTATGTGTATTTCAGCTGCTAGGAAGTGGCAAAGCTGGCATTCAAATGCAGGCCTATTTAAAAGCTAGTGCTTTTAAACACCTCACTTAACTGCAGTAATTTTTTAAGTTCTGGCTTTCTCCCAATTATGATACCTTCTTATACCATTCTTTTTTTGCTGCTGTCAGCTAGAGATAATCATAGTTAACATTTATACTCTGATTTTAGAAAACACTTGTATACTTGTTTTCATTTGATCCTCACAACTGTTCTGACAGATCAGGAAGTAAACATTATCTTTGCTTTAAATGAGGAAATCAATGTTCCTATTGAACATTTTTCTTAAAGAACTAGTGAACAACAAAATAGAATTTGGAAAACACAACTTTATGTTCAAAAGTTGATGTTTCAGAGCATATACAAAAATTAACTAAAAATGGATCATAAACCTAAACATAACACCTTAAATTCTAAAACTGCTAGATGAAAACATAGGAGAAAATCTTTATGACCTTGGATTTGGTAAACATTTCTTTTTTTTTTTTTTTTTTTTTTTTTTTTTTTGAGATGGAGTCTTGCTCTATTGCCCAGGCTGGAGTGCAGTGGTGCAATCTTGGCTCACTGCAACCTCCCCTTCACAGGGTCAAGCAATTCTCCTGCCTCAGCCTCCTGAGTAGCTGGGATTACAGGCACACACCACAGTGCCCGGCTAATTCTTTTGTATTTTTAGTAGAGACGGGTTTGACCAGGCTGGTCTTAAACTCCTGACCTCAAATGATCCGCCCATCTCGGCCTCCCAAAGTGCTGGGATTACAGACATGAGCCACTGTGCCCGGCAACATTTCTTAGATAGAACACAAAAAAGCACAAACCATATAGAAAGAAACTGATTAATTGAGCTTAATTAAAATCAAAAACAGTGTCTTTGAAAGACACTATCAGGAAAATGAAAAGACAGCCACAGACTTGGAGAAAATGTTGCAAAGGACTATCTGTAAAAGCATTTATCAGTAAAAGGCTAGTATTCAGAATATGCAAAGAACTCTCACAAATCAATAATTTAAAAAACAAACAGCACAATCATCTAAAAATGGGCAAAAGACTTAAAAGAGTACTTCACTAAAGAAGAGATGTGAATTTACTGTGGAGTTATAAGAATTCTACACTGAAAACTACAAAACATTGCTGAAAGACATTTAAAAAGACCTGAATAAATGAAAACACATCACATATTGAAAGATGTAATATTTTTAAGATGGCAGTATCAACTAGAGTGATCTACAGACTCGTTTCAGTGTCTATCAAAATTGCAATGGCCTTTGCAGAAATGAAAAAGCCAAAATTTATATGGAACCACAAGGACCCCCTGATAGCCAAAACAATCTTAAAAAAAAAGAACAAAGTTGGAGGACTCATACGTTCTCATTTCAAATCTTACTGCAAAACTACAGTAATCAAGACACTGTGGCACTGACACGAGGACAGGCATAGATCAATGGAATGTAATTGAAAGTTCAGAAATAAACCCATAGCTATAGTCAATTGATTTATGACAATATTCTCAAGAACATTCAATGGAGAAAGAATAATCTATTTCAATATATAGTGCAGGGACAACTGGATATCCACATACAAAAGAGTGAGCTGGACCCTTACATCACACTGCACACAAAAATTCACTCAAACTGGATCAAAAACCTAAATGTGCAAGGTAAAATAATAAAACTTTTGGAATAAAACATATTGGTAAATCTTCATAACCTCTGATTTGGCAATGGTTTCTTAGATATGACACCAGAAATATAAGCAACAAAAGAAAAGATAATTTGGACTTCAATACTTTTGTTCATCAAAGTATTATCAAAACAGTGAAAAGATAACCCAAAGAATGGGAGAAAATATTTATGAGTCACATATCTGATAAGAATCTACTATCTAGAATGTATAAAGAACTCTTACAACAGCAAAAAAAAGAAAAAAAGAAGAAAAGAAAAGAAAAACCCAACCCAATTAAAAAATGAGCAAAGGACTTGAATAGACATTTTGCCAAAGAAGAAATACAAATGGACAATAAGCACATGAAACGGTGTGTGAAATCATTATTCATTTGGGAAATGCAAATCAAAATCACAATGAGATACTATTTCACTTCCATTAGGATGGCTGTAAGATACAGAATAACAAGTGTTAGAGAGGATGTGAAGAAATGGAACACTTGTACTTTGCTGATGGGCATGTAAAATGGTGCAGCCACTGTGGAAAAAAGCTTGGTGATTCTTCAATAAGTTAAGCATAGAATTACAATATGACCCAGCAATTCCACTCCTAGATGTATAATTAAAAGAAATGAAAGCATGTGTTAAAACAAAACTGCATACACAAATGTTCATAACAGCACACTTTAGCCAAAAGTGGAAACAACCTGAACGTCTATCAACTAATGAATGGATAAACTATATATTGTATCCATACAGGGGAATATCATTCAGCCATAAAAAGGGATGAAGTACTGATACATGCTGTAACATGGATGAACCTTGAAAACATGTTATATGATAGAAGCCAGTCATAAAGATAACCTCTTGAATGATTCCATTCATATGAAAAATGCAGTATAGGCAAATCCATAGAGACAGAAAGCAGATTAGTGTTTACCGGTCACTAATTGCAAATTTTATATGTATTTCACAAAACACACAAAAAGAAGAGATGTGAATGGCAGTTGAGCACACAGAAAGATAATGACCATCAGTGGTCATTAAGGAAGTGCAAATTACAACCACAATGAAATACCATGACACACCTACAAGAAAACATGCTATGTGAAAGAAACCAGTCACGGCTTGGATCAGAAACTCTGAAGATGACAAATACTGGCAAGGATGTGAAACAACTGGAACTCTCACATATCACTGGTAGGAATGCAAAATGGCACAGCCACTTTGAGGAATACTGTGGCAGTTTCTTACAAAGTTAAACACGCACTTACCATGCGACCCAGCAACACCACCCTTAGAGATTTACCCAAGAACAATGAAGGCATGTATCCTCATGAAAACCTATATCCAAATAATATGAGCAGCTTTATTAATCATTGCCAAATAGTGGAAATAACCTAAATATTCATCACCTGCTAAGTGAGTAAATATTATACATCCATAAATGAAAAACTACTCAGTAATAAAAAGGAGCAAACTAGAAATATTTATAGTAACGTAAATGAATCTCAGAAGCATCATCTCAGTGAAAGAAGTCAGACTCAAAGTCTGTGTGTATGACTTTCTGGAAAAGGTAAAACTGTAGAGACAAAAAACAGATTAGTGTTAGCAGGGGCTGTGATTGAGAGGAAGGGATTAACTGCAGTGCGGCATAAGGGAAATTTAGGGGGTGGTGGAAATGTTCTCTGTTATTTGTAGTGGCTGTTACACAACTGTATATGTTGTCAAAATATATAGAACAATACACACAAAAAATAAATTTTACTGTATATAGGTTCAATTAAGCTGACTTTTAAAACCACCTGTGTTTTTTATTCTACATTATTATCTTTCTGAGGAACACAGTATTAAATTTTTTAATACTTTTAATTTAATTTTCACAGTATTAAAAGTAGAAGGAAGTTCGTTTCTAGACCTGAAGATCAAAATGCTGATTTCTTTTTTGCCATAATCTTATGGCCCAGATATAAAGTCACTGGGTCCATTCAACATGAATGAGAACCAGAAAGAAATGTCAATGTCATGCTTCTGGGTCATCAAGAAGAATAAATAGGGAATGGGAGAAGAAATGCAGAAAAATTGAGTCTGTGGGAAATTGACCAGCTGTCAACCTACAGAGGGGGAAGAGGTAGTAGTGAGGCCCAGTTCAGGAGGAAAAGTGATTTTCAGTTTATCTCTGGACTCACCATGGAAAGCATTTTCAGTCCTTTGCATCCTAGAATCCCAAGCAGTTGGATCCTTTGAGAAATTGTGGCAGAGCATTTATATTTAGATGAAAACAAAAGAATTCCAAATCTGTTAAATCAGTTTACAGAAAGGAGCTGGTTTTTGTACCCTCACACTTTTCATAGTGCTCAGCAACTACTGGGAAGAAAACATATTTGAAGAATCAATGAATGAATACACTAAAACTTGCTGAAGAGCAGAACAATTTTCTATTAAATTAAAAACTCTAAAGGAGAATGTAATATGACTATTGTTCTGGCCATTATTACTTCAGTAGTACTAGAGAAAACCGTATTTCATTCTTTATTGTGTGCTTGTTCTGAACAAGTCCTCATCAAAAGAGTTTGCTCCAGTATTTTCAGGGTTTTAAAAGATAGAAGAGATCTAAACAGTCAATCTAGACCTCAACAATTGAATATACAATTTCAGCAAAGGATGTCCTTTGCAGTTTGAGCCCACTAAAGCTACTACATGGATCATATAATTGATTTGTGGCACATTCTGACTGCATCTACCCAATGGTTTATTAAAATAGAATAGACAAATGCCAATAAAATGAAAAGCTCCACTGAGAATTGACCAAACCACATTGCTTTCTTCACACCTAGGGTATTCCAACCAATAGTAATTTTATAGCAGCTCTCTGTAGTACCAGATACAGAGCTCTGTAATCAGGAGTCCACAATACAAGTAAGCCTTTCTCTAAAGCACAACAAAAAAACGAGTTTATGAAATCACCATTAAATATAATAGAACACTGGAGAGATGAGTAGAACAGAGGAAAGATGAAATGATGAACACAACACATAAGAACCAATTAAAAATGTACCATCTCTGCAGGAAAGCACCCATGTGTTGATAAAGCTCTTTATCAATATTAAGTACCGTAGCATAAGATGATTAGAACTGAGAGCCTCAAAAATCTGTGGCCAAAAGAGGTTCAATTATCAAAGAAAGATACCTAAAAATAGATTAAACGATATAATCAGCTCCCCAATTTATCATTATTATCCCAGTTTGGAGTATCACTTATCTTTAGTAAGATGCAGTGTATGGTTAAGAAATAATCTTAATCCTCACTTCTCTTAATAATATAACACATGTATTTCATATGTGTATGATTTCTACTTTGCTACAAAAATCTGAACATAGAGAATCAACTGTTTTAAGAAAGAATTTTTAAAATTAAATCAGAATAGGTGTTGTGCTGGGCAATTCAGTTGCTCAGGAACTGGGATAGAGTGGTGAGGGGTTAAGTGTGACAAAATAGGTGGTTAATAGCATGGTTATTTGGAGGGTGGGGGTGGGAAAGCAAAATTTAGAGACTCAGAAACTAAAGAAAATTATTTTCATAGAGAAAAAAATTCCACCACCTTTAGAGACCATTTGAACACTGAGAATATAAAAATTTCAAAACTTTGAATTAGCTTTTTTGTTGGCCTGTGTTGATTTATTCTTTGAGCAAATATTTGTTCAATGCCAGTCATATACAGTGGAGTAATAGATACCAGAAATACAAAGATAAGTAAGACACAGCCCCTGTAGCTTGCTATTTTAAGGACTCAAAAGGCTTTTAAACATCAAACATCTCTTACCAAATTGCATTTTGGTTAGTTGTGTGTAGAGGAATTAACAACATTTTGTTGGATTTTCGTCAAACCCCAAAAGGATTTTTTAAAAATAGGAGAACATTAAGGATAAATACACCCCTAATAGAAGTAGAAACATTACATTTTAAATTTGACCAATAGAAAATATTTTGTGTATAAATTTTAAAAAAAAACAAAAAAAACCTGTTTTCAACTTTCATGTCCCAGCCCTTCCTTTCTTATATTATGGAACTTTACTCAGTGGCTAATAGTATTGTTCCACTGTAGCAGCAGCACTGAAGTTATATCTTTTTCAGAGTGCCTGGACTAGTTTCCTATATGCAAATAGGTAAACAGCCATTTCCATTGACATCAGAATAAGTTCTGGTCTCTCCTTCATTTATTGACACTTCTCCCTGTGTGTGTAAACAGGCATGTGATCAATGCTATAATCAATGCCTTGGGAATATGGTAAGATTAGGGAGATACATACAGAGAATCAACATGAACCACATTCACTCTCTAGGCCACATGTAATTTGAATTTATTCCACATTTGATTAAGTCATTTTCCCCCAATCCCTATCTTCCTCCAACCCTTAGATGGTTACTACCTAAATATTTAACCATGGGCGAACAAACGAACCATGTGTTCCTATAGATTCTAGTTCTATCTAGAGTAATATTTGTATAAAAAAGAGATTATGCAGATTTCTGGGAAATACATTTTATACAAGATTTCATTCCATTTTTAAAAATTACTCATCAACTTACCAAACCCAAACTCAAGTTATCCAGTGATAATGGAAATTACTGATGGTTTTTCAAAGCTCACGTTAGCTCCTCCCTAGCCACCATCCCTCCCTTTCATGGAAAACATTCTTCAGACTGACGGAGACTCTGCTTTAAGCCCTGTCAAGCCTTACCCCAGAGCAGTGGTTCCAAGCATTTTTTTCTTTATTTTCGTGGACCAGTAAAACCCCTCTAAACGTTTTGGGAGCTAAGATAATATTGTTATCTTTTAATTCTTCAACTAAAAATTTAAAAGGCAAAAACACAGCTACAAGAATTTAAACAAAAGAATAACCCAAAAAATAAAGTTATAACCTCATAACAGATATATATATATATATATATATAAAATGTGCTTAGCTCCATGAAAACACTCAGAATTCTTACTTTTTTTTCATCTTGCCACAGATTGCCTTTTGGGAAAAACTACCTTTGTGCTTTGCATAGATAGGGGCTATCAAGGAACAAGTTAACCAAATATTCAATTTCTGCTGTTTATGTACCATGGCATGGGCTTAGGTTTACACTGGCAGCAGAATAGAGAAATGCAAGGAAGTGAGAAAATATATGAATCAGCTCCATACCATTTTAGCCTTCATAGATATTTATTATTGCCAGTGTGGTCAATACCTCACACACGCAACGAGCAGGGGAAATGCCAAGGCGAGAAGATTATTACTCGAAGATTCCCCCAGTCAAGTTAGTGTGCATCCAGTAAACAACAATATTTCTCTGAATTCAGGAACAATTTAAGTAAAAAGTCACTGTCAGACATTGGAGTGGATGAAAAAAAATTTTTTTGTTTTTTGTTTTTTGTTTTGAGACAGAGTCTCACTCTGTTGCCAGGCTGGAGTGCAATGGCACAATCTCAGCTCACTGCAACCTCCGACTCTCTCGTTCAAGCCATTCTCCTGCCTCAACCTCCCAAGTAGCTGGGATTACAGGCACGTGCCACCATGCCCTGCTAATTTTTGTATTTTTTTTTCTTTTTTTTTCTCTTTTTCTTTTTTTTAGTAGAGACGGGGTTTCACCATGTTGGCCAGAATGGTCTCAATCTCCTGACCTCATGATCCACCTGTCTCAGCCTCCCAAAGTGCTGGGATTACAGGTCTGAGCCACTGCGCTCGGCCGAAAATTGTTATTAAAAGATGCAGTGTGAGTATCAAAATACAAGTGATGGCTTAGATATCTCCATCTGCTGTCAAGGCTTATGCATACCCAAAGCTTATTAAAGTGACCTGCAGGAAGGTAATGTAACATAAGAAAGTGGTAAAATTATCTACAGTCTTTGCAACTAGGGTTTTTGTGCGTGTTGTTTTTTTTTTTTTTTTTTTTTTTAATGTGAATTACCTTGTATGCAGTTGAGAAATAAGAGAGATCAATATCAGGAGACTCATATTGGTTTCAAACTCATTTATATTTTGAAGTAATTGGAGTAACTTTTCTTATGGGCAAACATAAAGCCTTGCTAAATATGAACGTCTCAGGAATAAAAACTTAAAATCTACAAACGTGCTTTCCTTTAGTGCAAATAGTGGCTGTTCCAATGGCTCAAAGAACTGCTGGTTTTCTACCACGTTAAGCTCTTCAGCAAAAGTGGAAGTCCAGATGGTGAAACCACAAAGATATTTCCCCTATATTAACGTGACAGACTGATGAAAAAGGCAGATGAAATATGATCCTAGATCATACTTTCAATTTAGCTCAAAATGGTCTACTTTAGAAGCAACTGTCCTCCAAGACCCATATCTCAAAGGAGAAACACAAGCCCCAGGATCTAGGCTGCAAAGAGTGTACCACTGTAGCTAGACGCAGAGGCTGGGAGAATGTTAACTGTACTAGCCACTTTACTATGATGTTTATTGGTTTTGTTAGTGCTTGGCTCAAAGTTCCATAGGCTTTGAGTCATCTGCCCCCAACTCTGTTTTTTCCACAAGCCCTGATATTTTTAGCATACAATTTTGTAGAACTATGGTTGTAGCTAAAACGCCTGTAGTTTATTTTCACACAGCAGCCGAAGCACCTGTGTGGCCCAGAGAAGGGTAGTGTCCTGGACAGGGGTCTTAGAAGGTTATTAGAAGGAATTGTAATTGGATTTGCAGCAGCATCTAGAGGAAATAGCTCCTGATGTGATCTGTTTCTTGGCATTGAAGTGTCTCTGTTTGGAGAAAGGCAATGCATCAAGCTATTGTAACTTAATGGGAAAGGAGAGAAAGAAACAGTAAAGAATATTTAGTTCCCTTATTTCTAATTATGTGTTTCTTCTGTAATCTTCTAATCCAGGGTTGGTATATAGAATTCCTCTCAAGTGCCAGCTCCAATTGACTGGTGGTGGCTGCCTGAGGCACCGAAGGGAGAAAGATGCCGAGGCCCTGCTGGGCTTCCTGGAAAGACTGCCACGATTGATCAGTGATGTCTGTCAGGAGTTGCTGCACCTGTGTCACCCCCATAATCTATGATACAGTTGGGGAAATTTGCCCAGCAAGATGAATGCTCTGGGAAGACAACCAGACTTGGTTCTGGAATTGGTACATTTACCTTTGAAAATGAACAAATGGATTCTTAGATAACCAGTATATCTCTGTCAGTTTCACCTGAGGCTGCTCATTTGGGTGAGCTGAGAAAATGGAGTGTTTAAACCAGCAATGCTAAAGACATTAGAAGTCCTAACACCAACAATGCTACTTAACTGAAAAAGCACTGCTTAAAGGATCCTACCATTCATTATCTTTTGACTTGTTGTGCATTGAGAAACTGTGGAGTATTTACCATCCCTCTCCCATCACCCTACTTAATACTTGCCATATTTCTTCAACTATAAGATACCATCCCATCAGTGTACACCAGGAGACAGTCAAGATGTAGTTTTCACATGTGTGAACTTGGTTATTTCTGGTGCTCTTGGAGTGGGCAGCTGTAACTTCTTGATATTTAAACTAACAAATTATTTAAGAACAATTTGAGGAAAGAATATGAGGTCTCATTGCTGTCTGAAAACCTTTCTTTCCCAACGAAGAGAAAAAAGCGTAATCCATACTTGCAGAACAATGTCAGCAGCTCAGAAGAAAACCCTAGAAAAAATAATTCAGTGGAACATCCTTGTAAGAAATGCCACATTGCCAGTGTTTTAGACAGCACAGAGGACAGACTGCATAGGGAAGTGCATGGATATCAGACATCAGCATGTCTGAGTTAAAGAGTGGTTCAGAGAAGTCCATCTCTAAATGTGAACCTTTAGAAGGGCTTAACCAATGTATTTCTCTTTTATTTCCTTTTTATGTTTGCAAAAGATACACGTAGATAAATCCGAAAGAACTTTTCTATTAAGTATAAAATAAACTTTTGTGTCATGTTGACACCATTTTTCTTTCTCATTGGTACATAAAATATTGTTGTGTTTTATGGTGCCTTAAATTCAACGAAATGTGGTATAATTTGCATTCATGGTATAAGTTAGGAAACGTAGCAGCAAAAACTTGATTATTCATTGTCCAGGCTCCCTGATCACATTAGTTGCACATCTAGAATTAGAATTTATAAAACCTTAATTCTTGCCTACCCTCTTGAGTGTCACCTGTTGCCATATTTCAGAAAGGTTTGTTTAAGTAACCAAATTATGGGCTGGATGGCTGAATAGGTCAGCCTAAAATAAAGCCACTCTATAGGCCAAACAAATGACTGTTCTCTATGGGTAAATGTTTCCTAGTCCAAGGACGCACTGTAGCTTTAGCATAGATATGAAAGGAAGAATGGACATTATTTGAATTATTTTGCTAATAATCAACTGTCATTTTGATAAAAAATACTTAGCCTGCTTGTCTGCCTACCTCTTTCTTTTCATCTTTAATTTCATTTTCACACCAAAAGCACTTTTTTGTGTGAACTTTTACAATTAGTAATCATGATACAAAGAAACTATTAGGCTGAACCGTATACAAATTGACAATATTTTACCATTTTTGACCTACAGAATCAGCAAGTTTATGTGGTTCAACTTAATACATGACAGGAGACAGTCATTAAAGCAGTGCACGGTCTGAGGCCAGAGGACACCCCTTCATTCATCATTATTAAGAGTCTTCTAAATACAATAGTTCCTCCATTTGAGCTTCTCCTCAGCTATATGGGGAGCCTCTGAATAACACTTTTTGTGTAGGTTTTCTGTCAAGACCTTCATTTGATCAACTGTGTACAATATCTTTTAACTCAATAAACATTTATTGCACACTTTCATATGGTCCGGGCACTGTTCTCAGCCTTGGATACAAAGATCAGTGAGTCAGAGTCCCTATTCTTAGAAGCTTGCAGTCTAGGAGGAGAGGAGACAGGCATGGACATCATTACAGTGCAAAATAGCAAGTAATATAATAGATAGAAATAACATGCTGAAAAGGCACTGACCCTGCCTGGCTGAGCAAGAATGCCTCAGAGCAGGTGATGTTTATACTGAGTCTTGAAGGATGAGCAATTTACTTGTCAGCAAAGAGGAGGATGATGCAACACCACCCAGCAAAATGGTTTGTTCCAAGCCACAAAAGTACAAGAATAAGAGCCTGAGTTTGAGTATAGATAGGACAAAGGCAAGAGAAGGGACAAGGACAAGGGTGACAAAGGTGAGAGAAGTGGCACGAGGTGAGATTTGAATGAAAGTAAGATCCTGGTTATGAAGAGCTCTCCATATGGGGCTTAGGTGTTTGCATTTTATATAACAAAACACATTGACATGGGTTTTAATTGCTTAGAAATAAAACCACTTCTTCAGCTTTATTTGTATACCCAGTCCAATTATCGCCTAAGTTTATAGAAACATTGCATTTGCTACTCTACAGCAGGCAAGAGTTCTTTCTGACCATCCCTGGCACACATGTGAGCCAAAGCAACCTGGATTTGCAAGGGGTTGTTTCAGCCCTGACATCTCTCTTAAACATAGTCATTGAGCTGTGGTTCCTCGCTGTGGCTGAAAGCATAGCCAAAGGCTGCATTATTGTGAGATTGTGGCTTTGACAATTACGTGCTCCTCCACTGCAGGGCTCTTACTTTACATGGGTGAAGGAGCTTGCCAATACACGCTCCATGTTTTCGTATTTTCCCCGTTGGGTAATTGCAAAATGGGTGATTCCACCTAAATACAGTGAGATTGATTTCATCCAAACTGCCGACTGGCTAATCATTGGCCCAGTTTTCCAGCCATGTGATCTGGCATCTGCGTTTTACCACTCATCAAATTAAATTACACAGCACCAATAAATTACCAGCTCATGACCGGGCAAAACCCTTTTCCTTAAACTCCTTCCTGGTTAATACTTGTGCAATGTTTAATAGTGCCACAGTTTATCTATACAGGGATGTCAACAGGAATGTATCAAAATTTTACCACAAATGGAGATTTATGTATGTGCAAATTATACATAGACACACACATATATGTATAGATATGAATATGTATGAATGCGTTATTCTATTGATGTGAATTTTCCAGATGCCTAAAGCTAAGTCAAAAATTAAATCTAAGTTAAAACAAAAATCAAAAATTGTTGTTTTGTTTTACTTAATCGAGTCTTTATGGAAATATTTCTGAAAGTGCTGGAAATGTAAGTTCTGGAGTCAGCCTGCTCTGTTCGAATCCCTGTTCCTTTATCTACTGACTTTCCGTCTTTGGGCAAGTAGTAATCTTTCTGAGCCTCAACTTTCTTATGTATAAAATAAGAACAATAGTAACCACCTCATAGGGTTGCTATGTGAATTAAATGAGGTATGCATATACAACATTTGATAGGCAGTGGATGTTCAAGAAATGCTAGCAATGAATACTTTATGCATATTAAAATTGCTTCTTGAAAGCTGGGGCCATCATGGTGAACATTAATGATTGTAAGACAGCTAATAACTGATGCCCTCAGCTCCTATTAGGAGCCAGAAAGTTATTTGCCCCTCCATTAAATTGACCCAGACTGCCAGGATTCTTTCCAGTCTTGTCTGGGTTTTGAGTTTTTATATAGCATCCCAACATGGTTTCACTCTGTGGCCCCATCCGAATCTCATCTTGAACTGTAATCCCCATAATCCACATGTGTTGAGGGAGGGACCTGGTGGGAGGTGATTGCATCATGTCGGCAGTTTCCCCCATTCTGTTCTCATGATAGTGAGTGAGTTTTCATGAGATCTGGCAATTTTATAAGTGTTTGACAGTTCCTTCTTCACACGCTCTCTCTCTTGCCTGCCGCCATGTAAGACGTGCCTGCTTCCTCTTATGCCATGATTATAAGTTTCTCGAGGCCTCCTCAGCCATTTGGAACTGTGAGTCAATTAAACCTCTTCTCTTTATAAATTACCCAGTCTCAGGGAAATTCTTAATGGCAGTGTGAGAATGAACTAATACATATCCCTTGCTATTAGACTATGGGTTATCACATTCTGAAATCACTAATATCTAGGATCCTAGCCATTTTCTTCCTCCTATAGTGTTTTACTGACAAATTAAATAATCCAACTTGATAAAATTCTATCTAAAGCAGGTTAAAAGCTCTAATTGAATAACCAAGTCTGCACTTCAGTGACTGCACTATGTACTGCCTATTTTAGCCACTCAAAGATCTTGTCTGCTGATTTCAAGATTATCAGTTATGTTTATGATAAATGATGTTGCTGTAAGAGACCGCCAGAAAAGTGAGAGGATGCTCTTAATATTTCATGTTTATATCTGATTGACACAGGTCTACAGAGGCCCATGTCTTTAGAGGTTCAACAGGGAAATAATAGTACCATCCCTATTTAAAAAGCAAATATAACATATACATAAAAAATATCTATGGCAAAGTTTTTCTCCTTTAAGAAAACTGTAGGCTCTGTAAGCAAGGCATGGTGGCTTATGCCTATAATCTCAACACTTTGGGGAGCCAAGACAGGAGAATAGCTTGAGACCAGGAGTTGAAGACCACCCTGGACAACATAGTGAGACCCCATCTCTAAAAAAATTTTTTTTAATTAGCCAGGCGTGGTGGTGTGCATTTACAGTCCTAGCTACCAGGAAGCTAAGGCAGGAGAATCTCTTGGCCCAGGAGTTCAAGAGTACAGTGAGCTATGATCATGCCACAGCACTTCAGCCTAGACAACAGAGCAAGACCCTATCTCTAGAAGAAAAAAAAAACTGTAAGGGAATATACGACTCAGCCTATCTAGAACAAAGATCTCAGCACCGTAATTTAAATAGCATTTATTATATTTCTTGATTTTTTTTCCTGATTTTCAAATAAGTAAATCCTCATGGGCCTTACTCTATTACTGTCCATGAAAACAATGTATAGGAGAGACCAGAACTGTCATATTGTCATCCATGTGAAGGGAGCCCCCTAAAGTTGTACAGTGAAGCAGTCCCAAGCGAGATGGCCATTACAACAAGTTTTCATATTCTGGTTTTTTAGAGGGTTTTTGGTGCTTCAGTGGGCAAGTCATCTCAGTGTCCAACATAACTACATTCACCTCCCACTCATTCTCCTTACTGCAAATGCTTATTAGCCATCATCCATCCAAATTTTGAGAATATTTTCTCCAGAAAACAATCTCTGTGCCTTTTTTCATACATTCAGATATGAAAATAAAAAGCTGTTAAAAAAGACTGCTTTGGGGTCAGTCTTCCTCTCAGGACTGAAAGTTCCTTAAGGACAAGGTTGTGAAATTTTAAAATTCTCCTGCTCCAGTGCTCAGCGTGGGGCCTGGGCCAGAACAGCACCCAGGAAATATGTGAGGAAGAAAGAACCATGGGGTGAGAAGTGGTGGAGAGAAACTGAAGAAGGATGTCTTGGTCAATTTGGGCCACTGTAGCAAAATACCATAGACTGGGTGGCTAATAAACAGAAATGGCTTTCTCACAGTTCTGAGGTCTGGGAGGTGCAAGATCAAGGCACTGGCAGATCCAGTGTCTGGTGAGAGCCCCCTTTCTCATAGATGGCACCTCTGGCTGTGTCCTCACATGGTGGAAAGGACCAACAAGCTTCCTTGGGCCTGTTTGATAAGGAGCACTAATTCCATTCATGAGGACTTTGCCCATGACCTAATCACCTCCCCAAATGCCCCACCTTCTAATACCATCACCTCGGGTTAGGACTTCAACATATGAATTTGAGGGAGATAAACATTCAGACCATAGGCCCTACTAATTTTGAAGTTCAACCCACTTCTGATTATCTTATCTAATAACTGGAAATTTAAACATTTATGAATATAAATATAAACACTTGAACTGGGGTTCAGGAGAGTTTAGTGAGTCTTGGTTTGTTTTTTATTTCTTGTGTGTGCATTTTTTGTTTGTTTGTTTGTTTTTTCTGGTGCTTCTTGTGAGAAATCTTGATTTCTCCAGGTAGACTAGCCTTTTCCAGGTGGGTGTTGCCATGACAGCACAATAGAGCGCAGAATGTCAATTGCAGTCTTCTTTTTACTTTTCCAGGTTACAAATGCTGCTGCCAACTGTCCTGGCCAAATGACTCTGCATCACAAACCTTTCCTTGCATGTGGAGGAGATGGATTTACTCAGTCCAACTTTGATGGCTGCATCACTTCTGCCCTATGTGTTCTGGAAGCTTTAAAGAATTATATTTAGTGCTTATATCCTTATTCTCTACATGTACACTGGGTTTTTATTTTCACAATTTTCTGTTATTGATTATTTTGTTTTCTATTTTGTTAAGAAAAATTACTGGAAAATTGTTCTTCACTTATTGTCATTTTTCATGTGGAGTATAAAATCAATTTTGTAATTTTGATAGTTACAACCCATGCTAGAATGGAAATTCCTCACACCTTGCACCTTCCCTACTTTTCTGAATTGCTATAGCTACTCCTTGTTGGAGGAAAAGTGGTACTTAAAAAATAACAAACGACTCTCTCAAAAAAATTACATTAAATCACGATAACAGTTTATGTGCCAAAAACTTGATTATCCTTATGAAAATTTCAATTCTGAATAAAGAATAATCACATTATCAAGGCCCCATCTTAAGTCTTCAGATGTGTCCTTGAATCAATATTTTTGCAAATTATACGAAACAAGATTTTTCCAAAATGTGGGTAACAGAGTATAATTCTTATTTCTCATTTATCCCCCAAGTTATTAAGTGATCCTGAATTGTAGGTCATATATGTCATCATCTTAGCATGGAGGGCAACTTGACTGACAAAGAGACCTTCCTTCAGATTTTCAGAAAATAATAAGATTCCAGTTGATTTTCCCAGCCACACAGTACTTTTTAACTTTAAAACAAATCCCAGTCCTAATATGAAAGATAAAAATTAAATAGAAACTGAGAGAGAAAATATATCGATCCTTACCTTTTGCTATCTTTTATGGCTGGTGCTGGTACTTTATGGGCTCTGCAGTATGTGCTGTGGCATTTAGACTGTGTCAAGTTTAATGAATTTAACACAACAAAAAATTTACTGAACCATAAAATAGATGCACTTAAAATAGTTCAATATTTGCCAAGTTGGTGGTTCAGCATATCACCCACATGCTTCAGTGACCTGACCCCATGACTTGCTAGCTGGAGAGAAATCAATCTCCAGCCTTCCAAACCAGCTACCTGTTGCTAATTTGGAAAGCAAAATAATGAGTTCTATTCCAGCGTTTTGAAAGGGGAAAAATTATTGCAGCCTCTCAAACTAACAAAAGTTCAACAAAAGACTTCTTACTCTTATAGTGTTTAAAGTTTCACACTTACATGTCCACTGTCATACATATACATACACAGGCACAGGCAGAACTTGCTTCTATGGCTGCAAAGTGGGTTTTATGACCATATAGCATATTATTGTATGTTTCCTCTTAGCAATAAATTGGTGAAAAACTTAAATGCCAACATGTGATTAATGTCACTTATTTTGAAAGCAGGGAGAGGAAGAAGGAAATTTGTAGCCTCTAAGAAATGATGAAAAAGAGTGACTTTTTGTTATTTTGGCCCATATTTGACTAACGTTTGTCTTTATTTATATTTTCAAAATTTTAAATGTAGGGATACATATATAGGTTTGTTATATAGGTAAACTTGTGTCACAGGGATTTGTTGTACAGATTATTTTGTCACCCAGGAGTTAAGCCTAATACCCATTTGTTATTTTTCCTGATCCTCTCCTCCCTCCCACCCTGTACTCTCAGGTAGGCCCCACTTTCTGTTGTCCCCTCTGTGTGTCCATATGTTCTTATCATTTAGCTCCCTTTTGTAAGTGAGAACATGTGGTATTTGGTTTTATGTTCCCACATTAGTTTGCTAAAGATAATGGCCTCCAGCTCCACCCATGTTCCTGCCAAGGACATGATCTCATTCTTTTTTATGGGTGCATAATATTCCATGGTATGTATGTACCACATTTTCCTTTTCCATATTCTACCATATTTACCCTTAAAATATGGTAGAAAGTTCATTCAAATTAACTATTTTGTTTTTAACAAATATAATTCTAGAGCCATTTGACTGAAAGCACCCTGAGCCTTTAAAAACAATGCTATATTTATTTTATGAATTTATGTCCTCCAAAGGAGGGGGGGGGAAAGGATTTGTAAAGCTGGGATGGGTTGCTTGAAGAGGGTACTCCTCTAAGCCATTACTAATGACTTTTAATATCTATTCTTTCTAATTCTTCATGTTTTTATAAGACTATGGCAATATGAGGAAAAACCCTACTTAATATGTAGATCATTGTTACTTTGCTATTTTCATTATTTTGAAAACTTATTTTACATTTAGATTTTCTTTCACTTCTTCCCCATTAGAAATGAAATGGTAGAAATATCTCCTCCTGGAAGCCATCCCAGAGGGCCATAAAATTCAGCTGGCCAGGATCCTCTGAGAGACACAGGGCTACGATATCAAACTCCCCTGGGAGATCGGAGTCAGCACCAGGTAGAACAGTGACCAAGGTGTATGTATGCTAGCCCCACGGGGCCACACATCATCACAGTATTTCCAAACAAGAACTTTTATTAATCAAGCCAGCCAAGGAAAGCTGTTCTGTTTTGAAAGGAGCGTATTCAAGTGAGAAACGGCGTGAGCAGTGGGGTGATTTAATACTTGTTAGCTGATAAATATAGCCTTTGCCAGAATAAAACTTTATGATGCAGTGTTGAAAAGCTTAATTACTAAACTGTCTATGCACGTCTTGCTCAGGCAGCAAGGGTGACAAATTATAGCAGTGAAATAGTATTTTTCACCTTTGGCATTTCTGAAGGAGAAAAGTATGTCTAAAAACATTGAGAAAGCAGCAATAATCCCAGACCAGATATTACTGGGGGAGGGTGGGGGGAGGAAGACACTTCATTGAGTCACCAAGACTTCTGTGCAAAATGCCATGGTCCCCACCCCCCGCCTACCCACTACCTTGTTAACTGAAGAGAACAGGGTCAATTTTACATTTTTCTGGCATTTTTTACTCATCCAAGTGTGTCTCTTTGTGTGTGTGTGTGTGTGTGTGTGTGTATTTTCACTTTTCATCCTTCTAACACCTCTGTGAAATAAGCAGAGCAGAGAATTCTTATTTACATTTTACAAATGAGGAAACCAAGGCACAGAACTTGGCCAACCAAGGTCATGTAATGATATTCCAGGACAAGAGCCCAAGCCCCTCATGACCCGTTTCTATTTACAGGCACCATGCTGCTGCCAGATGAACATGATAATTAAAACTGAACTGAAATATTAGTTGGGGGTACAGTCCGCCCCATGTGGTCTTCTTATTGATGTTTCATTTCAGAGAGTTAACACTAATCCTGATGTGATATATACAGGAGTCTAATATGGGATAAAGTCTCCATAAGTACTGGCTAAGTGATTTATACTCCTGTTACTTTCATTTGCTGGTTTATTTCCTTCTTTGGGGGGTACTTGCTGTGAGAAATAGCTGCATGCTAATGACACTGAATTTCAACCCAGCAGTAGCTGGTTACAGTACAGACTCACTTTCCATCTGATTCCTCTTTGTTTCTTTGTTCCCCTTGTTTTGCTCTCTTCTTTTCTTCCAGTTTCTGCCATTTCTTCCTCCCCTTCTATTTCTTTTTCCTGCCTCTTCTCCTATGCCTACATTCTCAGAAAAAGCTGGAATATGAATGCAATCACCTTATCATTCATAGTATTTGTGCTTCCAGGTTTTAATATATCAGGGTTTTGTTGTGGCTGTTCTTAAAATTTAAAGCTGAAAGCCATCCCAGAGGGATGATCCTGTTTGTTATTCAAGTTGATTGGACAACCCTTATGTTGATTTTTGAAAATGATGCAAGAATTTAAAACTGGCCATAGCTTTCAGGGATCTCAGTGCTAATAAACTAAAATATGACTTGTATGGTTTCTTTACACCAATTCTTTACTTTTCTTGTCACATGGGTGCAAAGCCTGGTACCAGGCTCTCTAGTGGGCACAATGGAATATAATCAGCAATCCCCACCCAGAGATTCTACTTAGGAGAAGACAAGACCCCTGGAGTGGGAGGCAGAGTAGAGGTACATGTTGACACATGTTGACAAGGTCACAGGCAGTGAATAAAATGCTCTAATTCGTGGAGCTAGGGAATCCTAAGAGAAATGTTTCCTTTGGGGAGAAAAGATCCCTGAACAAATACAGAGAAGCCTCAGTCAAATACATCCAGCAATATCCCTCCCCTCCACACCATACCTGGGTCGACCTGGCTGACTTCAGAATCCAAACTGCATATTAGTGTGGTCAGCACAAGTAAGTTCTTACTGTGCAGAAAGCTCAGCAGAACAGAGAAAGAGGTCTCTGGCAGGAGAAAAAAGCCTCAGCAAACATCAGATGATCTGATGCAGGACCAAACTGCTGTATTTCAGTCTGGAATATATTTGTGTTTTAGCCAGTATCATCTGACCAGGTAAACCAAGGAAGGTTGAATGATAATATGATTCATGTTTCCTTCTCAATAGACAGTAATTGTTGTCCACTCAACAGTTCACAGCAGAATCCCACAAAAGAGCCTGCTAAGGAGAACGAATCTCTAAGGGGTTGTAAAAGGCTAGATGAATTATGGAACCCTGTGGAATATCTAAGCTTAGAGAGGTTTGGAAACCATTTAGACCAGTTCTTAACCATCTTGGATATTGAATCTGTTTAAGAAGCTATAGAAAGCTATGGTTCTCCTAAAAATAACAACAAAGACAACTATGCATATGAGCACATAGGATTTGCATGCCATTTAATGCCTGCTCACCAGCTGCTTGTTTTTGTAAATAAAGTTTTATTGGAACACAGCCTCACCCATTCATTTGTGTATTACCTGTGACTGTTTTGCACTACAACAATAGAGGTAAGTGTTTTTGACAGAGACCATATGGCCTGCAAAATCTAAAATAGTTACTATGTGGTCCTTTAAGAAAATGTTTACTGACCCCTGCTTTAGGTTCAACCCCTCCCCCCACACATCTGTCTGTAGACACTCAGGGGTCCAAGGAGAACCTCTAAATCTTAAACCTATCACTTTATGTAAATATGGTCTTATCTTTGATCCACACATCTGGTCCATTGTTCCTTGATCCTATGGCACGTTGTAAATCCCTTAAGGCAAGCCTGTAACTTTGCAGTAAGAACACATCATCTGCAGTTAGATCTGTGCTTTAATCTGAAGTTTGCTCCTCATTGTGTGACCTTGTGCAGTTGAACAATCTCACTTAGCTTCCTTTATCATCGGCAAAATGAGTTAATGATAACTACCTCATAAGATTGTTGTGAGGCTTATGTTTACATAAAACCTTAAGAGAATGCTGGACACACAGTAAGTACTTAATAAATAGTAACAATGATGATGTTGATCATAAAGAGGGGAGGACGAGAGAGGAGAGGAGAGGAAGAGTTTAACCTGGTGCCTCTGAGGCCTCTGTGAAGGCCAATTTCCTCTATATTCACATAGGACACAGGAGAATTGATGATAAGGAGAGTTAGTGGATTGATAGCAAAGCATGAGCGTTAGTAGATTGATAGTAAAACATGGTTAAACCCAGAAGCTTAAAAGCTCTAGGTTGCTTCAAAACCATGAGACAGAATAGCAGTGTCTCCTGGTGACCAGTTCTGGGCCACTTTCTCTTTTCCAGCTACAGTGAGTAAGTAGACAACTTACTTGGGGAAAAGGTGGTTTGCTCTAATGTAGTCCTGGAAAGACACTAGGAAAGGTCATTATCAGGAGTATTGATAGTATAAAATAGAAGCATTCTCTGCAAGAACGTTGTCTTTTCTCTTAGTAACCATTTGTGCTGAATGCAAAGAATTGCACGCTTGAATTGGATTCTGCTGAAGATTAGTGAATCTCCGAAACACTGCAAAAACTAGGGGTGAGTTACTTCACGCTCCTAAGTGTTTGGCTAAGTATGCAGATTCATTTCCTGTCCCTGGCCTTCATGTTAAAGAGTTCAGTTCCTGGTGGGGTCGGTGACATCCTGAATCTGCCACTTACTAGATGTATGATCTTGGTCCAATTTCTTTGTCTCTAAGCCGCAGGGCCCTCGTCTATGCAATGTGGATACAATTTTACCTACTGTAGGATTATTCTGAGGGTTATAGTATGTACATGCAAAGTGTAACCATTGTGTCCTATGTAGAGAAAACACTCCATAAATGCTAGTCATTATTATTACTATTATAATAGTAAAATATGACTTAGGAAAATAATCCCCTTTGATAGCCATCACTGCATCCATAGGTAGCTTTAGATCTAGCTAGGAAGCCACTTCAGTATTTGTAGAGCTCACTGGTGACTGTACTTAAGTGCTACTGTAAGGTTGGCCTCTTCAAAAAGTCTTACTCTTGAATGAATAAATGCTGTCTATGGTTTGTGACTGTGCTCTTTCACAGACTTTTCATGGCACTGTGTTCTCCCCCAGCTGATCTAGTCTCCCCACTCTTGTGATACTTATCCCATGTGTACTTACTTGTTCAATATCTACTTGCTGCCAAAACTGCAATAGCCAAAAAAGCGGGACCTGGCATATAGGAGTTACTCAGTAAATATTTGTTGATCCGAAGAATGAATGAATGAATTTAACTAATTAACTTTTTTTATTCTAACATTAGTAAGTGCCAAAGGAAAATCTTGCTGACACAGAATTATCCCATAGAGCAAAAATGTACTAACCTCGTCCTTAACAGAGGCAATAATTACAACAGTATCTATATTTACTTTATGTGGTTTCTATTCAAAGTCATTAGGTGATTTCAGAAAGTCCTCACTTTATATTACATCTCATTATATTTTGGAAGAGGTGGGGGGAAGGCGGGAGAGTTGCTCTACCATTAGAAATACAGTACTTAAAATGGGCCATCTCTGTGTAGTTGGTGTGTTGTGTATGCACATGTGTGTGCTAGCATGGGAGAGAGGTGGGGAATGGTACTGTCCTTGTGCAAACAATCAATATAGCTACTGTAGCAGTGTATTCTGTTATTGTGATTTTATCACCTACCAATGACATGCAGGCAGGATTATTGACTGACATTCTTATTTTTTCGATACTTTTTAAATTGAATTGCTCTAAAGGTGGCAAGAGTTAGGCCTAGGGTTAGTTGCACCCACTTGTGCAAGACAGTTGCCAACCTCAAACTTGCACCGTATATTTTAACCATTACAATAAGCCATGTTTGTTTGTCCTTTGGAAAATAAACTATTTTCTGTGAACCAAAAGACTGTCAGAAAACTGAATGTTAGTGATACAGAGACCATTGTGGAGAAAAAAAAAAATTGGCAAGTGTCACCTAATTGAAAAACTGAGATGTTCACCATCATGGCTGAACAGCACTCTAAGCAATTAGCTCTATATTACAGGAAAGAACTACAAGAATTTGCCTAGAAGCAGGAAACCCATTAATTATGTGCCTAAAATCAGGAAACCCACTCACTAAATAAACCATTTTAACTATTAATACTAAGAAATGTTAATACTTGAAACAATAAAAACTTTATAATCATTTCAATAGATGCTGAAATTTGTTGACAAATCTGCTGAAATTTGTTAAAAGTTAAATTTGACAAACTTTAATATACATTGCTGCTAAAACATTATGATAAATTCAGAAACAGGGGATACTACCTTAAAGGAATAAGGACTTCTATTTTAAAACTATAACAAACATTACAATTAAGAATAAATCACTAGCACCATCTATTTTAAATTAGGGAGAAGTCAAAGATTCTTACATCAATGTTCTAAAATTTCTAGGGTATGCATTAAGGCATGGAAAATATTTAAGAGGTGTGAATGTTGGGAAACAGAAGACAAAGTGGTTACAAATTGTGTGAATATGATTATACTCCTAGAAAACTCAAGTGCACCAACTTTTAGATTGATGAGAAATAGAGTGGCTGAATTACAAACATTCAAAGGTTAATAACTCTTCTATATGCCAAAATAATCAAAGCAAATATATCTTATATATAATGTTGTTAACAAAAAACAGAATACAAAGGACTATCTTTTATTTTTTTTCTTTTATTATACTTTAAGTTCTAGGGTACATGTGCACAACATAGAGATTTGTTACATAGGTATACATGTGCCATGTTGGTTTGCTGCACCCATCAACTCATCATCCACATTAGGCATTTCTCCCAATGCTTTCCCTCCCCTAACCACCGACCCCCTGGCAGGCCCCCCAGTATGTGATGCTCCCTGCCCTGTGTCCAAGTGTTCTTTCATTGTTCAGTTCCTCCCTATGAGTGAGAACATGAGGTGTTTAGTTTTCTGTCCTTGTGATAGTTTCTGAGAATGATGGTTTCCAGCTTCATCCATGTCCCTGCAAAGGACATGAACTTATCCTTTTTTATGGCTGCATAGTATTCCATAGTGTATATTTGCCACATTTTCTTAATCCAGTCTATCATTGATGAACATTTGGGTTGGTTCCAAATCTTTGCTATTGTGAATAGTGCTGCAATAAATGTACATGTACCTGTGTCTTTATAGTAGCATGATTTATAATCAACAAAGGACTATCTTTAGGATCCAGAATTTATGCAAGGAAATATTTCCAAAATTTTATGGAATGATACTTTGAAACATTTGAATAAGGGAGGATATACCATGTCCCTAGAGGGAAATAGCAAATATTGTGAATTTTTTCCATTATCCCCTGATTAATTTATAGGTTGCACAAAATCACAGTGGGATTTCGTTAACCTGAAAAAAATAATTTTAAGTCCATCTGGAAACAAATTAACAGGTAAAAATAACTAACAAATTTGAGCAAGAAGGTAGTAAGTACCTTCCTGCAAAATGGCACTTTTATCTGCTGTTACGACATATGATAAAATTAGATAAATAAGCAGTTTACTGTTGATTCAGGAATTGATACAAATCAATGGAAATAATAACTATAAGATATAGCCCCTTAATGTGATGACTGAATCAATACAAAACCAATCAATACAAAAGCAATAATTATTTAACAAATAATTTGAGGAAAATTGGCAAGGTATTAGGTTTAGCAAAAAATCAAACTTGATTCTACCATACATTACTATAATTTCCAGATGAATTAAGGGATAAATATAAACAAATGTATAATACATGCCTCCCCAAAAACCATATAGAAGAAAATATAGATAAATATTTAACCTATTTCTAGGTTGCAAAAGAAGTTCTATAAATTAACAAAAGAAATCATAAAGAAACAAGTCTACTTGATTATATTTTAAAGCTCTTAGAAAACAAAACTAAAAGATTACAGACCAGTTAAGAAAAATACATATACAACACTTTATAATAAAAGTGTGTCCTTAAGGTAGAGAAAACAACAGAAGTTAAAATTTTGGCTCAATTTTTTAAGAGTTAAAAATGATACAGATAGAGCTAAAGTCCATCTATTTTATTTTTTGTTTTTTATTATTCATATGTTTTTGGGGTTTTTTTTGTTGTTGTTGTTTTTAGAGACAGTGTCTTGCTCTGTCACCTAAGCTGGAATATAGTGACCTGACCATGGTTCACAGCATCCTCAACTTTCTGGGCTCAAGGGATCCTCCTGCCTCAGCCTCCCAAATAGCTGGGACTACAGGCACACACCCCTACATCTGGCTAATTTTTTTTTTTTTTTTTTTGTACTGATGAGTTACTACTATGTTGCCCAAGTAAGACTCAAACTCCTCCTGTCAAGTGATCTTCTTGCCTCAACCTCCCAAAGTGCTAGGATTACAGATGTGAGCCGTTGTGCCCAGCTTACATGCCTTTTTAATTGTAGTAACACCACCATATTTTCCTACTTTGACATCATATGTATGTATCCATAAATTATGGTAATGTTCGGTGTGTTTTTAATTTTATAGCATATTATATGTATTTAGAACTTTATTCCCCAGTGTTGTATTTTTAGTATTTTTCCATGTCAATATACATAGATATATTCCATTGATTTTTACTACTGTATACTCTTCCATTTTATGAATATATCAGTTTATTTGTCCATTTCCCCATTGATAGACATTAGGTTGCTCCAAATTTTTACTACTGCAACATTGCAATAAATATGTTTGCACATTTCTCTTTTTACCCCTGTGCAAGAGTTTTTATAAGGCAAAATGTTAAAATGTATTAAAACCAAGACCTGCGTTTAAAGGAATATGCTAATTTTTTATAATCTATATGTTTTAAATAATAACTTGAAAATTAACAGAAGACAACAATTATGCAGAGTATTTTAAAGCCAGCTGGTAGAATTTTTTATAACTAAAATAAGTGGGACAAGGTTGGGATAAAGATATAAAATTGGGGGGTCCTGCTCGGTGGCAGTTCCTCAAAAAGTTAGCAAGACCACCTGTAGAGCCAGAACCCTCCCCATTCCAAGTCTATATATGTTCCGTGAAAGCAAAGAACCACTATTAGTGTATCAGAGGCCGTTGTGGTGGGTGGCACTGGGGTTGAAGGCTATTCCTTTGATTTTCAGGTACCAAGTCCTAATATGATTCTAGGATGTGGGAAGAGCCCCTGGATGACGGCCACTGGATTTCCCATATGACTTCCTGGAAATTAGAGCACACAGTCAGGTTTTATTTGATTTTTTTTTTTAAAGGAACCACAGGATACCACTTCACAGCTTTTAGGATAGCTATTATTTAAAAGCAAACCAAAAAGCAAACAGAAGATAAATGTTGGCAAGGATGTGGAGATATTGGATTCCCTTGTGCAGTGCTGGTGGGAATGTAAAATGATGTAGCTACTATGGAAAATGATATAGCAATTTCTTTAAAAATGAAATATAGAATTGTCATATGATCCGCAATTCCACATCTGGATGTGTATCTATCCAAAAGAAGTGAAAGTAGGGACTTGAACTGACATTTGTACACCAATGTTCATAGCAGCTTTATTCACAACAGCCAAAAGGTAGAAGCAATGCCAGTGTCCATGGATAGATGAGTAGATAAATAAAATGTGGTATAAACATACAATGGACTATTATTTAGCCTTAAAAGGGAAGGAAATTCTGATGTGCTGCAATATGGATAAAACATAAAGTCATTATGCAAAGTGAAATAAGCCTATCACAAAAAAAAAATTACATAATTCCACTTATATGAGAAATCTAGAGCAGTCAGCTTCATAGAGACAGAAAATAGAATGGTGGTTGCCAAGGGCTGGGAGAAGGGGGCAATGGAGAGTGAATGTCTAGTGGGTCAGAGTTTTAGTTTGGGAAAGTAAAAAGTTCTGGAGATGGATGATGGTGATGGGTGCTCAACAGTGTGAATGTACTTAATGCCACAGAACTGCACATTTAAATATGGTTAAAATCATCACTTTTATGTTATGTATATTACCACAATAAATAAAGAAGTTGATATTTCTTATACTTACAAAGAGGAGAAGGGCATTTGCAAATCAACAAGAAGCATGAGGCCCCTCTCTCTAGCAGAAAAATAGACTCAATCTATTTCTTTTTCTTTTAACATCCTGTTTAATGGAAACGCCAAAACAAATGGGAAAAAATACACACACACAAATATATATGAACATGTTTTGCCTCATGAGTAATCAAAATGTGTACATATGTATGTTTATGTATGTGCATTTATATTTAAAATCATGTTCTGTCTTATGAGTAAACAAAAAGTATACAAATTCAAAACTATAATGAAATGTAATTTTTAACCTATCAAATTGGCATCTTGTTTTTTTTGAATGACTAAATTCTAATCAGGGATTAAAATGATTGGTAGAAGTAAAAATTTTCACATCTTGTTTGCATAGTAAGTTGGCAATATGTATCAAGTGTTTTTTTAAGCATGTTTTCTAACTAAATAACTTACATCTAGGAATCTGGCTTACAGAAATAATCAAGGATGCAGACAATGGTTTATTTGCAATATGTTTATTTAAGCATTAGTTATGACAGTGGAAAACTGGAAATAACCTAAATCAACACTAATAGGAAATGATTGAATAAATTCTAATAGACCAAAACAGTGGAATTTAATGCAGTCATTTTAAAATGTGGGTTTAAAGCAAATTTTTCTATATGGGATATTTTTTGTGATATAATGTTAAGAACAAACCCACAATATGTAATGCTAAGTCAAGAATACAGAATGCTTTTCATTTCTAAAAAACATCAAGTGAGTATAACATGCATTTATGTGTGTACATATATTAAGACCAAAAGAAATACTCAAGGTCTTTAAGATGGTGGGATTTTGAAAATTTTTCATTTGTTTCTTTATATTTTTTCTGTATTTGTACAATGAGCAGTCAGGTAGCCAATTGGCCTTGTGTTGAGGTGCTCCAGAGGGCAGAACCAAGACTGGTAGCAGTAGGAAAGTGATTGAAGCTAATATCAGAAAGAAATTTTCAATAAGCAGAGCTTTCCAATGTGGAGCAGACCTCTGGGAGTTTCTTTCTGCCAGTCCAAAACGTTTCCAGCAGAGGCTAGGTGACCACCATCCACAGTGATCCACAGTGGGGAGAGGTCACAAGAACAGTGCATCTCAACCCTGGCTGGGCCACAGCATCACCTGAGGGAGGATAGAATGCAGATTCCTGGGCCATGAACCCTATCTACCTGGATTGAAACTCCAGGGTTGGGGTCTAGGGATATGTATTTACCTTCAACTTCCCCAAGGGATTCTGAAGCAACGAGACAAAGTTTCTACACCTGAGAATCCCTAGATTAGAGACTTTCAAGGCTGCTTCCAACTTGGAGATTCAAAGCAATTTTGCAATTCAAAGTTCTACAGACTATTTGAGTATCTATCTTAAAAAAACAAGGACAACAGTATAGATGCAAAGGGAGGCACGGTTGGGGTTGAAGGATGGAGTCATTTGAAGATCAGTACTTTTTCATTCATTTATTTATTTAACCACCAACGACCAAGAGCCTATGCTGTACTGAGTTCCTTGTTTAAAGCACTTGGGATGTGTTAGGGATCAAAACCATTTCCTGCCCTCATAATGGTCACATTCAGGTCAGGTTAACATAAAACGTAGATTCTTGGGCCCAGGAATGACTGGAATTAGAATCCCTGGAGAGGGATCCAAGAATCCATATTCTATAAATGTTCCCAAGGTGCTGCATATATACACTAATGCAATGTTGTTTTTCAAAATATGGGCTTTGAATCATAAGTGGTTTGTTATAGTAATTTAGTGAGTCAAGAAGCTTTTCAAAAAAATTAAAATAACAGAGAAAAGAACAGGAAAAGGAAAGGAAAATTAGAATGCTGACACATGGAAACAGTAACTTGTTTCATAAAGCTTCTGTTTCTGTGCCCTGGCCACAATGTAAACTGGGTTTCAGATGGGAAACCATAGCTAGAAAATATGATACATAAAATACATCACTGTTCTAGTCCTTCCTAACCCCTGCACGCAACAGTTCTGTTTTAGTCAAAATCTGGAGGTGAGATGCTGGGGCACACTGACCACCTTGAGGAGGGACAGGCTGTTCTGGGAATTTGACTCACTGGGAATGTCCCTGCTATAATGCCACTTCCTTTTTCTTTTGGATTGAGCCTAAGGCTGCACTCTCGCACAGATGGTAAAGCCTCCAGCACATGTTGCATCATTTTCTTTGGTAGACATGACAGAGCACTGCACACTATCTGTCCTGGCCTTTGTGGCAGAGTTAGAGCAGCATACAGAAAGGAACTCCTGGGACCCATTGCTTCCATTTGCTAGGCTGCTTTTTGGGGGAAGACAAGAGCAAGGCTTATACAACCAATTTTCCAGGCCAAGTGCTGGATATTTGATTTGGGCCTTTCATATCAGGTCAAAACCATATGCAACCCATACTTCGCAACCCAGATGAAAGATACCAATTGTTTTAAATCAAAATGAAACAGAACGGGTGAACAAACCCACATAAGACAAGCTGAAAAGTCCTCCTAGGTTCTCTGAGAACCCAAGAGCCTGCTGATCTGAGCAGACAAGGGATGTTCCTGTGGTTTACTTGTTTGCTGGCACGGAAGTTTTGCTGTCACTAAGAAGAAAAATCCAAAGGCTAATTCAGCATAAATGGTCCCCTTGGCTGCATTGAGGGCAGTCACAGGTGAGTCATAAACAGTGTTGAAAAGTAGAGATCCACCCTAGAGGCCTGAGACATGCTGCTTTTATCTCCAGCTCAGAGCAAGAAGAACGTCTCAGAAGGAACTGAAAAAGGAATTACTCAAACTGAAAACTGCTGTCCTCACCAGGAGGATTCCTTTCCTGACCCAAGTCTGGGAAGTGCCACTGGTAAACCCCCAGAAATGAATTTGCTCATCAGTGAAGGACAGAGCTAGATAGTCTCAGATGTACCCAGTGACATTTTCACAGCATTAGAAGCCAAGCCTCCTTCACCTCAAACCAAATCACTGAAATGCTTGTTTCTGTGCAGCTGTGGTAGAAATGCCCTGTATCAAAGGCAGGCTCCAGTACCACAAGCCAAAGATAAATAACAGAGGAAATGATCAAGACCATGACCTCTCAATGACCCCCTAGAGCTAAATCTTTGCTAGACCTCAGAATATCAAACAGGCCACCAGCCCGCCAAGAGCAGTTCATGAACAGCGTGGAAGCCACCTCAGCCTGCGAGAGCCTGGTTCTCTAGAAACTTGAGACATCCCAAAGGAATTTCTTGTTTTATCCTCCCAAACAGGGGTTTGTTAATTCTTTCTTCAAGTGAAGAAACCCTTTCCATTTACTTGGAAATTGGGGTTGTATGTATCTCTTGTCCAGTGGAGAACTATTAGTATTTTGAAAAATATATTCTCCCACCAACTAGCAAAAAAATGAACCAGAAATATAAGAGCCTTCTCCTACTGGAGATTTTGATTATAGATTCAACAGGCACACATTATGGAGTGTTTACTATTGGACAAGTGTTGAGCTGAGTTCTCAGAGGATCCTGAGTGGAACCAGACTCAAGTTACTCAGAGAGGGAGGCAGTGGGCAGGTGGAAGCTTAGCTTTCTTTCTCAGATCAGTGTCACAGCACCTGAAGGAAACTCTGGGCCACCACTTCCAGTTTAGGAATCCCTGAGGCACAAGACAGCAACTGAGGCGAAGGGACTCAGTATCTAACAAGCAAGACTTGTCCTCTAAATTGCCTTTAGAGTGCCTGGCCTGAAGACTGAGGCAAGTCAGCTAAATCCTCAGAATAAAAGATGTGGAGAGCAGCAAGGAGACACAACCTGACACTCCAGGAGAAGGAGATCTTGACCGCACTTGACCACACTAGGAGTGCAGACAGGTCTAATTTGCATCTCTTAGCTATAAGACTCACCATGGAGTACAAAGGACAATCAACAGAGATTATAGGTAGAAGTAAGTGTCATTGTTTCATTTACTCCTCTCTTCTCTTGTCAAAGAGATAATCTCTCTCCCCAAACCTAAGAGGGCCTCAAAGTTTAGAAGACTCATGTTCCCAGCTGGCTTAAAGCAATGACTCTTCTTCTCAGGGCTTTGTCAGGAATATGATGAGTTTGGTGAGACAAGTGGATTTCAAACTGCACTATAAGCTGGGCATGGTGGCGCATGCCTGGAGTCCCAGTTACTCGGGAGGCTGAGAAAGGAGAATCACTTGAACCTAGGAGGCGGAGGTTATAATGGGACAAGATCTCACCACTGCACTCCAGCCTGGGCAACAGAGTGAGACTCTGTCTCAAAAAATAATAATACAGATAAAATAAAATAACAAACTGTGCTATAGTCATGGAAGTTATATTCAAATAAAATCTTCTATTGTTGTGTACATAAATCAAGTCCAAGGGAAGAGCAGCGCTACACGTTAAAGAAGGACCACATTGCATTCCTCTAAGGCCCCCTCAAAGCAGTGTAAGCCATGGATAAAGGAGACTTCTCAGGCCCCTGTTGCCGAATTCTGTAACCCTTTTTTAGATGCCCCTCAGAGATCCATGACTTCTGTCTTTGGCCTCTTGTGGGGAAGTCACCCAAATAATGGATCAAGACCTTATAAACCCGGATCCTCCTGTTTCAGTAGGAGTCAGTTAGGCCAGGCCCTAGTTTGATGACGGGTAAGAATGACAGCTCAGACCTGCCTAATATCGCTGTCACTTTGGTTTTTCTGCCAAAGCATCAAGCAAGTAGTGAAAAAACATGAAATTAGGATGGGAGGACTAATAAAATAGTTTCATGCATAGGACCTCAGCTTAGTATACTAGCCCTATTTACATATAGACAACCTATTCTCAGGAATCTCATTGTAAATACTCCTTGATTCAGAGAAGTATCAATTCATAACCACTCCTTGTGAATGCCAAACCAGGTCCCTGTGTAGGAAAATATTTTATTCAATCTCATGGTTGTCAAATATGTTTAAAACTAGCCAAAGAAGTCTGAAAGATTTGATGCACCTGAATTTTGCATTATATTGCTTTCTCCCCAAAGAGGGTATGCCTCTGAGTTTCACTGACCTTTATTATAGATTGCAGCAATTTACTGACTCTGATGAACATTTGTTGATTGTCCCCTAACATCAGGGGTTAACAGCCTTTCTTTCCAGAGATTTTATTTGAGTAGGCTTCCTTTCACTACCCTCAGCCATGTGGCCTGGGATGGGGCAAGGCACCATGTGCTGGAGTGGCCAGAACCCGTAAGCCTGAGTTAGTCAGTGCTTCATATTGTCTTGGCCACACCAACTGGTTCAGAGGTAAAATAAACTTGAAATAAATTCATTCTGTCAGACTGGGACTCAGAACATTGCAAGAGTTTCCCACTGGACTTGAAGCAAAAGATCTGAGCCAAAGCTGCTGGTAGCCATGCCACTCTGTGGGGCAAGCCTAGAGCTGCCAGGGTCCCCATAGGAAGGTCAAGAATAAAGTTAACACAGAGGATGGGAGAGCCAAGAGATGGAGATAAACTGAGACCTGATGGCATCATTTGAGCTCTGAATTTGGCCCTGGCCTTTCTACCTGTAGGAATCAATAAGTTCTTCTTTGGCTTAAGCCATCCTGATTCATTTTTGAAACTGTCATTCTAGTGAGAGAGATATACAGCATGCAGGGACCATGGAGTCAACCCCCCACAGCCACCTCCCACACGGTCCTATTGCATGGTTTGGCCATGTCTAATCATTGGGAACGGTCTGTTTGTTTGTTTTTCCCCAACCAGGCATGGCAGCACATCTTTGAAGGTGGGGAGGGCATCTGGAAATATACGGAGAGCTTTCACGTTTTTTCAGTGACTGGGAAGTGGGGAACACAAGTGACATTTAATGGACACAGGCCAGGGATGCTAAATGGTCTTGAAAGGTCTAGGCGGGACTATCCTGCCTAACACAAGATAGTTCACCCAAAATGCCAAGAGTGCCACCATTGAGAAGCCTTCAGAGGTGAGCCTACATATTGAAATAACCCAACTCAGAACTATGGCAGGTCTGAAAAGAGATCAAATTAGTGATTCTTTAATAGAAGAATCCATAGGAAGTTCAAAAGTCTTTAATAAAACCAAATGTCGTCTCAAATATCTTCTTTGAGCACTGCCAAAATTCACAGAACCTTTCTGTTTATGAAAAAATCTTAAACCAATGTTTCTCCCCTATAAGACTGTTGAATTTAATTTTCTTACCAAGATATTTAAAATCAAAATTTCTCTAGGAACAGCACAGCCATGGCAGGCTTTCTTCCCTTCTGTGGCCTCTGAGACTTTTAAGAAGACACTAAATCACATGACTTCTCAACTTCCACATCGAAATTCTCTATTCCTCACTTCTTCCTCCTTTCTGAGCCTTTGTGCCATTGGCCATCTTTTGAAAAATGCATCCTAACTCAAAATGGGAAGGTCTGACTTTATTGTTCAGATGTGCTCAATTTGTGGGTTTTATGTTCTTCCTGGTTAAAGTATGTATTGGTGGTATTTTCATCCAGGAGTCCAACCACTCCTTGACAGAGGCTAGTTATTTGTTTTGTTTGTTTCTAGAGACAGGGTCTTGCTCTGTTGCCCGAGCTGGAGCACAGTGGTGTGATTGTAGCTCACTGCCTTGAAATCCCAGACTCAAGCTATCCTCTTGCCTCAGCCTCCCAGGTAGCAGGGACTATAGATTTGTGCCACCATGCTCAGCTAATTTTTCCACCTTTGGTGAAGAGGGGGTCTTGCTATGTTACCCAGGCTGGTCTCAAACTCTGGGATCAAGCAATCCTCCTGACTCAGCCTCCCAAAGTGCTGCGATAGCAGGTGTGAGCCACTGTGCCCAGCCTTCCTTTGCTTTATAGCATCTCTTATATGTTGCTTCTTGGGCTTGTAGCAATGTGTCCTCACACATCTGACAAGATGTTAGAGTCTTCACCCTGGGAGATTTGTAATTCATTAAAACTAGAAACTAGAATTCATGGGGTATTAATTTGGGTCCTCTGAAAAACAGACACAAAGACCAAATTAGAAAGGAAAATGCCTATGAAAGATAAAGGGTATAGGGAACAGGAGTAGGCAGGGACAGCTTTCAGACAGTGACGCAGGTCTGACACCTGCATTGGGAGACAAAGAAAGAGGGAAGGAGGACTGGCTAAGAAGATCCAAAGACAACAATGCAAATTTGAGATGACCTCAGCCCGGCCACTGGAGATCCCCAGAGCAAAGATTGCCTGTTAGAGGAAGAAATGGCCCAGCTCTTGTGCCCTGATAGCAGCTGACACCAGCCAGCTACCTTTTTCACAGCAGGTTCTCTTAAAGGGGGAATCTGAGTGATGTACATGCTGGCAGCCGTGCATGATGAATTTTTTTTTTAAGTAGAAGTTGTTTGGCATGTGGTGTGTATGTGTGTGTGTGTGTGTGTGTGTTTAAAAGAAACGAGATTGCCTTGGAAGTAGGAGTCTGAACTGTGACATGATAAAAAACAATGCAAACCACAATAGAATATTTCTGTTTGTGAGACCAAGTCCCACCCACAGCTTCTAGACTGTTGGCTTGGTCAAAAGAGAATAATTCTACACTTTACAAAGCAATGGGATTAGAAATGAAAATTGGCCAAGGCAGAGTATACTGAGACTGCTGGGCATCCAACACGCTGTGTTAGTTGTAAAGACGGAAAAGCCCTCTGTTTTGGCCAGGAGTCAGGGGAGTTATTTTAGAAGCAGCCTCCTCAGTGACCCAGACATTACCATTTGATTTCCAAAGCTCTAAAGAACATAAGGCTTGAGAGCGTTTTTCCACTGCCCTATGTTTCTTTCTCCATAGGGCTTGTCGCACAAATCTGCTGTAAATCCAGCATTCACCTTCTCAGGGGAGCCTGTGGAGAAGTGGATCATTGTTATTAGAGTGGGTGAGGCTTCCTGAGAAGTGATTGGCCTGCCCATCCTA
The DNA here is from genome assembly GCF_007565055.1 of Rhinopithecus roxellana. Taxonomy (NCBI): domain Eukaryota; kingdom Metazoa; phylum Chordata; class Mammalia; order Primates; family Cercopithecidae; genus Rhinopithecus; species Rhinopithecus roxellana. Next base: position 62,888,330 of record NC_044559.1, on the reverse strand, counting down.
AGGACCTCCTGGCTTAGCATCACATGACTAACCAGCCTGGTAAAAAAAGCACTCAGAATTTACCCATATGTATCACATTTTACCAGCCCATCTTCTGCCAATAAAGTGCCCTAGACTAAAAAGCCCGAGAAATGACAGTCACTTCTACAATCCTTATGACATTTTCTAGGTGAATATCTGTAGTGTGAGCTGCCTCATGCCGGTTGCTGGGGAGATGAAGGAAAGGAATTCAGAGAAAAGTAAAGCATGAAACTTTTCCTAAAGGCATGAATGACTAATTCTCCATTTGGGACACCCATGAGTAAACTCAGATCCTTCTGTTGCTCAAAAGGGAAAGACAAATCAGTTATAACAAGGAATATTAATTGTGCACTTCTGACTGATCTCATTTTATATTTAGAACAACACTATAAAGAAGACTTCTCCAAAAAGCTCCTAGAACTGATAAACACATTCAGCAAAGTTAGAGTATACAAAATGAATGTACACAAATCAGTAGTCCTGCTATATACCAACAGTGACCAAGCTGTGAATCAAATAAAAAATTCAACCCCTTTCACAATAGCTGCAAAATAAAATAAAATAAAATACCTAGGAATATACCTAACCAAGGACATGAAAAACCTCTACAAAGAAAACTACAAAACCCTCCTGAAAGAAATCATAGATGACACAAACAAATAGAAACACATCCCATGCTCATGGATGGATAGAATGAATATTGTGAAAATGACCATACTGCCAAAAGCAATCTACAAATTCAATGCAATTCCCATTAAAATACCACCATTCTTCACAGAACTAGAAAAAGAATCCTAAAATTCATATGGAACAACAACAACGAAAAAAGCCCCCATAGCCAAAGCAAGACTAAGCAAAAAGAACAAATTTGGAGGCATCACATTACCTGACTTCAAACTATACTATAAGGCCATAGTCACCAAAATAGCATGGTACTGGTATAAAAATTGGCACATAGACCAATGGAACAAAAGAGAGAACCCAGAAATATAAACCCAAATACTTACAACCGACTGATCTTCAACAAAGCAAACAAAAACATAAAGTGGGGAAAGAACACCCTATTCAACAAATGGTGCTGGGATAATTGGCAAGCCACATGTAGAAGAATAAAACTGGATCCTCATCTCTCACCTTATACAAAAATCTACTCAAGAACGATCAAAGACTTAAACAGAAGACCTGAAGCCACAAAAATTCCAGAAGATAACGTTGGAAAAACCCTTCCAGACATAGGCTTAGGCAAAGACTTCATGACCAAGAACCCAAAAGCAATTGTAACAAAAACAAAGATAAATAGATGGAACTTAATTAAACTAATAAGTTTGTACACAGCAAAAGAAACAATCAGCAGAGTAAACAAACAACCACAGAATGGGAGAAAATTTTCACAATCTGTACATCCAGCCAAGGACTAATATCCAGAATCTACAAGGAACTCAAACAAATCAGCAAGAATAAAACAAAAAATCCCATCAAAAAGTGGGCTAACGACATGAATAGACAATTCTGGAAAGAAGGTATACAAATGGGCAACAAACATATGAAGAAATGCACAACTGAAAAAATGCACAACATCACTAATGATTAGGGAAATGCACATTAAAACCACAATGCAATACCACCTTACTCCTACAAGAATGGCCATAATCAAAAAATTAAAAAAACAAATAGATGTTGGTGGGGATGTGGTGAAAAGAGAACACTTTTACACTGCTGGTGAACATGTAAACTAGTATAACCACTATGGAAAACAGTATAGAGATTCCATAAAGAACTAAAAATAGAACTACCATTTGATCTAGCCGTCCCACTTACTGGTATCTACCCGAGGAAAATAAGTCATTATATGAAAAAGATACTTTCACATGTATGTTTATAGCAGCACAATTCACAACTGCAAAAATACGGAACCAGACCAAACACCCATCAATCAATGAGTAGATAAATCAATTGTGGTATATATATATATACTGTGGAATACTACCCAGCCATAAAAAGGAATGAAATAATGATATTCAATGCAACCTGGATGGAATTGGAGACCGTTATTCTAAGTGAAGTAACTAAGGAATGGAAAACCAAACATCATATGTTCTCACTCATAAGTGGGAACTAAGCTATGAGGATGCAAAGACATAAGAATGATACAATGGACTCTGGGGACTCAGGAGAAAGGGTGGGAGGTGGGTGAGGGATAAAAGGCTACACGTTGGGTACAGTGTATACTGCTTGGGTATGAGTGCTCCAAAATCTCAGAAATCACCACTATAGAACTCATTCATATACCCAAATACCATCTGTTTCCCCAAAACCTATTTAAATTAAAAAAGAAGAAGAAGAAGAAGACATTACCATTATTCTCTTTGGACAGATGAGAGTGCCTAGGTTCAGAAAGTTTAAATCATCTGCCTAAACTAACCTAGTTAGCAAATAGCTGAGCTGAGACTTGAACTCAGGTCATTCCAACTCCAGAACCTATGGTCTTAACAATACCCCCCTATTTTCCAATCAGTGCAGTTAAGGCAGGTTCAGGTTTTGAGGACCCCAAAGTAAAACAATTTAGGGTTGGGCTTGGGAAGAATAAAATTTTGGGTTGGGTTGGGAAGAATAAAATTTATTCTTCAAATCCAAATATATGAAATTTCATTGGCTTAGGACTTTAAGATTTTTTTTTTTTTAGGTAACAAAATTGTTCTAGACACCCAGAGATCCCACATACCCCCTTTCCAGCCACCATATAATTTCTCTGAGTCAGAGTCACATCCCACCTGCTCAAATTCTCCTCATGAATTTCACTTTCCCTCGCCTCAAATTCTCTTCAATTTTCCATGAATCTCTATTGGGTTTATCTCTCTTTCAACATCTTTATTATTATCATTATTATTACTATTATTATTACACTTACTACTCACAATGTGTTGCCCTAAGCTGTTTTCTCACCTATGAAAAAACCTAGTATCATTTCCATTTTTCAGATGAGAAAACTGAGGCCCTAAGAGAGGAAACAGTTTGTCTCTGAAATCTACACTCTTAACCACTCCAACATAGTGCCTCAAATAGCCCAGGTAAATCAGACATCAACACAAGCAGACTCTATAAAGGCCAGAATAAAGTATAACAATCATAATGTCTTGATCAAGTACCAAATACGAGGCTAGATGTCCTGTGAGTCACAGGCTTGACCAGAATCCCCTTCTGGCACCTCTGAATAGTGCAAGAACAGAAATGTGTTTTCAGTCAAATCAGCAATTTTACAACATGGGAGACCTGAAAATGTGTGATTCTGTGATGTGAAGTACAGTATATTTTTCTCTGGGTTACAAATTTTGAAATCTAAAGAATAAGCTTGGTAGTTCCTAAATTTACACACTTATCATAGGTATTATATTTCTTTAGTCATTATCATGAATTATCTGTGCCAGAAAGATAAACTACCCCTGAAAACTAATAGCCAATCAAAAATAGTGTCTCAGGAACCTAGGTGAGGGGTAAAATTATGAGTCAAACTGGCATAGCCATCTTCCTGGGGCTGAAGCACCACAGAGGGTGCCGATCTGAGTCCTGTTCCTTGAATTTGAATGTGTGAAAGAACCTCAAATTTTTCTTATTTAAACCTTTTTATTTATAAATATAGGCCATGAGACCTTGAGATGCCAAAGTTCACAAAGCTGATGAACATTGTTCCTTCAGCAGAATTAATGAACAGATTATGAGGTGAGTTTAAAGGACTTTCCACTGCACATTCTGCTCTCGTTGTTAAAGACACACTGTTAGGTGCAACACTGGTAATCCTACATTTAAAAAAAAATCTGTCTATGGCATAGATATACAAGGTGTTCACTAGTCTAAACTCTGCCTACCTAGCCACCATCACTACCCACAGTTCCCCAGCATGAATCCTGCCCTTTACATTTCCCAAAAGGTACTCACTATACCCTCTCCTGCCTCCTCCTCTGTGTAGATTTTCTCCAGCCAGTTTGCCTTTCTCCTTATTCTTCACCATATGAACTCCTACTCATTTGTCAAAACTCAGAAGTGTCGCCTTCCCAGTGAAGCTTCCCATGTGAAGACCTCATTTCCCACTCCTCCATCTAAAAGATTACATTGATTCTCTTCTGCTCTCTCAACACACAATTCTTTGGGCTTTGGGCACTTATTACATTGTAGTTTGGTTCTTGGTTTGATTTTGTTCCCTATATTAAACTCTGAGCTGCTGAAAGTCATGGTCACTGTGTTGGTCATTCTTTTTAATTAATATGTGGGTTCTAGGAGTATTGAAGTAAATCGTGACAATAATAATTAACATGTAATCCCTACAATAATCCCAAAGGGAGGGTGTGGTAGAAGTGGACATAACCAGTGCTTACCAAGATTTCTGGTTCTCTTGTTTAAGCTAGGGGTGGCCACATGACTTGCTTTGATGGATGAAATTTAAGCAGAAGTGACATGTGTCACTTCCATGTATAATCATCTAATAAGAGGCACTCTTTCCCCTTGCAATAGTGAGTCCTAAAGCCTTGTATTTGGCAGTCATCATTATAAGGTAGTGAAGCCTCAGTGACCCCCTGCTGACCCATGTTGGACACAGCATGAATGAAAAATAAATCTTTGTTGTTTGAAATCACTGATAACTGGTGTTTGTTACTGCGGCATAACTAAGCCTCTCCTGATTAGTGTGGTAGGGGGGTAGAGGGTGTCTAATATTATCTTCTTTTTATAAATGAGTTGAGGCCACCCAGGTGGTAGAGGGCAGAGGGGGCATTCAAACTCAGCAGATGTTAAAGCTTGATGTTAAAGTTTGATATTAAAGCTTATCTTCCAGATCTCTATGGAATAGAGAAAGAGGAATGAAACCAATCTTCTTCCACACTGACCAGTTTAATTATTACTTCCTTTCCTGTTTCCAGCCATTATCAGAAATTGGTAGAGCAGCTATTCCTTCAGTAATATCTAAGCAAACTCCCCCTCTTCTTCTCAAGTCTGTTAATATCTCCATCCCCTAATTCTACTTTGGGTGTGTTGGGTTTTGCTAACAGCAACTCTGGAAGGTTTGGGCACATATAGTATTTGTCTTTTACTGAAAGCAATAAAGAACATGTCAGCACATGTTCATTTTCTAGTTAGATTTTTAAAAGTCATTTCAAGAGTTCTTTTTTAGTTTCTACTAAGCAAACATAACCTTTCATTAAATAGCAAACACAAATGTTTGTGTGGTTTGCTTTACTTAAAGAAATTCTTATTTTTTAAAAAGTCAACTCTCTTTGCCAGTGGTATCAATGAGTTGGTAAAGCACTGAAATTAGGGAGGATGAGGAGAATACAAATTCAAGGCTGAAGAAAACATTATTGTTTGGCTAACTCAGCCCGAGAACCCTTCCAACCATGAAGGCCTAATACAGATGCTGTTCGTGATGTCAGACTAGCACTAGGTAGTGTTTAAGAGCAGGGTTTCAAAGTCAAATGAGTTCGCATTCAAATTCTGCCCTTTATTTGTTCTTTGATGTGGTCAGTTCAGTTAGCCACTCAGAGCCTTAGTTTTATCATCTGTAATGTGGGTAAATTACAGCTACCTTTGTACAATTGCTGTAAGGATTACACACTTGTGTAAACTCACGTAGATAAAGCCCTTGACACCATTGTCTACTATCTGATAAACATTTGATGAAGAATAGTATTAAGTTTGCCATAAATAACAGCTGCCCATCTGCATAGCTTAGGTTAAAAGAAAATCAGAATACTGCCACAGGGAAGTGGCTGCAGGACTCAAGAGAAACCAGTTCAAATTTGCTTATCTTCATGTTTCCTGTTCTTTGAGGCAATTTCTTGGTCAGGAAATTATGAGGGGGATTGGTTACAGGCGGAGACTGTATTCTCTTGGGAGCCCAGGAGTAGGGTACTGTTAGAATTTCATAAACATTCTCTAGGCCCAAACCAGTCTCTTTTTTCCCTTCAAGTCCATCTTTGGCCGGGTGCTGTGGCTCATGCCTGTTATCCCAGCACTTTGGGAGGCTGAGGCGGGTGGATCACAAGGTCAAGAAATCGAGACCATCCTGGCCAATGTGGTGAAACCCCGTCTCCACTAAAAATGCAAAAATCAGCTGGGCGTGGTGGCGCTTGCCTGTAGTCCTACCTACTCAGGAGGCTGAGGCAGGAGAATTGCTTGAACCCGGGAGGTGGAGGTTGCAGTGAGCCAAGATCGCGCTACTGCACTTCAGCCTGGTGACAGGGTGACACTTGGTCTCAAAAAAAAAAAAAAAAAGGCTATCTTTAATTTCTGTTGAATCCTATTTAAGCTTTGTGCCCATATTTTGATTCCTCCCGTATACTTGGAAAAAATTTGTATGTTCTGCACACAACTCAGTACCTGACTTTTCACTTTAGAATGCAGCCAGTTGGTAACTATGCATGAGAGTGCAGTGATCTGCCTCACTCAATTTACAGGTGTGGAGAATGTGTGCAGATTCGCCAAAATTCATTCACCTGATTCCCAGAGATAGACATTTAAATCATTTCCAAGTAGAACTTTCATGCATAGCCTTTGCGCCCATAAGCACACATACTTAATGTCCATTTAAACTGAGAAAATATGTGTTAGCACTGAAGGTTACCTGGCATGGTGATGATAACCCATTTCTTTTTGTTTGAACTACCCATTTCTCTGGCTCTAATTAAAATCAATGTCCTGTGGAGACTGATGTGACAGTTTCCACCAAGTTGGAGATTGGGATTGTCTTCCTCACTCAGACAGGAGTGAGAATCTTTGGAAACTCCTCCCTCTTTTGTCTTTAAGACTTCACTTTGCTAAATGGACATAAGTTGAGACCGGCAGACGTGATTCCCAACCAACTGGTCTTAGCCAACTCCTGTGTGCTTCTCTAAACCAGTGTCTTTGTTGGTGATCATTTAAATAATCTGGTATGTTCTAGATCACACTTTAATGATAAGTAGAAAGTAACCAGTGTGTGATAGCATTTGCTACTGTTCCCACAGTGTTTAGAATTAGAGAACGATTAAGGTCTCCACACAAAGTGAATGTGAGGGAAATCCGGGGCATGCAGAATGCTCTTTAGCTGGAGGAATTTGAGCTCGCCAGTAACAGAGCATTAAAGACTGCACTTGGCTGCCCCACATTTTCACAATCACAGCAGCAGAGCACCCTAGGTCTCTGGTGAAGGAATGACCCTCTCTTTTCCAATACCCAGACATCACAAGAGTGGATGCAGTTCCCAAAACTCCTAAGGTAAGAGTTCCTCTGCAGAAAATAATCAAACAGTTCCTACTATGACCTGATGGCAGCTCTTAGGCCTGGGATTTATTCCCAACTACTGCCTTATCTCATCCTGCAGCTACAACTTATTAGTTTTCTCATTACCTCAGTTTCTCTGTTGGTAAAAGAGAAGAACAAATGTTTGTAATCATCAAATAATGATTGCACTTTGCATGGAGATCTCCCAGTGATGGGAGCAGCCATGATTAGACAGTTTATATGCATTGTTTCACATATTTCCCACAACAGTCCTAGAGGAAGGTGATATTAATACTCTTTTTATAGTCATGGAAAACGAAAGCTAAGAGACATTAATCTGTCCACATGTATCAGAGCAAGTGAGTTGTGGAGTTAGGGTTCAAAACGGACTCCAAACCTCTGTTGAGTAAATAAAGAACTGATTTTGAACGTGGGGAATGATGGAGGATGGAAAAATCACAGACTCTTTCCACAAGTCAAATTAGATTTTATTTAATAGGACCCAGAATGCAAAGTTCCGAACATTTATCGTTAGTGTCCAAAGTCCTTGAGAAACATATGCCTAAAAGAATCTCTTACAGGAATTTGCGCCAATGTCACAGTCAGTCACAATATTTATAAAGTACCCTTTATGTCCTGTATAATTGCAGTAACATTTTGCACTCTAACCCCCCTTTCAGCTTCTCAAAACTCTATCCTTATCTATTGCATTTTATTCTCCCAGAAATACTGTGATTTCTCAGAGACGAGGAAACTGGCACCCACAGAGGTCAAAGGACTTGCTAGTCAATTATCAAGTTTCCTGAACTTTATCCAGTAAAATTTCTTGTGGGGGAAAGGGTGTGTGTTTATGCACATGTCATTCAATTAATTTCAATGGGTTTTTTTTTTAAGTAAAGGAAAAAGCGTTACAACAAACCACACAGTACAGATTTGCTTTTAATGTTAATGTGCTTCCCCTTTCTTCTTCCAATTCCACCCTCCCAAAGTCATCTGTAGTCATGGATTGGTGTATAATGTTCCACTCCAGACTGTGAAAGTCCATGGTTCGAAGATAATATCATAGACTGAGTCCTGAAGTCCAAGGAGTTAGGAAGTGTGATGTTTTACTTTTAGCACAGGAATCCACCTGAGATTTTCTCACTGGCCCTAGAGTCTATTTCTGCTTCCCCTATTTACCCCATTACTGAATCTCCTTTCCTAGCTATCGGTCTCTCAGCCTGAACATTTAGAAACTAGGCTCCAGGGAGGGATTCATCGGCACTGCCTGAGTTTGGTTTGTTCCCAGTTTGTCATTCACTTAACATTACTATCTGCTCATCTCAGTGCCTAAAACGTTGTGAGCCAAACCCACTGTATCGCCCTAGCCAGCTGCCCATCAACCTCCTCTGAGGGTATTTTGTGGTCTCTAAGGATGCCTTTATAAGAACTTCAAATTGGGAGTAAAGCCTGTGTGCACACTCTATTGTCCTGATACGAATCTGGCAGAGTTCTCCAATTAATCCCTTCCTACCATTCTCCTGACACGGTAAGAGTCTCTCTTGGGTTCTGTCCTAAAATTGTTTTACAATCATTTATCTTACACTCACATCACCTCAATTTTGACATCGTAAAGTGATTTGCATTGATTCAAGGCTGCCATCAGGATGAGCTCATAACTATATCAAAACCTCTGTTGAGTAAATAAAGAACTGATTTTGAACGTGGGGAATGATGGAGGATGGAAAAATCACAGAAAGAGACCAGAAACAATACAAGCTCAGTAGGGAAATTTTAGACATCAAACACTTTTTTTTTTTTTTTTTTTTTTTTTTTTTGGCACAACATACCAAAGGTCACTAGTCTCCCACATCAAATACACAGACCATTTTTTTAAACAAATCCATTTTAGTCTGAGTCTTGAAACAAGCCTAAAATATGTGATTTGCAAAGATTTTAGGATAATTTTAATTTTGTTGTTTTTAAAAAACGAAGGAGGAACTATTCGAGATGTCAGAGGAGTGAGGGAGGGTGAATGGCCCTTCAACCCACCCAGAATGATTGACATTTGAATAACTGATCCTGAAGAGCAAAATTGCAGAATCATATTCATTTTCGGGACTAAGATGCCACAGAGGGGCAAAGCAGGCTCCAAAATGTGGCTTTGTGCCTGTTTTTAAAGAGCAAGCAGCCTCTTTCATACTCAATTAAGGCTAAGCGTAGCACCCTACACTCTGCCCAAGACACAACCTCCATGTTTATCTTGGCAACAACTCAAACCGGGGTTTGAGGGGGATGGTTTGGCCGAAGGTGGGTGGACCCCGCATGAAAAAGTTCCTTCGCCCATATCCTCCTGTCTGAAGAAGGCGGATGGAGACAGAAGGTTTGCCGGCAGAGTTCCTGCCGACCTTAACTGGAATAACTTGCTCTCTTTCACATCTGCAGCTGTGTCCTCCTCAGGGAGTTGTCCGACTAAATGTGATTTTAAACATCTGTCAGCTACATCAGAGCTCCAAATTTAGCACTCGGGAACATTATGTGGATTTGTGATGCTCGCTGGAGAACACTGGATCCGTAAACTCAGCTCACATGAGACAGGCGGGTGGTACGCGGGTTGGTAATTTCATCTATGACACATTGAATTTGGCTGCACATTTATGAATATTATGTAAAGGGAAAGAGTGATCATTTCCTTGCAAACAGCTTTCTGACTTGCCACAAGATCAATGTCGAGAAGGGAAAGCCTTTACACTGGGAACGCTTATTGTATTCCTATCCAATCATTTGCCTGGAATTTAAAAATATTCCCCACGGGCTGGTTTTGTCTGAATTTCCTGAAACTAATTCTCCTCCTTGAGCCGCCTTTCTGCTCCAGCTACAACTGCGCTCCAGTGTACCCATCCTAGAGGAAGAAGAGTTCTGCATAAGTCTTGATTCCTGTTTGCCACCTTTGAAGATGTCCAGAAGCAAGTGAGGATCCTCACATGGCTGCTTTCCCTCCGCTGGGCTGGCATTTCTGTAGAGAGGTGCTGCCCTAGGGAGAAACTGTGAGACCAGTCCTTCCACTCAAACACTCTTTGCTGAAGCACATCCCTGGATGATTGGCTAGGAATTCTTAGTACACATGAAGGTTTGTAACCAATTCTATCAATTCCCAAAATCATGGTGCCCTTGAAGAGAGACATGGAGAGACATAGCCCTGCAATTCAACCTTTGTTCCTGATAAATGATTTATCATAATATCACAGCAGACGAAAACTTGTGCATTTGCTTTATTTAGGTTGATTGGGTTAGTACAAATGCTCACAGCCTCCAAAGTCCATTTGTTCATTAAGTCTTTTCCGCAGAGTTAGTTTACACACCCCACACCACCCCTCCTACCCCTACTCCTCCTCCCCTGCTCCCAAGGCAGCCTGTGTGTGCCTCTACTCTGATGTTAATGTGTGGCATTATTAGGGAATGTCTTCAAATGCCTCTGTAATCTCTAAGGAGGCAGACATGCTGTTTGATTTCTCCTGTATCCCTGGGATTAAGACAGGCCCATAGACTGTGGTCAACTAATATGTTAATGATAGTGAATAAATGCATGAGTGACTGCCACTAGTTTGAAATGCTTAATATACCAACTAGAACCAATGAAAGGTGGTCCCAGGAGCACAGTTGATGGCAAGAGGAGAATTCTAACAAATGTATCATGAATAAACCACAGCTGGATCATGCAGACATGTTTATATGCAGAGAACTGACTCAACACAGGTCTTCCTTGCTGTCGGAGAGGGTAGGCCCATCCAAGGTACCAAAGGCCAGGAAGGACAGCCATGAGCCAAGACACAAGAAAAACCGTACCGTCTATATGGGGTCACTTGAGGGGGTTAAGCAGGAAGAGGCTTGTGCCTCAAAATGTCTTCTTTCTGGCATCTGAAATGGGAGTGTTTTATATTTATTCTTGGAAGGCATGATGTTTCTTCCTTCTAATGATCCCACTTCTGTGATGACACACTTACATTGAGAGTCCACATAGGGAATAGTTAAGACCATAGACTGTAACATCAGACAAGATCAGGGTTCAAATCCCAGTACACAATTCATTAAGGGGTATTATCTTGAGAGAGTTACTGGATCTCTATGTTAGCTCGTTAGGTGATTGAAGGGATTAAATACTGGGTGCATAAAGTATCTGATACATCACAAATGTTCCGTGTCGTTAATATTATTATTCTTATAATTAGTTTGGACTCTTGCTTGCAAGTGATAAAAATGAAACAAAGCTGGCTTAAGCAAAAAATACAGGTGTGTCTCAGAGAAACCAAGAGCAGGAGTATACCTGGGCCTCAGGGAAGTTCTGTCACCTCTGCCCTTCTGTGCACATCTTCTCCATTCTCCTCTCTCAGCTTCTTCTCTTCTTAGGTCCACAGCATTGTTGGAGAAAACCCAATTCCCCACTCTTAAGCTGACATATTGCAGGTTCAGCTACCCAAAAAGAAACCAACACAAGTCCTTTTCTTGGCCTTAATTTCACACTTTGGGGAGAAAGACTCTGACTCATCTTGCATCTAGTGCTACTCCTGTTTATTCAGTTTGGCAGGAGTTAGTCATAGGTAGAGGCAGGGTCACAGTTACACCATGGCCCTGGGGGCTGGCTTCATTGCCAGGAGGCAGGAAGAGAGGGAGGGCAGCTGGATATGCGGGGGAGAAATCATGAAATGGACAGATGCTTCTAAAGCTGCCTTCAAACTACTATGAGAATAAGAGTAGGACATTAAAAAATGTGAAGACGTGCAAAGTGTTCTCCTTTATGAAAAAGTTCCACATATTGCATATATATTATGATCATAACTATACTCACTCTTAAAGGTAAGGGTTTATAGGGGATGCAAAGAAATTGTTTTATGCTATGGTGGTGAATTTTTAATGCCCTTTGATTTAATAACAAAACTTTGTTTAATGTGGAAAGCTCCTACAAAGATTAATAACCCTTGAGCCTTTGCCACCTAACACCTTAGCAAGGATTAGTTGACAACTGGCTGAGGTCCACGCCCCAGGGGGACAAACCCAGGCCAGGAGGAGGGGAGGGAGGGGGGCAGGAAAGTGCCAAGGGCTCTGGGGCCAAGCTGCTTCTTCTTCACACTGTGTGGATACTAAGGCCCTGTCTTCCTGGAAAGGCAGAAACCTGGCTCAGAATTCGAAAGACTCCATTTTCACAGAACTTCAGTAAATTCCAGGCCAGAGACAGGGCAGCTACTAGAAAACTCCTTTGGTAAATAAAAAGGCATTGGGAACATTGTGAAAGGGCACCACATGGTTCTCAGGGCAAGACCAGTGCCAACTTCCAAAGGCCCTACAGACATCCTATAGAAATGTTTCTATAGAAACAAATAATCCCACACCCACCCCAGCAGCCTCTGGGTCCATCTGGCACCCCCGTCCCCAGTTTCCACCCCTGGACACAATAAGAATAACCAAGGAAAAGTCTTTCCATTTAATCTTTGGCACACTGCATCTTCCAGCCTGAATGTCAATGTGCTGCTGCTTCTAATGTTTCCCTCAGGGATTGGGTAGGACAGATGGTCACTGTCATGTTAAAACCAAAGACTTATGAAGCAACTTTGTGAGCATTGTGAGAGCTTAACTCCTACCCCAGAGACAGACCCCTGAGACTCTCGCCTGGACAGTGACCGAGGCTCTGAAATGCAGTGGGTAAATCACATCCACAACCCGCTCTACAAAGCAGACAGTGTTTTTGAAATTGCTCAAGTTGGCTGCCCTGAGACATTGCCCAAATGTTCCCTTAAAACTGCTTTTATCTTAGCAAAGCTCCAGAAAAATTCACTTCAGCCTAAGGGCTTTGAGTGAGTGTTCAAGGCCCAAGAGCCTGAGTTCTGGTGTCGGAGCCCATTCCCTTCTGCTCCCATGACTATTGCCTTAATTGAAAACTTTAATATCACCAACTTGTGCAACTCAGTAGTGTTTATCCAGAGCCCAGGCCTCTATGTCCTATAGAGTGCAGACTTACAAAGTTATCTCTACAACACATGTATTAAATAGCCATATGTTCACTAAGGTAGTCAATTAATTGGGCACCTACTATGTGCCTGGTAGTGTGATAGCAGCTGTGTATAGAATAGTGAATAAGATTCAGCCCTGCTCAAGGTACCTCCAGTCCAGTAAGGGAAATGACAGTGCTGGCTGATGATGTTCACAGGACCAAGGACAGGGTGATTAGCACCCATGAGAGAAACTTAACAGGGTCTCCAGGAGTCAGACAGAGAATGTTTACTGCAGCAGAGGATAGTACTGCAGAGTCCTTAAGAAAGTTATAGACTTGGGCAGGTAAAGATGAGGAAGAAAATTGAAGCCCCCAGCCCCTCTGGCCACAGCCTCTGCCCACCCACCTCGTGAGGTCTGGCCGTGATCTGAGTTCATGAAAACTGCACAAGTGTACTTGTCTGTGTGGGAGTTGGATGGGGGTAAGAGATTGGACACCTAAAAATGAAAATAAAGGCTTTCCCTTTTCCACAACTTGTTATAAAATCTGACTTTCTGATTGGCAGCTTAGAGAACCACCAGCGTTTTTTGTCAGAACAAGTGAGGTCAATCTAAATAGTTTATCAAATGCATGCAGTACCTACTGTGCACCAGGTTGTGGGTGATGGAACATAAATTGGATATGACGAGATAGAGAGAGAAGAGACAAGAGAGATGGAAAAGGGTCCCAGGGTGGAGTAAAGAAGGAAAGAAAAATGTCTAGAACAGGCTAGGTAACCTACCAGCAGTTTGCTAGTGTGCCTGCTGATTTTTATCTGTGGACTAGCAACTTTCTCTCTTTCCAGACCATGTAGGAATGGGTACTTGGAAGGAGAAGGATTATCAGCAGGGCCTCATGAGGGTTTCTGGTCTGTTGTCTCTGACATGCTCCAAATGTGGGATAAATACAATGTGGTGTGGTGCACCATTGAAAGAGGCTTTGTAGGCCAGGGAAATTAGCTGACCCATTTAGATTTCTCCCAGACCTGGGCCTGAGATTCAACAAAGCATAGGTGAAATCTGGGGCAAAGGAATCTTCAAAGGGGTCTCAGAGGTTTCAGTTCCATGAACATCTCTAATGCATACAGTTAAGTCATAAGAAGGTATCAAATACTAAAAGGCGTCATTCCAGCTTTGTGTGTTTCCATGGATACGTGTGTGTATGCATGTGGTGGTTTAAGCCGTGTGTGACTTTTGGTGAATTGCAGACTTTTGTCCGTTTTTACCATTGTCCGGTTCAAGACTAAAGAGAAGAGATGTCAACCAACTTCTTATAACAGCCACCCAATCCATTCCATGCTCTTTGGAAGCCCTATTTTATAGAAATTTAGAGCTGGGGGGGGGGGGTCATAGAAATCAAATGAGAGCCTGTTTATTAGGATGCTTAGCATATGCTGAGTGCATTCATCAATGGTAAAAGAACTCTTTCAAATTCCTCATTCTACAGATAAAGAAATAAGTCATTTAGGTAAATTATTCAAAGTCACATGCTTCTCATTCTTTCATGTATACATATTATGTACACATTCATGCAAATCTTACTGAGCACCTTCCTGGTGCCAGGCGTTGTGTGCAGGATGCTGGCAAACCCAAGAACTAGAAGGCAGTTATCTGGACTTCTAGTGCAGTGCTCTTCTTTTATATGCTGGAATTTACATTTAAGATTTTTTAAGTTAGAGGCATCATTCTGCCTGTCATCTTTACGAGGGGCTGAGTAGTCATGGAAGAGTGATCTCATTTCTTCATCATAATCTCTGTATTCCCTCTGAATATGCAAGCATTTTATTCAGTGCCAAAATGTGGAGAAAATATTTTGACCACAAAAGATAAAATTATTACGAATTTTAGGTTTGTAGCTTTTAAAACAATCAAGGTGGGTGGAATGAAACACATTTAACAGTTTCAAGTGCGGTTTGCCATATTATTTCATTTGATTGGTGTGTATTTTGTTATGATAAAGCGTCTAGCCAGTTAACAAATTTACATGCCTCTTTCCCAAATTATATTTCTAGGATGACATCTCAAGCTATTGAAGTTTGAGTTGATGAAGTTATCTGTGGATCACTGCCAGGCAATTCTAAATCAGAGGACATGAATGAGGGCTGAATCCGGCCTTTGGTTATATTTGGCTTGGCTTGCAGACTGTTGGTTCACACAGTTTTTAAAAAATTTTTTAGTTAATTTGCAACACTTACAAATCAGGAAATAAAAATAAAGACTCTGACTTCTAAAAAATATCAGAAGTTCTTGGAATACTGAGCCACGTTCTCACTCACTGACAGTCTGAATTGTTGAGGGCTGTGTACAGGGTGGCCTTGGTAGACAGGGTAAACACTCCCCGCAGTCCACCTCACACCCTTTTCTCTATACCTGACTGCTTCATTCATTTCATTCATTTACCTGCCAGGCCCTGTTGGCATTTGAGCTCATGGCTTTTGCTTCATATCAGGGGTCAAAACCTTTATAAAGCCACATGGAAACTTCCAAAGAATTTTCTCAGAGTGTTAAGTGCAAAATGATTATTGATGATCAATAGAATTAGAGTGAAATATGCATTCATTTGCTCAGTGTATATTATTGTCTGCTGTGTTCTAGACATGTGGTAAGAATTGAGGAAACTGAGATAAATAAGGCTCAGTCCCTACAGAAGCCCATAGTCTATTGAGGGAGAGAAACAAAGTAATTGGAACACAGTTTATCCAAATGCTATGATGAGTCACGGGAGCACAAAGGTGGGGGCAACCAAATCCAGCTCTAATCGGGGAATTTAAGGAACTTTAATAGCGCAAATAACAGCTGAACTGAATGTTCAGGGTTCAACTGGAAAAACAGAAAACACTCCAGGTTAGTAAAATGGGCAGTTTCATGCCATGAATTGGTAACCCAGGGATGGTGGTTTTAAAACATGACCCCAGAAATTTTGACACTCCTTCCATTCACAGGCATGATTTGTGTTTCCACCATCCATTTGAATCTGAGTGGACTTGGGACTACTGCAACTTACAGAATAGTGGGAATTGATGCTGAATGACTTCAGAAGCTAGAACATAAAAGAGAGCTTCAGCTTATTTGCTGAATGGAATACACACATTTGGGGCCCTGAACCACCTTGAAAGCAGACTGACCACTCTGAGGCTGTCACACTGTGAGGAATCGAGCCACATGTCAAGCTGTGTGGAGGTGCTCTAGCAAGCAGTCTTAGTCTTTGAGTCATCCCAGCCCAGGCACCAGACATGTGAGCAAATAAAATTCAGATGATTCCAGCCCCCAGGTGTGGAGTCATCCCAGTCTTTGAGTCTTCACACCTGAGGTCCCAGATATTGAGGCCAAGAGATAAACCATCTTGGCTATACCCTGTCTAGATTCATGACCCATGGAGTGGTTGTTTTAAGCCACTGAGTTTCGGGGTAATTTGTTACACAACAATGGTAATCAGAATTACAGGTTATGGAATTGCTAAGAAGCCAAACAAGACATTCCACAGATTAGGCATCCCATAGATTAGCAATGGCAGGTAATGCAGTTCTACCACCCCTAGGCCAGAGAAACAGAGAATTTGGTATTGATGAGGCTAAGGGTTCAGGGTTACCTGGCAGAAGTTAGAATGTGGCTTTTCCAAAATAGTTAAAAATGGAAGAAACAGCTGAGGCTTAAGATACCACCCAAGGAAAAGAGAAATACCCGTTTCTTTCTTTTTCAGCCCTAGTATCTTCTGCCATTGCCTCCCATTGGCTTAACCCATCCAGAAGCCTACAAAACACAGCCTCCAAGGGTCATTTGCTTGCAATACAGAGCAGACGAGGAGAAAGCAGGAAATGGATCAGAGGGGATCAGGCCCAGGATTGGCAAACTAGTCTTGAGGAATGAGGAGAGGGTCACTAAACAGGCAAGGAGGGATATCATTCCAGACAGAAGGAACAGCAGAAGGCACAAGGACAGCATGTTCAGGAAACTTCAATTAACTGTCCACAATTGGAATGTAGTAAAGATTCTTATCACCACTGTACGGACAAGAAAACTGAAGTTGCAAGAGGTTAAGTGTGGTGGTCATTTGTCATGTTGGGAGTTACCTGGGCCACAACAGCTTCATGTTTGGGGGAATCATCTACTGTAAACATCTTAGTGGGAGGGAGGGTATTGTCAATCAATATGGAAACCAAAGGGGTTGACCCCACCTCTATCAGAGCTAAATGATCGCAACTGGACATTTTTGCCCAGAACTTGGAATATTGAGTAATACAAAGACTGAGGTTTGAAAAATTATCCATAGCATCAGTGATGGCATTGGGAGTCCAGCACCACTGGAACTGAGTGTCCAGGGGCAGCCTCTGAACCCTCCTTGTCTTGATCTTGGCCCTCTTACCTGCTGTGTGATCTTTCTGGACTCTTGCTAATTTTCCGAATCTGATCCTCCAGGCTTCCAGTAAATTCTGTGAACTATCTAATACTTTGACAACAAATGCCTTTCCTGATTAAGTTAGAGTCCATTTCTGTTGTTTGCAGTCAGTCAGTACTACAATAAGAATTTGTGCTCTTTGTCACTATTTATACCATTTACTTTGAGAAGAGTAGGTAGATGGCAAAATGAAAATGAATCCAGATGAAGACTCTAGATACATAACTGTGACGTAGATCTTTCTGAACTTGCTCATTACAAAAGGGACATCACTTAATAAGTGAAAAATTTAAATTACCAGCTAACATTTTATTAAGTACTGTAGTTTCCTACAGCTCCTGTAAAACTGGCTTAAGGCAACATGTATGTATCACTTACAGTTGCAGAGGTCAGAAATCCGCAGCATCTCTGAGTTCACAGCAAGGTGTCAGTAGGGCTGTGTTTCTTTCTGGAGGCTCTAGGTGAGAATCCATTGTCTTGCCTTTTCCAGCAACTAGAGGCTGCCTGCATTCTTTGCCTAGTGCCCCCTTTTCATGTGCAAAGCTAGCAATGGCAGGTTAAGTCTTTCTCATCACTCTGAAACTGACTCTTCTGCCTCTCTCTTCCACATTTAAAGGATCCTTGTGATTATATTGGGCCTACCCAGGTGATCAGGTTAATCTTAAAGTCAGCAGATCAGCAAACTTAATTCCACGTGCAACCTTAATGCCTCCTTGCCAGGTAGCATGACAGACTCTCAGGTTCTAGGGATTAGGATATAGGAATCTTTGGGAGGCTATTAGTCTATCTACCACAAGCACTTATTATTTGCCACTTTTTAATGTACTTCACTTAATCCTCACCACAACCCCTTGAGGTCGGCACTGTTATTGTTCCTGTTTTACAGACAAGGCGACTGAGACTCAGAGAGAATAGTTGGCCCAAGGTCACACAGTGAATGGCAGACCAGGCACTCAGTGCTAGGACTGTCCAGCTCTGCTAGTCAGTTCTCCATACTCATTCTATTCATCCCAAACTTAAGGCCTTTATATATGTTGTTCTCTCTGCTCAATCCTCACTTCCCCCATTCTTCATCTGGCTGCCTTCTTATCTGTCAAACTCCTAAGTATACATGACTTCCTCCTTCCTCGGGGATCCTCTCTGATTCCACAGATGAGGCTAGGCTCATCTATTGCATGTATTGTGATCTTGTTTGATCATTTGTGTGCATTTCTGTCCTTTCTCAGAATAAAATGCCCTGTCTTTATCAGGGCCCTCCACGCCAGCCTCTGCCCTCCTCCAGCTTCATCTCTCCCTCCACTTTCTCCCCGACTCTGGCCATTCTCACCTTCTTTCAGCTTGTTGAAGTCACCAAGATTTTTCCCACCTCAGGATCTTTGCACACATCTTTCCTTAATCTCACTGTGATTTGTAACAAAACAACACAAGTGACAGCTATTTGGATCAACTGCTTTCCATTTTGGCCTAATTACCATACGGTTAAAAAAATAGTCAAAACACATGTCAGATTAGCCTGTGTGAGCTTTATTTGATTACAACAGTAACCTCCATTCTGTATGCTAACCTTCATGGCTGGTTACACATGTAAAATGGTTGTCTGCTCACAACTTAAAGACCTCAGAGGGAATGCTGGGTGTTCAGAGACTTGGGAAATTATCCAATGTGTTGATTTCTTGCAGTAAGGAATGGTTAAAGCTGTGATGGCTATTTTAGAAGGTCTGTCTCTACACCTACTTTCTTTGCTTCCAAAATTTTAGCCATGAGAGAGAGTGGGAGGAAGGGGAAAGGAATGGGAAGGAAAAAAAGCAGGATTTATATACACATTGATAAATCTGTTATATTACCTACATTACACACTGGACGCATTAAAAAACAACAACAACAACAAAACTCTCAGTTCAGAACAATTGCTGCAAATCACACAGCCCTGATTGTATGGCAGTGTTCCTGGTGGGAAAGCCAGAAGTAGTGAAGGATGGATTTTAGCATGTCCTATGTGCTTATTTATGGTGCAGCACATCATCAAACAACACTTCACAGGCTCTAAGCTGGCAAACTGGAGGGCTTTGAAGAGAAATAATGAGCTGAGAGGTTCATGACATGCCATTAAAAAGTTTGTGATTGGATTTGGAAAGTCAGATGAGTCTCCAAGGGAAAGGGACCAGTTCTGAGCTGTTGCACTTAGAATATTTTTGAGCCCCAGAGCAGATATTTATGAGAAGGGAGAGTTGTTTTTGTCTCAAATCCAGGTTCTGACTCTGATGTGTAGTGAGGAAGCTGCTTTGCACTGCAGACCTGAAGTCCCGGAATATCCATGATGTCACCTTTTTCTACTGATCTTCCTGCCACTGCACAGAGGCACGCTATTAGCTCTGTGATGTTTTAGCTTAATTCTCCCACATGTGGGTTGCAATTCTAGCCAAAACAAAGTCGGCAGGAGATTTTATAGCCACTGAATTGCTCAAGGTGCTACAGGCTGGGTGAAATCAGGAAATTAGGTTGGGATGCATGAACAAAAAGATAAACAGAAAGAAAAAGCATCAGGATGGTGGGATTGGAGGTTGCCTGGTATGGGATTTCCAAATCAGGAATCAAGGCTTTGGATTTCCATGTGGGTGATTTCATGCTCTGGGTTTTCACCTTTGAGATTTTAATGCTTTTCTGGCCTATATGATAGAAGAAAGCACCCTGTTCCAGGTGGTGAACCAGGAGTCCCTCTCACTAAATTAGAAAGGAGACATTTTAGGATATGAGATCATGAAATAGAATAGTATTTGAAAAGAAAAAAAAGGAAAAGAAAAAGAAAAGAAAATCACATATATGCAATAACACACAACTAGCCCAGCACAGGGTGAATTTGTGGTTAAGCCATTTTTTCCCATTGCAGATGACACTTTAACTCTTTGAATCTCAGAGTCCTCCTGCACACACGCAGCATGAAAAGACGTTTCTGCAGCTGCCACCGTAAAGCCAAGCTGTGCCTCAGGTTGAATTAGGAAGGTCCGGGCCTCTTGGTTAGTGTTCTGATTCTGAGCCTGCAGCTCTTTGCCTGAGATCGTTCTGCGTAGCTCCCTTCTCCCGCCAGCACCTTAATAACATAAGCCCATGACCCTTGCTCTCAGATCTTTTGAAGGAACAATGGTGCCAGGCAATCACACCATAAAAGACTATTTGTGATCATTAGGGGAAAAAGGGAGGGGGGTAAAATGTTATGCTAATCAAAAGCAACAACTGTTATTTCTACTTCAGTGCTCTTCACAAAAGTCACATGGATGATGGTACATCTTCGAGCTTGTGCCAAACTCTGAAATTTTAAAGTATTTGTCTCATATGGGCAAAGCTTTTCCTTTTTTCCCCTTTTTTCTTCTCTGCCTTTACCCTGTGGGAAAATGAACTTATTTTCAATCACCCCTGACATCTGACCACTCAAGTGATCACGAGGACACTGTGGCAAACCACAACTCAACTTGAAATTATCTCTTTTAGGCTCAGTTCCTGTACTTTGGATGGCACCATCCTTGCTACCCAACATTGGCTTTTTTTCTATGGAGGTTCCATTTTTACTTTCCTCCATTTACTCGAAGTAAGTGGTCTTGCTGTAAAGTCTCTCAATTGGGCTTGTCCTCAAAATAAACTGAATGCAAAAATGACACCAGTTTTCCAGCCAAAACCCCAAAAGTGGCCCATTTACACAGCATGTCCTTCTTTTAAAAAGAAAGAAAGAAAAAAAAAGAGCATGAAAACCTTAAATATCCTGCAAAGGGGAAATGACAAGCCAAGGCTCTTGATTAATGTCGAGATGATACAGCAGGGTTTATACATATTCCTTCTGCTTGAATCATCTTGTTTTATGTAGCTGTTTTACACCTCCAGGATCCTGCCATCTGCCCACTCTAAAGAAACACAGCAAAGCAGTCCAAAAACAATGGCTGGAAGGAAATCATTGTGATCTAACCCAAGAGATCAACTTGTCTGCACCCTTTCGGTTACTGCTACACTTCCTGGAGAGAATACAGTGTGGTGTGGCCCAGAGGTTCATATTATGGGGGGGGCGTTGCCTCCCAATAAGCCCCCCTGGTGCCTGCCACACCACCGGCTGACAAGACAGAACATGGTGTACGGATCTGGCTGCCCTCCTGGCTGAGGAACAAGGAGGAGGAGGGAGTGGGCAG
Source organism: Rhinopithecus roxellana (assembly GCF_007565055.1). NCBI lineage: Eukaryota > Metazoa > Chordata > Mammalia > Primates > Cercopithecidae > Rhinopithecus > Rhinopithecus roxellana. The sequence continues at coordinate 62,866,490 of NC_044559.1, read as the reverse complement.
CGCCCTGGGCAGTTATGTCCTACTCGTATCTGGTATGTGTCACTGGAATATAGGTCAGCATTTGCTGTACAACTTGGGGCAGGCTGGAAGCATGTGGACCCCGGATTGGGCCCAGGAACCCCCACCCCCACTCTCTTCCTGCCTAAAACAAGTTAGCAAGCCCAAAGAGCATTGAGAGAGGCCATCAGGACAGACAAAACCAGCCTTTCCATTTTGCACGCAAATGCTGGGGAAATCTAAAGCTTAGCAAAGGCGTTATCAGTCCTGGGGTTGGGCCAAGATGCAGGCTGAAGTTCAGCTGGCCAGGCCAAACGCAGCTGCTGGCTATTCAGGCTTCCCACAGGGACTTTTCCTCAACCCCTGATTTAGATAGTGAAATGGATGGGTAATGTGCACATAGCTGCCGAGGGTGATAGGAGAAACAAAATGACTTTCAATTACTGAGCAGTTCAGGTGGAGGCAGAGGACACAGACAAGGTTTTCTTTCCAACAGCAAAGTGGAGTGTCCGTTAAAGAGCTGCTGGCCTTGCAGAGAGATTATTACTTTAAAGGAATATCGGCAAATGCTTTAGGCTGAACATTTGGGCTTGGTTACTTCCGTTTTTCCCAGCAGTTCATAGAGGGATAAAGATATTACATGAATTGGACTTTTCTTGTGAATTAAAACATCGATGCCCTGATTTTTGGTAACAAATGTTGCCAAGTTTGTGCTGAGCAGGCAGAAAGGAGGAATAGGACTAGGCTTTGCCTTTGGGGAAATGCAAAAAAGGTTCACAAAAAAATGTCCCATTGATTGTCCAAGGTCACTGGACTATGCATGCTCTAAATGGAACTCAAGACTCCCAAACTGCAGTGTCTGACTCATTGTACTTTGACTAAACCAATGAAAATAAAATGGGTTAGCACAGGGTATTGTTCCAGGAGAAAAAGTTCAGAAAATCAGCGGAGCTTCAAGGAAAATGGGATTTTCTTTAATTAGGCTGACATTGAATGCCTCAGTAATAATCTTGTAAGTGTGAATTTATCATCTGCAAAGTAGGCATATTTGTGATTTCCTAGCATGCAAGTTAAATGAAAATTTAGTGAGTATCCCTTATGTTCCTGGCACTGTGCAAGGCGTTTTCCCACACATTATATGATTTAACCCTCACAAGAACCTAGAGTCAGATATTATTATCACTGTTTTATTGATGAGACTTAAACTGATCAGTGTTCCGCTTGAAGTGTAACTGTGGAGCTGGTATCTGAACCCAGGTTTCCTCACTCCCTTGTGGTTTTTACAGTCCTTTAGCTGCTTCTTTTAAATAGCATCTTGTCCTGTATAATTCATATCGAGGTTAGTTGTTGTAAAGTTTAAGTTCCTAGATGAGACAAACTATGAGGAAAAAAACAGAGATTTTTTTAAATTACCTACTTAGAATATTTTGCCCAAATATAAAGGTTCTAATATGTAGTTGAATTGGTCATAAAGTTTTATCTTCCCTTCTACTTAAATAGTGCATAAGCTCATAAATAAATGCTACGAGGAAAACATTATACAACCTGATTAAATTCTATTGTGGTATTTTTAACGCATTGAAATGTCTGAACATAGAATACTTTGGACCTTATAAGAAGAAAATATTGGCTTAAAATTGGAAGATTGAAGATGTTAGCAAATAGGTGATTCAATGCTAAGTGCATATTGTCAAGGGAGGAAGAGGAAAGTAAATGTAGTCAGCATCTTAGTTGGAGGGGTTGTATGCCAACCTTTCTTAAAATAGAGGAAAGGGACATCGGGTAATCTCTTTTCTATTTTTTGCCTTTCCAGTTTAAAAAAGGAAAGATATGGGGATAAGAGAAATAAGTTAAAAGTTCCAGGAATACAGAGATGAAAAATAGATTGCACCTTCCATCAAGGGTCTCCTGGTCCAGAAAGCAGGCAGACACATAAAACATGATGATGGAGGAAAACATAGGACTATGGGTAAGGCACAAAAACAAAGCACAGAAAGAAGTAATTACAGAGAGAGACAGAGAGACAGAGAGAGAAAAGAGGAAAACTTGAGCTGGAATTTAAAGACTTCGACCAAATAGAAAACAGAACAACAAAAAAGTCTGTACAAATGCACAGAGCATGAAATGGGCTGACATTTTGGGGCCTAGAAGGAATCTGATATTGCTGGAGGGGAGAACAGGAAGGACTAAGTGTGGAGCAATGAACTAGTGAAGCAGTTAGGAGGTGGGAGCTTGGATGTGGCGTGGAGAGCCACTGATAGGTTTTTAAAATTGGATTTGAGTTTCCAAAAAATTACTCTTGTGGTGGTGTCAACAATGAATGGCTGATCATCTGATCAACAAAATGAAAAGCCGGTTGTTTCAAAAAAAAGTAAATAGATGAACTCCTGGCATGATGGATTTTTTTAAGAGGCAGGAATAAACAGTACTAGACATGAAAAGGGACATTGAAACAGAAAAAGTAAACATTTAAAAATCATAAGAGAATCACATGAACAACTTTAGGTCAATGTATTTAAAACTTTAGATACATTGTACAATTTTTAGAAAGCAAAAATTATGGAAATTAAGTTGAGAAGAAATTGACATTAAATAAACCTATAACCAGCAAGGAAAAAAATTAATTCAATAGTCAAAAATATTCCACCAAAGAAGACTAGCTCTAGAAAACTTTGCAGACTTTTTTTCTAAAAATTCAAGGGAGAAATAATAACCCCTAACAAACAGCCACTCCAGAAAATAGAAAATTATTTTACAAATATTTTATAAAGCTATTGTAACCCTGATGTCAAAACCAGGGAAGTACAAAATGAGAATCAACCTAACATGCAAACAGACATGCCAAAGTACTAAATAAATGCTAGCAAGCAATCCAAATGGAGGATATATATATATATAAATATCATAGAAAATAAGTTTTACATGTAAGAATTTAACGTTAGAAAATCAATTATATAATTTATGACAGACATATGACAGTAAATAATGAAAAACATTCAGTAAAATTTTACACCTAGTCATGATTTTTTGAAAAAAAATCTTTGCCAACTGGTTTAAATCACAGCTCCGTCATTTATTAGTTATTAAATTTTAATTTGGATAAAGATAATCTAAGCTTTGTATGAAAATGGAGAAGAATAAATTAGAAGAGGAAAGAGAGTAGAGGCTAAAGGAATGATTAGGAAGAGGTCATCATGGCAAATCTAGATAGGAGATTCGAGATGTCAAAGGCTGGAGAAAAGCTCTGATGCCAGAGACAGGAGAGGGCGGATTTCAGTAATAATTAAGAGGGAAGATTGATAGAAGCTGGTGATTGATTGGATGTGGGAGGAAGGTTGTAATGAAGAGAAAAGAGTCTATTATGACTCTCAGCTTTCTAGACGAGGTGGCTGGGTGGATGGTAATTCAATTAACCAAAATAGAAAATACAGTTTTAAGATTAGTCTGAAATTAACAAGTATTTCTTGTATGAGAAGGAAATAACTATTTAAGAGAATTTAGTGCCAGTAGCCTAAATTTAAAAAAAAAAAAAAAAAAAAAAGAGGACTTTTTGCCATCACCTGATTTCAGTTAATATCAAGACAGCGAGAGAGAGAGAGAGAGAGAGAGAGAGAGAGAGAGAGAGAGAAAAAAAAGCATTATGGGCTTTTAAAGCCCAAGCTAGTACTGGGCCAGGCAGAGTCACCACTCGATATAGATTTGTTGCACTAGCCCAAAGCTGCCAGCAGTTTACTCAGTATAGGGATAGGTAAGGAGATGAGGGTTTTGGATAGCCAGAATCACAGAAGGTAAGAAAAGAATAATGGTTACCTTGTATATAGAAAATGTAGAGTTAAGTATCACCTAATAATGGCATTGTTATTGATAAAAGTATTTTAACTTTGAAAACAGCAAAGAAGGAAAGATATCTCCATTTCCTTACACCTTGCTCTACTATATATTTCACTGTTTTTATAAATAGTTATTACATTTTTAGGTTAATCATTAAGATTTGTTCACAAAAGATTAAATTTTATAGAAAATAACAAAATATAATATTTTGGTCCTCAATAATTCCTCTGTGCCCAAGGCACTGGACCCACCAGCTAGCAGCTACCAGAATTGCCCTTTCCTTCTTCTTCTTGGAGAAAGGAAAACTTTTTCCAATTTGCCCTTTCAATTTGATGATATCCATGTATGTCCCAGCCATTATGATGTAACTTGAATGTGTATCAAAATCTGTAGAAATAAACCAAACCAAATCACCATTTTGTTATGTATGTGCAAAGTATTGAGAAAGTTATTGGTTAAACATTTCCACCCAGCCTAGAAAAAGAAAGAACACTATAGAATGTGGAAGGCCGCTTCCAAAGTGGTAATATCCAATTGAAGGCGGCATCAGGCAGCTGCTGAGATGTTTCACTAATAACAGGACAGTTGAAAATGATGATAACTTCATCTGGCTTTAAGGAAATTCATTCAGGCACAGACTGGGTGCAGAGTGCTGGAAAAGTCTGAGTGGCTCATCTAGAGTTTGGGTAACTATTTCATCACTTCCTGGTGCTTGCCTTTCAATCTTTGGAATACCATATTTCAGATGGCATTACCCAGTGACCAAGCTCAAATCAGAGGGAGAATGTTCTAGAAACTGCTGCCAGGAGCAATCTCCTGCTGATCCAATCCAAGTGGCAAGATCCACAGCAGGACAAAGGAACTTTGGAAAGGGACTTGAAAAGAGTTCAGTTACTCTGTGGTTAACCCATCAAAGGCGTCTTCCTGTAACCCAGAGGACAGCAGGCCTCGACATGTGCTGGCCATTTGGAAAACAGATTCATACAGAGCAGATCAAACATTTCAGGAGAGCCCCTTGCCTTGAAAGGATGGAGCCTTATGAAAATCATTAAGCAATTCATTGATATTTATTTGCTTACACTGTGCTTCAGCAAAGCAAGCAGCAGACGAGGATGAGAGCTGTTGACCCAGTTTCAGAGGCTCTAGTTCAGAAAAGAAGGATTCCCTTACATGTTTGATTTTAAAGAGCCTTTTAAGAAGACATCCTACCACATGGCTGGCATAGGGAGGCTGTCTTGGCTTCCTTCAACTGTGTATTAGGTTAACAGCCACCTCAAGCTTCTTAGAAACCTAGAAATCCCAAGGCAGTTAGAGAAATTCCACAGAACTAAGAAAACCCTCTGCAATCTCAGAGTGTTAAGCAGAAAAAATATTTCCAAATATCTTCCTTTCTCAGTCTGTGCCACTTTGTGTAACCTACTCCCAGCCTCATAAAACATGGTGGCTCCACAGCGTGCCCAGTCATCTGTCCTTCCTAATGAGCCAAACTCTTCATTCATGGCTCAGCTCCCATGAGCCTGGAAATGAACAAGGAGCAAGTCCCTATTTTCACTTTGAGAGTTACCAGGTTATTGTGCATGAGTTCCTTCTAAACCAAAGCAATTCCACTGTCTGATAAGAGGAACTATGCTTGCTTTAAAGTTTGAGGAAGTAGCCCCTCACATCCATCAGCCTCCAGTCTCAACTCCCTGTTTACTCAGATGCAAAATTCCTGTGATCAGATAAGGGCTCAACAGAATGTAATCATTCTTACACTTTGGGCTTTCAAATGGTGTGTTTGTTTCATCTATGTTATGGGGAATGCAAAAAGCATAGCCTCGGAGGCTCTGGGAAGTTGGGGAGGCTGCTGGCTCAAGGAAATTGGGCTCAGCTTCTCCTAGAACATTACAGAGGTTGCAAATCTGTCCTCAAATATTCAACACATATGTTCTAAAATTCATTAAGTTCCAAAATTTAAAAAAAACAAATTTTAAAAATCCAGCATTGGTTCTTGTACAAAGCAGATATTCAAGGAATGCTTGTTGACTGTGGAATCTGTTGGCTGATAAATATGAGAAATACAGTCTGGTTTTACCACATGGCAGCTCAAGTTCCTAGGAAGACATTTTTCCCTAGTTTGCCTTTAGACATGTTCTAGAAAATGAATTACCTAAAATAAACTCTGCCTGTCTTTGAAAAAGTACTTTCCTTGCAAAACCTTCCCAAAACTCTCTCCTTTATTATTTTGGGGGGAACAACTGTCACTTGGCTTTAAATTGTTAATTAACCTTTTGTTACCGCTTCAACTACGTGGTCCTCAGAGGGCAGAATTCTGTTTTATTATTTACTTACATTTTTTGGTAACTCCCTTGGGATCCAACATGGTTCTTGCACAAAGCAGATACTAAATAATTGTTCATTGATTGATAGATTTGTTCGCTGATAGATAATAGAAATACAGTCTCATTTGTGCCATATGGCAGCCAAGCTTGCAGTACACAAAAAGCATCATTCTCTGCTACTTTCTTATAAGCTTATGCTTAGAAGAAATGTCTTAGAAAGTCTCTTCTGTGGTCTCCAGTCTTAGCTTTGGACATCAGTTTTAAGAGGGAATAATATATTTTACATAAAAAAAAAGATTGCAAGTATATAAATATTATCACCACAAATATTACAACACAGCTATAGCATTTTCTGTTGCTTGCCAGAGACATTTGTTAATTCCTAATAGGCCCGTGACATCCATTTCTGTAGTAGACAGAGGCACCTTGGTTATGGCAATTCCTTTGTAGATGAATGAATTAGGCTTTTCAGACAAGATCTAACTTATGATGCTTTTGTATTGAAGGAAGGAAGGGGAGAAGGGGAGGGTGGGAGGGAGGAAGGAAAAGGATAAAAGAAAAAGAAGAAAGGGAGGGAAGAAAGGAAAGAAAGAAGGGAGGGTGGGACTCAAAATGTGTACATACAAAATTTGACCACTTGTTAACTACTGACATGTTCATGTAACAAATATGCCAGCATAAGAAATTTAAAAGAAAAAAGCCAACCCTAGAAATATAATCTGAAGACCTTTCCCTCATAAGACTTTGTTATCATCAATGACAACTTTATCCAACTTGATCTGACTTCCAAGTGTAAGAAAAACACACTCCAGTAGTCCACCTAAATTTTAGAACTTTGAAGTAGCACTGTGCTTAGCAGTGCTTCCAATGGGCATGTTTTTCAACAACAAAAAAAGCCTGGAAGATCGCCCTTTCTCAATGCTTGTACTTATCACTACTGGGAGAATAGCTTCCATCACAGCTTTTATTGACTCCTTGCAGTAGACTCTACAGTCATCATCTCATTTCATCATTCCATCAAAGCAGGGGCTGTCTGCTTTATCTGCACAGGCCTGGCACATGGTAAGCGTTCAATACCTATTTGTTGAATAAACAAATGATTATAACAGCTCTACAAAATAACAGCATGATGCACATTTAATGTATGAAGAAACTGAAGTGTGAATAGACTAAATGAATTGTCTGAGATCTTGGTAGAGCCCTGACTTGCACTGCTGCCTCTCTGACTAGCACTTGTGTTGAGCAACGATTTACCTTGGTACCAACCTCCTCATTATATCTGGAGGGCTACTATCAAGGGTAGCCCTTCTTTTCTTGTAGGTTGAAGAACCTCTTTTCATCCCTAGAGGATTAGCTAAAAAGAAAGCTAAACCATCAAGGCTTATAAAATTGTGTTTCCCTGTGGCCTTTTTTCTAAATCAGGAAATGGTTACTTAGGCCCCATAGAGCCAGCTCAGAACTCTACCTCCTCCTCCTTTATCAAGACTTCCTTGACTTGGAAAGTGGTTTCTATGACAAGAAGTGTGCCAACAGTTTTTGCAGGCTGCCAAAGCCTCCACCTCTTTCTTAAAGGAGCCAGGACTTTTTATTCTCCAGAACTTTGACACAATTAGGCAAAATCCAACTATTTTCAATGTTATACCATGGTTTCTTCAGAATATTTTAGAAACCATGCCATATCTTAAGTAGTATTTAACAAAATACAGGGATTCAGTAGCAATCATTCCATAAATATTATACTTAAAGATCAAAAATTTCTAAAGAGATAAATGATATTGATCAGTCAAGCAACATTTTCACATAATTTCTTAATTAAGTAAATGTTAATTAAGGGAGGCTGAGGTGGGAGGATCACTTGAGCCTAGGAGCTTGAGGCTAGAGTAAGCAGTGATAGCACCACTGCACTCCAGCCTAGGCAACAAACAAGACTCTATCTCAAAAAAAAAACCAACAAAACAACAACAGCAAAAAACCTCTCTCTCTCTCTCTCTCTATATATATATATGATAAAGAGAAAAAGAGTAATTGTCTATATATTGGTCCATATTAGTCATTTTTACTGAATACACAATGACAAAAATGACATATCAATGAAAACAATCTGGAGGAGGAAAAAAGTAGACTTTGTAATACCAATGGAAGAATTTTTAATTCTAGGTAGAGGGGTGGATGGAGTGGGGTTGTATAAATTGACTTGACCACATTCTTAATCTTGCAGTTGAGATGATAATATTATTCAGAAAAGTGTCATTCATTCATATTGAGTAATATATTATATGTAAATTACACAACACAATGTCTGGCACAGGGGCTTAGTGTTTTGTTTCAGCTGTCCATGTGAGTCGTTGATATCACCTAGGATACTCCTCAAGGAAAAACTTTATAATAAAATCAGTCATGCTTGTCTGCTTTGGATACTAGCATATGACCATATTTATCACTGGCAGAATTCATTTTGGATCCATGTTAGGGATTTCTACGTGAAACACAATAAAACACCAATTGCCAAATATATCCACCCCTCCATGCCTGCCCTAATGAAATATCACTTATGTGCAAGACTCATCTTGAACACCACCTCCCCCATGAAGTCTTTCCTGGTCTCTCCTAAAAGCAGATATATTTTCTTGCTGTCTTGAGCATCTTAAAAGCTTTGACTTCTACCCCTCTGACAATACTCACCTGTTCTGCCTGCTTTGTTACTGTCTCTTTGCCTTATCCCCTATTAGAATTTGAGACTCTTAAAACTCGGGACGAACCTTATCTTTACATTTCCTACAGGCTGAGCACAGGGTGTTGAACCTAGGAACTCAATAAAAATGTGTTGAGTTGCAGTGAATCGTGACCCACCCTGGCTACCAGGCCCTCAGCCAGCTTTAGAGTACAGGACACAATAGGTCCTTGTATTCACTGCTGTGCGCACCCACAAACATACACTAAGCACCTGGAAACAAGGGGACACTTAGTTAATTGGCAAATACTTGCCCTCCCAGGGTGTCTTCCCTTTTGAAAAGTCTCCTTGGACAGCTGGCCTGCCGCTGGTTAGATGGGGCACTCCCTGGAATGGCCTATCACTGCAGCGAATGGCTAAATTCACTGTGCCAGGAACCAAGAGAAGAGAAGGGTCCAAGTATGAGAGTCTCAATGCCAAGAATGTGCTCCAGACTTATAAATGAGAGGGAAGCAGAGAGCATTGCAATGAGGCAAATGATGTTGAATTTGCACTAAAGCCTCCTCTCCCTCTCTTCCTCTTTTCCATCTGGTCCCTTCCTTCTCCCTCTCTGCTCCCAATCTCCCATTGTCACTTGGTCCTGCAGAGCTTGGAATTCAAGCCTAATCCTTAGGGAGGGGCCTCCGCTCCAGGGAGGTCAGGACCATCGCCCACTTCCTCTGTGGGATGCGCTCACAAGATGCTGTGGCAGCAATGTTGGCCACTCTTTATTAAATACAAATTGTACTGACCGGTTTCCAGGAACTTCAGTGGAAAGTTGATTCCCCCAAACCCTCAAGACATTTCCCAGATCTTGAAAGGATTATTATTATCTTTGTTATTATTTACAAAGCCCACATCATCTTTTTAACATTTTCTTTAAAAAGCAAGATAGAGCATGCATAAGCATGCATCTTCCAGAATGCATCCTTAAATTCTGCTTCCTTCACAAGAATGAAATAACCTGTTGGATTCTGGTAGGGCAGCAAGACAGAGGGAACAGGCTTATTCTTGAAGTCTAAAACTGACAAAGTTTCTAGATTTAGCAAGTAAAAATACAGGACACCCATTTAAATTTGAATTTCAGATAAACAACGCATAATCTTCTAGGATAAGTACGTCCCATGCAATATATGGGACATACATATCCTAGAAGATTATGCGTTGTTTATCTGAAATTCAAATATAACTGGTCATCTTTTATTTTGTCAGGCAAACCTAAGCCCAGGGAAAGTCAGGACAGTAAAGAGATTTCCACCAACAAAAGCTCCTTTTAAAGCCCTAGCTGAATGGCTTTGGACGACATTTCAACTCATGCCCTGCATTTTCCCTGGAGTGTGAGCTCAATGTCATAGAAAAACAATTGGGAGAATGAACATTCAGTGAACATTCTGCCCCTTGCTTGCCCTCAGCAGCCTGTGGCAAACTGCTCCCCCTCAACCAGCTGGGGAGGAAAAAAAAGCTTTCTCTTTTAAGATGGCTTCCCCCTCCCCTTTTACAGATTGGATTGTTTCTTGGATTTGCTGGAGAGCTGCTGTTGCTAATTGCTTGCAGACTGCAGTCCAACTCGGCCTGCCAAATGTGGAGGCGGTGTGGTGGGGCTGAGTGATAAAGAGTAAGGGGTTTGGAGGCAGGCAGACCTGATTTGGAACTCCAGCTCTGCCACTTCCTCCTGTGAAACATCAGGCAGTTTGCTTAACCTCTCTGGGCCTCTGTTTCTGCATCAGTAAAATGAGGATGCTCACGGGTGAGTTGAGAGTAACGCAGGATTGGAGCATGTACATACTTGTCACAGTGCCTGACCCACGGTGGGTAGTCCTTTAGTAGTAACCATCATTGTTACTATTGTCTTTGGTATGTCTCACATCACAAGTGCCACCTGGAATTGAGTCTCCTTGAGTCTGAGACTTGGAAATGCAGGCACAGAGATTCTAGAAGGCTGTCAAGCACTTGTAGACAGGAAAGGATGGCTTGGTTGAAAGATGGCTCCACTGCTCTCCCTAGGGGCCCTGCCCCATTTGGTCTTGCAGCAGGCTGGCCACCTTAAAGCCGACGATTCGATGACAGAATGAACTTAAACTAGGTCACAACAAAAATGTATGAGGAGTCAGAAGTCTACTTTAAGAAGTGGAAGTAAGAAGCTGGGCACAGTTCCATGCCTATAGTCCTAGCTACTTGGACTGAAGTGGGAGGATCCCTTGAGCCTAAGAGTTGGAGTTCAGCCTGGGAAGCATAGTGATACCCTGATTCTAAAAAAAGAAAAAGAAGTAGAAGAGGGAGAAGGAGAGAGAGGTGGAGAGAGAAAAAGAGAACTCCTTGGCTTTATTGTTGAAAATCACCTCTTTGTTTATGTGGGTGTGGGGGTAGTGTCATGTGTCTGGATCTCGTCACCATTCTTCTGGTCATTGTTCTGGTCCTCTTCCCTCAGACCTCCTTTGGAGGGTGGTTCAGATTCAGTTGTGGCCCATGTGACCCAGGCCTAAGCCACAAGCTTGTCAGATCCCCTGCCCCAGCCAAGAGGTGAGTGTAGCATTGGGCACCCGACTCAAGAGGAGCTGAACAAAAGCAAGGAAATCTAGTCCCAGACCTTGCCTAAATGATTAAAAGAAGAATGAACTTTCCCCACCTAAACTCTGAAACTGCAAGCAAGTGAAGGTCTTACAACAACCACAGACATCTCACAACCACAAACATGGAGTCTTTTGAAGAATTGGAATAGAAGGAACTCAGTCATCTGAGACAGACAGACAGACACACACACACACACACACGCAGAAATCCCATGACATCTTTTGAGTTCCTGTACCCATCCCTGAACTATCCACTGGCAGGCCCAAATACATTCAATTTTTTTGTTTAATTCTATTTGAGACAGGCTTTCTGTTACTTGCGGATACAGATACAGCATGTCTCCCTGGTTCCTAGTTCATTTCTGTCTGCCTAGTGCTTGATCTTGGAATCTGTCTATTTGTAGCTACTGGTACTCTTTGGGCTCATCTTAACTTGCTTATTTACCAGCAGCCAGGGGTTTCAGCCTTAAGCCCCTACCAGCCCTGACACTTCTGTCCCCAAAGGTCACCTTAGGATGACAGGAAGGAAGAAATGGCTGTTGGCTGTTTGCTGTACAAGGAAGTGCCTGGCACTGTGCTGAGAAATTTATTCCACTAAATCCGCCAGCAACCCATTTTACAGATGAGGTGACTGAGACCCAGAAAGTGTATACATTTCCAAGGACTGCCATAACCAAATACCACACACTGGTGGCATGAATAACAGAAATGTATTTACTCATTATTCTGGATGCTAGAATTACAAGATGAAGATGTCAGCAGGGTATTTCTTCTGAGGCCTCTCTCCTGGGCTTGCAGATAGCCACCTTCTTACTGAGTCCTCACATGGGTTTTTCTTTTGTGTGTGCACAGTTGTATCCTAATCTCCTCTTTTTATAAGGAGACCAGTTATATTGAATTAGAGGCCCAACCTCATTTAACCTTAATTGCGTCTTTAAAGCCTTATCTCCAAATACAGTCACATTCTGAAGTACCGAGGGCCAGGACTTTAACATATGAATTTGGGGAGGACAAAGTTCAGCCCTATAAAGAAAATGCTATATGTTTAAAAAGGAGGGAGAAATTGCAGTATGTGAGGGTGGGGTGAAAGGTTAGAGGAGGGAATGGAGGGAAGGGATATGGAATCAGGAAAGGATTCAGAAAGGATTCAGGAAACAACATTCTTATGTTTCCACATAAGAATCAAACTGCCTGGATGTAAATCCTGGCCTGACTACCTGCTGGCTATATCATCATAGACAACATATTTAGCCTTTATTTCCTCATATTTAACTAATCATTGGATGAATTATTGATACTAATAATTGTATGGATCTCATAGACTTTTTGTGAGGAATCAATGGGACAATCCCATGAGTGTTAAAACAGCACTGACACATAACATGTCAATAAATGTTAGCTATTATTATCTAAGATGTCTCAAAGAATGGGTTGGAGCTATATAAGTAAAGGAAGAGATTTTGGCTGAGACAGATAAATAGAGAGATGCTGAGACTGACCTTATTTGTGTGAGTAATGAGGCAGTAGAGTTGAGCAGGGACTGTAACATTATTATCAGTAGACGTATATTGTGGAAAGATTGAGCTCACCAAGATGTGTGAGATACATTGGAGAGGGAAGAAGGCACAACAGAAAAATAGGTCTCAGCAGGAGGCCGTTAGGGAAGAATGGCTGAGAAGTAATGTGAGCAAGAAGCAGAGGGGGCGACTCAGGTGGATGAGAGAAGGAGAGAGAGAAGAAACCATGGAGATCAAATAGACAAGCTTGGCCACCAACTGGATATCATGGGTCAGGAGAAAGAAAAAGTTTCAGAACTAAAAAAATATATTGGTTGTTACCTGCAGAAGATCTGTTACTTTGTTTTTTGTTTTTGTTTGTTTGTTTGCTTGTTTTTGTCTTTCCCACATTCCCTACCACCCCTCCCTTCCTCATTTCTAACAGAAATCCAGTTTTGTTCAAATATTCACCCTCTTCTAAGTGGCCACTGCTTCAGAGAAGATTGACTCATCTTCAACCCAAGGGCTGAGTCTTGATTTGTTCAAGTCACCCAGACAGCTCCATTTGTCCAAGCCATTCAGGTGGCTCCATTTGTCCACATCATCCAGGTGGCTCCATTTGTCCATGCTTTCCAGGGATTGTATTAGGCATAAGAAGCTGCAGAAATTCTTAGCAAAAGAAGCAAAGGGATGAAAACCATTTCTTGGTCCATCCACCAAGAAATGGATAAGCAGAATGTGGCATATCCACACAATGGAATATTATTCAGCAATAAAAAAGAATGAGGTACTGATTCACAGTTCAGTGATGATAAGCTCAAAAGAGTATGCTAAGTGAAAGAAGCCAGACACAAAAGGCCACATATTATATGAGTCTATTTAAACAAACTGTTCAGAATAGGTAAATCCATACAGACAGAAAGTGGATTAATGGTTGTCAGAGACTGGGGAGAGAGGGGAGCAAGGAGTGATTGTTAATGGACAAAGGTTTCTTTTGGGGCAATGAAAATGTTCTAAAATTTATTGTGGTTATGGCCACATAATTCTGTGGATGTACTAAAAAACCATTGAATTATAGACTTTAAATAGGTGACTTACATAAAATGTAAACTGTATCTCAATGAAGCTGTTAATAATTTTTTTTAAGGAGCAAAGGGAAGAATGCTAAGGAGACTTCCCAGAAAGGTTCTGTCACTCTTAAACAGAAACAAGAGAGTTGGCTCCTTTTCCTCTGGAGGCTGAATATAGCCTCCAAATATGACCATTAGAGCTATTAGAGAGGTCTAACTACCGTGAAAGGAGCCAACAAAGCCAGAACTGATACACACATGGAGGCAGAGCTGAGAGAAGCACCTCAACTTCTCACTAGTTGAGATAATACATTTCTTTATTTTAGACACTTGAATTGGGGTATTCTGTCACATATCCCAGGTATTCTAACAGATACAGTTCTATTAACAGAAATTGTTAGGTTGGAAAAAGGTCTGTATTTTCAGAGACTGTGAATTTATGTCCATTTAAAAGCGGAAGTGTAATGTAAGTGAAATTTAGAGGCGTAATTCTAGATCTGAAGAAGGGGATGGATGGGTGGATTGATTGATTGATTGACTGAGGAGTTACATGGTCAGAGCTGAAGGCTGAAACCCAAGGGCGAGGACATAGAGGATGCAAAGAAAAGTCTGAGCTACATGGACTCCCTACATTGAGTAGGAAGAAGAAGAAGAGAAATCAGTGAAAGAAACTGAGAGAAAGTCCGTATAAAAGGATGAGGGGAAGCTTGAAATGCTACATGTGCTGCTATCAAACCAAAAAGTGAATTCAGGAAGAAAGGAGATAAAGTTTGGATCAAATTCCACCAAGACACCAAGGCAGAAGTAGCAAAGATAATGTGGTTAGATAGACAAGGCGATCATTGTAAGAAAAAGATAAGGCAAAAACAAAGGTAGTTTCGTGGAGCGATGGTGGCAAAAGCCAGATTTGAGATGTGGGTTGGAAGACAGTGGTGGACACTGAGGAAGTAGTGGCGCTTTCTTATGGGAGTTGTAGTTGTGGAAAGCATTACTGTATTCACCAATATCTGGTTCTACTCCCATTCCAGGCACACGGAAGGTGGTACTTCCCAGTGTCCTTGTATACTCGTGGAAGAGTAATGTGGTAGTTCTTCAAAGAAATGTGAAGTGGGTTCTTTCTGGACTGAGGCAGGGAAAAGCCTGTGCCAGATTCGTCTGACTCTATCGCTCTCTCCCTGCCCCAGTGGTCATGGGGGAGGCCCTGTGCAGAAACAACAAAACCGAAAGATGAAAAACCCATGATTGCTGAATCACTGAATACAGCATAAATCCTCTTAAGAAGAGCCACCCAATCTTCTGTGGCCGTTGCATGTACAAGAAATAAACTTATTTAAGCCACTAGGAAAGCAGCAAAAGAGAACAGCAAAGTTGAGGAAAAGAGAGTTTTGTTTTTGTTTTTGATTTTTTACATATTTATGGTAAGTGAGACCAAACCATGTTTGTTAGGAAAATGGAAAGAGAGGAATAACCTGAAGATGACAAAACAACAGTCTAAAGAAATCAGAAAGTATGGCAACACACAAGCCACGAGGTGAGTCTCTGCCCTTCTTCTTCCAAGAGAGAAGTAAAAATTCAGGCCCAGGATGAATACCCGGCAGGTTTAGTTGGAGAGGGAAGTTGAGGGAGCCCACCCTCATTAGTCCATGTACTAGACTTCTGAGACAAGCAAGCAGAGGCTGGAATTTGGAATCTTAGGAGTGGAGCAATTTCAAGGGATGACGAGCGTCTACGACAGAAATAACCATGCATGCAATGATCGCCTCTGCATATCAGCCTCCTGGCAGCTGTCCATGTGGGATGACTGGCAAGGAATGATATAAACTGCATTTCATTCTCTTGGTTTAAATTCTATAGGCAACAGAATTATCATTATTTGAAAAGTAAAGTCATACCCAGAAAGGGTTAAAACTCTTCTTTTCCCAAGTTCTAGCCTTCCACCCCCACTATTTCCCCAGTCCTTTAACTAAATTAGCTATTCCATTGACAGGCCAGCACTGGTCCCTCACAGAACAACACATGCTGTGCTCTCTCTGTGAGTGCACTCGTGGTGAACTTTGAGCCACACATCTGCTGCAAAGAAGAAACTCTTATTCCCAAATGGCTGACATTAGCTGAGGATGCTGGGTTCATCACTACCATAGCATATTGTTATTAGATAAGCTCCTGGAGAATCAGAGGAGTAAATTTAGTTATTATGTCTTTATCTCATTACAGTGCATTCCCAACTATTGTTCATTTCATCAGCTTGATATTGTTCTATGTTTCTACAAAGTGAATGCTTGGATTAAAACCGGTATCTATTCTCCTTTACCCCTAAGCCATTGCTATATCTAGGCTAAGGATATATTTTAACAATGTCATTTCTCTAAGAGTCTTTGATTTAAAGCATGAATCAGCAAACATGTTCTATAAAGGGCCAGATAGTAAATATTTTAGGCTTTTTTGGTCCATATGACCTCTCCTGCAACTACTCAACTTTGCTGTTGTAGCCCAACAACCATAGATAATACCTAAATGAATGAGCAAGGTTGTGTTCTATTAAAACTTTATTTACAAAACCAGGCAGTGGGTTGGATTTTGCCCATGGGCTATTCTTTGTCAACCCTAGTTTAAAGTATAGATTAGCAAGAAAGCTTCAGGTGAACAGACAGATTTTTAAAGTATCTTTTCACGTGTTCATCTCTTAGAAGGAAAAAAAAAACATTTTGTTGAACTTTTTTTTACCTTCTGCAGACAACAGTATGGTATTTTTCCCCTTTTAATATTTTGCATCTTAAGTTTTTAGATTCCTCCTCCCCTGCAAAAAAAAAAAAAAAAGAAAGAAAGAAAGAAAGAAAAAGAAAAAGGGAGAAGAATTTTAATTCAGAGAAGAGAGGTTAAATGGTTAAAAAATTAGAAGGTGAAAGTATCACTTATCTGCAAACACAACCTCTTCTTTAGAAACTGATTTACCCAGACATTGGATTGATTATAAGATATGTAGAGTAAAAACAAATTTGCTGACCTTCATTTCAGAGAGCAAAGGTTAAATTCATACCCTGTAGGATGGTGCTGCTAAATTGCTCCCAAGCTGCCTAGTGACATATTTTCAAAAAATATCTCTCTCCAACTTTATCAAGTGTTCTTTGTGTTCTGGAAACATGATTTTGAGTCCCAGCTGGAGCTGGGACCTCATAAGTCTTAGATAGCTGAAATTCTTCTCCAACTATATCCAGAGGCATATGGCTAGTTGGGATAGACGTTAATTGCAGGGATTAATATCTCTGAGTCTAGTTGTTTATTGAAGACTGAAATCAACATTTTAAGCTAGATAACCAAGGGTTGCACAAACTGTGCATAGATAAAGGGCTAAAAATGTCCATTTTGATGTCCTTGACATTGGGCTGAATAAATATGTCTTGGATTGTAATATCTGGCAATAACTGTGTATTCCCAATTTCTTTGCCTTTAAGCAAAGCCTCAGAGGAGAACCTCAACAGTTCAAAAGTTGGGAAAACTGTACACACAAAAAATTGATCCAACACAATAACGTTTTTAAAATATCAAGCAAATTTTCTGTCTCTTTCATTGTAAATTAATACAAAACACCCCAGTAGTAATAGTTCACAAAACTCATTTCACAGCAAAGTTTTCCTAGTTCTTAGTGAGAAGAAAAAAAAGGACACTGATGTAAATATTTTATATAGCTAAGTGCATTTCATTGAAAGAGCCATCCTTTAGTCTAAATTATGCCTCTCTATCTGTATGTTAAATAACTAAATTTTATTACTTTTAATTAAATAGCTAATTACTTAGTGAAAGAATACATTAACAACCCTATATTGGTCCCTACTTGTTTTATTTTATTGTTATTATTTTGTATAGAGTCAGGATCTTTCTCTGTTGCCCAGGCTGGAGTGCAGTGGTGCGATCATAGCTCATTGAACCCTTGAACTCCTGGGTCCAAACAATCCCTCTGCCTCAGCCTCCCCAGCAGCCGGGAGTACAGATGCCTGCCACCACATCTGACTAATTTTTAAATTTTCTGTAGATATGAGGTCTCGCTATGTTGCCCAAGCTGGTCTCAAACTCCTGGACTCAAGCAAGCCTCCCGTCTTGGCCTCCCAAATGCTGGGATTATAGGTGTAAGCTACCACACCCAGCTCCCAGTTGTTTTAAACCACAATTATACTACTTAATGAGAACAGAATTGAGAAGAGGAAAGGGTGTTATTGAAACTTTATTTTCTTCCATTTGCTGGCTCAACAGGGAGTAACAAATCTGGATTTTTTTTTCTTACAAAGTTCAAAAGCTATGTCATTGCTGACCCCTTAGAACCTAAAGTGTAAAACACTAAGCTGAACAATTTTTGTCTTTTGGCAGCTGTATGTGTACACTCGTGAAGAGGTCTCCTCACTGAGATAGTAGGAGGCATATATCAGTACGCCTTATTTAGTGGATGTAGAAATTGAAAATTGTTTTTACCAACAGTGAGAGAAATGAAAATTAAATCCAAATATCCTCATAGATATCACTTTATTGATACACCACATACTTCCTATTGTAGCCGGAAGCAAATCAATAGTAATTTAATCATTGGATTTTCCAGTAAGATACCTATCAGGTGACCTTGAATATCTTCTTTGTCCTCACCAAGACTTGGCTTCTTAATCTATAAATGGTGAGAATAAAATGTCCAATCTCATAGGAGTGGTTGGGGATTAAATGAGACAATGTATATAATACACTACTTACTGGCATAAAATAAGTGCTCAGTAAATGTTTTGTGTTATCATTTGAATTACATGCATATACTGTGACCTCGACATAAATAGAAAAGATTGTATGTAACCTGAGGGAATAAAGATATCCCTATTAACCCCAATCAAGAATGCTTGCCTGAGCATGGGAATGAGCTACCAACCTATTATTTCAGCTGGAGAAAGTTATACAATACCAATCAAAGGTCCGTTGGATATAAGGAACAAAAACCTACTCAAAGTAGCCCAAGAAAGAAGGAGATTTATTTCATCGACAATTTATCCAACAGACAGAGTGCCCACTCTCTGCCAAAACATGGCAGCATCTTGTGGCAAAGAAGTCCCACCAGATGTCATGGACTGAAGCTGAAATCTGGGGTTTAGAAACCATTTGTTCTAGTTTTCAAAACCTTCATGGTCTTTCTCATATCTTCTCATGCCTTTATTATCCTTTGCTATGATCTGAATGTGTCCTCCAAATTTCACGTTGAAACTTAATGACCAATGTGACAGTATTAAGAAGTGAGGCTTTAGGAGGTGCTTAAGATGAAAAGGACGCTGCCTTGCCCTTCTGCCATGTGAGAACTCTGCAAGAAGACACCATCTATGAAGCAGAGAGCCCTCACCAGACACCAAATCCACTGCAACCTTGAGCTTGGACTTCCCAGCCTCTAAAATTGTGAGCAATACATGTCTATTATTTACAAATTACCCAGTTTAAGGTATTTTGTTACAGCAGCCTGAACAGACTGACTCCCTTTGTGCTTCTACTCCATTTTTCTCTCTTTCTCTCTTTACCTTTTTTTTTTTTTTTCTGTAAGTGCTCATTTTGGGCATGGTCCAATATTGCTAATTTAGCCTCAATCTCCAGTTTCTCCTCACTCAAGGATTTATACCAACTGGAATCTTCTTCTCTGTAATTTAAAACTCTTAAAAGAAGAGATCTGATTGGCTTTACCAGTCTATGGCTCTCCTTGGGGCCAGATGATGTTAATCAGCTGAAGCCATAGCATATGGAGAGTTGGGACTCTCGAGTGTGCAAACACGATAACCCAGGTTCACACATTTCAGGTCATGGTGGAGGTGCAACTGGATAAATAGGCCTACTCTATGACCTAGTCTCCAGGAGAATTGGGGGATGAAGTGATAATGGTCCCTCACAAATCTATCTCTACAGTGAAGAAGAATACTAAAAGTCATATCTCCATAGAAAGTACACATTCCTGTATTTTATTTAAAGGGCAACATGTGAACTCCTGGTTTCACATTATGCCCAAGTCTTTTGAGAAACACATCCAACAGTGGTTTGTGCCTATTTCATACTTGTTTTATTTAATTTGGCAGCAACATGAAGATCGTGTTTCAAATAAAACCCAGTACTGTCCTTTATATGTTTCATTAAGCATTATATGCTGTTCCTGTCCTCTTTTTTCACAGTCATGCCCAGGCACTTCTCAGACTCCTTTTGTGGGAATATTTTTCTCATTTTTACATTACGGTTTCTCATAGCCAAAAAATAACTCTGACATTTGACATAGGGTTGGAGGATTTGGGGAAAATAAAAGTCCCTTACCAACTCATTGTTTATATCAATGAACTAATAAAATTGCTTTTTCTTGATAGTGTTTAGAAAAACTGCCGGGAAACCTAAAACTGAAATATGTTCCTGAAGAGGACAGGAGAGAAGGAGGATGGGGGAGACTGTGAGACTGAAAGTCCCAGCCCGGGCTCTGCCCCCACAGGCTGTGGATCCTTAGGCAAATTACATAACCTTTCTGGGCCTCAGCTTTGCCTCATATAGGGGTGATACTGCCTTGAGCTCCCAGGTTTGTTTGAGGACACAATGAAATAAAAATGTGCTCTCACAAGAGTATTTTCATGATTTGAGAATATGCTTCCAAAAGTGGAAGATGCTAGTGAAAAGAATAAAAATCCCTCCTAAGGCCAGGAAGCTGACTACAGCTGCCTCCTTTGCCGTGTGACTCCCTCGAATTGATTTCTGGTTGCCTCAGCAGCAGATGAATCCAAACCCTTTGTACTAACTCTGCCCTGTTCAGTTCCCTGCAGTCTTGTGGACAGATCCTGTCACATTTGTTTCCCTGCTGTTTCTTGGATCAGTCTCTCCAAAGGTAGATACTCACCTCTCATGGTGATTTGAAAACTAAATCAGTCAACACATGCTAGTAACTCTTGTTCATCAGGCATTGTGCTAGGCTGTGATTTTAGAATAATAAAGCAATATTTCAGGAGGTCTTTTAAGCATTTACATCAATGTTGTCATCTGATGTGCATAACAAACCCCTAAAGTTTATTATTATTATTTTTCCCAGTTTTATAAATTAAAAATTGAGGCAGAGAAAGTAACCTGTCAGGGGGTAAACAGCCTATTAGTTGTGGGACCAGGCTGCGAATTCAAATGATAACTAGAGCCTCCTCCCAGACTCCAAGGAGTTTATAACCTACCAGGAAGTTTGTATATCACATCCTACTAGCCATAACACAGAATGACATGTCCCAGCCTAGTGTTGCGGGATGAGGGAACTCAGATGTGCGTTGGATTATTTCTGCCTGTTTCTATTAGGACAGTCTCAAAGGTGGGTTGAATCTTAGGATGAGCCAAGCTGACCAGACCCTCCCTTGTCACAATCCACTTGGATCTACCCACTAGAATTTTAGATATAATTCCTGCCATAGTTTTCAGGAGCCACATAAGCCTATGTGTCAGTGAATTGGAGGCAAACAAAAATAATAATAAAAAAACCCAACCCCTCAGCTGAGTGGTAAAATACTTAATGCTTAATGATAGTACAAACTATCTACCACCCAATTTTCCATCCAGTATGCCTTCACCTCAGGCAGCTCATAAAAGTTGAGACCCTGGAGATCATCTAGTTCAATTATAGCAAATAGATTTCATTTCATGTGTCTACTCCAATCTACTACGAGTGGATTGGCTGCTGGAACACTGGGCTTAGAGGGATGCTGAGGCTGTCAGAGATCAAAGGGAAAAAAACATGCCACAATTGATTAGTGATGTCTGACGTGGGCTCAGGAGTGGAGAATGATGACACATGCGCAACACATACACTAGACACAATCCGATCCAACTTGTTTGTTTTACAGAAGAGGAAACAGCACTCCAAAATGGAAGGTGGTGTGCCCAAAATCGCTTCACATGTTAGTGGCAGAGTTACTTGATTCCCAGCGCTCTTACTGTAACACCTCAACTCCTGTTAAGTGATAATTGATGTTCACAAGATCAGCAGCAAAACCAGCAAGAAAATTACATTATGCTTAGTACAGTGTTTGTGTTAAGTGTATTTTATTCTGATTCCTTGAAAGCTGCTGATCCATGTAATGTAACCCCATTCACTGGAATATTTGATTATTCAGAGCATTCCCTGACTCGGCTGCGTAATGGGAAATAACCATCCCCCCGGCAAGTAGCAATTTATTCTAGAAAAAAGAAAAGACAGCAGTTCAAGGTCTACATTCGTTTTCGAAAGGGCCAGTGACAAACATTTGTGTAAGTGGTACTGCTGACCAGTTTGACCTAAGCTTGTCAGTAAAACCTGACAAAATGAAAGGCATTTGAAGGAATGATGGCTCGCTAAACAGTATGCTTGGCTAGGCTAAACCTTGGTGGCCAGATTTCTTCATCTCTAAACATTCTTCAAGTATGAGGTCATCAAGATGTGAGCCCCGAGGGACAAGTGGGACTGCAAAGGTAGAGAGGAAGAAAGGAGGGCATGCCAAGTAGGGGGGTGCATATACAAAGCTTCCTAGTCTGAAGGAGTACAGCCCTTTGATGGGAGCAGGTGGAGTTTTGGGAGCAATTGAGAAGCAAATGCACCAGAGTGGAGAGAGCCTGGATTTGGCACTTAGATAGACCTCCAACTCAATCGAACTCTGTCACTTGCTAGCTGCAGAATCCCAACACAGGTTTTCTTGCAACCTCTCTGGGTCTCAGTTTCCTCATCACAAAAAAGAGACACCACCACCTATCTTTCAAGATGCTGTCAAAATTGAATGAGATAATTATGTCAAACACCCATACATGATGCCTGGCATTTAGTAGGTGCTCGAAACATGGTCAGGTCCGGTCATGAATAAACATGCTGGCTTAGTATATTTTGTGGTAAAAACAATACTAGGGCAGGAGTGAGAAGCCCTGAGTTCTGGTCCCAGCTCTGTTACAAATGCACTGAGTCCTTGGACCCTCTGCCTTGCACACAGACAACATTAAATAAATATTCACAGAAAGAATAAATAAATGAATAAGAAAATCCAAGAAAGATTTTACATAAACTTGGTGGGCTCGTTTTCTTACCTATCAAAGGAAGACCGGCTTCTCAGATCTCATTTAATAATAGTTCTTTTGATATCTGTATGTCATGCAGCTGAAAGCATCCACTATAATTTGAGCACTGTCTTTGGCATGAGACCAAAGTGCCAGGGAAGTTCATAGAATGCAGTCCTGACCTCTGCTCCCTTGGCTTAATGGCACCTGACGTCTTGACCCTGTCCACCCCAAAATCCTAAAATGCTTTGCTCCTTCTTAGAGCTGACTCCAAGCAAAGGAAAGCAGATTTAAAAGCAAAAGATATAGCCATGGGTGGAATTGAGGGCTGGGGATGTGTTTCTGCCACAACTCATTCATATGAACTACTGACACCAGCATTGTCCTTCTTTCTGGATTTTCAGCCTCCTCAACTGTGAATCAGGAACTGCTAATTAGAGGGCTTATGCTTCTCAGTCACGAAGAAAGTCAGAATTCCCTGTCGACCCTTGGCCATTCGCTGCAGATGGACACCAGCTTGTTCAGTGGGAAGTGAGTAGCAGGGAAGGTGTGCTGAGCCATCAGGGCACCAGCTCAGCTCAGGGACCATCACACTTTTCCTGGCTTCCCATTCCCCAGAGGAGATTTCCCTGAAGGGTGGGCTCAGATCCCAAAAGGGGGCAAAGGAGCTCAGGAGCAGGAGGACAGTAACATTCGTAAGAGGAGAGTTCAAAAGGAAATAGCACAAGCTGGAAGTAATTGATGTGTCTTTAATGCTTTAAATATGCCTGCTTTGTTTATTTTTTTAAATCTCAACAAGTCACAGACACTGAATGGTAAATTAGATTTCTATTCCTCCCTTTTGGTACTCCCCCTTAAGAGAAGTTTTTATATGGCTTTTAAAGATAAAACTTCAGAAGGCCCTAGGTCTGTGCCCAGGAGTCAGGGAAAGCATCCATTTGACTGAGGGAGGGAAGTAGCAAAGACTGGTTGATGTGCCCTTCATGAAAATGAGGCAGAAACCAGGAAGTACAATGAGGCAGAAACAGACAGTTAAGTTTGCTGGGAGTTGATGAAAGCAAGAAGTCACAGGATCAGAGAAGTGAGGGGAGCTGTTTGTAATTCACACAGTGCTAACAGGAAATCACTATAGGTTTCTAAGCAGAGTAGGAACATTAGGAAAATTCTGTTGATGAAAGATATTTCTAGTACCTCTTCTTGCTGCAGATGAGAATAAATGGTAGGAAGGGCATGTTGACCTACGAAATAGATCATATTTAGACTTGGAAATAGCAATGATGAGGCTAGGCTGTGATTTTTCTAACCTGTGATTTACTCAAATAACAAAGATGTTTTTGGTGCCATGCAATATCATTTAGTTATGTAAGCATTTACTCAACAAATAATTATTAAATACTTACTATGTGGTCATCCCTCTTGGAAATACAAAAGGGGAAGAAATTCATGGTCTCATCAGCATAAGTGTATACAAGTATGCTAAAAAGAAAAATACAAAATAGGACACAATTAGTTACCTAAGAAGTAGTGCAAATACTGGATGATATAAACAATCTGTTGAAAAATTCCTTGAGAGCTGGGAATGTCTGGATAGGGCAGGTAAATGACAGGTGGGGACAGGTGATAGAGGCAAAGAAGTATTCCAGGCTGTGGGAAAAGTTTGGCAAAGATTTTGAGGGAAGCATGAGGAGAGTGTTGAAGGCTCTTTGGGGTGGGGCTTGTCTGAGATGAAAGTATTCAAATGCTCTCTTGGAAACAAAGAGGAAGGCTTCCTGACTTTTGATACAGAGCTCACCACTTTAAATGGTGATTTAAGATGAAGAATCTAGCCACCTTGTTTGGGGTGAGTTGGAGGCAGGAGAATTGAGGTAGGAGAGCTCAGCTGGGGGCTACGCTGCTGATCCAGAGGTGAAGAGATAGGCCTGGGAGGCTGGTCAGGCATAGCTTATCCTAACAGTGGGTGTCCGTTGGCACTTTCAAATATTCCAGGGCCCAGCCAGCCGTCCAAGCTGTCCAAAGAACAAATTGGATACCAGTGCTCCAAAGCCCTGCTCGTGCCAGGAAATGAATACTTCTGGTGCCTAGGAGGAGCCTGGAGAATGGAACAAAACCCCAGGAAAGTGTGCTTCCCATCTGCAGCCCACGTCCCCGGCAGCCTGCCCACCATTGTGGAAAAGAGGGATTAATAAGATGCAGACCGTCCAAGACCTAGCCTTATATTATTCATTTTTCTTGGAAATGTGTAAGGTTCTGTGATCCCTCTCTAGTCTCATATGCCATACTCAGCTTATATTTTGACAGGCACAGGGCTGTTGCTTGGGCCAGCATCTGCTTTAGCATGGAGGAGGCACTGCCTTTAGTCCACACTGAGGGCAGGCCACCGTAGTGGGAGGGCACCCATTCCAGGTGGCATCAGTTAACCCCAGGAGCCCAGCTTTCTGGGGCTAATCATAGAGCAGGAAACTAGAAAATCAGGAGTCTTTTTTTTTTTTTCCTTTTTATTTCTTTTTGAGACGGGGTTTTGCTCTTGTTGCCCAGGTTGGAGTGCAATGGTATGATCTCAGCTCACTGCAACCTCTGCCTCCTGGGTTCAAGCGATTCTCTCAACTCAGCCTCCCAAGTAGCGGGGATTACAGATGCCCGCCATGACACCCAGCTAATTTTTGTATTTTTAGTAGAGACAGGGTTTCACCATGTTGGCCAGGCTAGTCTCAAACTCCTGACTTCAGGTGATCCACCCGCTTTGGATTGGATGGATCCCAAAGTACTGGGATTACAGGCGTGAGCCACTACACCCGGCCCTCTTTTTTTTTTTTTTTTCTCTTTTCATTTGAAGGCAATAAGAGATTTTCTTGAGTATCAAACTGAATTAAATTTCTCAGTTTAGAAAAGCCGTAAGAATTTTTATTTGCTCTATAGTGCTGTACTTCCAGACCCTGAACATCTCTACAAGTTTCTCTTTCTAGCTGAGAGCCTCTGTTTTATTTTTCTGAATAACCTGTAATTTATTCTATTACCTAGTAATGGGTACCTAGGATCACCTGGTCTGAACGAAAGTTATCTTGGCTTTCCGTATCAGATCACACTCCTAGAGTGAGGATCACTTTCTACCATTGGGAAGACAAGACATTTTGAGGAAGGTTGTGATCTTTCATTTCAGTATTAAAAATGATGAAACAAAAACCACAAAGCTTTTATATATTTTAACCCAACTGATGAAAAGGTTACTTCTGCAAAATATATGAGTCCATACCCTTTCAAAAGACCTCTAATTAACTGAGTGCTCTGTCCCTGACTGTCCTGTTTCGTTTGACGTAGTTTGCTGCTTCTTCCTTGTTTTCTAGTCACTAGTAACAGCAGGTGTTATCTCCTAGTGTCATATCCTGAGAGTGCCGCTCAGCAGGGTGTAGCACAATACTGATCTTAGAAGTGTTCTAAAGGCTTGTTTAATAACCACCCCAAATGGATGTTTGAAAACCAGTCTGTTTTTCGCCAGGCCTGATCCTGCTGTCTCCCATCCCACCCCTCACCCCCTAATTGAGCTGTACTCACTCATAATTAGTGTAGCCTCCAGGCCTACTGAACTATTTGCTAGAATGCCCAGAGCCTATCTTGGTTCCCCTGACCAGTACCTGGGCAACAGCCCACACACCATGCCTTTCTCTGCCTGTTCCCCACATCAGTGGGTGCCCAGGGACTGCAGCATCGTGGAGTTGGATTATTTCCAGATAAAGACATTGAGTTGTAGAGAAAGTATGGTAAACACCTAGATTTTTTTGTTGTTGTTGTTTAGTAGGTTGGTTTATCCCTTTGATTCCCCTTCCTCCTGTCCTTCTTTTGGAAAACCATTTTTTCTCCACATTTCCAGCATTTAGGGTTCTTGAGGAGTTGAGCCATTTCTGCGCTCCAGAGAAAAGCACACAACTCACACCAGGTCAGTTTGCTTCCCTGCTTTCAGTCATTAATTTAGGATGTGGGTGTGTGACCCAAGCCAATCCAATAAGTGTCATTCTCAGGATTTTTGCTAGACCTATTGGAAAAGAGATGCTATGTTTCTGCTAGGTTTTAAAGCTGATAGATTATAACCTAGATGCTTCTGCTGATCATTATGTTACCTTAAAAGAAGCACCTTCTGAGTACTAAGCCAAGACATGAAATCAGAGATGAAAGATAGGAAAAATACAGATATCTTATGACATTATTTGAGCCCCTAGATCCAGCTGTGCCTGAAGGTAACTATCCCTAACTTTTCAATTACTTTAGCCAAACAATTTCCCTCTACTGCTTAACGCAGTTTGAGCAAACGCTACTTTCCTGGAAGAGCTTCTGTAGTCTAATGCCTTGAGACTTGGAGTCTATTATTAATGCTGGGTTCCTATTCTTATTGATATGCTAAAACCAGGAAAAGATTCATTCATTTCCATTTTATCTACAAAGATACAACATAGGGATATATAGCTTTTATGAAACTCTACAATCATTTCCAACTCATTTTAATCAATATCCTTGATCTTTTCTTTTCCAAACATGACTAAATAATGAACAAGTAGCAAAAGTTACAGATGGGGCTGGGCATGATGGCTTATGCCTGTAATCCCAACATTTTAGGAGGCCTAGACGGGTAGATCACCTGAAGTAAGGAGTTTGAGACCAGCCTGGTGAACATGGCAAAACATCATCTCTACTAAAAATACAAAAATTAGCCTGGCATGGTGGCATGCACCTGTAATCCCAGCTACTTGGGAGGCTGAGGCAGGAGAATCACTTCAACCAGGGAGGCAGAGGTTGCAGTGAGCCAAGATCACGCCATTGCACTCTAGCCTGAGTGACAAGAGCAAAACTCCTTCTCGGGGGAAAAAAAAAATTACAGATAGTTTCCCTATGTAAGGGCTAACAGATAATGAATGGTCTAAATGTGAGAGGCAGCAACACGCAATCTGTCTGATGCACAAAACTGGTGCCCCGATCTCAAAAGGGTGATCACGGACACATTATTTACAATTTAAGTGAAGCCCCTCTCCAGAGTTGGTCCATCAGAGCTAGGGAAAAGGACTTCCCAAGGCAAAGTTATTTTTCTTCCATAGACCTAAAGACTAAGTCTGTCAGTGAGAAAGACCTAAACACAAACCATGAACTTTGAAAGTAGACAGATTTGGATTTAGATTCCAAGGTTTGTTATTTACTAGTTATATAAACTCCCAGCGTTGTTGAATTGTTCAGACTATTTTCTTAGCCTTGGTTTCCTCACCCAGGAATGGCACTATCTCATAGGGTTCAGTGAAATTTTAAATCTAAGTACTTTGGTCACTAGCATATAGTAAGCACTCAGTAATAGGTAGCCATTATTAGTATAACTACTAATAGTAATATTAATTGTACTATAATTAATATAACTAGTAATAGTAATTATAATAATAATAATAGAGATACTAGGAGTTTACTTACTCCTATTTAAAATTCATACATGTGGTGTAACCAAAATTTTAGGCCTGCAAATAGGATTAAGAATAATTACCATAGATAGGCTTTGGTGCTCTCAGCCGGGCATGTAAGGATTAGGATAGCAAAGAGGAGAAAGAAGGATGTTTCGGTTGGTTTGATTGAGTTAAACACAAATACCTTGACTAAACCATATTCCTCAAATATAAGATTTTGTACACCAATTTTTGCTTATTTCAAGTCAAGCAAAATGTCACATTTAAGATAATACTAGGTGGGGCAGAGCAAGATGGCCGAATAGGAACAGCTCCAGTCTCCAACTCCCAGCGCGAGCGACACAGAAGACCGGTGATTTCTGCATTTGCAACTGAGGTACTGGGGGCATCTCACTAGGGAGTGCCGGACAATCAGTGCTGGTCAGCTGCTGCAGCCTGACCAGCGAGAGCCGAAGCAGGGCGAGGCATCGCCTCACCTGGAAGCGCAAGGGGGAAGGGAATCCGTTTTCCTAGCCAGGGGAACTGAGACACACAACCCCTGGAAAATCGGGTAACTCCCACCCCAATACTGCGCTATAAGCAAACAGGCACACCAGGAGAGTGTATCCCACACCTGGCCGGGAGGGTCCCACGTCCACGGAGCCTCCCTCACTGCTAACGCAGCAGTCTGCGGCGATCTATCCGCAGGGCAGCAGCAAGGCTGGGGGAGGGGCGCCCGCCATTGCTGAGGCTTAAGTAGGTAAACAAAGCCTCTGGGAAGCTCGAACTGGGTGGAGCTCACAGCAGCTCAAGGAAGCCTGCCTGTCTCTGTAGTCTCCACCTCTGGGGACAGCGCACAGCTGAAGACCAACAGGGGAAGCAGCGGGGGCCGGTGCAGACGCGAACGACTCTGTCTGACAGCTTTGGGGAGAGCTGTGGATCTCCCAACGTGGAGGTTGAGATCTGAGAACGGACAGACTGCCTGCTCAGGTGGGTCCCTGACCCCTGAGTAGCCTAGCTGGGAGACATCCCCCACTAGGGGCAGTCTGACACCCCACACCTCACAGGGTGGAGTACACCCCTGAGAGGAAGCTTCCAAAGTAAGAATCAGACAGGTACACTCACTGTTCAGCAATATTCTATCTTCTGCAACCTCTGCTGCTGATACCCAGGCAAACAGGGTCTGGAGTGGACCTCAAGCAATCTCCAACAGACCTATAGCTGAGGTTCCTGACTGTCAGAAGGAAAACTATCAAACAGGAAGGACACCTATACCAAAACCCCATCAGTACGTCACCATCATCAAAGACCAGAGACAGATAAAACCACAAAGATGGGGAAGAAGCAGGGCAGAAAAGCTGGAAATTCAAAAAATAAGAGCACATCTCCCCCTGCAAAGGAGCGCAGCCCATCGCCAGCAACGGATCAAAGCTGGTCAGAGAATGACTTGGACGAGATGAGAGAAGAAGGCTTCAGTCCATCAAACTTCTCAGAGCTAAAGGAGGAATTACGTACCCAGCGCAAAGAAACTAAAAATCTTGAAAAAAGAGTGGAAGAACTGACAGCTAGACTAATTAATGCAGAGAAGATCATAAACGAAATGACACAGATGAAAACCATGACACGAGAAATACGTGACAAATGCACAAGCTTCAGTAACCGACTCAATCAACTGGAAGAAAGAGTATCAGCGATTGAGGATCAAATGAATGAAATGAAGCGAGAAGAGAAACCAAAAGAAAAAAGAAGAAAAAGAAATGAACAAAGCCTGCAAGAAGTATGGGATTATGTAAAAAGACCAAATCTACATCTGATTGGGGTGCCTGAAAGTGAGGGGGAAAATGGAACCAAGTTGGAAAACACTCTTCAGGATATCATCCAGGAGAACTTCCCCAACCTAGTAGGGCAGGCCAACATTCAAATTCAGGAAATACAGAGAACGCCACAAAGATACTCCTCCAGAAGAGCAACTCCAAGACACATAATTGCCAGATTCACCAAAGTTGAAATGAAGGAAAAAATCTTAAGGGCAGCCAGAGAGAAAGGTCGGGTTACCCACAAAGGGAAGCCCGTCAGACTAACAGCAGATCTCTCGGCAGAAACTCTACAAGCCAGAAGAGAGTGGGGGCCAATATTCAATGTTCTTAAAGAAAAGAATTTTAAACCCAGAATTTCATATCCAGCCAAACTAAGTTTCATAAGTGAAGGAAAAATAAAATCCTTTACAGATAAGCAAATGCTTAGAGATTTTGTCACCACCAGGCCTGCCTTACAAGAGACCCTGAAGGAAGCCCGAAACATGGAAAGGAACAACCGGTACCAGCCATTGCAAAAACATGCCAAAATGTAAAGGCCATCGAGGCTAGGAAGAAACTGCATCAACTAACAAGCAAAATAACCAGTTAATATCATAATGACAGGATCAAGTTCACACATAACAATATTAACCTTAAATGTAAATGGACTAAATGCTCCAATTAAAAGACACAGACTGGCAAACTGGATAAAGAGTCAAGACCCATCAGTCTGCTGTATTCAGCAGACCCATCTCACATGCAGAGACATACATAGGCTCAAAATAAAGGGATGGAGGAAGATCTACCAAGCAAACGGAAAACAAAAAAAAGCAGGGGTTGCAATCCTAGTCTCTGATAAAACAGACTTTAAACCATCAAAGATCAAAAGAGACAAAGAAGGCCATTACATAATGGTAAAGGGATCAATTCAACAGGAAGAGCTAACTCTCCTAAATATATATGCACCCAATACAGGAGCACCCAGATTCATAAAGCAAGTGTTTAGAGACTTACAAAGAGACTTAGACTCCCATACAATAATAATGGGAGACTTCAACACTCCACTGTCAACATTAGACAGATCAACAAGACAGAAAGTTAACAAGGATATCCAGGAATTGAACTCATCTCTGCACCAAGCGGACCTAATAGACATCTATAGAACTCTCCACCCCAAATCAACAGAATATACATTCTTCTCAGCACCACATCGCACTTATTCCAAAATTGACCACATAATTGGAAGTAAAGCACTCCTCAGCAAATGTAAAATAACAGAAATTATAACAAACTGTCTCTCAGACCACAGTGCAATCCAACTAGAACTCAGGACTAAGAAACTCAATCAAAACTGCTCAACTACATGGAAACTGAACAACCTGCTCCTGAATGACTACTGGGTACATAACGAAATGAAAGCAGAAATAAAGATGTCCTTTGAAACCAATGAGAACAAAGATACAACATACCAGAATCTCTGGGACACATTTAAAGCAGTGTGTAGAGGGAAATTTATAGCACTAAATGCCCACAAGAGAAAGCAGGAAAGATCTAAAATTGACACTCTAACATCACAATTAAAAGAACTAGAGAGGCAAGAGCAAACACATTCAAAAGCTAGCAGAAGGCAAGAAATAACTAAGATCACAGCAGAACTGAAGGAGATAGAGACACAAAAATCCCTTCAAAAAATCAATGAATCCAGGAGTTGTTTTTTTGAAAAAATCAACAAAATTGACAGACCGCTAGCAAGACTAATAAAGAAGAAAAGAGAGAGGAATCAAATAGACGCAATAAAAAATGATAAAGGGGATATCACCACTGACCCCACAGAAATACAAACAACCATCAGAGAATACTATAAACGCCTCTACGCAAATCAACTAGAAAATCTAGAAGAAATGGATAATTTCCTGGACACTTACACTCTCCCAAGACTAAACCAGGAAGAAGTTGAATCCCTGAATAGACCAATAGCAGGCTCTGAAATTGAGGCAACAATTAATAGCCTACCCACCAAAAAAAGTCCAGGACCAGATGGATTCACAGCTGAATTCTACCAGAGGCACAAGGAGGAGCTGGTACCATTCCTTCTGAAACTATTCCAATCAATAGAAAAAGAGGGAATCCTCCCTAACTCATTTTATGAGGCCAACATCATCCTGATACCAAAGCCTGGCAGAGACACAACAAAAAAAGAGAATTTTAGACCAATATCCTGATGAACATCGATGCAAAAATTCTCAATAAAATACTGGCAAACTGGATTCAGCAGCACATCAAAAAGCTTATCCACCATGATCAAGTGGGCTTCATCCCTGGGATGCAAGGCTGGTTCAACATTCGCAAATCAATAAACGTAATCCAGCATATAAACAGAACCAAAGACAAGAACCACATGATTATCTCAATAGATGCAGAAAAGGCTTTTGACAAAATTCAACAGCCCTTCATGCTAAAAACGCTCAATAAATTCGGTATTGATGGAACGTACCTCAAAATAATAAGAGCTATTTATGACAAACCCACAGCTAATATCATTCTGAATGGGCAAAAACTGGAAAAATTCCCTTTGAAAACTGGCACAAGACAGGGATGCCCTCTCTCACCACTCCTATTCAACATAGTGTTGGAAGTTCTGGCTAGGGCAATCAGGCAAGAGAAAGAAATCAAGGGTATCCAGTTAGGAAAAGAAGAAGTCAAATTGTCCCTGTTTGCAGATGACATGATTGTATATTTAGATAACCCCATTGTCTCAGCCCAAAATCTCCTTAAGCTGATAAGCAACTTCAGCAAAGTCTCAGGATACAAAATTAATGTGCAAAAATCACAAGCATTCTTATACACCAGTAACAGACAAGCAGAGAGCCAAATCAGGAATGAACTTCCATTCACAATTGCTTCAAAGAGAATAAAATACCTAGGAATCCAGCTTACAAGGGATATAAAGGACCTCTTCAAGGAGAACTACAAACCACTGCTCAGTGAAATAAAAGAGGAAACAAATGGAAGAACATACCATGCTCATGGATAGGAAGAATCAATATCGTGAAAATGGCCATACTGCCAAGGTTATTTATAGATTCAATGCCATCCCCATCAAGCTACCAATGAGTTTCTTCACAGAATTGGAAAAAACTGCTTTAAAGTTCATATGGAACCAAAAAAGAGCCCACATTGCCAAGACAATCCTAAGTCAAAAGGACAAAGCTGGAGGCGTCACGCTACCTGACTTCAAACTATACTACAAGGCTACAGTAACCAAAACAGCATGGTACTGGTACCAAAACAGAGATATAGACCAATGGAACAGAACAGAGTCCTCAGAAATAATACCACACATCTACAGCCATCTGATCTTTGACAAACCTGAGAGAAACAAGAAATGGGGAAAGGAATCCCTATTTAATAAATGGTGCTGGGAAAATTGGCTAGCCATAAGTAGAAAGCTGAAACTGGATCCTTTCCTTACCCCTTATATGAAGATTAATTCAAGATGGATTAGAGACTTAAATGTTAGACCTAATACCATAAAAACCCTAGAAGAAAATCTAGGTAGTACCATTCAGGACATAGGCATGGGCAAGGACTTCATGTCTAAAACACCAAAAGCAACAGCAGCAAAAGCCAAAATTGACAAATGGGATCTAATTAAACTAAAGAGCTTTTGCACAGCAAAAGAAACTACCATCAGAGTGAACAGGCAACCTACAGAATGGGAGAACATTTTTGCAACCTACTCATCTGACAAAGGGCTAATATCCAGAATCCACAAAGAACTCAAACAAATATACAAGAAAAAAACAAACAACCCCATCAAAAAGTGGGCAAAGGATCTGAACAGACATTTCTCAAAAGAAGACATTCATACAGCCAACAGACACATGAAAAAATGCTCATCATCACTCGCCATCAGAGAAATGCAAATCAAAACCACAATGAGATACCATCTCAAACCAGTTAGAATGGCAATCATTAAGAAGTCAGGAAACAACAGGTGTTGGAGAGGATGTGGAGAAATAGGAACACTTTTACACTGTTGGTGGGATTGTAAACTAGTTCAACCATTATGGAAAACAGTATGGCAATTCCTCAAGGATCTAGAACTAGATGTACCATATGACTCAGCCATCCCACTACTGGGTATATACCCAAAGGATTATAAATTATTCTACTACAAAGACACATGCACACATATGTTTATTGTGGCACTATTCACAATAGCAAAGACTTGGAATCAACCCAAATGTCCATCTGTGACAGACTGGATTAAGAAAATGTGGCACATATACACCATGGAATACTATGCAGCCATAAAAAAGGATGAGTTTGCATCCTTTGTAGGGACATGGATGCAGCTGGAAACCATCATTCTTAGCAAACTATCACAAGAAGAGAAAACCAAACACCGCATGTTCTCACTCATAGGTGGGAACTGAACAATGAGATCACTTGGACTCGGGAAGGGGAACATCACACACTGGGGCCTATCATGGGGAGGGGGGAGGAGGGAGGGATTGCGTTGGGGAGTTATACAAGATATAAATGATGAATTGATGGGTGCTGACGAGTTGCTGCTAAAAACAAGACTGGGGCTGCTCCCATCATTGATGTGGTGCGATCGGGCTACTACAAAGTTCTGGGAAAGGGAAAGCTCCCAAAGCAGCCTGTCATCGTGAAGGCTAAATTCTTCAGCAGAAGAGCTGAGGAGAAGATTAAGGGTGTTGGGGGGGCCTGTGTCCTGGTGGCTTGAAGCCACGTGGAGGGAGATTCATTAAATGCTGACTACTTTAAAAAAAAAAAAAAAAAAAAAAAAAAAAAAAAAAAAAAAAAGATAATACTAACCACTCTCTTTCAACAGTTGAATTATATAAACTTTATAAAAATATCAAAGTTAATACAGTCCATTCATTTGTTCAGCCTCTACAAATAGCAAGCAAAATGACATATTAACTTTTAAAAAGGAACATGTCTTAAATGCACTCTACAATATTTCATTTTTAAAATAAGACATAAAATGGAAAGAAAACTAAAAATGAAAGTGAAGGTAAAAACTAAATAAAACTATGCCACAAAAATCATACAGAAAAAAAAGATAATACCAATGAATGTAAAAATATCATACATATGCATATGATTATAGTTCATTCAGTCCCTGTTAACTGAGTTTTAAATGAATTTACAGGGTCAGATTTTCCTTCACACCAAACCTGAGTCCTATATTGGTAAAGGAAAGAGAAAAGGGAGTTGCAGTTCCCCAAATGACTTTGGAGTAAAAAGCAGCTTAGGTGAGTGTTTCTTCTGTTTTGCTGTATCTAGGGCTCTTTGCCAGACTTCCCTGCCCTGACTCAGGAGTGGTCCAGAGACAGGTATGTAAAAAAATTCTAGCCAATGATAGGCATATTCAGGATTGTGTTGAACATCTTGGAGAGAGAAACTCACTTCTTTTGACAGAACCTGAAAGTTAGAGAAATGTATACCACTACTGCCAACTGCTACTACTACTACTGCCCATGAAACTTGAGACTTAAGTCAATGATAGTAGAAGACAGAGCTGAGAAATGGAGAGAAACCGAGTCCTGATTATCCGTTTGAGTCCTGAATCCAGCTGTGCCCAATGCTGCTTTCCAGTTTGTGTAAGCCCATGAATTCCCTTTTTGTTTTAGCCAGTTTAAGTAAGGATTTTGTTACTTGCAAATTAAAGTGACCTAATAATATAGAGATCCGGTATCAAAAGTAAACAAACAAAATAAAGAAATACCTAAATTTGAACTAGGAATAAGCAAATCAGGGGAAAAGGTCTAGGATCAGTTAAATGAAGAATCAGTACAACAGCCTGTTGATCCTAGAAATTTCTACAAATTGAACCACAGAATCATGATGTACCTTCAGATAAAAACGACTAAACAAACAAAAGAAGCATCTATATATGCTCTGTGGCCATATCTATTCAACTGGGGAGTTTCAAAAGAAAACTAGAAAAAGTGTCTGAATTCAAGATGGCGGCTCTGGCAGGCACAGGGAGCAGGGATTGAGAACTCTCCTTGGGAAACTGGCTGAGGAGACAGCTGTTTTATATCTGCCCTGATCAGAAAAAGCATGGGGCCACTTGCTAAATGTTGAACAAGGATACTTGCAACAACTGCATTATTTAGGGCTTCTGTGGGTTCTTATTTGAGAAGTTTTCCCAAACTCGGGAAGGTGCCTGTAGGGCCAGAAATAAAGGGGTATGATTCTTCTAGCACACAAGCAGAAGAAACTCAGACAAATGAGGAATTGTACTTTTATGAAATGCGGACTGTACAAAGCAGATGCATTAGGAATTTGGAACCAGCTTAAGACAGTACATTGCTTGTTCAATTCCTGGTAGAAATCCTGCCCCCCAAATTATTTTTAATCTTATATGGCAATTTATTTGCCAAAAAAAGGACTTTGACGCAATATTAGCATAAAAATCACTTTAAAGCCAGCGCAGAAGAATCTTGGATCTCAGAAGCTTCCCTCCCAAACCGCAACTAGTCCAGTGCCCACTCCTGGCAGGGCAGAGTGCAGGATGATGGTGGGCTGAGAGCTGTGAAATGACAGTGGCGAAAGCCAAAATTTTTTCTTTACATTAAGAGCTCTGCATTAGGACTCACAGTCTTCTGAATCACACATTTGAAGTAACTAGTACTATTTAGTTCTGCTTCTATTGGACAAATATCAGGGACTATTTAAAAAACAGAGCAGGATGAATTCAGCCTAGTGCACATCCAAATTCCAAAGTTTGGGTCCCTTGGGCAAGACATGTGCCAACTACAGACAGCAAGCACTCCACCTGGGAAACCAACAGTCATTCCACAACTTAGTCCCTATCCATGCCATAAGATGGCTCATCTGGGTACCAGGTGCTAAGGTGTGCTTATGGCAGAAAAACATTTCTAGTACATTCAATCCTCATTTTACATGATAAACAGGAGATGAGGTCTGTCTCTATGTTGGAAAACATAGTATCCAAAATGAAATAAGCAGCTCAGTAAAAAAGCAGAGAATCAGCCCTAGAATATTGCCTCTGGAATAACAGACACTTAATAAATATATGCTGAGTGAATGATTAAAAGCATGAGCAAATGGATAAATGAATGAGTGAATTACTAGATTGATTATTGGTTGTGCCATTTAAAATAAGACCTGGAAGAGGACCACCTGAGGAGCTTCTAGAAGTAGAGCAAGATCACAGTTGGTCAACAGGACAAATATCTATTACATACTCGCCTTGCACAAGATGAAGTAGGAAGTACCAAGATGAGGGGAAATAATGATGTATCAACATGGTTTCTGTTCATCTTGCTTGCTATCCCTTGAGAAGAGAAAGATGCTATGGAAACGAGAGCTGATATTATAAGTCATTTCTCTTGGTGAAGCAAGGGAGACAAAAAATGTCTTGCAACAATTTGTATAGATTCTGAGGACTGAGGGTCAGAGAAGCTATCATAAGAGATGATATCAATGTGGGTAGAATTTGAATCCATGACCAGGAGCAAGGTTTGCCTGGCAGGGGAATGTATGACGGGAATGCAATTATTATGTGACGTATTTGGGGACAGACTGACATTTAAAGATCTTGAATCTGTCCACATCTCTTGTCCTCCCTGACATGTTCCTTGTTCATACTATCACCTCTTGTCTGAATTGCAGCTTGCAACTAGATTTCCAGTCTCTTCTGATCCACTGTCCTCAAGGTAGCAAGAGTGATGTTTTAAAAAGGCAAATCTTATCAGTTTCCTCTCCTGCTTAAAATCCTAAAGCAGTCCTCCATTGACCTTGAAGAAAGTCCTAACTCACCAGGCTTTCAAGTCCAGTAGGATCTGGCCCCTGCTTTCTTCCTCTACTCCCTACCTTCTTGGCTCCATCTCTACCCCACTCTACTTTTCAGCTGTTTTGAACTTCTTTCAATTCCCCAGCATGTCATGCTGTCTCACTCTTGGGCTTCACACGTTATCCTGTCTTTTCCCCTGCCTTTCACCTGGCTAACTCCTATTCACAAGCTAGATTTCAGCCTAAACAGCATTTCATCCTCAAATTGTCCCTTGTCTTCAGTGTCCCTCCTAAGTTCTATTAGAGCACACTCTGTGCTTTTTGCTCATAGATCCCGTTGCACTCTGCGTGATCATGTCTAGTGTTCCATTTCACCAACACACTGTAAACTTCTTGAGGACAGAGGCTAGGCCTGTCTGCATCACACTGTAATCTAAGCACAAAAAGCAATGTCTGCCACTTGTTAGATATTCGGTAAAGTTTTGTTGGATGGATGGATGGATGGATGCATGTATGCATTGGGAGGGAATTGAGGATTGTAGTGGGCCTTGAATGACAGACCAAGAATTCTCAATGTTTCCTTGAAAGCATCTCATTATTAAATGATTTTTAATACAAAGTGTGACAAAACATGGGACGATGAAATCGATATTTAAAGCAAAGAATAGATGTAATTGATTTTATAGGGAGGCAAATTTGGAGAAAGAAGGAAGTCAAAGATTTCCTTTCACAGAAAGAAAGGGTTTAAAAGAAGGAGGCATGAAATCAATGGTACAGTCTTGAAATGCTTCTTAGAAAATATACTACTATTTGGGGACTTTCAAGATTTGACTCAACCCAGCACTGAGCCTCAAAACCAAACATAGGCCATCCTCCTTCAATGCCGTGGAATGTACAGTGGGACACACCTCACCCAGACACACTCACACTTAAAAAGGGGGAACACAAAGTCCCACAAGAAGTTTGAAAATAACACTTTCCACATGAGGTGAGCCACCTTTCTTTGATTTAGGACACAGAACAATGAAGATTCACAGTTGAATAGGAGACAGACACTCTCAAGCTCGACTCCACTGGAATTCGGTAGCAACGAACATGCAGACCCTCAATCTACCTAACCCACAAGGCAGAGCTGGTCCTTAAGATTCAAAAAGAAGAAAAAGAAAAACATTAAAATGTTACAATTGTTCTGTGATTATGTGCGTGGTAAATGTCATGTAGGCAGAGGAGGGACAAAATGCCCAGCCAGTTTGCAAATACTGGAAAGGTCAAAACAGTCCAGCCAACTGCCATGAGTCGTCTCTGAATGCACTGGTCTGGGTGATTCCCAAGCCTCGCTCTGCATTCAGAGTCAAATGTTGTTTGGATTATAATATTAAACTAGGACTAACATGATCCACACTATTAAGATTATTTAAAGAGTGGAAAATTGCACAACTCAACATTTTCTTCATCTTCAGAGCCTGAGGGTCATAATTTGTAGGGATCACTGTGCTGGCTTAAATACTGATTATTTACTAAGTGTTGACAGCTTCTTAAACACTGTACGAAATGGAAAAAAAGTCTCAGTCCCTTCCAGGGGAGTGATAATATAAGTTAGGCAGGCAAAGAATCCCACATAATATAGACAAGGTATGGCTATAAAGTAATGACAGGGAATTTTTTAAACAAAAATACTAGCCCTTACTATTCAAGAGAGCAGTTCTGCAAATCCGTCGCCTCAGGGCATGGTACAATTAGTTCAGAGAACTGTCTATTGCACAAACATTTTTGGAAGCCATCTTCAGACATTGAGCGGCAGTGTGGTGTCGTGAAACAAGCATAAATTTGAATTCTGCCCATTACCAGCTGTATGACCATAGGCAAGGTTCCTAATCTATCAGCTCCTCAGGTTCTTTCTCTTGTAAAATGGAGATAAGATACTACTCTACAGCTTTTTGAGGATCAGTGAGATAATGTGTAAAAATTGCTAATCAGAGTGGGCTTGCCACCAAAGTTAGCCATTATTAGTGGTGACATTTAAGTTTAGTTTTAGATCTAAAAGATAAAATCAGTCTTGTTGGGTTAATCATAGAATTTTTTAACCAACAGCAGAATTACCTGGCATGAATACTCTTCAGTCATCCAACTTATTTTCTGTGTATGTTTCTTAGGGCTGTCATTACAAAGTATCACACATTGGGTGGTTT
Organism: Rhinopithecus roxellana; assembly: GCF_007565055.1. Lineage (NCBI taxonomy): Eukaryota > Metazoa > Chordata > Mammalia > Primates > Cercopithecidae > Rhinopithecus > Rhinopithecus roxellana. The sequence continues at coordinate 62,826,263 of NC_044559.1, read as the reverse complement.
AAACAACAAAAAAATGTAGTCTCTCACAATTCTGGAACTTAGAAGTTCAAAATCGAGGTATTAGAAAGCCATGCTCTCTCTCTAAAGGCTCTTGAAGAGGATCCTTCCTTGCCTCTTCCTAGTCCTGCTGGTTGCCAGCAATGCTTGACATTCCCTGGGTTGTAGACGCATCACTCCAGTCTCTGCCATTGTCATCACATGGTTTGTTGTCCCTGGATGTCTCTATCTCTGTGTCTCTTCTCTTCTTTATATGAGACACCAGTTGTAATGGATTTAGGGCCCACCGTAAACAGTATGACGGCATCTTAACTATAATAACTACATCTGCAAAGTCCCTATTTCCAAATAAGATCACATTCACAGGTTCTGGATGGCCATGAATTTGGGGGGTCCTATTTAACCCAGAACAGTCCCCAAAATCATACTCCAGAACAAATATATTTTTTTCATTTTTGAAGATAGTCAAAATAATCCAATGCAGGTTTTATAAAAGCTAGCAAAAAAGAGGAGTTTCGGGTATGCTTCAGAGAGTATGGGAAAAGCTATCTGTTTAATTTAAAGTCATCATATCTGATTCTATGTATATGTTCTTATGGTTTTTAAAACTTTACTTAAACTACTCTTTTGTCCCATCACAAACATGGGAGGGAGGATGTATTCATTCATGCCTATGCTTGCCGAATGACACTCATCTCAAAGAGCTATTCTCTCAAAAAATAATAATAATAATGAAAGTGAAGCGTTACTCTAAATTTGGTCTGACCATGACAGATTCAAGCTGAGTTATCCCCTTTTCACTTTCAGTCTTCAAAATTTGTGTAGTTATACGGTTTTCATTTGTAGAAATATCACAAATTGCTGTAGATAAGGAGCATTTATACTTCTTTTCATCCAAGCAGAAAGTCAAGGATGGTCCCTAGTCTCAAGTGAAACCTTTCCATTGGAGATGGCAGATTTGTTTTCCCCAAAATTGAAATACTACCTTTGCCATACGTTAACTTCCCATAGCTATTGGGATATATTTGTTGGCTCTCTATTCTAGTCCATTGGTATTTTATGCCAATACTATATTATTGTAATTACAGTGGCTCTATGGGATTATTTACTCTTTAGTAAAATATCACTGCTTTTCTTTTTAATAATTTTATTGACTATTTTCATTTAATCTTCCATACATTATTTTAATACAGTTTTCTTTTTTTATTATACTAAGTTCTGGGGTATGGAGACAGTTACTTAAAGAAGACTGAGATTACAACAGAGCTTTAATTTTCAAAATCATGGGAAATTTCCCTGTAGCCAATCTTGTAAAACCAGCTCTTAAAAAAGAAAACTAAGGACATAAGGACTCAAAGGCAGGTTCCATAGATGTGAGTACCTGAAGATGGAAAGAAAAACCCAGCAGAAAATTAGAACCTGGCTAAATAGAGAGTGGTGCCATGAGGAAGGGTTATACAATTCACCTATAGAGACATAGAAAGCACACCAGAGTTTGAGGGACATTTCAGTCACTTGGTGTGCTGCTAGCTTGTGGTCTATACCAATCTCTGAACTTCAAAGGAATGGGCTGTGTCAGCCTGAGAAGAGACGATGACCGTCTTCTAGGGTGAGCCTCCATATCTGATGAGGCAGCTGAGCCATAAACAGAAGACATCAATCTCAAAAGCAGGGAAGTCCTAATGTGGCCCTGGGAGGCTGGAAGGGTAAAATTGTTGTCTAGATCAGCACAGGGATTTCTGGACTCCCTTGCCAAAATCTAGGCAGTCTAAGCGGACTTGTCCAGAGGCCCTGGTAAAGCAAACAGGTATCCTAGAAGCAGCGATAGGGGACTAAGAGAGAGTCCGGCTACCACAGAGTTCCAGCATAAAGAAAAAACCTTCATCCAAGGACTGACTGACTGTCACGTTGGGGAATGCTGTGCTCAATTTTTGAGCCCCGTCATTTTAGCTATGGCAAATTACATAAGCTTTATCAACTTTTCTTCTCCTTTTAAAAGATTCTTTTAAAGCAATGTGTGAGAGTCCCATTTGCTCTGCATGCTTGCTAACACTTGGTACAGCCAGTCTTTTTTAACTTTGACCATTCTAGTACCTGTGTAGTAGTATCTCATTGTGGTTTTAATTTGCATTCCCCTAATGGTCAGTTCAGCTGAGTGTCTTTGTATGTGTTTATCTGCCATTCATATATCTTGATTGGTGAAGTGTCTATTTAAATCTTCGGCTCATTTTTATGGGATCATTTGTTTTCTTATTACTGAGTTTTGATAGTTCTTAATATGATCTGTATGCGTGCCCTTCACTAGATAAGTGGTTTTCAAATATTTCTCTCCATCTGTTACTTGTCTTCTCATTTTCTCTTTTTTTTCTCTCTCTCTTTTTTTTTTTTTTTTGAGACAGAGTTGAGTCTCGCTCTGTCACCCAGGCTGGAGTACAGTGGCGCAATCTCGGCTCACCGCATGCTCCACCTCCCGGGTCCACACCATTCTCCTGCCTCAGCCTCCTGAGTAGCTGGGACTACAGGCGCCCACCACCGCGCCCGGCTAGTTTTTGTATTTTTAATAGAGACGGGGTTCCACCGTGTTAGCCAGGGTGGTCTTGATCTCCTGACCTTGTGATCCACCCACCTTAGCCTCCCAAAGTGCTGGAATTACAGGCATGAGTCACCGCCTCAGCCGCTTCTCATTCTCTTAAGTGGCTTTCAGTAACACACGTTTTTAATTTTGCTGAAGTTCCATTTGTCTTCGTTTCTCTTTTATGGATCACAATTTTGATGTTCTATCTAAGAAATCTTTGTCTAACCCAAGGTCATAAAGATTTTCTCCTCTGTTTTCTTTTAGATAATCTCTACATTTTAAAATGCTAAAAATAAATTTTAAATTTTATTAAAGTTGTACGTAGGCCAAAACAAAACACATTTATGGGGTCTGTCTAGCCTGTGGGCCAGCTTTATAACCTTTTGCTTGTGAAATTGTCCGACATATCCCTAATTTTATATCGGTCAAAGCTAAAAAGTCCCTGGCTTAACTTCACAACACATAATGTGTCTTAAGAAACTGTAGTCAGTGTTGTTCAAGGTCATCTTTTTCTTACAAAAAGAAGGCCTTCTTTTTCAAAAGTTTTGAGATATCTAAATCCTGTTATTGAGCATTGAAAGATGAATGATGGCCTCATTCTCCTGAGTCTGGGCTTCCTTGGGGTTCTCGTGAGCTGAAAATGACATTCACGTTAGCAAGATATGTTAGCAATCCACTGCAGCAACCAACTATTCCTGAACTTTAATAGGAAAGTTGTAGAGAAGAGGGGGTTTGGAGAAGGGGGAGAGAAAAAACAGAATTTTTTGTTTACATTTTGCTTTCAGGTGACTAGGGTCCCTGCCAGTTGAGGCCCTTTATTCTTCAGTGCTATCTCAGAACTCAAGATTTCAAAAGCACTTGTCTAATTAAATGTTCTTTCAATATCAGCTCTCCAGGATAGCATTTTTAATACAATGAAAGAGATAAAATTCTGGCCCTGGGCAAATGTTAAATATATTTTTGTGTAGTCAACAGAGAAAGAGTGTTCTTGGCCCCTCTGGCATTGTTCTGGAAATCCACACATGATACTGGAAATTAGTTGTTTCTTGTCCAAAAACTGCTCACAGGAATGGTTTTTTAAAATGTGATCAGACACCACTAAAATGCAGGGTGCCATTCAGAATGTGCAATGTGTGGAGCACAGAGGCTTTAGAATGTCGCAGTCCACAGGCTAAGGAAAGACGGGCTTCAGAAGAAACTTATTGGGAAAAACCTTTACTAAACTTCTGAAACCACTGCAGCATTAAACTTCAGGAACCCCAAAGAAGCTAAGGTTAATTATTGAGCCCCGGTGCTCTGAAAACACATGAACATTGTCTTCTACTACAGCTGAGATGCTGATTTTGATCAATAGGCACAAACTTTCCTTAGCCACTCTGAGGCTATTCTGTTGGTCATTGCAACAAGATTTCAAAAGCAGCCCTGGAATCCTATAAACAGTATGTTTGGAGAAGTGGACATTTTCTATTTGCCTTTAAAAGAGAATATTGCCTCTGAACCTCCTTCATTTCCTCTTCCAGAGTATACATGATATTCTCAAAGCAGAGGGATGGCTTATCCCACCTCCAAAGCCATTTCACATGACTATGTCTATTTAATTTTTTAAAAGGAAATTTAGAGTATCAGCAAGTGGTTAAATGCCCCCAAACCTTCCAGTAAGTCAACAGTTAAAACTTGAGTACCACTTGGGACCGGCCCTTTCTGATTTTGTACCAGCAGTCTAGTACCTTGGCCTCTTCGTATTTCTTTCAGTATTTAGTACTACTCTTTGGTCAGTTCATCACAGCCCAAAGTGAAGTGACTGATTCTTGCAACTAATCCACGGTAGGACAGGTTTCAAATCTAAATAAATATGAACTGAGGAATAATGTTCCTAGCAAACCCCATTACTGCAGAACTTTAAATAACAACATGGGGTCTGTTGATTATCTTAAGGGTGTCCCCTGTGTCCTTCACAGAGAGGCTCACGCAAACACAGGAATTTGGGACTTCACCACCCTCCACACACTTCAGGGCAAAAATTAGTTTAACTCAATTTTACTTAGTAGAAAACATATCACCCACCACAGAGAAAGGCAGTCATTCCATTTTAGTTTACTTTTTGTTAGTCCCAGATGACATGGTCTAGCAAAGAGAGCATGACCCTTGCGTTTTGTAGACAGGGGTTTGAATAGTAGTCCTGCCACTTGTCTGTGAAGCCTTGAGTAAGTGTTCTGACGTCTGAAACTGTGTCTTCATATACAAATGCAGCTACTGACACACAGGTCAGAGGGCTGCCATGAGAATTCAACTACGCTTGAGCAAGGTACCTGGGAGCCGTGGCTTCTTATGCATCTCTTCTCACTGCACTGGATATTCTATCAAAGCATTCACCACCGTGTGCTACAATTGTTCATTTCATCTTCCGACTTCTCCCAACACCCCTTTAGGGTAAGGACCATGTCTTTCTTGCTCATCTTTGTATTATTCACCTAATGCAGGCTTAATACAGAGGAAGCATTCAATACATGTTTTTTGTTTGTTTGTTTGTTTGTTTGTTTTTTAAGGAAAGAAAGAAGAAAGGGAGGGAAAAATGAGTTGATTAGAATAGTGAAAAATAGTAAAACTACTATTTGAAATCAAATGGATTTCAAATCCAAACCTTGTTACTCACTAGCTGGGTGACTTTGGGCAAGTTATTCAACATTCATGTATGGGGAGAAGATAATAATACACAACTCGGTAAGGCTTATGACATTATTTTTGCAAAAGATTTAGCATAGGGCTTGGCACATGATAAGTGCTCAATAGTCATTATTCTCATTATTTTTCCAGAGTTAATTGGAATTCATCTGAAATCTAATTGGAACTTTGCAAATGTTTGGGTAACAATTGCTTTGGTAATTGCTGGGTGAAACAAGTATAGAAGTCATCCAGGGATGACCTTCTGCTATCACTAGAAATAAGTTGTAAATACTCAACACCTATCCTGGAACTGCATACCAGACGCAAAAGCTGCCGCTGTCATCAGCAAGTCTGACCCTGTTTGGAGTGTGGAATTTTAACCGATTCCGACAGACATTTGAATGACGCTTATCTGTACATTCAAGGCACAGGGCTTAGGGTTCTAAGGCTTTCAGAAATAAACTGGATCCTGCCCTCCAGGATCTGGCAACTCGTAAATCACTGTAAGAAAAGGCAGAATGTGATCAAGTGCTCCAGCCAAAGCATAGACTATGGTCTGGTCCCCAGAACAGAAGGATGGGTGACTTGCTGATTGGAGAATGGAGAAAATGGGCTCTGGGTTCAAATTTCTGTCTCACTATTTACTGGCTTGGTGCAACTTCATTTCTTTATATGCCAAGTGAGAGCACCTAAAGTATCTGTGGTGAACATTAAATGAGAAAATACTTGTGGAAGACTGAACACAACACCTGGTAAGTGCTCGATAAATGTTAACCATTATTATTGTGGCTGTTACTATCCAGCTAGTATTATTTTAACTGGATAATAGTAATATTAGTATAGGTATTAATACATGACATAACACTACTCACATATTAAAACTAACAAGTATCTCAATGTTCCTACAGTTAATATAATTATAATATTATATTATAATATAATATTTGTATCGACTTCTCAAAAAATGTTTCATGAAATTTGTTTGTAAAATAAATCTAAGGCAATCATTCTCAGACTTTAGTGAGCACACGTACCACTTGGAGAGTCACTGAAAATTTCTATTTTCACCCCCAGAGAGCCTGTTTCTGTAGGTCCACAATGGAGCTCTGGAATGTTTATTTTTAGCAAGCTTCCTGTGTAATTCTGATGTAAACGGTCCTTGAACCACTCTTTTAAAATGTTGGTCTAAGGTTTAGGATTTTCTCTCTTGAAATATATACACACACACACACACACACACACACACACACACTTTTTTCTGTCCTTCTATTCATCTTAGAGTTTTAACTGTTTATCCCAGCCCAACTTTCTTGCTAAACTTAAGTTTCCCATCATTTACACAGGTGGATTTTCTTTTCCATTTTGGAAAACTAGTTAGTCTCTGAAAGTTAAAGTGCCTTTCCTTGAGTAGGACTGGGGCGAATGTAGTGGAGACTCCTTTATCCTGGACCTCAGCTAGGAAATGACAGAGAAAGCCAAAAGGTCTCCTCTTGAGGGGTCTCTCCACCAAGAGCAGTTTAAACTGCAGGAAGTCCGCTGAACTGAATTCTCCTGTAAGTTGCCCCTTCCCTAGGTTATGTGGCCAAATTTGGCAAAGAACACATGGCCACGGAAATGTAGCCCTGTGTGCCATGGGGGAATCCAGGGCTTTGGTTTGCTGTATGTAGCGGCTGTGTACACGCATGAGGTGAATCTGAGGGACCAGGGTGCCCAGTCAAGAGGCAAATAATGCAGGAGCCTGCCCGAATCCTGCCGTCCTGGGATCAGTTCTTTCTTGGCTCCCAGTAGAACAGCTCAGGTGCCTGTTCTGAAGGAAGAAAACCTGATAACCTCACAAGGGGCTCTGCCATGGAGTGCTGGTTCAGGGTGGGGTAAAAGGGATGAGAGAGAGACTAAAAACACAATTCTGAACTTAGTGTCAGTAATAAATGTCTTCTTAAGAAAGTGGAAGATCAAAAAATGGCTTTATCTGATAGTCATAAAGCCGTTGAAATAACAGTTAATGCCCTAGCTCTAAGACAAGTAGCTGTTAGTCCTGGTGTTTTCACATCTCTGGATTTCAGTTTCTTCTTCTGTGAAATACAGATATTGGGGCCAATGATTTCTATGACCCCCTTCCAGCACTAACATCCTAAGAATGAATGTTTTGTCCAAGCGATACCTGAGAAGTTTCTTAGGATCTGCTATAACAATCTTTTGAAATTGAAAAGTTGGTTATCCATTACTTTGTAATAAACTAAAGCAAACTTTTTTTTGGCTCACAATTTTGTGGGTCAAGAATCTAGGAATCAGGTAGGTGATTCATCTCTCTGCTCCTTGGTGTCAGCTGTAGCAGCTGGACTGGAGGATCCATTTCTGAGATTCAGGATGGCTTCTGTGCTCACCTATCTGATTCTTCAACTTCTTTTCACCCCCACCATATAAGAATTTATCTATCAGAGCCCCTGTACATGGCTTTTGCTTCTCACAGCACAACAGTTTCAGGGTAGTCAGACTTTTACCATGGAACCTCAGTGCTCCAATAGAACAAAGTGGAAGCTGCTAGCCCTTTTAAAGCCTAGGCCCAGGGTTGGCACACATCACTTTCACTCTCTTCTGTCCATCAAAATGTCACAAGCCAACACGGGTTCAAATAGAGAAGAACTAGAACCCACTGCTCCATGGAAGGAATGTCAGAAAATTTCCAGCCATTTCTAATCTGCCATAGTCAGTATTTAAATAGAAAATAGAAATTACTTTCCAACATAATTAAATCTACCAACAACAGTAATTTTAAAGATGCAACCATCTTAAAGCAACCAAACTTTTCGATATCAAATGACTGGTCTATGGCCTCTGCTCTCCCTACCCAGACAAGAAGCTGATTGCTAAGAAAGGTCAGGGACATGAAGACACTGTAAATAGACCAAAAGCTATTTTTAAATAGAAACTATTAGTTGTTTAAAAAAAAAAAAAAGGGGATTCATTTTAATGGAATTGACTTTTATCTTTGAAAATGTTGAGTCCTTCGCCGTTTCAGAAAAAAAGTGACACTGGGAAGCCTAAGAGTAGCCAGTAACTCTATCTACAAAGCATTATTACTGTGGGCCACTTCCCGGGGCCAGGAGATAAGTTCATTGTTCAATGCTCTGCTTCTGGTCTTCAGAGTGACCCATGGAGTCTACATACAAACAGTTCTTTGTTGCTGTGGGTGCAGCAAATTCTTTACCGTGAATAATCTACTACAACAAATGTCCCTTTAGTTCCTTCTCAGTTCTTGAGAGTATTTGAGCTCTCTGCAGAGAAAAAAATCCCTGCTCAATAGGAATTAAATGCTGGAAAAGCTCTCTTTAAACATGCTATGGAGAATAAATGGAGTGGCACGATTTGTTCTACAAGTACCACAAATGAATAAATGAATGAATTGGAGACAGACACAGACACACAGCACTACAGCAGTAAGAAAGCAGCGCGGTAGAGTCGTGAGGCATCTGGGCTCTGGAGTCACCTAGACTGGGTGTGTGTCTATGCCTCATCACTTTCCATCACTTGGACCTCATAGGTAAGGAAAAGACCACAACAGAAACATCTATTTCCTAGGACTGCTGGTTAAAGGGATAAAGGAGACAATCCCTGCAAAGTACTCAGTGTGCAGTAAGCACGTGATACATGGTAGCTGCTATTGCTATTACTACCTTTGTCACACCATGGATTCACACTGCTCTTCAGATGTGTAAAGAAAGTGTAGTTTTCTAATTTTGCCATTGTGGATATAATATTCTTCAGGAGTCTCTCACCTCTGTGGGTAGTTGGGAAGGAGAGTTTATTTATTTATGTATTTAATTGTTAAGACAAAGTCTCTCACTGTCACCCAGGCTGGAGTACAGTAGTGCAATCATGTCTCACTGCAACCTTGACCTCCCAGGCTCAAGTAATTGGCCCACCTCGGCCTCCTGAGTAGCTGGGACAACAGCCATATGCCAGCATGACCAGCTAACTTTTGTATTTTTTGCAGAGACAGGGTCTTGCCATGTTGCTTAGGCTAGTCTCAAACTCCTGGGCTGAAGGGATCCTCCTGCCTTAGTTTCCCAAACTGCTGGGATTACAGGCATGAGCCACCACTTGTCAGGGGAGGGAAGATTTTAAATATGTCAACTTATGTGACCTCAATCTCTCTGGATTGAATGCTTTTTGGAGGGAATGACTTCATCTTGTTTAGGTGATCTAGATGTTTTCCCTTCCCTCTGCTTCTCACCAAAAATGGAATCAGAGGGTCTATATGGGAGGTGAAGGCCAGGGACCCATAGGCCCACCTCTGGTTCTTGCTTATCTCTGCAGTGAGTGCCTTCGTCCTGGACTGGCATTGATGACACTGACAATCATGGATCCAGCCACTTGCTCCAGACCTCTGCAGTGCCGCTGGCCTTCCCAGCACCTCTGAGTACCATCATGGGGCAGGCTGCCTAATTTTGCTTCCAGGAGATATTTGGCAATATCTGGAGATATTTTTGGTTGTTACAACTGGGAGGTACTACTGGCCAGAGTTGCTGCTAAACATACTACAGTGCATGGGACAGATGACCAACAAAAAGAATTATCTGGGCCAAAATGTCAATGGTGCTGAGGTTGACAAATATCTGATGTAGAGGTACACAGGACCCCCCAGGCCACACCCAAAGAAGGCAGCCCCTAGATTCCAGATTCTCAACTCTCCTTAAATCTATCTAGATGTTTCTGCTGCACAGCAGGGTCTCCCTCTCCCACTAGTTCAGGCTTCCACTCTGAGATGGGAGGACATGGGGAGATAAGGGCATGAACCCCTAACTACTTCTCCTCTCCTCACCTTTCACTGGGGACAGAAACAGTGGGATTTCCTACCCTTTCCTACAGGACACCAATTTCCCCAACATCATTTCCTCCTTCTCCTTTCCAAGATGTTGTTTGCTCTGGGGCCTTTGCTGGGGCCAAAATGGTGGAATGAGTGCAGGGAGAGAGGCCGACATCACTGAGGAAGAGAAAATGAGAGATACTTCAAAAATGCCTTGTTATACTTTTACTAATATTAGTAATATCATATAACCAGCTGTTTTCCATATGCAAGGTGTATTAGTTTGTCCTTGCAGTGCTATAAAGAGCTACTTGACACTGGATTACTCATGAAGCAAAGAAGTTTAATTGGCTCACAGGCTATACTGGAAGCATGGCTGGGGATGCCTCAGAAAATTTGCAATCACGGTGGAAGGGGAAGGGGGAAGCAGGCATGCTACATGGCGGAGCAGGAGGAAGAAAGAGAAGGGGGAGGTGCTACTCACTTTTAAACAACCAGATCTCATGAGAACTCAGTCACTATCATGAGAACAGCAAGGGGGAAATCTGCCCCCATGATCCAATCACCTCCCACCAGGCCCTTCCTCCAACACTGGGGATTACAATCCAACATGAGATTTGGGCAGAGACACAAATCCAAACCATATCACCAGGCATAAAACTTGATAAAATATGCATCGAACGAAACTATTTACACAATAAAGAATTTACTGCTACCAAAAAAACCAAAGCAATGTATTGTTTTAGGTTTCTTTTTCCTAGGTAGCCTTCCCTCTAATACCGTTGGGCTGCTCCCAAAAGGTCTACCCTGATCAAAAGAAACCCTGTGCTTGCCTCTCTCCACCTCTGAAACACACGATCCTATGCTCTACTCTCTCGGCATCAAGTCTCTACACGTTGGTGGCTGTGTGAACTCTGCCCAGGCCTGAAAGCTGCCTGCAATGACTAAGGTGGTCAGAGCAACTCACTACCCAGGAGAGCAGAGTGATGAAAAGCACAGGCCCTGGGGTGGGGCCACTGTCCTGGGAATGCTAGGTTCAGCATCTGCTAGAGGTGAGATCAAGAGTCAGTCACTTCCTCCCTGTGAACTTCAGTATTCTTACTGGAAAATGGAGATGATAGTATTCACCACAAGGGTTGTTTTATAGTCATTTGGGCTTTGTTAGCAAAATACCACAAACTAAGTGGTTTAAACAACAGAAACTTACATGCTCACATTTCTGGAGTCTAGAAGTAAAGATCAGAGTGCCAGCATGGTGAGTTTCGGTGAAGACCTTCTCCTAGGTTGTAGATGGCCGCCTTCTCACTGTGCCTACACATGGCCTTTCCTCTGTGCACACTTAGCAAGAGCAAACTCTCCTGTCTCCTCCTCCTTTAATGAGGCCACCAATCTTATTGAATTAGGGGCCCACCCTTGGAACTCATTTAACCTTAATTACTCTTAAAGACCCTGTCTCAAAATATAGTCACACTGGGGGTTAGGGTTTTAACATGAATTTGAGGGGGAAACAATTTAATCACGTCATTGGGTTTCTTTAAAAATTACATCATCCATGTAGTGTTTGAATCTAGTTAGCACTCAGTAATTATCCCTTATTATTCTAATTGCTGTGGTTGTTGTTAGAATTGCAGAGCACCATCTAACCACTGCTTGACACCTACCATCAGAGGAGCTACTGAGTAGGGAATAGGAAAGGAAGACACACTGCTGACATGCAATAGCAGACCCAATAGCCAGGCCCCAGCAAGTGCCCCAGGAAGGTGCCACATTGGGCAGGAAAGAAGAGGTGAGTACCTTATAAAGAAGAGCAGGTCACCAATGCTGAAAGAAGACAGTCTTTATTTATTTATTCCACAAACATACTAACAGCTGCCAGTTATTTATTTAACACTTACTATGTGCTGAACACTTTATTCTCTCTACCAACTCTTTCCCAACAACCTCAACAGATGGAGAAACTGAGATTCAGAAAAATGAAATGGCCTTGCCAAAGTTACATAGCTATTAAGTGGCAGAAGTTTTACTTAGTTCCAAGATTTGATCCCAAAGTCATGCATGCACTTTCATCTCCTGTACAAGCTCAATGCCATGGACAAAAAGATTGGAAGATGTGGTCCATCTCCCAGAGTCATCATTAATTAGAAAGAGGAGCTGATGTCTAGCAACATGTCACTGCATCCAATGTATAGAATCAGCTCTTGCAGCATTTGGAAAGGGCTAAAAAAATTATCCATTTGCCCCAAAACATATTGGGCTGAGAATTAATATGTATAAATTGGAGAGATGAGGGGATTGATGATATTTTATCAATTGGCTATTACTGAGTAACAAGTAACACTTCAGTGGATTAATTAAAACAATAACCACTTATTCTTGCTCACAGGCCTGCAGGTCACCCGGGCATTGCCTCATCTAAACTGGGCTCAGCTAGGTTGCTCTACCTCAGGCTGTAAGTCTGGCTACATGTAGCCCCATGCTGTGGGTTCTTTATGTATTCATCTAGGCTTCAAGCTGAGGGGAAGCAGATAACTGGGAGAGAAATGATGCCTCTTATAGTCCAAGTGCAGAACTAGTACATGGTCACAGCCATCCACACTGCATTGACCAAAGTAAGTCACAGCCAGTGGAAAAATGGACTCTGCCTTTTGTGGGAGGGACTGCAATATCACATGGCAAAGGGTGTAGACCAAAGAACAGCTGAAGCATGGAGGCCAATAATTCCATCTACCAAAGACGTTTTCTGATTTGGAAATGGATGGCTAACATAGAGGGAATAGAATAGAAAGAGAGGATCTATCCAATCCCACTAACTTTCAAATGATTGCCAGTAAGTGCTTTGCCTATGAATAAAACACCACATCTCCTCATTTCTCTAACAGAGAAGACAATGAAAGACAAACCCTCCCACCCTCCCACTTTTCCCTTCTTTTTCCTTAAAAAGTATACAAAATTGTAGGATGCCAAAATATTAGGCAAGGCTGACTAAAAAGAGAGATCTCTCCAGTCCCAAATTTCAACCATCTATAAAAGTAGCATTTAGGAAATTTCTGTGAAAAATGCAATCCTTTGCATTTGGGTTTCAGGGTCCCCATTTTATCTACACCTCTGTAATCTATAAACACAGACTCCATCCTAACTGCTTGACAGATAGGAAAAAGCATCCTAATTAAACAAAAACGAAAGACCCTAGAAACATAAATTGGAAAGGACTCCGGTCATATTTTATTACAGAAAGCCAGAGCATGCCTCTAGCCATGTCACATTACTGGATAGAGCTATATTTACATTTTGTTGAGTTGGCCCAGCAGTTCTAATGATGGGGCTGTTTTTGAATCAGGGAGACATGATTCCAATGAAAAACTGGATTGGTCTGTCTTTTCAGTAAAAATCTCCCTGGTATCATTTTCTCTTCTATTCTATTTAGGCAAGCTCCACAGTGCCAACTATTTCAGTTCCCAAGAGGCAAGGAAACTTGACGAGCTCTTTCTTGGGGTCTGTGTGGCATCTGGGTACCCTCACGCTCCCACTCTCTAATGAACTATGGGAAAATTCTTCATGTAACTTGGTGTACAGGTCAGCATCCAGATGCCTTCTTGCCCCAAACTGTAGGGTCTACAGGGTTGTGCAGCCCTTCCTTTCATTCAGCAAGCAGTTACAGATCTCCTATGGTGTGCCCAGCATTGTTGCCGGGCAATGGAGGGTAGCAAAGGAGGGGGGGAATTATGTTCTCTGCACAAAAAGCAGTATTGTCTATCCATTCGCTAGGTTCAGAGCTTTCGTGGCTTTAGTTGCACTACAACCGGAGAACTGGGGGTTAAGTGTTTTGAGCTTTGCTTATAAAAAGACAGACCCAAATCAGATAAGGTAACTAATCTAGAAGCAATTACAATGCATTTCATCCTATTCTTTTGCCAAAGAGCACCTTATCTAGGCTGGCTTTTCTTTGTACTTTTCCTTTTAAGTCTCAAAAATATCTCATTCAGGGTCAGGAAAAAGAAGAAGCACAGACCAAGCATTTGGAAAAGGGGATGATGATTGCATTGAATGCTTACACTGTGCTGAAGAGGGAATTTGGATCCGACACCCACCAGGTCTTAGGGCTTGACAAACTCACTCAAGTGTGCCTGACCAACATCATATTCTGTTGGGGATTTTTGTTTTCCATGAACATATGGATTGTGTTAGTCTTTAGGAGGAAGTTAAGCTGAGAAAGAAAACAGTTAAGATACAGTACCTTTTATTATATGAAAGCCTAATTCCTCTTTTTTTTGTACTATTTAGTATTCTGCCCCTGGTTATTTAAAAATAAACAATTTTTGAAGATAAGTAAATAAGCACTGCTGCTGAATGCAGTGGTTCTCATACTCTTGGATGCATAAGAATCCCATTGGGAGTTTGTTAAAAATCCAGATTTCAATACAGTAGACCTAGATAATAACCCCCAAAATTTCCATTTTTAATCCTTTCTTCAGAAGATGTGGTTCACAAACAAGACTTTGAATATCACTGGTCTAACTACCTTTCCGATTGTCTTTGGTTTACTCTTAGTCACTTGTATTATGGCTTATTTCTGACTCTACCAGTGAATGACAAAGCATGACCTGTTCTTGCTTTTCAGAAAGCACTTGCCTCTCCCCAGCTATATTCATCCATGGTTGGTCCAAGATGAGAGAGATATCACCTGAGTTGTCGGAGAAGGAGGCTTGAGCCACTTTGTCCCAAGACTCAGAGAAAAATATGGGAGACCTCTAGACCAGTATTTTTGAACCAGGAGCAATTTTACCCTCTACATTTAACAATATCTGGAGACATTTTTGGCTATCACAATCCCTGCATGAGGGGAGACAATGAGGAATGCTACTTGCATCTGGTGGGTGGAGACAGGGATGCTGCTAAACATCCTGCCATGCAGAGGACACCCCTCCACAACAAAGACATCTCCGGCACAAAGTATCAACCAGACTGAGGTTGAGAAATCCTGCATCAGGCCCAGCTGTTCTTTGAAGAGAATTTGGAGAGTTTACACCCCATTTCCACATGCCCAAAAGATCTATTGGGCCCAGATGGTGAGAGTCTTGAATGCCATTATTAGGCATGTAGACATGATTTCATATTTAGTAAGCTTAGAAAAATAAGAAAAATCACCTGTGCTTGCAAAACAATTAGCCAAGAGGAGTAGTGATAACCAATGCAAAATAAATAGCTCTTAATAGACACAGGCATGTCGAATTTTGACACTAAGAAAACCCCATTACAGTGGGTCAGTGTCTCCAAATAATTAGTTTTAGCTAATTTTGTTGTAGCACAAACTCATTAAGATGTGGCTAGGGACATAGATAAAAACAGCACAGTCCTTGCCCTCAAATAAATTATTTTCTGAGTGGAGATCATGTGTACCCCAAAACTCATAATGTAAAATGGAGCAAGATGAACTCAAAATGCAGCATATGAAACTACAGTAAATAGGAGAGGGGAACCTGGCTCTCCCAATGGAGGGAGACTAGGTAGGCATGGGAGGAAGGATCAGGGAAGTATATGTGATATTTCTTGAGTTTGCTCTTAAAAAATACATACGATTTTGAAAGAAAATATGGAAACAAAGTTATTCAAGCAAAGATTCAGAGGCAGAAATGTACAGGGTGGTGGTGGGGTGGGGATAGTGGTCCCAGATGAGTGAAGAGGAAGGTTTCATTGGTATGTGAGGGAGAGAAGTGAAGTTGACCCTGTTTGGGAAGGTTCTGACTGCTTGGCTAATGTGTTCGCACTCTATTCTGTGGGGAGCCAAAGGACCACCCAGCTCCTTGATTCTGGGAGATTTTGATTCCTAATCTAATCCCCGTAACTCTAAATAGTTCTCGGGCGAGTCGATGAGGCATGCAGGCACACACTCGCTCTGTGGGTCTAGCTGTACCTTTCCCCTTCTTCTCAGCTCCCATTTTCCACCTGCAGACTTGGCTCTCTAGAGGCCTGTTGACCATTAAGTTGTGGGTGACAGTTAAGAGATATGATTGTTTGCAGGTCCTGTGAAGAATGTAAGCAGAATTTCCAGAATTTCCAGGCTCCTGGCTCTCATTAACCTCAGGAGCACAAAGATCACCTCTCCTTATTCACAAAGCTAGCGCTGTACTTCGATGTCAGGAATGAGTGGAGGTAGGTTAGTTGTCAATGCTTTTTACCAAGACAGTCAGCCATGCTAACTCCATGTAAGTATACACTTATTTTAGACTGCTTCCTTCAACAGGCTACCACCATCTAAACTACTCTCAATCTTTAAAGTCAGCAAGTAATTACTCAAGTAAAAGTGTAAATACAAATGGCAGCTTTCCTATAAATATGAAAAGTATAAGTAGAAGACAGCACAAAAGTGACAGATATCCCTCTGGATAAGCAGACCCTGAGGACCAAATCAGCAGAAGAGACTTTTGATGAAGGTTGCACAAATTAGCAAGAGGATTTCATGTTCTTGGAGCCATGTTCCCAAACCTATGTTCCATGAACTCATTCAGGGTCCCTGAGACCATATTAGGTGTTTTACAAAAGCAACTCCATAGTCAAGTAGGTGTGGAAAATTCCAAACAATACTCTAGGCCCTCCATAGTCTCTGATGAAGTTTCAAAATTCCCCTGCCTGGGATGGCATTAAATATTCTAAATACTAACGAAAAGGATGTGTCTGACTTTGATCAACCCAGGTTTTCCAAATAAACTTCTTTTATTTAAGGCTTTTAATTTATTTTTTAAGTAGCATATCTACCAACATTTCATGGGTACTTAGGTATTTAACAAGCACTTCCCACATGCCAGGTGCTGTGCTAAATAATTTACATAATATTAATTCACTTAATTTTCATACTTACAAGGCAGATACGATTCTCTTATTTTACAGATGAAGAAACTAAAATCCACAGTGGGGGTGTCCATGTTATCCAGGCAGCAAGGCCCCGTGGTGCATGTTTCTTTAAACAATACAAAGAACACAGCATGGGAAACACAGTGTTTTAGAGGGGCTGCCCTGACAAAGAACGTAAAGAAAATCTGGCTCTTTTGTTGAGAAAGTGCCTTATGTACTTGTGCTACTCCTAGGTGCCCCATGGGTATACATCTCTGTGCTGTGGTTTAAATAAACTCTTTCATCATAATGAGTTGGGGACAAAGATAAAGAAGAGCCTATGGGGCACCCCAAGCTGAAGACGCCACAGTAGATATTGCCAACAGGTATACCAATGAAGGGATGGCGTGTTCTCAAAAGTACACTGAAACCAGTCAAGATCTCAGACCTCACTTTACACACAAGTGAGGAAACTGGACCCGATAGTGTTTCACATAAAGGCTCACAGCAACAGCTGGGCTCCTCTTTCCTGGTCTAGGACGTTTTCCTACACATAACTACACTGCTGCTAATTTTGAAGATTGAAAGGAGCTTAGACTGAGCTTCTCTGATGACAGAAGCAACCAAAACATATTCTCTCTTGACAATGAAGTTAGCACAGGCTTCCCAAGGGCGTAGCTCAGCTGTTTTACCTCTTTGCCTTCCAATCCCTGCATTTGGTTTTTTTAATAAAGGGGAAAAAATCAAACCATCCTTTTCTTAAGCAAGAAGTATATTTCATCCTATAGAACTCTCTAGGTTAATTGACTTGATTTGATTAATCCACAATGTATACTTATATTAAACATCACATCATACACCATAAATATGTATAATTTTTATTTGTCAATGAAAAAAATTAATTAAAATTAATAGATAAAGACACATGCAGAAAAAAAATAAAAAAGAATCTAAAAAGGGGGAGAACTCCCTGGGACTCAGACCCAAGAGCACAGTACAGGCTGTAATTCCTTAACTTTTCCAAAATTCTCCTACTTGCCATGGCAGGTAGACACCCTATACAATGCTCATCCAAAGAATGGAGCTGCTGAGTCAATGGAAGGTAAAAGATCAGCCCCCTTTAAAGACTGGTGTGGGTGGGAAGACTGGCAAGCCACCCCTACAGCTGCAGAGGCTGCCAAAGCCTCTGAAAAGGGAACGTGAATCCTGCCCCTTCGATGTCACTGTTGCTAAGCCATGCCAGCTGGGTCTAAGCAGAGGAGCCCATAGAGAAAGCTCCTGGCACAGTTCTGTGCCTCCCCTTCCAATCCCTGAGTTGAGCCAGGCAGAGCCAGAACAAGCTGTCACTTGGCCCTGGGGGCTTCCATCTGCCCTGGACAAGACCCACGTTGAACCTCACTGCTTGGAAAAGCCTGTTCAGGAGGTACTGAGGATGGCTGCACACAATATAGCAGACATGGCTGAATCAGGTGATCCCCAAGAGGAAATCCAACTCTGAGATGAGTGTTTCAGATCATGAACTATGATCTGAGAAGATGGGAAATAAGCAAGCACAGATGTGTAGAAGAAACAAGGGAGGAGGAGGAGGGTGGAGAACACAGACAGGAACCTATGCCCAACCAACTTAGACCATAAAGCGCTTATAGCATATAAGGAAAATAGAGAAATCTTAGAATGTATGGAAACTAGAAAACTTGCTGTAAAAGAATAAAGAGCCTTAATATATTATAGCATGCTAAAGACATTCCATATTATTACATGTTGGTTCATGCAACATTTACTACCAACGGGAAGAGGAAAAACTGAGTTAATCTACTCCCACCTTCTCTGGGAAATCATCCCTCACCTCTCTAATTCACATAGGCCTCCCCTTTATGTGCCATGTCCTATAACTATTTCTCCTATGTTTGTCTGTGTCCTTATGAAGTTATCTGGGTCAGGCCAGGGTGTAGGCAGCAGAAGAAAACAGCCAAGGATTCAGATGTGGCTCAAAGTCTCAGGCAGGTCACCAAGAGCAGAACAGATGGTGAATGAGAAGTCCAGGTCTGAGGGATTGGAAGAATGAAGCAGTTCCTCTACATCACAGCAGACCATGAGTTGAAAATCTAGGGAGCCAAAAACAGCTTGAGGAGTTAGACAATTATGTAAGTTGAAGGCAGGGAAGATTCAGAACTCAGCGGGTCAGAGAAGTTGAAGGAAGAGTACTAAAGAGTGGGGACCCCAAACACAGGGTTGATCCCAGGGCAGAGGCCCTTATCCCTCTGCCCTTATCTATGATCACACTTCCTCCCATCGTTCAGTCATCCCTAACCCCAAGAAGGAGTCATGGTTCTGGTTATGACATTTTGAAGGGGGGATGTTGAAGGGGCACTCAGTCAATATTTTAAATATGCTGGCCACCCTTGATTAAGACAGCTGTAAAGGTGCAGAGAAGGGACAGAAAAACAATTTGTACTCCTTTAAAACCACAGAGATGTCATAAACTTTCATCCCCCAGTGTTCACTGCATTGCATGCCTGGTCAAAGATTCATTAAGAGATAAGAATAACTGAAAATCAGTCATTCATTGTTTAAATGCTAAAACTTTTGTTTCAGTCAGCCACTCTGAAACTGTCATTCAGTTAGCAAATACTTCCTGACTGCCTATTGCATGCCAGGCACAGTGCAAGGCACCAAGTACTGTGGGGAATAAGAACAGTAGTAGTCCCTGGCATCATGAAGTGTCCCATGCAGCCTAAACATATCTCCCTTCTTTCCTCCCTGTCTTCCTCTCTCCCTCCCTGATTCCTTATATTTTTTGTTTATTATTATTGTCTCGGAAGAGTAATTTTCATAGGTTCTGGTTAAACCCCATAATAACTTTTCTATATAGCAAAATTATTACTATATGCCTGTAGAGATCCAAATTGTTACTTTGTTGATCAACCTAAAATACACAGAGTAAAACAATAAGTTATTGACACTCCACAATCACAAAAGGAAAATGTGAATAATTATAAGATGAATGGCATAGGGAAATGGGATTTAAATGTTGGCCTCTCTTAACAGCTTTTAAAGTAGTATCTGAAATATTAAGAGAATGTATATATTAATACTTTCATCTATCTATGCATACATACCCACACATTTATTTAGATAGATAGGTACACATATACATACATATATGTGGTTCTCTTTGTGTCCTTAGAATATACATCAATACCATGAAAGCTTAGAATATTAGAACATTTTTGAAATGAGAAAACTGAAATCCAGATAATCACTTAGGATCAAAGAACCAGTTTAAGAACTGGCACTCACATCTGTTAGCTGCCAGCAAAGGAATGTTTCAATTGACATCATTTTAAGGATTAGCTCAAATTTGAAAGTAAGACTCTTGCACCTACAAAAAGCATGGAGATTTCAAAGAGCAATTAAGAAGAGACTCAAAAACATGATCATTTTAACTAACAAAATAAAGGTCAAATGAACAATGAATTCTAAAATATTCTCCTGTTCTTTTTATTTATGTTGTTCAGCCGGTAACTGTAGCTGGTGACTGTAGTCTTGTCTCTATGGTGCATTTCCTAGAAATTGGAGCTAGCTTTTTAAAAAAGCTAAGTAATTAATTTTGAAATAAACACAAAAGAGCATACAAATTAGTGTTTATACCGTAATTATGTGGGTCTTCAGCCACTGATTGCATTGTCCGGACCGTTTATACAATGCACCCTTGCAATTCAACTGCTTTTGGAGTTTGGTCCAAAAGGAAAAGCATTGTACCCAAAATCTCTGTTGGACAATCACCTATAGTATAATAGTCTGCTTGTAAAGCCTGATTTTAAAGAACAGCTATTGAAATAGAATACATCTGACATCAGAAATGTCACATTAACAGTTTAGTAAAAAGTTTCTAATGCTGCCGGCTTTAAGATAAAGAAACAACTAAGGCTAGGTGTGGTGGCTCATGCCTGTGATCCCGGCACTTTGGGAAGCCGAGGCAGGAGGATCACTTGAGGTCAGGAGTTTGAGGCCAGCCCGGTAAACATGGTGAAACCCTGTCTCCACTAAAAATACAAAAATTAGCTGGGCGTGGTGGCCCACATCTGTAGTCCCAGCTATTCGGGAGGCTGAGGGAGGAGAATCACTTCAACCCAGGAGGCAGAGGTTGCAGCGAGCTGAGATCGCGCCACTGCACTCCAGCCTGGTGACAGAGCGAGACTCCGTCTCAAAAAAAAAAAAAAAGAAAAGAAACTGAGGACTTTTATGTTCAAGTAAAGGACATGGCATATGTCAAATAAATGCACACCAACATTTCAGGACCAATATTGCAGGAATGCACGTTTGTTTTAAGTAGATTTAATGCTAAATGTTCATGAGTACTAAATATTTATTATTAATACCAAACGTCTACTATTGCCCATGTGAAAGCATTGACTGGAATTTTACAGTCATAACCATGTGTCAAAGAGTCAGAAAGTGAGAAATAAGGTAAATAGGGAAAAAGATTCTTCATAATTATTCAAGTTCCCTTAGGACAAAAAACGTTCTCTCAGTGCTATGTGTATAAGTCTGAATAAGCTAGGTTGTGCTGTGGTAGCTAATACTTCCCTAAATCTCAGTGGTTTAACCCAGAAAGGCTTATTTCTCAATCCCACCAGACCACTTGTCCTCCAGGGCAGCTGAGGGACTCAATCTGCTTACATCTTATTGCTATGAATCTTGGTACATGTACTTTCAAGGCCACCATGACAGCAGAAGAGAAAGCTAAAGCACATCAGTTTTCAAATGTTTCAGCTCACTGGCTACCTTCCTGCCAAGGGACTGAGAGATGTGGGGAGCACATGGATATTCTATGAGGAGCAAATGTCTGACCCACCATATGACCCTAATCCATCTCCATCTAAATGTAGGCTAGAAGTCGGAGGTTAATTCCCAATTGTTCTAAGGAGGATTTCTCCAGCCCCCTTTTAATTTGTCACACTCTGATCAATGCCAACATAAATGTAGAAACTGATTTGTTTACACCTGCAACAAAATACTCAGGAGCTTCTTTACCTTCATGGGATGCACAAGTCATATATATATATGTTTTTTTTTTTTCTTTTTCTGAACAGCCTTCTTAGCAGACGTCAGTGTTTCTCAGCCTGCAAAAGGTTTGGGTTCGATATGCTGGCTTTCTGTCAACTCCTGTGGTGCCTACACATTTCCTAGTCCCAGAAACACCCTGATTAGGCAGTTGTGAGATTTGAGTGCTCAGTGTTGTAAAAGGGTTTTGTTCTTTTCCATGAAGAATTTGCTTTGTACTATTACTTTCTATTTCAGGTCATGGTTTTGCTTACATTAATTTGATGATTCTCTCCAGAAAGTTTACCTGAACTGTACAAATTCTGCCTTAGCTCTTAATAGCCTCCATAAATTAAGGTTGCTGGAGCCCCTGCCATTCCCCAAAAAGTGAGGGTGGGAATATTTCGGGCTTCGGATCTTGTCCTTTTTTGTTTAAATTTTGCTCAAATTTTTTTTTTACCATAAAGAAATCTCCATATAATATTTTCCAACAGAGTTAGCCAAGAATATATCCTAAGTGGGAAGCATTACATGTGTTACCATTTAGCACTGATATATCACTTAAATATGCATTCAGTTGCAATGTGCTTTACCCAGCAGTGTGAACTCATGTGTATGGCACTGAATGGGTGTCTTGGGTTCCCTTCCAGCTCCCAAGCACTTTCATGCCATAACCTTGATTGAGTCACTCAACATTCTTCTGCTGGGTTTCCACAGAGAGGCGAGAGATGAACAGAGATGACATGTGTAAAACACACATTCTTTGAGGAAAGGGAAAGTGTTACATGAATTGAATGGTGAGGCATGAGTACTTGGCTATTCGTCTATATGATATATGTCATTTATGGGAGATGTTAACTCCATCCTGAGGGCTTAAAAATAATTGGGGTAAGCAGATTTTACTCTGACGATTCTGCTAAGATACATGAAACAAGAGTGGTCTTCTAACTTGGCTTCTTCCATGACCCTCAACCCCAGTGCCAGAATCCCTTATTTAACTTCCTATTCTGTTCATTTATTAAAAAGCGGTGGGTTTGTTTCAAGACTGCTTAAACTTTCTGCCTTGTGCTTGCTGATTAAGCTAGAAAATATTCTTATTTTATTTTAGCAGCAGATTTAATTTTATTTATTTACTTTCCTTATCTCCTCTGGTCTCCACTTATAATCTCTGGACTTGCTTCATTAGAAATGTACAGTTGAGCAATATTTTCCAGGAAAGAAGATTTTGGGGACCTGCTTCCTGGAAATATGAACAGACCCTTGCTGAGAAAAGGCTTCTCCATTAAAACTGCTTAGTAAAATCAAGACTAGGAGGTGCTTTGGCCAATGTTTTTTAATGCATTTGGTGCAGTTTTATTTTAAAGGACATTGATTAAAATTTTATTGTTTTTTATAGCCCATTGAAGCAGATTTAATCCTGTATTTTATTTCTCCTTGTTAGCTTAAGTCTGTCATTTATTTTTTTTTCTCTGACTCCTCCTCATAGAACAGGTCTTAAAGTAGCCAGGATTTGGTTAATTGACAGAGCTTAGTCAAAGAATGTGTCTGTTTAATAAAGAAAACAATGCCCAATCTACACTGGGTCCTTATGTGATAAAATTGACCAAAATAGACATGTAAGATGAATTGGAACCACATCATGGAAGATAGCAGAGACGATGAGGAGGAGGTTGGAATGTACTAAGTAGAAGATGAAGTTCCTTGAAGAGTTTTGAGGCAGAGATAGTATGTTATCTCCGTTGTGTTTTAACAAAATGAACTTGTTAGTATAAAGATTGAATTTTAAAAAATAACACAAATGTAAAAAGACCATTAAAGAGACATTTTTAATGAGACCAAAGCTAGTCCAGTAGCACTGAGAATGAAGAGAGAAGGATAGACTGAAATGCATTTCAAAAGTAAAATGAGCAGATCTTATTGGCCAATGAGTTAGAGGTGGTAAGGACTGAAAGGTGAAAAAGAGACAACGGATGAATTAATGAATCTGTGTTGTATAGATGGTAAAAGGAAAATCCAGTACTTCCAGATCCACTCTTATCCCCATATTTGTGTTTCATGGCACACCTAGTCTGAATCTAGTAGATTATTAACAATCTGCCTTTCTTGTCTACTATGTAACCTTGGCCTCAGTGACTATATTTCTGATCAGCGGATGCTTTAGGAAAGGCAGGGCAACAGGATATTTTAAAAATCCACTTCTTCCTTTATCTCAATTGCCTTAAGACTGAACAAAGGACTGAACAAAAGACCAATGCACAAAGAAAATGGTGTTGCTGAATACATTCTGATGCTTTTGTTCTCCATGGCCTCTAAGCATTGATACCTTGGTGGCCAACAAGCTACCTGACCACTTAAGATCTGGAGTACCTCAGGACACACAAAAAGATACTTCACAGGAAGATTTATGGTTACAACAAAGCGTTCCATAGTGTTGAGCTTTAGCAATAAACTTCAATATCACCAGATTAGCTTGGTATGACATTCATAAACAATAATTTTACAGTTTACTGTCAACTATATGCAATGTCTGAGCAATCTTCTTGTACTGTTGCTCAGGTGTCCTATTTATTTATGCAAAAGATGGGTCATCTTAACTCAGTGGACTAAGGTCCCAGACATAATAGTTCTTATGAATGTGTAGGCAAACTTGATGGCTAAATTCAGTAATTTTTCTCAGTCATTTGGCTAGGGGGAAAGAAAAAGAACAGAAAAGGACCTATCTCTATCTCCCAGCATGATTACTGAAATCAAGCTTAAAAAGAAACCTATACTGATTATTCAATTTCAAGATCTCCCCCCAATAAACACCCACTGAAAAACCTGAAAGATACTGGAAAGATCAGAAAGCTACTCAAAAAGCTACATGACTGTTTTACACAGATGAACCAATTATCTATGGGTTAATTACAGGGAGTGAATGATCAAGGCCTGGGTAGTTGAATAAGGTATCATCAAGAAGCTGGAACTTGAATGAGGCCTTCAAGGACATGTAGCTCTTGAGTGAGTAGAGAAGAAAAGTCAGAGTATTTAGGAAATGAGAAATGTAAGCTCACACAGAAAGTGTCTGTGTTGACCAAGAAGAACATCTATTTCAAACTGAATCCAGATAGAGAATTTATTGGCTCAAGTCACTACAAAGTCCAGGGGTTCATCTTTAGGGACTGAAACACCACTACCAGAACACTACCTCTAAGCTTCTCTCAGCTCTTTTTTCCTTTGTGCTGACTTTATATTCTGGAAGGCACTCAAATCATTGCAGCAAAATGGCGGACAGTGGATGGAGGCTTGCACCATTCTCAGCTGTCGCATAGAGCAGTGAAAAATGTCACTTCTCTCTAGTTGATCCATCAAAAGTCTCAGTATTGCTATTGATTCCAACCATCTTGAATTATCTACCCATTGCTGAACCAATCACTACAATAAGGAAGATGAAACATCCTGATTGGTCAAGTTGGCATTACATGGATCAGGGAATGGGGCTAAACATAGCTAGTTATCATTAGATATTACTGAAAAGGCAAAACAAGAGATGTTCCCTATAGCACTAATGCACTTGGATATTATATAGATCAATCCGAGATGAATAAAAACTATTTTAACGGAATAATGAAAAATATGATAGGAGGAAGTACTGATATAAGATCAGTAACAAAATAGTATGGATTTTTTTTTCAGTAAAACATGAGAAATCATTGAAGATTTTTGAACAGGGCAGTGCCATTTCAGTTCAAACGACACTTTAATTTCAAATATGTCAATTAAAAATGTTATTTCACAGAGAAGAAAGTTTGCTAATGCATTGAAGTTACATTTTCATAGAAAAGTTATACATTTAATGGAAAGTATTAATATACAAATTACTTTTCTCAATGTCTATGAAGTTGTGTGAAAGTGAAAAAGAAGGCTTCCTCTAATCAATACATTAATTCTATTAGAGCGATTTCACATATTAGCTGACATGAATGTAAAGTGAAATAAAGAACAGCCTCTCATTTTCTTTATTCATTAATTCACTCTTTGTTTATGTCGTTCCCTCTTCCACACCTAAGGCATTCAAGCCATCCAAAGGAAAATATGGATTTGGTCACCTGCATTCTGAGTCACATTACTCTGGAATGACAAGACAACTGAAAGTACCTTCTTCACTGAACCCCAAATCTGTGTCAAGAAGTGTGCTCATGCAAATTTTGCAAGATGAATATCATTGATCCCATTTTACAGAGGAGTAAACTGAAGTTTAAAGAGTTTACAGAGAATTTCCCCAAAAAAACACAACTGGTAAGTGTCGGACATATAGGAGTCAAAGCCAGTCTGTCTAACTCTCAATCTGTGTTCTTTCTACTATACTGGGTTGCCTTTCCATAACTGAACTTGCTAATGGTATTGTTTCTAAGGTCACTGAGGAGAGTCCCAATTTAAAACAAACAAAAAAAAAGCTTCACTGTTGATGAAATTACTTGTCAAGAACAAGTTTCCAGTTTGCCAAAAGCAATAACTGTTCCACGTCACAAGAACTTAAAATCACTCTCTCACACACACATACACAAATACATAGAGGGAGAGAGACAGAGAAAGTTTCACTGTATACTACTTATGTATAATTCTGATTTTTGTAAATTAAGTGTAATGTTAAATTTCCTGGAGACTTTGAATATTTTAAAAGAATGCTGGAATGGGTATTTTTGTAAAGTGAATGATATATTAGTGTGACTACTTTCTGTATTACTTATTATTCATTATTTCAGATATGAATATAGCTGAGTTATCCTAAAGTCTGACCCCCACGCATTTTGAAGCAAAAAGTGTGATCAGTGTGTGGCTCCAGAAAGAATAAACAGTCAGAATATTAAATATGCTATCTGAAACCTAATGTTGTTTTAAACTTTAAGCCATCCTAAACATGAAAGATGAGAGCTGGCTTCGAGCTGGGAACACGGTTAGGTACATCCGGTCACTTGGGGTGATTTTTTTTTTCTGAATCCTTCATCTACATTAGCTGCCTCCCAATCAACAGTTTTGCATTCTGATGTGGTTGATGTATTTGAGCAAAGCTACCCTTGAGGCTCATAAAAGAGGCAGTTAGCCTCTGACCAACTCTGACTAATGTATATGGAGAGAACCCCATAAAATAAACATACTTCAAGTTGTTTGCCCAGTAATGGATATTTGACCTACCCCACACCCTTCCCTAATGCCAGCATAAGTGGTGTTTGAAGAGCAAAGCAAATTCCATTTCAGTTCTAAAGCTTGGTCTGATGCACTTTGACTAACATTTCAAACTTTAGGGAGCAGCTTCACCATAAAGATCTCTTCAAGCAGCTCTTGAGTTGGCCATTATTCCACGAACGTAGCAATTATTTCCATCTACACAGAAAACACAAAGGCTCCTGTGGCCAGCTGAAAAGAAGAGTTATACTGTAAACACTATAGAAATCAAATAGCTAGAACCAATAGCTGAAAGAAAGAAATGATGGCCCTCCTTTATCCATTTGCCTAACTCCCAATCAGGAAATGATGCTCCTTAAATTTGGCAATGCACTGCACATGAAAAGTCTGAAAATTTCATAGACCACTGCTGCATAGCTATCCTTAAATAAACTGACCCTATATAAATAATCAAAGATGTGCATAAAGGTTTAGCTACAACGATGTTCATGGCAGTCTTATTTCATTAGTAAGAAACTGAAAATGACCCAGGTATACAACAAAGGGTGTGTCAGTTTTCTGCTGCCATATAACACATTACCACAGGCTTAGTGGCTGAAAACAGCACAAATGTATTATATTAAAGTTCTGTAAGTCAGAAGCCCATTGGACTTTTCTGGGTTCTCTGCTTCAAGTCTTTACCAAGCTAAAATCAAGATGTCAGTGGAGCTGCATTCCATAGTGGAGGTTGTAGGGAAGAATAGGCCCCCGTTTCCTTTTGGTAGTAGGACTGACATCTTCATTTTCTTACTGGTTCTCAGGTGATAACTGTTCCTAACTTCTAGAGACCTCCAAATTTCCTGGCTTATGATGGGGCCAGTCCTTCCCATGTCACAGCTCTCTGACCTGTGCTTCTGCCTCCTTCTTTCATTATGAAATGCCATGTGATTACATTGGGCCCATCTGATAACCCAAGAAACTCTCCCTGCCTGAAGATGAGTAACCTTAATTCTATCTGCACAAAAGAAGTTGTCATGTAATTTGACATATTCACAGATTCCAGGGATTAGGGCATGTTGATCTTTGGGGACCTATCACAATAGGTTGTCAGTCAAATAAAGCATGAAATATGCATGAACTTAAATGGAATATAAGTA
This sequence comes from Rhinopithecus roxellana, assembly GCF_007565055.1. Classification (NCBI taxonomy): domain Eukaryota; kingdom Metazoa; phylum Chordata; class Mammalia; order Primates; family Cercopithecidae; genus Rhinopithecus; species Rhinopithecus roxellana. The sequence goes on along the minus strand of NC_044559.1, from coordinate 62,798,044 downwards.
AAAGTGATGGTGTTAAAAAATTACTGGCATAAGAAAATGCTAAGTAAAATATCACATTGAAAAATATTAAAATTAAAAAACAGGTTACTCAATAGTATGGATGGTTTCATCCCATTTTTTTGTAGAGTGAAAAAAATCTGTTTGATATATGTATGACAGGTCTGTATATCTCTACCTAGCTCTACATCTGTTCAATACTTGTATATCTATCTAGGTGAAAAGGTATACTCCAAAATATTCATCGGCTATTTTTGAGATTGGGGATTACTGGTGAATATTTTTAGATTAATGTATATTTTTGAACTTACCTAAAATGAATAAGTATATTATCTGCAACACACACATATGTAAATTTTTAAAATTAAACCTTTTTTTTGTAAGTAGAGTGCAGTAGCTAACCCTTCGGCCAGCCAATTGACCAACCTAAAGCACCAAAAACTGTTTTTGTAAGATACAGTGAAATTCTCACTCTCATGGGATTGAACCCAGTTGCCATGGTCAACCCCAATCTCAGTCACTCTGCTCTAGTTCTGAAAAATACAATATCTTTATCCCAGTGTCCCCATAGCTATTAAACAAAGTTATAAGAGGAGGATCTCACTGACTCTACAGCTGCAATAATGTATTGTTGTTTAATGTCATCTCTGAGAAATTTTCTGACATGGTGCAGTCTGAAACATCCATATGTTAGTGTTGGGTTTGGTTTAAATTTCAGATAGCTAAAAATAAGTCTTTCTCCTCCTTTTGGTTTTAAAGTATAAGCAGATCTAGCTTTGATGTACAAATCTTATAAACGAAACAATTTGCTGTCCCCACCCAAAGACAGCCAGTGCAACTCCAGAAAGAAGGATCTATCCTTAACAGTTTACTCTGTGTTCTAACTGTGGTTTCCGTAAGAACATACTGTATACAACTTTGTTCCTAAGGTTATTTCTGTTGGTGCCAAATTGACTTCAATTCACAACAATCATTTGGTACATTCCCATGTAACTTGGATGTTCTGTTCTAAAGAAAACATAGGATTTTTTTCTTAAGCAACCATTTCTGTTTATGGAAGATTCACTTCCACCCTGGGGATTATACTTAGAGTCAGTCTCCAAATGTGGATTTAATTATTAGAAGACATAGCAAATACTTTGACCTCTACCTAAGAATAGACTAAAGACCATGTCCTATCAGTAGCAGATTGGTGGGACACCTTAGAGCATTATGGTTAAAAAGTATGGGCTCTCCTGCCAAAATCCTGAGGTAACAAAATCACTGGGCTCAAATCCTGTCTCTGACCTTTAATCTCTATGTGACCATAAACCAATTGTTTGATCTCTATATTCCCCAGTTTGTAAAACAAAGATAATAATATTACCTAAATCCAAAGACTATTCTGAGGTTTGAATGAATTAAACATATAGAGTACTTGGAGCACTGCCAGATATATGAGATATATGCTAGTAATAGTAGTTGCAAGAAAACCATGTAAAGGAGACAGTAATACTATTTACAGTATTATCCATGATGAGAGAGACAGATTCTTTAAAAGAATCATGACGATTTACCAAGAGTGCAAGAAGCTAACATTCTACTAACTAGCCTGCTACCCTCCTGCTTCAAGACCTTTGAACTGGCTTTTCCCTGAACCACATGCTTCCTCACTGAACTATCCATATGGTCCATTATCTCACTTCCTTCAGGACTTTGCAGTAATAACTTCTCACTGAAGCCCATCCTGATCACCCAATTTAAAATTATACCACCACCCTCAATCTGGTACTCCCATTCCCCGTACCTGATTTCTTTTCTTCTACTGCACTTTTAACATTCTGCATAATTTATTTATTGTGTTTACTGTTACATAAGTTCCAGGAGAGCAGAGATGTATGTCCTTTTCTTTTCTTTTTTTAGAGATGACATCTTGCTGTGTTGCCCAGGCTGAAGTGTGTCTGTTTGATAGTATTAATATATCCTCAGCATCTACAATAGACTCGACTCATAGTTGATCTCTATAAATATTTGCTCAGTGAGTAAATAGCCACTACCTTGAAGAGTAGCAGCTTTGTCTAAAATGGAGTCAAAGATTCAACTCAGAGCTCCCTCAACAATCCTAATGGGAGCCCCAGATACTATGTATTTCTCCCCTGACAAGATCTCCAGTGGAAGTTCTAAATTGATAAAGTGAGGCAGAACAGTAGTCTGTGTCATCAAGATGGCTGACTAGAAGCTCCCAGCACTTGCCTCCTCCACAGAAAAGATCCAAAACAATAAATAGATAACTCTTGTATAGAGTATCTAAGGAAAAACACTGGAATCCAGCAAGAAAGTGACAAAGACCCTCTAAGGCATGGAAATTCATGATGGCAGCATAGAGAGGGAAGCGAAGAGGCAACAGTATTAATTCAGAGTCAAGAGGAATTCCCCATTGCAGGGAAAAGATAAGCAGAAGATCTCCAGAAATCCACATTCTCACCACAGATACCTACAATCATAACTACAGGAGAGTCCTCACAGGCTTCACAGGCCCTGAGTCCAGTATACTGTACTGGGGAGCTACCTGGAGCCAGTGTGGCTGCATTATTCCAGAAAGAAGATTCACACTTGGTCATCCTCACTCCCCAGGAACCAGGCTGCTGCAGCAAAATAGCATTTTGAGAGCAAAGAAACCACCAGAGTACAACCTGACAGAGGGCCCTTTACACTTCCATATCCCTGGGACTCACTGACATCTTGCCACATTCATCCAAAGGTCTGCAGCATTGTGACACCAGCTGGACCCAGAGGTACAGCTGAGAACCCAGCACCCAAGTTCATGTAGCACCCTACACACTGGGGAACAGGAAGTCCCACACAGCAGAAAAGCTGACCACAGAACCCAGGGAGTCAATGTGCACTTTCAGAACCTGAGAACCACCTGCCTGGGGACCAGAGAAATGGCCCACCCATGGCTTGCTGCTGCTCCCCTCAATGACACTGCCACCTCCAGCATGGATGCTGCATGCCCACATGTGCTACCAAAAGGCCCATGGACCAGCCAACCCAGTGTTAACATCCTCAACAAAACCATGCCATAGCCTCCACAAACAACCACAGCCTAGGCCACTGAGGCACTTGCAGCCAAATAAATAATACAGAGATTGCTGCACTCATGTAGCATCAAAGTCAGAGCAATCTACCCAACCTATAGTATAGAACACATCTACAGGAAAAAGTCTTTCCCTGTGAAAGCAACTCTGTAGAATTGGAAGAAGTGACTGTTCTGCCAGATGCGCAAATACCAACATAAGGACACAAGAAATATGAAGAAGCAAGGAAATAAAACACTTACAAAGGAAAACAATAATTTTCCAGTAACAGACCTCAAAGATAAGGAAATCTATGAAATGCCTGAAAATGAATGAAATATAATGATCTTAAGGAAATTCAGTGAGATATAAGAAAACAAATAGACAGTTCAACCCAATCAGGAAAACAATTCATGATCTGAATAAGAAATTCAACAGAGATAGATATTATTAAAAAGAACCAGATAGAAATCTTGGAACTTAAGAATTTAATTAATGAAATAAAAAATACAATTAAACTTTTCAACAATGGAAGAGCTCAAACAGAAGAAAGAATATCTGAACTTGAAGGATGGTTTTTAAAATAACCCAGTCAGACAAAAACAAAGAAGCAGACAATACAAAAGAATAAGGAAACCCTATGGGACATAAGGACACCATTACACACATAAATATTTGCATAACAGAAGTTTCAGAATGGATAGGCAATGTCATAGAAAAATAACTAATAAAATAATAGCTGAAAAGTTCCCAAGTCTTGTGAGACATATAGACATCCAGATACAGGGAGCTTAAATATCCCCAAATAGGTTTAACCCACAAAGGACCTCTCTGAGATACATTATAGTTAAGGTGTCAAAAGATGAAGACAAAGAGAGAATTCTAAACACAAAAACAGAAAAGCATCAAGTCAAACATAAGGGAATTACCATCAGACTGACAGCAGATTTCTCAGCAAAACGTTAGAGGCCAGGAAAGAATGAAATTATATATTCCAAGTGCTGAAAGAACACTGTAAAACAAGACTACTATTCCTAGCAAAGTTATCTCTCAGAAATGAAGGAGAAATAAAGTCTTTCCCAGACAAGCAAACTCTGAGGGAATTAATCACTTAAAAGACTGTCCCTACAAAAATTCTACTTCTGGAAGTGAAAGAACAATATCTACCTTATAAAAACAGAAAAAAAAAACACACAAAAGTACGAAACTCACTGGTAGAGCAGATACAGAAATTAGAAAAAGGAAGGAATCAAATATTGTTACCACAGTAAATCACCAAACCACAAAGATAAACACTAGAAGAGTAATAAAGGAACAAAAGATATGCAAAACAGCCAGAAAATAATTAACAAAATGATGCACATTCTTACTTATCAATAATAACCTTGAATGTAAATGAATTAAATTCCCTAACTATAAGATAGGCTGCCCAGGTGTGGTGGCTCACACCTGTAATCCCAGCACTTTGGGAGGCTGAGGCAGGTGGATCATGAGGTCAGGAGATCAAGACTATCCTGGCCAACATGGTGAAACACTGTCTCTACTAAAATACAAAAAAATTAGTCAGGTGTGGTGGCACATGCCTGTAGTCCCAGTTACTTGGGAGGCTGAGGCAGGGGAATGGCTTGAACCCAGGAGGTGGAGGTTGCAGTGCCACTGCACTCCAGCCTGGCGACAGAGCAAGACTCCATTCAAAAAAAAAAAGATAGGCTAAGGCCAGCTGAATGAATTTTGTTTAAATCCCTAACTATACGATGCCTACAAGAAACTCACTTCACCTGTAAAGACAGAGCCTGAAAGTGACAGGATGGAATATGATATTCCACACAAACAGAAACCAAAAGCAAGCAGTAATTGCTATGCTTATATCAGACAAAATAGGCTTTATATCAAAATCATAAAAAGAGACAAAGAAGGTCAATGATAAAGGGATCAATTCAGCAAAAATATATAGCAATTCTAAATATGTGTACACCCAACACCAGAGCACACTCATATATAAAAAAATATTATTAGATCTAAAGGTAGAAATAGACTCCAATACAATAGCAGTGAGGGACTTCAACATACCACTTTCAGCATTGAAAACATCTGGACAGTAAATTTTTAAAAAATTAAACATAAACTTCATTGTAAACCAGATGGACTGAACAGACATTTACAGAACATTTTATCCAACAGCTACAGAATACACATTCTTTTCAGCAGCATATGGAATGTTCTCCAGGATAGATCATATGATGGGCCACAAAACAAGTCTCAATAAGCTTTTTAAAATGAAAATTATATAAAGTATCTTCTCAGACCACAATGGACTAAAACTAGAAATCAGTAACAAGAAGAACTTTGGAAACAGGATAAATACATGGAAATTAACAAATATCTTCCTGAATAACCAATGTGTCAAAGAAGAAATTAAGAAGGAAATTTTAAAATTCTTGAAACAAATGAGAATAGAAACACAACATACCAAAACCTAAGGTTATAGCAAAATCAGTACTAAGAGGGAATTTTATAGCAGTAAATGCCTACATCAAAAAAATAGAGATTTAAAATAAACAACCTAACAGTACACTTAAGGATCTAGAAATGCAAGAACAAACCAAACCCCAAATTGGGAGAAAGAAGAAAACAATAGAGATGAGACCAGAACTAAATGAAATAGAGCCCCCCAAATATAAATCAACAAAAAAGTCATTTTTTTGAAAAAACAAACAAAATCAACAAACCACTAGCTAGACTAGAAAAATGAGAGAAGATCCAAATAAATAAAATCAGAAATGAAAAAGGGGACATTACAACTGATACCACAGTAATACAAAGGATAATTAAAGGCTACTTGAACAACTATATGCCAACAAATTAGAAAACCTAGAGAAAATGAATAAATATCTGGTCACATATAATCTACCAAAATTGAGCTAAGAAGAAATAGAATACCTGAACAGGCCAATAACAAGTACCAAGATTGAATCAGGAATAAGAAGTATCCCAACAAAGAAAAGTCCACAACAGAATGGCCTTACTTTTGAATTCTAGCGAACTTTTAAAGAAGAACTAACATCAATTATTTCCAAACTATTCCAAAAAATTTAAGAGGAGGGAATTCTTTCTAATTCATTTTACAAGCCAGCATCACCTTTATACCAAAATCAGAAAAGGATACAACAACAAATACACAAAACAGACCATTATGCCTGATGAATATAGCTGCAAAAAATCCTCAACAAAATACTAGCAAACCAAATTCAGCAGTATATCAAAAAGCTAACACACCATAATCAGGTGAGATTTAACTCAGGCATGCAAGGATGGCTCAACATATACAAATCAATAAATGCGATACATCACATCTGAAAACGAAGAACAAAAAACATGATCATCTCAATAGATGTTGAAAAAGCCTGTGATAAAATTCAACATCCCTTCATGATAAAAACTTTCAACAAATTGGTATAGAAGGAATATACCTCACACAATAAAGACCATATATGACAAACCCACAGCTAACATTATACTGAATGGGGAAACATTGAAAGCTTTCATCTAAGATCTGGAACAAGACATCTAAGATCTGGAACAAGAACTTTCACTGCTCTTATCTAATATAGTACTGGAAGTTCTAGCCAGATCAATCTATTCTGGCTAAAGAAAAAACATGAAGAGCATTCAAATTGTAAAAGAAGTCTAATTGTCTCTCTTTGCAGATGATGTAATCTTACATATTAAAAAAAATCTAAAGACTCCACCAAAAACCCTCTTAAAACTAACAAATTCAGTAAAGTTGCAAGATACAAAATCAACTTACAAATATTGGTAATGTTTCTATACACCAATAATGAACTAGCTGAAAAAGAAGTTAACAAAGTAATCCCATTTACAATAGCTCCAAAAAAAAAAAAAAAATACCAAGGAATAAATTTATCTGATGAGGTCAAAGATCTCTACAATGAAAACTACAAAATACTGAAATTCAAGCTGGGTTCAGTGTATACTGCTTAAGTGATGGGTATACCAAAATCTCACAAATCACCACTAAAGAACTTATTCATGTAACCAAATACCACCTGTTTCCCCCAAAACCTATGGAAATAATTTTTTTTAAAAAAAGACCAATTTGGTTTATATACTTGGCCTGATTATTTGTATAAAGTGCAGCAAGAATAATTAGTTTTCACTAGCTTTTTAAAATTGGCTTTGATGGAACTTTTTTGCATAAAAGGAATCTAAAAAAACAACCACTGAACTTGTAGAGGGCACAAGCAAACAGAAAAATATCTGATGTTCATGGATTGGAATAATTAATATTCCTAAAATGATCATGCTATCCAAAGATATCTGCAAATTCAATGCAGTCTTTATCAAAATACCAATGGCATTCTTCACAGAAACAGAAAAAAGAAACTCCTAAAATGTGTATGAAACCATTAATCGTGAATAGCCAAAGCAATACTTAGCAAAAAGAACAAAGCTGGAGACATCACGTTACCTGACTTTAAAACATACTACAAGGCTATAGTAACCAAATAGTATGGTAATTGTACAGAAACAGACATGTAGACCTAAGAAGCAGAATAGAGAACCCAGAAATAAGTCAATGCATTCACAGCCAACTGCTTTTTAACAAAGGCACCAAGAAAATGCATTGAAGAAAGGACAGCTTCTTCAATAAATGGTGATGGAAAAACTGGATATCAATGAAATTAGATTTCTATCCCCACCATATACAAAAATCCACTCAAAATGCACAAAAGATTTAAATGTAAGACCCCAAACTATTAAACTCTTAGAAGAAAACATAGGAGACATGCTTCAGGACATTAGTCTGGATAAAGATTTTGTGAGTGAGATTTCAAAAGCACAGGCAACAAAAACAAAAATAGATAAATGAGACTATATCACTCTAAAAGGTTTCTGCATAGGCAAGGAAGCAATCAACAGACTGAAGAGACGACCTATAGAATAAGAGAAAATATTTGCAATCTATTTATCCGACAAGAGACTAATATCTAGAATATATAAGAAATTCAAACAACAGTAAAAAAAAAAAAATACAAATAATCCAGTCTAAAAATGAGAAAAGGATCTGAATAGACCTTTCTCAAATGAAAACATACGAATGACCAACAAGTATTTGAAAAAAAAGTGTTTAACATCACTAATCATCAGGGAAGTGCAAATCAAAACCACAATGAGATATCGTCTTACCCCAGTGAGAGTGCTTATTATAAGAAAGACAAAAAAATAGCAAATGCTGGCAAGGATGCTGAGAAAAGAAAACTCTTACACATTGTTGGTGGGAATATAAATTAGTACAGCCACTGTGGAAAACAGTATGGACGTCCCTCAAAAAACTAAAAACAGCACTACTGTATTATTCAACAATTCCACTACTGGGTATTTATCCAAAAGAAAGGAAATCAATGTATCGAAGAGATATGAACCCTCATGTTTATTGCCATATTATTTACAGTAGCCAAGATATGGAATCGACCCATTCACCTGTCAACAGATGAATGGATAAAGAAAATGTAGTGTGCCTTTTCTGTATACACAGTAGAATATGATCAGATATCGGATATAAAAAAGAATGAAATCCTGACATTCACCACAATATGGCCGAGTCTGGAGGACATTATGTTAAGTAAAATAAGTCAGACATAGAATCACTCATAAGAAGTTAAGAACATAGAAGTAGAGAGTAGAATTGTGGTCATTAGATGATGGGAAGGGTGGGGGAAGGGAAGATAAAGAGAAGCTGGTTAATAGACATGAAATTACAACTAGATAAGAGAAATGAGTTCCAGTTTTCTATAGCACTGCAGGGTGACAATAGTTAACAATAATTCCTTGTATTTTTTCAAATAGCCAGAAGAGAGGATCTTGAATGTTCCCAACACAAAGAAATGATAAATATTTGAAGTTACAGATAATGTAAATTACCCTGATTATATACATGTATTGAACTACACTCTGTATCCCACAAATATGTACAATGATTACGTGTCAACTAAAAATTTAACAATAATAAAATAAAGAACAATGATCTGGATATCAGGAGACCACGTTCCAGTCTACTGCTGTCTCTAATAGTCAAGTCACTTCAGTTTTCCGTGAATGTAAAATGAGAACTAGGTGATTGGTCAAGGCTTGTCTGGATTTAAAACATCCATGTTTCTGTAAGTAAATGAGGATATAAGAAATTGGCTCAGCTTTTATTCAATGCCCATGTTCTCAGCCTGCATCAGTTGCCGTTATGAATGCCTCTGACCGAGCCTGGCTGGAGCCAGCAAAGAAAGCTACATTTTCCTATTTGCATGCATCTAGTAGAGCATCCAGGTGACTCACACAGAAAGATTGCTCCAAGAATCCTAACACATGTCCATTGTTATTTTGTATGAGACCTCTCAAGAAACCCACAACATAACTTTCTCAGTTTAGTCCAGTGACTGACAAATTTTGAAATATCTTTTGCATCTCTCTGTTTAAAAACTCTTAAATTTTCTGTTGGGGGAAAAATATGTGTTTTGGCCTCTCTTCCTCTCTATGCCAGTAGTTAAGTATTGGCTTTAAGCAATAATATCAGAAAGGAGTCTGATAACACTGAACAAACATGTAAAAATTACTCACATCTTTGGACAGAGTGAGATTCACATTGCCTCCTGGCCAGATTTTGGGGCAGAGGCTGCTGTGACAATATTAGCATCTCTATTTCCTGTCTATGTTTTCTGGTCTGTTCTGGGAAGCGGAAGGCCTATAGTAGAGCTAGATCTTATCTTCTTTCCTCCTTTTTCCCCTTGAAATACAGGTAAGATTAGGCCTGACTCTCTAATTCAGAAGCTCTCCACAAGATTTCTGTGAATTCTTGGGTTGGTTACTGCTTGTATTACTTGGGGTTCAGTCTAAGCTGCTATAATAAAGAGGCTCAAAACAGCAATGGCTTAAACACAAGAGAAGTTTATGCTCTCCTAAGCAATGGTCCAGAGATTTCCAGAACAAAGAAGGTAAAGCTACTCAGTCATCTTCAATGCCTGAGATTACATGCCTGAGTTCAAGGTGACTGGTCCAGCTCCTGCCATCATATCTGCATCCCAGAAAGCAGGAAGAGGGAAGTAACACACAAAGCTCATGTCTATGCCTTATAAAGGCATAGTGCATTATTCCAAAATTGACCACATAGTTGGAAGTAAAGCACTCCTCAGCAAATGTAAAAGAACGGAAATTATAACAAACTGTCTCTCAGACCACAGTGCGATCAAGCTAGAACTCAGGATTAAGAAACTCACTGAAAAGCGCTCAACTACATGGAAACTGAACAACCTGCTCCTGAATGGCTACTGGGTATACAACGAAATGAAGGCAGAAATAAAGATGTTCTTTGAAACCAATGAGAACAAAGATACAACATACCAGAATCTCTGGGACACATTTAAAGCAGTGTGTAGAGGGAAATTTACAGCAGCAAATGCCCACAGGAGAAAGCAGGAAAAATCTAAAATTGACACCCTAACATCACAATTAAAAGAACTAGAGAAGCAAGAGCAAACACTTTCAAAAGCTAGCAGAAGGCAAGAAATAACTGAGATCAGAGCAGAACTGAAGGAGATAGAGACACAAAAATCCCTTCAAAAAATCAATGAATCCAGGAGCCGCTTTTTTGAAAAGATCAACAAAATTGATAGACCCCTAGCAGGACTAATAAAGAAGAAAAGAGAGAAGAATCAAATAGACACAATAAAAAATGATAAAGGGGCTATCACCACCAACCCCACAGAAATACAAACTACCATCAGAGAATACTATAAACACCTCTACGCAAATAAACTAGAAAACCTAGAAGAAATGGATAAATTCCTGGACACATACACTCTCCCAAGATTAACCAGGAAGAAGGTGAATCCCCGAATAGACCAATAACAGGCTCTGAAATTGAGGCAATAATTAATAGCCTACCAACCAAAAAAAGTCCAGGATCAGACGGATTCACAGACAAATTCTACCAGAGGTACAAGGAAGAGCTGGTACCATTCCTTCCGAAATTATTCCAATCGATAGAAAAAGAGAGAGTCCTCCCTAACTCATTTTATGAGGCCAACATCATCCTGATACCAAAGCGTGGCAGAGACACAACAACAAAAGAGAATTTTAGACCAATATCCCTGATGAACATCGATGCAAAAATCCTCAATAAAATACTGGCAAACTGAATCCAGCAGCACATCAGAAAGCTTATCCACCATGATCAAGTGGACTTCATCCCTGGGATGCAAGGCTGATTCAACATATGCAAATCAATAAACATAATCTATCATATAAACAGAACCAAAGACACAAACCACATGATTATCTCAATAGATGCAGAAAAGGCCTTTGACAAAATTCAACAGCCCTTCATGCTAAAAACGCTCAATAAATTTGGTATTGATGGATCATATCTCAAAATAATAAGCGCTATTTATGACAAACCCACAGCCAATATCATACTGAATGGGCAAAAACTGGAAGCATTCCCCTTGAAAACTGGCACAAGACAGGGATGCCCTCTCTCACCACTCCTATTCAACATACTGTTGGAAGTTCTAGCCAGGGCAATCAGGCAAGAGAAAGAAATAAAGGATATTCAATTAGGAAGAGAGAAAGTCAAAATGTCCTTGTTTGCAGATGACATGATTGTATATTTAGAAAATCCCATTGTCTCAGCCCAAAATCTCCTTAAGCTGATAAACAACTTCGGCAAAATATCAGGATACAAAATCAATGTGCAAAAATCACAAACATTCTTATACACTAGTAACAGACTAACAGAGAGCCAAATCATGAGTGAACTCCCATTCACTATTGCTTCAAAGAGAATAAAATACCTAGGAATCCAACTTACAAGGGATGTGAAGGACCTCTTCAAGGAGAACTACAAACCACTGCTCAATGAAATAAAAGAGGACACAAACAAATGGGAGAATATTCCATGCTCATGGATAGGAAGAATCAATATCATGAAAATGGCCATACTGCCCAAGGTAATTTATAGATTCAATGCCATCCCCATTAAGCTACCAATGAGTTTCTTCACAGAATTGGAAAAAACTGCTTTAAAGTTCATATGGAACCAAAAAAGAGCCCGCATTGCCAAGACACTCTTAAGCCAGAAGAACAAAGCTGGAGGAATCACGCTACTTGACTTCAAACTATACTACAAGGCTACAGTAACCAAAACAGCATAGTACTAGTACCAAAACAGAGATATAGACCAATGGAACAGAACAGAGCCCTCAGAAATAATACCACACATCTACAACCATCTGATCTTTGACAAACCTGACAAAAACAAGAAATGGGGAAAGGATTCCCTATTTAATAAATGGTGCTGGGAAAATTGGCTAGCCATAAGTAGAAAGCTGAAACTGGATCCCTTCCTTACACCTCATATAAAAATTAATTCAAGATGGATTAGAGTCTTAAATGTTAGACGTAAAACCACAAGAACCCTAGAAGAAAACCCAGGCAATACCATTCAGGACATAGGCATGGGCAAGGACTTCATGTCTAAAACACCGAAAGCAATGGCAACAAAAGCCAAAATTGACAAATGGGATCTAATTAAACTAAAGAGCTTCTGCATAGCAAAAGAAACTACCATCAGAGTGAACAGGCAACCTACAGAATGGGAGAAAATTTTTGCAATCTACTCATCTGACAAAGGGCTAATGTCCAGAACCTGCAAACAACTCAACCAAATTTACAAGAAAAAAACAAACAACCCCATCGAAAAGTGGGCAAAGGATATGAACAGACATTTCTCAAAAGAAGACATTTATGCAGCCAACAGACACATGAAAAAATTCTCATCATCACTAGCCATCAGAGAAATGCAAATCAAAACCACAATGAGATACCAACTCATACCAATTAGAATGGTGATCATTAAAATATCAGGGAACAACAGGTGCTGGAGAAGATGTGGAGAAATAGGAACACTTTTACACTGTTGGTGGGACTGTAAACTAGTTCAACCATTGTGGAAGACAGTGTGGCGATTCCTCAAGGATCTAGAACTAGAAATACCATTTGACCCAGCCATCCCATTACCAGGTATATACCCAAAGGATTATAAATCATGCTGCTATAAAGACACATGCACATGTATGTTTATTACAGCACTATTCACAATAGCAAAGACTTGGAACGAACCCACATGTCCATCAATGACAGACTGGATTAAGAAAATGTGGCACATATACACCATGGAATACTATGCAGCCATAATAAGGGATGAGTTCATGTCCTTTGTAGGGACATGGATGCAGCTGGAAACCATCATTCTCAGCAAACTATCACAAGAACAGAAAACCAAACACTGCATGTTCTCACTCATAGGTGGGAATTGAACAATGAGACCACTTGGACACAGAAAGGGGAACATCACACACCGGGGCCTGTTGTGGGGTGGGAGGAGCGGGGAGGGATAGCATTAGGAGATATACCTAATGTAAATGATGAGTTAATGGGTGCTGCACACCAACATGGCACATGTATACATATGTAACAAACCTGCACCTTGTGCACATGTACCCTAGAACATAAAGTATAATTTAAAAAAAGGCATAGTGCAGAAATGTACTCATTATTTCTGCTCATACCCCATTGCCAAGAACTCATCTCACTGCACAGCTAGCTGCAAAAGACTTGGAATGGGAGTCATTACCTGGGCTGACATAGATCGAACCACAAAAAGGAAATTCTATGCATAAAGGAAAGAAAAAATGGATGCTAGAGGACAATCAGCAGTCTCTATCAGATCCTGTCTCTAGCCACTCAGATATCCATTCACACCTTTTTTCCCCTACAAACGGAACATACTTTTCCCATTCCTGAGGAATTCAGCCCAACATTCCATCAAGTTACTGCATGTAGCTCCAAGTCTGGGCTCTTCCATGAGGAGCAGTCTTTTCCATCAAGTCTAAATAGGGTTCCTCTTGGTCTAGTGGAGAGTTATCTTCCACTTCCACATCCACACACACACACATACACACAGAGTCTACAATGATGGAGTAGAAACAAACGAACTGCAATTTAAAACTCCCATTAGGTAAAGAAAAAGGGAAAAACACTGCAGTCATTTGTCAATTACCAAATTCTCCCTTCCCTAAATGGATAAATTTCCTTAATTTGATCCTGCTTCTGCCTACTTAGAAGTTTTTCCTTCTCCATTATTCTCACTTTTCACATATAAAGTGAGTATTAAAGACCAAGCTCGACTTGAGAGCTGTACCACTATTGTAACTTATTTCTTGCTTGGGGTATACTTGGAGGGTTGGTGATGTGGTTTGGCTGTGTCCCTACCCAAATCTCATCTTCAATTGTAGCTCCCATAATCCCCATGTGTCATGGGAGGGACCCAGTGGGAGGTAATTGAATCATGGGGGCAGGTTTTCCTGTGTTGTTCTTGTGATAGTGAATAAGTCTCATGAGATCCAATGGTTTTATAAAAGGGCAGTTCCCTTGCACATACGCTCTTGCCTGCCACCATATAAGACGTGCCTTTGCTCCTCCTTTGCCATCTGCCATGATTGTGAGGCCTCCGTAGCCATGTGGAACTGTGAGCCCATTAAACCCCTTTTTCTTTATAAATTACCCAGTCTTGGGTTTTTCTTCATAGCAGTATGAAAATGGACTAATACCGTTGGGGTTGTTTGAGGGATTGAAGAATAAGAGGCTTTTGGAGACCAGACTTGTGGGTTTTTGGCAATTACATTCTCAAAAATATTTTTATGCTTATGGCTATTTGGTTCAATTGGTTCCATATATATTTAACTGCAGCCAAAGAGTTCATCCAAACAGGGTTTTTAAAAAACAACAACAAAACAACGACAAAACAAAACTGATCTTACATGTACTGGTCTTTGTGCTCCAACTCTCTCTCTCTCTCTGTTTCTCTTTCTCTCACTCTTGCTCTCTCTTTCTCATTTTCTCATTAATTATAGCTTCTTTGAGACCACCTGAAAAAATAGATTTGGTTGAAGCCAGAACCCTTAATCTGATTTTTGCTTCTGGATTAGCTCTCACCATTTGGATCGGAAGTCTTGCTGGCAAGTGATGGGAAAGTCTTGGCTAAAGCATTATCATTTGCTAAAGCTGCCCCTTTAGAATATGAGTCACCTTTTGTAACTGGACTGATGTCATCAATCTAAAAGTGATAAGAAATTTCTAGACTACATCAACATTCTGACTTTTCCAACCAGTTTCACTAAAGTTTCTTGATCTAGCATCATGCAGTCTGTCTTCCAAAGTTTTATCAGAGAACATTTTTTCTGAATATTTTGTCAGGATATAACAGGAGTCACCAGATTCTCAGCCTGCAATGTTTTTCTTTGCCTCCTGCTGCCCAACCACTAATCCACTTATTTTGGGTTGTGTTATGACAGTACCCCACTTCTGATAGCAAATTCTATGTTAGGTGGAATATAGCATACACCACTAACAATGAATCCCAGGTACAGTGGCTTAAACAAGAAATGTATTGTTTTAAAATACAAAATTTTCACTTGTAAACAATTCTGAAATGGAAATGTGTTTTATAATCAACGGCATTCAAGCATTACGTCATAGTGTAACTGGGTATGTATGTTTTTCTTCTTGAAGTTACATAAAATGATAGTGCTTTTGCAACTTATGGCATCTAAATTTTCATTTTTCTCTCATATAACAGTCCAGATGTTGGCAAGCAAGAATTAGTAAGATGGCTCTATCATCCTCAACATGTGCCTCCCGTATTTGGGTCCAAGGTGTCTGCTCCAGCTCTTTCATTATTTACTAGCCAGCAAAAATGGGAAAATGGAAGGGAAATGTTTGCTCATTTCCTTTAAAGGCACAGCCTAAAAGAAATATGTATCATTTCTACACATGTATTAACCATCTGAAGTTACATGTTGACACGTACTTTTAAAAAGGCTTGAAAATGCAGGCTTAGCTGGGCGCAGGGTCTCATGCCTATAATCCCAACACTTTGGGAGTCCAAGGTGGGTGGATCGCCTGAGGTCAGGAGTTCGAGACCAGCCTGGCCAACATGGTAAAACTTGTTTCTACTAAAAATGCAAAAATTTGTCAGGCACGGTGGCGGGCACCTGTAATCCCAGCTACTTGGGAGGCTGAGGTATGAGAATTGCTTGAACCTGGGAGGCAGAGGTTGTAGTGACTCAAGATCATGCCATTGCACTCCAGCCTGGGCAACAGAGTGAGACTCCATCTCAAAAAAAAAAAAAAAAAAAAAAAAATGAAGAAGAAGAAGTAAAGAAAAGAAAAAGTGCAGTCTCTACCTGGACAGAAATATTCCCAGATAAAACATAACAGGTTTTTTATTTTTTTTTTTATGACAGGAAAAGAAAGGAGGGATATTGGTAATCACTTAGCAGTCCTTACCATAACTCTGCCTCCAAATTCCTGTTACTTCAGCTAACGCATTATCTCCCAATTCACTATTTCATCAAACCCAATGTGAAACTCAATCAATTCCTTGGTCTCCAAAAATTCACTCACTCAAGGCAATTTACATTTGTAGAGGTAGACTTTACTGAAGCCATGACTATGGGGAGACAAGATTTCCATCACAGCAATAAAAGAAACTTCAAACTGAATAGCAGATATCTCTATTTTTGGAAGTCTTTTCAGTCCCCAATAGCCATAGTGCTGGAGACTTTTCCAATCTCATTGTCTTCTCTTCTCATTCTCTCTTTCTTCTCCTTCATTGCACACTCTCATTTTTCACCTTTTATCCAATGCAGAGCAAGTTTGCTTTCTCTGCACTTTCCTTCAGCCTGTGCAATGCCTGCCTTAGGAGTCTCACTTTTATCACTCAAAACTTATCAAGGACTGTTTCTAAATAAAGATAGCTACCCTCCCAGAAAGAAACTCTGATAGAGCTAACTGCAAAGACGGTAATATTGTCATGCTTCTTCAGAAGACTGTCAGAGGTCTGAGAGAAGCATATAGAGAAAGTTAAGCCCAAATGCCTAAAATTCTACCAGATGTAATCTGACAGAAATCTGACATGGGAAGGTGGAACTCAGCAAAAGCATGGAGCTAAGTGTTGTTATAATGCTTTGTGGGTCATTTTGAGAACAAGTCCATAAAGTGATATATCCTTTCTGCCTTGTTAACGCTCTAACATTATAACCTTCTATATTGTCTACCAGTTTCCTCACTAAGGTCTTTAGTGATGTCACTGCCATCTACACATCAATGAAGGTATCAACTCAGATGTGAAATCTATATAGTTCTTCCTTAAATGCCAGTAATTAGATATTAATGAGGCCCTAGTTTTAGAAGACAGTCATTTATCTTTCCCCTGTTGTTCCTGGTTCCTGTATATCAGCTATTCATTTTCACTTTTCTAGGGCCTGGGTATCTGCTATTTATATTCTCTTTCCCCACATCTTATTTGAACTGGAAACAGATCTATCCGTGATGGTGTTAAAGCACACAAGACTCATCCCGCATGGGGCCTGATCCCATTGATGATTTCCACCCAGTTTCCCCAGCATTGGCATCTTATTACAATGCTTGTGAGTTCCAACTGGGACAGATTTCAGATCCTGCCAACCTCCTGGCATAGATGAGTAGGTACTAGCATGCCTTCAACAATGTTGTATAATTCTCGCCATCTGAAGGGTGGTGAGAGTCTGGTGGCCTCATGCCACTCATTGTCAGCCTCCAAGTTTGGGTCAATTCCTGTAAGTTTGGGTCAGTTCCTGTAATGGTTGAATCACACTAGCAACAACAGCCTCTTTTAATAAGAAGTAGACTTTTAGGTTTTTCTTTCATGGAATTACATGTGAATGCCTCATATGGTCAAAACAAAGAAGGTCTGCACGCCTATATTTAAATGCTGCAAGTAATTCCCGCTCACTCTAACTCTATCCAGATGTGGGTACTCTGTGCCCATGTAAATTAGATGGCTTTCTTTCTTTTCAGCCTTGTCGAGAATCTGCACTCTGACTCACAGAGAAAAAAAAAAAATGGAAAGAATGTGCGGCAACTACACACAGGACATGCTATTTTAATAGTACACGCTCTGTTAAAGGGAAAATTGGTGCTTTTGTGCTGCAAACAACAGCATTTGCATTTCGAGGGGCTAGACACTATTGCTCAGTACCAACCAGTCAACGATGGCCTTTCGTCCTGGATGTCAGCTATTCCCATAGTTGAATTTCTGGTTTGGGTTCTAAGTATTCTTGACTAGGAGCCACATCTGTTCTCTGCCCCCAGCCTTGCTGCAGTGACATTCTAAAAGGGAAGAATTATTTTGAGATAATGGGCCCTCTGTAGTGCCTACAGCATTTTCCATTCTATTCCTCTCTCTCAAGTAGTAAACTGCAGTCAGGCAAATGTGGGTACCAAAAACTCAACACAAAAAGCAATTCACATTGTCCATCATGTTTTGTGTTCCACAGAGTGTCTCATTTAAAACACATCCCGCTAGAGGCCCATTTCACTAAATTGGGCTCTTACGAAATGGAAAAAAATAAAAGGAGGAAAAAAGGCAAGGCATCTCCTTCTTTTTGCCATTCTTGACTCCTTTACTGATTGCTCTTTGGAAAAGCTTGTTCCATGCTTGACAGAATAGAATTAATCTTCAGCCACCTTCACCTCAAACTTATTCTTTGTCCTGTGAGACAGCAAGGGGAAGAGACCCACAGATGGTAGAGGGGCCTTTAGGCACTAAAGTAATGACCTTGCCTTTTCAAAGGATGACATCTCAGCAGCTCCTTGAGCCTTACTATAGCTCCAGATTTTGCCCCAGTCACCGTCTACAGCATATGACATGTGTGTTTCTTTACCCCTAACTGTGAGGATGAGAAACAAAATTCAGAATAAATAGAATAAACCATAACTGAGACTCATGTGTTATTGATGCATATATACCTTAGAACAATAAAATCACATTACACTGACCCACTTCTTACAGTTTACAAAGGGCCTTCTTATACAATATTACATTTGCTCCCTGGAGCTGTCCTGTGAAACAGGCAGGGCATGTCTACTACTCAGGTTAGGGAGGAGTGTTAACTCTCCCAAGATCTCAGAGCTCATAATAAGGGGAAGAGAGAAGCTGAGCTTCTGATTTCTAAGCCCAAAATTATTTTTACCACATATTAAACAGACCCTCCAAAATCAATATTTCCACTGTCTAATTGCCTAACTTGTTAGTACCCTGAAGGTAGGAATTTCAGGCCTGGCATTTACTTGGGAGCAGGGTAACTGATTGTCCTAGTTTGCCTGGTACTGTCAGTCCTAAACCTGGGACTGTCCTGAGAAAACCAAGACAAGTGGTCACTCTAGCAGGCAGTACTCCCAGCACAAAGAGGGTCTGTTCTAGCCATGTTTCCCCTCACTCAGCAAACAGCATTTTCAGGCAATGTGTGCTAATTCCAGAGGACACCTTTAGCAAATGCTTTCAGAAAAATGAAGAAATCCTAAGAGCCTAATCTTTTGATGAGTCACACAAGAATTCTTCTACAGCACTGCCCCATGAAGGCACTGGTGCCAGACTCAGTAGAGAGCAGTGAATCTGCTCCTCAGAGTGTATCCGGCACCAATAACTCTAAAACCATCTTTCAGTCAGAGATCGGGCCTCCCACCTGGCTGAACTGGAGCCCCGTGAAACAGTGTGACCACTGGGAGGGTTGTGAGGTGAATAGGAAGGAGAAAAATACTCTTATTTTTGTGATGTTTTCCCCCAGTGATTTTGAATTATTAGAAATTGATGTCTTTGATGATTGAGTTGACTCCACCGAAGAAAGACTGATGCTGACATTTTCATATAATTTCTAAGACGCCCTTCTGCTCAAAACAAAACAGCGATTCTACTCCCTATGCCTTTGATGCTTAAGTGAGCCTGCTCCATCCTCTGGATATCAGCCCAAATATGGAAATATGTATCAAAATCCTTAAAAATGTCCATACCCTTGGACCTAGATGTTTTACTTCAAGGAATTTTAGCTTAAGAAAGCAATCAGAGAAACATATTAGTATTAATATAATATCATCATAGCAGACATATCATGTTGCCATGTAATATTGACTGCTGGGGGTTCAGGAAGATCTGGGTATGTTTGAAGCACGGTAAGACTGGCTACAAGGGAACTGGAGTTGTGTTCACTCAGGGGGTTTACAAAGAGCAAGGCATGTCTGGGAATCTGGTAGGGTACAGAAGTTCAGGTCTAGGTCAGGGGACCTAACCAGCCAGATTTAACCACCTGGCCACTCCACAGGCCTCCCTTAAACCTTCCCCACTTAGCTTGCTGAGAGCAAGTGAGACCACATATCCTTGGCAGGAGCACCCTCCAGTAAACAAAGAGAAGTAGGAGTGGGGCTGTTCATACCTTGTTTCTCTCCCAAACTCGCCAGTCCAATAACACTCCACTTCTCCAGGAGTCAAGCAAGGGCTATGGTAAGCAGCTAGGAGTGTTTTGGTTAATGAGTATTCACCAACATGGAAAGAAACATCAGGAATAAGAAATAAGTTTCCTCCTAATGACAGAGACAGAAACAGAGCTACATGAAAAATAAAGAACCTGGGTCAATGATATTCTTCGCTGTTATTATGGGTGATTTTTATTTTCTTCCGTGTGTATGTGTGTGTATGTGTGTGTGTGTGTGTAATTTTCCATATTTCTTGTAAGTATGTAATATATTTGAAATCAAATTGGAAAAGAAAAGTAATTATTTGGGATCATATATAAGAGAAGACAAAGAAATAACCCCCCACCACTGGGCATCCCAGCTCCTGCCTAGAAGATACACGACTGTTGCCATCCAGTGGCATTTCACCTGAGTTGGTGGCCCTTAGGGAAGGAAGTGGCTCTGAAACTTTCAGGTGAAGGACTAGCAATTCAGCAAGAAAATGTTACCTTGAAGCTCCTCAAAGGCATGATGAGAACCCACTGACCTCCTGTAATCAGTTATTGAAGATTTCAGAGAGAATAGAAGGCTGCCCAGACTGTAGATCATCGGGAAATGACTCCCACTGGGTGTGAGGATGTGAGAGTGCTGCTGGGGAGGGGAAAGAAGAACCTGAGACATTATATCAGGGTTGCAGAATATCACAGCTTGGAGAATCCTTGAAAAAGGGAGAGGAGCTAGTGTTCGACATCCTAATTTCACTGGTAAAAAGACAAAATGGAGAGTTCAATGACTTAACAAAGATTCCACAATTCTTTAGGAGCATTGGGGTTATCTTAAATTTTTTTTCTTTTTTCTCTCAGTTAGACATAAATAGCACATTCCCAAGAGTAGAAGAGTCTAAAGAAATCATTGTAAGAAAGTTGTCCAGCCATAACAACATACTCTTCATAAACAAAATTAGGTAGTTGATATGGTTCTTGTGACTCACAGAAGGGAGTCAAGGAGTAAAAAGGTATTGTCATTTCCCAAAGTGTGATCACTAGTACTCTACTTTTACAGGTGAGCAATAGGTACTAGATGGGAAAAGAGAGCTAGGGCAATAACTTTGAGGAACACTGGGTTAAGCAATATTGTAAATGACTCCTGATTGCTACTATGTTTGTGAATCTGCATCTGTATTAGTCAGTTCTCACACTGCTAATAGAGACATACCTGAGACTGGGTAATTTATAAAGAAAAAGAGACTTAATGAACTCACAGTTTCACATGACTGGGGAGGCCTGACAATCATTACAGAAGGCCAAAGAGGAGCAAAGGTATGTCTTACACGGCAGCAGGCAAGAGAGCTTATGGATGGGAACTCCCACTTATAAAACCATCAGATCTTGTGAGACTTATTCACCAGCATGAGAACAGTATAGGAAAAACCCACCCCCATGATTCAATTACCTCCCACTGGGTCCCTCCCACTACACGTGGGGACTATGGGAACTACAATTCAAGATAAGATTTGGGTGGGGGCACAGGCAAACCATATCAGCATCTCAAACATCTTTGACCATAGAAACTTCATTCATCTTGGAGGACTAATGCTGTACAGATATATTTGGGTAATGCTGAGCTACAGGGTCACTGCCTTAGGCAGAATCCATGATTTATTCAGATCTACCATGGCTAGGTTGCCTATGGCTGTGGCCTTCACACCATACCCTGAGCCTTTCTTAAGAGTCAAAAACTCTACTCAGGAATGTTCCTGCCCATTAATCTGCTGCCTGAGATAAACATACATAAACACACATCTGTTTATTTTCATTTTGCTAATTTTCTTGGTCCATCATCTGTAATTCCACAATAATTTTTTTACATTGTAATACATGCAATGAAATATCTTCCTAGAACTTCAGTGTTATTTTTCTCATAAGCTTCTGCTTTGGTAGACTGTAGAACAATGCCAAATAACACCAAAAAGAAAACTAGTGGTGACTGACAGAAGATCCTAAGCAGAAAACAAATCAAATAACCTCAATTTGAACACTATCTTTTCAATCACTTCTAAATGATAGCGCTGCAAGAAAATACATGCTATTGATTTTATGGTTTTGATTGCTTTGCTTTTGTATTTCAAAAAAAGAGCTTCGTTTTTCAAATTGGAGTTTGAAAAGGCCTGTGTCACTGGAATAAACCATGGTGCCTTTAGATAAAACTTCCTGTGGAGACAAGTAGGTGGCAAATTAAATGCCATATAGACAGAAAATCTTGTCCGCAGACCTTGCTGTAAATTGGCTGTTTTCTTAGCAGTTCCTAAATATACAGCAATATTTTAAATATCCTAAAGATTAATCTCAATTATCATTAGGATCTGCAGAGCCAACAGCTAAATCAAGATAGAGAGAAAGTCCAGATAAGACCTGTGTGTGAGGCAGACCAGACTTGATTAGGAGAGCAAAGAGTGAGTGTTGGTGAGGCCACCTAATGACAAAATACTTTTCTTTGTTTCAAACTTATTTCTGGGTATAGGAATATTCATGATGAATATGACTGAAAATATATTTATAGCAGCCTTGCAAAAGTTCTTAAAAGTCATCCAAACTGTCAGAAGCATGTCACCCCTAGTAAAGACTAGTTAAAACTTAGAACATATAATCTTTTCATGTAAGATCTTTTTCACCCTGCAAGAAAATACCACAATTTCCTTCCCCAAACTAAATTCTCCAAACTAGTGGTCCTACAGAGAGAACCCATGGCCAGTGATCAATGGCAACAATAAGAAATGACATTCAAGTCCATGAGTGCATGTATGTAGAACACACTCTAGCCTGAACTCCAGCACACCTACAATAAGGAAAAACGCTTAACAAACTACTACGATGGATGTGTCTACCTCCACATTCAATTTTTTATTTTCATTTTGTGTTACTCAAATAACATGTCCTGCCATTCTTATGGCCATCAGAAGAGAATACTGGTCTTTGTGATCTATTAACCTTCTTTTTCATAAACAGGAGCTGGTCTTACCAAATACTTTCTCAAGAAGCCGTCATTAAAGAAATCTTTATCCTTAAAGGTAGAAATGCCAGTAGAAGCATAATAAATTCATTTCTTAAATTATTCTCCCCTTCTGTGCAAATCAGTTTACATTTGATTTATAGAACTTTAATTTTGTTGGGAGGGTGAGTTGGGGGGCTGGGCAGAGTCTGCACTGCATTGACGGGAGGAGGTGGTGACTCTCTAAAAGCTGTATGTTGGAGTAATAGCTATAATGGAGGAGAACTCTGGGAAAAGGAAAAGAAGGGTGGGAGTAAGGGAAGGGGAACCTCAAGCCAAGTCCCCCTTCCCCTGTTTTTCTACCTCCCCATCCCCATTTGGACTACATTCTCAGATTTTAAGCGTTTCCTGAACTTCAAGCTCTGATTCCTCTCTATATTCACAGATTTTTTTTTTTTTTTTTTTTTTTTTTTTTTTTTTTTTTTTTTTTTTTTGAGACGGAGTCTTGCTCTGTCCACCAGGCTGGAGTGCAGTAGCGCGATCTCGGCTCACTGCAAGTTCTGCCACCTGGGTTCACACCATTCTCCTGCCTCAGCCTCCTAAGTAGCTGGTACTACAGGTGCCCGTCACCACTCCTGGCTAACTTTTTTGTATTTTTAGTAGAGATGGGGTTTCACTGTGTTTGCCAGGATGGTCTCGATCTCCTGACCTCGTGATCCGCCCACCTCTGCCTCTTGAAGTGCTGAGCCACCATGACCAGCCCAAAAAAATTTTTTTTAATTTACTCTAAAGTGACGATACTACTTCCTAGCAGATATTTTATATGAGTCAAGGGGCAGGTGTGGGCTCTTGAAAGTCAGACACAAAGAAAGAGACAGAAGAACAAAGAGAAAACTTGCCAATGCCTAGTAAGGCCTTCTTATTGTAATGTAATATTATATGATAACAATGCAATATTATTTTCTTATGTATTATGTCATTATATATATTTATATTGTTACTATTATTATTACTATTATGTATATTATTACTATATTACATTATATATATTTATATTACTATATGTATCATATATAATAGATAATAGTAGTAGAAATATAAATAATAACAGTAATAATATTATATATATAATGATATAATATGTAATAATATAGTGTGTGTGTGTGTGTGTGTGTGTGTTAGGGATATGTGAAGGGAATAAACCTCCACAGCCAAGATGGCCAGGGGAGGTTTGGGGATCCAGCTGAGATGGGTTTGAACAGGAGGAACTTAAAGCAAGTTCCTCAGACGTTGGGGCTGTCAGACTTCTGAGATCAGATCAGCTTTAGTCCTGATGACACAGGGCACAGGGTGAAGCTGTGGAAGTCTGGTGCATTCACCTGGGAATGACCCAGGGGGTCTGCTGGGATGTTCACCTATCAAGGGAGGAACGTGGAAAAGGCTGAAGCTTAGCAAGTAAACATGAGCCCCTGTGAGCATGAAAAGAATAAAGGAAAGACATGGGAAAGAGAGTAGAAAAAGCAGGAAGTAGGCTGGCAGGGAAGAAAAGATGAATTTGAGGGGTGGGGGAGAGTGCATTATTCTCCTTTATGGGCACTTAGGACATTTGAAGCCAGTTAGTCATTCCTGAAATTCCTGATCTTGGTAAATTTCTCCATAGAAGACGAGAACTGTCCACATGTGACTAGGCAATAGTCTCCTTTGTGAGGCGTTTTATTTGCTGTGATAAAGTGCCTTATTGCCTTTGCCTTCCTTCAACTGCAGGATTCAAATTATGTAAGATTTTAGGGTACTTCCATTCATACAAGGACAAGTCAAAGGCCATAATTACTGTGTTTATGTAATACAGATACATTTCAAAACAAAACATGAGCCATGCCCTTGTTTTTTGCAAAAGCAATCCTATTGAATCATAAATAAGTTTACACAGTCTTCATCGCTCTGCAAGATGTTTTCATTTTGTTTGGTCCATGTCCCAAATTGTATTTTGTTTTAGACTTCTCTCATTTTCTTTTGCTTGTGAAAAACTACTTAAGGCCAAGTCTCAATTTCCACAAACATTCTAGTTAAAAATGAATTATTGATTAGAGAAAAGTAATGCTATCATCCCGGAGGCCCTGTTTTCTTCCTTGGTTCCAGCTGTGTGCTCACCACCATCCTTTATCTGAGAAGCAAATGTATCAAGTCTAAGCAAGGAGAAAACACTTGGAGCAGGTGGGAATCGAAAGGAAATGGTGAGGATGTAGAGCTGATGGAGTCCTTTCAAGACGGTGTTGCAACAGGAATTGGCCGTGGCAGGCAGAAAGATTCTTTTGTGTCAGAGACTTATGTGGATGATGGCTTGTAAAAAAAATTGGTATAATAAGAGGTTTTAATAGATAGAAGTCAAAAAGGACTTAAAAAAGAATCAAAAGCACAAAGGTTGACTGCAAACACTTTGGCTCTGAGCTTAAACAGAAAACCATACAAAAAGTTTGGGATAGTCTCTGTAAAATGTAATTGAAAAAAAGTAATTTATGTTTATAAGCTGGATAAACTTGGATAACACAGAGATACTCTTAGACTGAGTCATACACCAGAGCAAGGATGACTAGACTTGACCATTGGAAAGAAACAGGAAGTAGCCAAGAAGAAACCTGAAGCTGAGGATTTTTTTTTTCTTGCGTAGAGCAAGTACACCAAAGGAAATGGACATTTTGTATTAAAAGGCCAGTCTAGAAATGAGATAAATATTCACAAATCCTGGAACTTTTCAAGCATCCCTGAGAATACCCCATCAGCATGGTACTTCCTACCACTGGAGTGTCAGAGATTAGGCCCAGGGCAGCATGTTCCATGCTGGGCAGCAGTTTTCAATCTGAGATGGTCATTGGGAGTGGAAGTTCTTACTCAAAAAAGAAACAGCAGCCATTGGGAATCTGTGGGAGGTATAATCCAGTTATTTTGATCCTAGAAACAACGAGGCTGCATTTTCCTATGATAGGAAATGAAAAAGCAAACATTTGCGATGCTTCTTTACCAAAGATTCAGGAAGAAGCATTTCTCCCCAGTGTGGGGGTCAGGCCAAGACCAGTGATATATTAATACCAGTAACGTCAAAGACTCAAGTACAACATGATCTCTAAGATCCTGTAGCCAGAGATGCCTATGGCCTAGCATTGTCAGGAAAAGCAATACAAGAGACTTGGAGGTCATGAAGTTCACTGTGGCCTGGAAAGGGAGCTGACCAGGAAGGCCAAGCCAAGAAGATGAAGGTAGAAGGTGGACTCTAATTTGGTTCTGTAAAATAATTCTAGAAACAGTATTAATCTCATATATTTCTATAGGCCTTTATAGATATAGACCTTTACAATGCACTTTTATAAGCATTATCTCATTTAATTTCTAAAATGGAGGGGCTTGTCTTTAAATTCAGTCTACCAAATCTTAGCCATGGTGACCCTGGGCCAGTTACCTCTACTAGCTGAAGTTTTCTCATCTATGAAATGAGGATAATAAAAATATTGATTTCCAAGTATTAGAATGAAATAGATGCAAAGCCTTTCACATGGTGCCTGAAGAAATGGTAAGCACTCTTTACATATTATTTATCTTTTAAAAATTTTAATAGACCTCACACTAACCCTGTGAGGTGCCCAGAGCAGATGCTGCAACTCCATGTCACAGATGAGGAAACTCAGAAAACTAAAGCTCAGAGTGACTTGCCTAATATGGCCAGGGCATAGACCCTCAGAGAAACTTGAAAATGTGTTTTCACATTTCAAGTGTGAAATGTTTTCACATTTCAAGAACTAAGAGAGCTCTGCACAGTGGCATTCTGAGTTGCATCTCCTTGTGTTTGTACCTTGTTGCAGCTGGGAAGAGTCAGAGGGACAAACAAATTTCAGATTTTCAAAACAAAGGAAACTCTGACAGAAAATCTAGCATTTGCTGGACCATTCTGATTCTCACCCAGCAAGGGTTAAATTATGCTCAAGAGGATCTCAGGAGACAGCAGGGTCCAAAAAAAGAAGGAAGGATGTTGTCCCTGGGAGAAACATGTGCCTTGAAAGCCCAGATGGCCTCACTCATGCACATGGCAGTGCTTGGTGAGGACCTCCACCCTTGAGTGAGCAGAACTGTGTGCATGTGGCTGCCCTCTGGTCATATCTCTCAGTCCATACCATAAAACACCAACTTTCTGGAAGCCCCATGGACTGACTCATTGTGGAGACAGTTGAGGAATTACTTTTTAAAGCACCCAAAACTTGACAAAATATCATCATTACCTTTGTAATGAAAATGTGTTAATGGGTCACAGACTTCCTTGGGTTTTTAAGCCAAGTATATGGAGTATAACTCAGCCTTTCCTTGACAAATGACCATCATGAATGATGCTGATGCTCCTGTTCTGAGCAACCATATTTTGGGTAACAAGGTTCTAGATGATCTATGGAAAAGTATTAGGGAATGTAACAACTATAATTAGCTAGAAGGACACCATCATGAACATCCATTATTATATTGGGCTGTATACACTCATCTTCTTGGGATATTTTGAAGCATGTTGGAAAGAGGTTTCCACTAAATTAAATATTTCCCGATTACTGACTGAGCTTTCTTAGTACTTCTGTGTGCTTCATTTAATATTTTTTGTCTTGTCTTTTACTCTTTTGCCCATGCCTGCCTATATCTATCTCTTGTTCTCTCCAAACCCCTTTAACTTGCCTCTTCCCTTCTACTATAGCCAGCCAAGCTTTGTAAAATAGGTTGTAAAATAGGTACAAATAACACTTTAAAAGGGTGAATTTTATGATATATGAATTATATCTCAATAAAGCTATTTTAAAGTGCATTGCAAACTATAAAATGTTACAAAAGATGAGAAATCACATCACTCTGTTTATATTGATAATAAACTACTTCACTCTTTTATTTAAAAATATAAAAGCCCAAATAGGCTCTGAGTTGACTTAGAACTTCTCCAGAAGTAATATGCCTAAGAGTTAATGCGTGGCCTTTGAGACATCTATTTTTGTTTACATAGGTGATTTTTTGGCTTAGTTCTTAATCTTGTAGGCAAAATTAATAGTAAGATGTGGTATGACTCTAGCTTCTTTGATTGAAGCCCCCTTCTTTATCATTTCTTCATTCATTTGGCATTTTTGGATGGCCTACTCCATGCTGGGCCCTAGGAGTAAACATGAATTTCTAAGTGATTCATGAGCAAATGAGTCCTTGTGCAGATCTTAGGTGTAACACTCTAGGAAGTATGAGTTTTAATGCTTCCTTGATTTTTTTCCCTTAATAACCTCATGACCCCCAAATCCAATCAGTCCCTATAGAATCAGCATAACCAACCATTTGGGTTGCCAGCCCATTGTTGAAGAGTTGGCCCACAGAGTGGGGATTCCTGGTCAGAG
This sequence comes from Rhinopithecus roxellana, assembly GCF_007565055.1. NCBI lineage: Eukaryota > Metazoa > Chordata > Mammalia > Primates > Cercopithecidae > Rhinopithecus > Rhinopithecus roxellana. Next base: position 62,769,204 of record NC_044559.1, on the reverse strand, counting down.
GACAAAGCTGAAAGAACAACATAAAACTACTTCTAGTTGTCACATTCCCCAGTACTTTTGCATAGATCAGCTAGAATCTTGTTACTCAAAGTATGGTTGCTCAGAACAGCAGCATCAGCATCATTCTCATCACACTTTGTAGTGTGTGAGAAATACAAAATCTTAGGCTCCACCCAAGACCTATTATACTAGAAGCAGCCTTTTAACAAGATGCCCAAATGATTCATGTGCTCGTTAAAGCTTGAAAAGCACTGATATAGACAATATTTTACACTAGCATTCCTGAAACACCTGTCTCTTCACCCACTGCAATAATCACAGCTTTCAGAGCCCTTAGATGAATGATGCCCAACATGAGAGGCCATTGTTTGGCACAGAAGCACATCCCACCAGTTAGTAGGCAGAAGACGGTCTTGATGATCACCAGCAGATGTTCAGCGTTCTTGCTGAACAGTCAGAGACCATTGCTGTTCTCTTCACAGTGCCTGTCAGGTTCAATAACTCTTCTCCAGTGACTCACCTCTTTATACACATGTGCTGTAATTTTCTTTAAAGACTAGTTTGTCAGCAGCATCCAAAGTTGGATCTATTACCTTTGTTACAAAACTTCATCTGTATTCTTGGAAATACCCGCACCCCAATTCAAATTCAACTCTAGTCTTCCTAACACCATTTCATTCATCCATTCATTCACTTGAAAAGTACTTACTGAATGATTACTATGTGCCAGGGACTACCAGCATCCCCACCAAGTAAACATTTGCATTCCTTCTCTGCCAACTAGCTTGCTTGCTTGCCTTTAACACTTAGTTTCTACTTTTTACATAATAGTGGAAACATTTTTAAGTAGAAAATATAATCTCTATCCTTAAGCAACTAATATTATAATTTAGAGGGCAAGATATAGAATTTAAAAATATGTGAAGAGCAAATTTTCAAGTCCCAAAAGGGATGATATATCCTATACTAGAACAAGCACTGCATTGTGCATGAGTCAAGAATCCATTAATCCACTTCAGGATCCTAGATAAATCTCTATGTCCTTCTAATTTTCAGTTTTTTCTTTGTCTTTTTTGTTGTTTTTTGTTTTCTGTTTGTTTTTGTTTGTTTGAGACAGCATCTCACTCTGCTGCCCCTGCTGGAGTGCGATGGCAAGATCATGGCTCAGTGCAGTCTCGACCTCCCAGGCTCAAGCAATCTTCCTGCCTCAGCCTCCCAAGTAGCTGGAAGGACAGGTGTGTGTCACCACGCTTGGCTAATTTTTCTAGTTTTTGTAGAGACAGGGTCTCAGTATGTTGCCTAGGCTAGTTTTATCAACTACTAAAAAAAAGTGTCGACCATCTAATCTCAGAAAATTCCTCCTAGTCTCCAACAATTCAAATGCCCAAAGACAGTATCCTAAACATATACACTGAAGGAATTCAAGGAAAGAAAATAAGCACATGGGTTTGGATAGGGAAGCTGTGTATTATCACAGTTAAGAGCCCTGGTTTTGATGTCACACAAATCTAAACTCAAATCTTTGAGCTAGAAATTAATACCCTTGAGGTCTTTGACAACTGGTTTAATCTCTTTGATCCTCTGTTTTCTCCTTCGTAAAGTGGAAATAATAACAGTAACTATTTTATAAGATTACCACGAGGATTAAATGGAATAATTCATGTAAGGCCCTTCGCACAATGTCCGGCATGAAGGATGTGCTAAATCCATGATGGTAGTGATGTTGGTGCTGATGGTAATATTTTTAGGAAGGTCTTTGTGGAACATACAAGCCTTCCCAGTAAGGATTAAATTCAACTTTGAGTTGGAAGAACTAGTGAGCTATATGAGGTGAACTACAAGGAGACTGACTAATGGGTTGTAGATAAGCAAAAGGAAGGAATGGTAAGAGGTAGGGAAGATGGGAATACAGGGAAGTTAATAGATAACTTTGCTGACCAGAATGGATGTGGGAAGGAAGACTTGGTTTGACAGAAAGAAACAGTGCTTGAGGATGGTGTCTCTAACATTTCTGGGCAGATAATGAGGGGTTAAGAGACTCAAGGCAAGGAGACCAGCCAGAAGCCCATAGTTAGCTCTGGATAAAATACTGGGATCTAGACAATAGAGCAAAAAGTCAGGAAGCAAAAGCTCTGTCCTCTGGAGCTCCCCAAGGATCTTCAGGATCCTCCCTAAGAAATTCCTCTTGGTCTCCTACCCACACATGTTTAGTATTTTTTCTCACCCCAATTAAAACTGGAGGAAACATGCAACCATGCCCATGTGCCTGGAAGGTATGTAAGGAGCTGAGATCACATCCTGTCTGTGAGTTCTGAGTCAGAGAATCCCGTAAGAGGATATTGAGGGTTACTAAGCAGGCCATGTCACTTTCAGTCTGGCTGTAGTCAGATCTTGTTGGATAAGAGAAGGGCCCAAGCCCTCCAGGCATGGCAAGGCCTCTGCAGTGCCATGTGGTTGCTATTACTGAACCTAAACAATAAGCCAAGAGCTCATGCAGACTGCTTATCCTGGTCTATTTCATAGGCTACACCCCAAGGCTGTCCAGAAGAACAGAGACTGCACCAACATAACCATGATAGGCAAATTATTTCCTAGAGACACACCAGAGGTGGAAGTGGGAGAGAACTTGACCTAATTTTAGACTAAATTGACCAGAACTTTGCTCCTGGGATAACATTATCACTGCTTGTTCCTTAGCATGCTCACTTGGGTTTGTTACATTGTGGCTCTTCTCCACAGCTTCCTGGATGGCAAACATTGCTCTGGCCCCGTATTCTAAACAAAGAAACTGTCACATGATACACAGAGAGGTGTCTGGTGAAATGGGACATCACTAGGACAGTTCAGTAGTATACACACACACACACACACACACACACACTCTTGCACATCCATCACTGGAGTGTTGGTTGGTGAAGCATGATTTCATACTTCATAATCCCAGTAATCTTTTGCAGGAAAAAAAGATGTGATGGGAGATGGGTACAAGTTTTTCTAGTAGCACTTGGTGGTCATGTTCCCATGGCCATAACCAGGTGGAGAAGTGAGGTGATTATGCAGGCAAAGATTGTAGTTTCTTTGAAGAGCCACCCCAGGAAGATTCTCCAAGATCCCTCTCATTCTTGGCCTAAACTCAAGTGTTTAGCAAGTGATGACTGAGTTCTGGCTGTATCAACAATAGCTTCAGATGCTTTGATGGATTCTACAAAGCCCTTGATAATCTGCTAAGTAGGTGAGGCCTAGGGAGAAAGAGAAGGCTTCCCAGAGACAGTGACATTTGAGTAGGATCATGGATGATGAGTAGGGTTCAAAGGCCTGAACTGAGAGAGCCCATTTCTTCAGAAGCCTCTGCTGCTGATACAGCCTAGCAAATACAGTATTCCTAATGAGTGCAGCCTGACTCTTTTTAAGTCTTATCTTAGTCTCCCCTCTTCACACCTTAATGTTTCAGAAGACAACTCCTGCAGTAGAGAGGAACCAGTTATTCTTGAAGTGAGGATCTCTTTGTTATCAAATGGCTTTCCTTCTCTGTTCTTTTTGGTCACCACTCCTCCCTAAATCACAGCCCTAGCTCTAAAACTTCAGCACTAACATCAGCTGAAACTGAGACCTTATTTTCTCAATAGAAACTGAGGAACTATGGCCCAATCCAGCAACATGCAAATGTACCCACCTCATTGGATGGTTATGAGGGTTCAGTAATTACTTACCATATCTAAACACTAGAATAGAGTGTATAAGCATTCTGTAAATGTTTTTCTAGAACAATAATGAGGTGAGTGCATTGGTGTACCAAGTGCTGGGGATGCTCAGAAGATGGAGTAATTGATTGTGGATGAAGGGTTCAGTTAAGGCCCAGAGAAGGTGACATTTGTTCTGGATCTTGAAGTTTGCCAGATAGGAGAACAGTTGAAGGGGTTTCAACAGTTGATGGGATTAGAAAATAACACTAGCAAAGTTCTTACAAATTGTATTTTTTTATTTGAGATTAATTCATAGTAAAAGTCTTAGTAAATGTTATCAATATTGAATGAGGCTTAGCAGAGCATTTCATTAAAAGTCTATAGCAAAAAGTACAAAATTATGAGATATCAGGACAGTAATGTGCTGGTAAATTAACCATGGACTGGGAGGTGTGGCAGGCCTGATGTGTAGAATTTGCCCATTTCTAGGATGTGAATACTCCAACCATAGGTGATTTTAAGCTTCATTAGCCACCCCCCTTATCCAAAGGGGATACAATCCAAGACCTCTAGTGGATGTCTGAATCTGCAGATAGTAGCAAATCCTATATATACAGCCATGTGTTGCTTCTGGACAGGGATAAGTTATGAGAAATAAATTCTTTGGTAATTTTGTCATTGTGCAAACATCATAGAGTGTACTTACACAAATCTAGATGGCAGAGCCTACTACACACCTGGGCTCTATGGTACAGAATGTTGTTCCTAGGCTACAAATCTGTGTAGTATGTTACTGTACTGAATACTGCAGGCAACTATAACACAATGGTATTTGTGTATCTAAGCATATCTAAACATAGGAAAGATACAGCGTTTGTGTATCTAAACATAGAAAAGATACAGTAAAAATACAGTGTTATAATCTTATGGAATCACTGTCCTATATGTGGCCAATTGTTGACTGAAACTTTGTTATGTAGCCCATGATTCTACTGTGTCTTTTTGATGTGATAGCCGCAAAGGCTGTTGTGACTAATGGACAAGAAGCATCCACAATGCAGATACACTGGACAAAGGGATGACTCACATCAAAGTCTGGATGGAGAGGGCTGGCACAGATTTCATCACGCTACTCGGAACAGCAGGCAATTTTAAACTTATGAATTGTTTATTTCTAGAATTTTTCATTTTGTATTTTTGAACCACAGGTAACTGAAACCACAGAAAGTGAAATCATGGAGATGAGGGAATGACTGTACCAGTAATATCAATGGGCTCATAAAATTCCTAAAAATTTAACCATTGGCTCTCAGAAGCCAGTACACCAGGGATGCCAGGAGCACTCTGGCGAATAGAGAACTTGGATTTTCTCATTATGGTGCCCAGGACAGTGGAGAAGATTGATCCAATGCCCTCATCAGTGCACACTTGGAGACCAGAGTCTTTGGAGGTGGATGAGACTTCCTATTGACTGAACTTCATGACTACTGAATCAGGCATGGGTTTTATTTGCAAGAAACAGAAACCTCTGGCTATTTTAATCAAGAGGCATAGATAGCTCACAGATTTTAGGTGATTCGTAGATCAACGTTAGGCTTCCAGTAGCAGTGTTCAAGACCAGGATAAGAAAATCCTCACCACTACCAAGCAGTCAATGGCAAGGTCTGCCTTAAATCTCTGTAGCAGGGCCTGCCACCACTCCTTTCATCAGCTCTATGCCACTTCTGCTGCTGCTTCCACAGAACACCAGACTCCATTACAGTCAAAATAAAAGACAGACATCAGGCCTGTTTGTTCCTGCACTCCCTCTCTTCCAAAGGGACGGCTCACTGGGAGCTTGTGATTGGCTGAACGTAGGTCTGGTGCTTGCCTTCCTGCTGCACAAAAGTCTGGGTTTGAACTCTGTGCAGCTACTTGGGGAGTAAGATTCATAACGTGTACATTTCTCTAAAACAGAGAGACAAATCGAAAGTCGGAGGGCTAGTATCCTTCACAAAGCCCACCAAGATTAGCTTCAGGCCCTCCTCTGCCTTGCAGAAAGGCTCCCACTGGAACTCAATATTGCTATTCCTTAACTTCTTTCTACAAATAAAAATGTCACCTGCTAGGGAGGAATATAGGACACATTATGCCTAGTTCTTGCCCCACTGTTTCTACACCATCACAAAAAAAGTATGGCAAACTCTAACATTGTGTAGGAAAAACGGCCACATTTGGGATCAGACAGAGCCCATTGCCTAGCCCCTCTGTACCTCAGTTTTGTCAACTGTAGAATGGGGACAATAATAATACTTACCTCATTTATTGTGGTGAGGGTTCAATTAAATCTGCTAGGTAAAGAAACCTGTATCACAGTGGTGCTCAGAGCCTGTTAAAACCTTTTATGAGGGGCAGTATGGCATAGTGGCAAGAGGATGACTTTTGGAGTTAGACAAAGTCATGGATATGACTTGACCGTCTGTTTTCCCATCTCTAAAATAAAGATAATAATAACAATGCCTGACTTACAGGGTTGTTTTAAAGTTGAAAAGAATGTAACCTATCTACCACAGGATCTGGCTTATAATAATAATTGCTCAATAAATAAGTCATTATCAATGTTATTACAATTATTTATGACATTATACAGCATGGCCTAGGTGAGAATATTAGCTGTTCCCAACTTGATTGACTTCTCTGAAGGTATCTGGATTAAGAAATTAAAAAACTGCAAAGAGTTCTATATTTTTTCTGTCATGATTTATGTCACATATTCCGATGCACAAAGCACATTCATTGTCTCATTTGCACCCTATGCTGTTCTTGTGAGGTGATATGGTTTGGCTGTGTCCCCACCCAAATCTTGTCTTGAATTGTAGCTCCCACAATTCCCGTGTGTTGTGGGAGGGACCTGGTAGGAAGTAATTGAATCATGGTAGCGAATCTTTCCAGTGCTATTCTCATGCAGTTAATAAGTCTCACGAGATCTGATGGTTTTATAAAGGGGAATTTCCCTGCACAAGCTCTCTTCTCTTGTCTGTTGCCATGTGAGGCATGCCTTTCACCTTTCGCCATGATTGTGAGGTCTCCCCAGCCACGTGGAACTGTGAGATCATTAAACCTCTTTCTTTTGTAAATTGCCCAGTCTCAGGTGTGTCTTTATCAGCAGCATGAAAATGGACTAATACATGAGGCAAGCAGAGCAACTCTGTAAGACCAGTATTATTTCAGTCCACTGCCTCGAAGCCTAAAGAAACAGTCTGCTGCAGAAAGGTTAAGTGATTGTCTCCATCACATGGCAAATTAGTGATACAGCTGAGGCCAAAGGGAAAGACTTCTGGGTTTGTGTGGAGTATGGAGTATTCTCCCCACCACTTCATGCTGTGTCTTAGTTAGTTTTTCTTGCATCTATTTATTACCTTTTGTGTGTAAATAAATAAATTTACACTATACTAAATAAGTTCTGCTGATTCAAAGATGATTAAAAGAAAGAGTTTGCCCTCAACCAAAATAATGTAAGAAAATATTCCACCACCACCTCTAGAGAATTTAATAGAAAATACTTTTACCAAGCATGTTTCTCCCAATATTTACAGAATTGTATTCACAAATATAATGTCATATTTAAAATATGACAACACCTCTCACTTGAACCATCACATATACAATTAACATAATAACATGAAAAGCTAATGTTAAAATTAACACGGTGAATTTTTTAAAGCATTACTTTTTAACTTGTTGGAAGTTATTTCATTTTTCAAATTAACTTCACTGCTAATAAACTAGCCAGTTTGCCAAGAGAAAGCTAAACTAGGTGCCAAGACATCTCATCTACAACAAGCAAATTCAAAAAATTCTTAACTTTCTTTCTTTGGGTCTGGGTCTCCTAACACAATTTTCCTTCTGGCTTTGCTTTGACCCCAGCCGCTGTGAGAAGAAGCTATAAAACACCATGGGTTCCAGAATGTTCTGTCCTTGGAAGATCTCCATTTGGAGGTTTTGGCCAAATGTCCTATTAATTCCCCTATGACTAAGGCACTTTGGGGTCAGCAGAACTTGGGGTCTACAGGGATTACAGAAAAGGACTGGGTACAGAGTTCACGCCAAGGCTACATGTTTCAAAAACTTGGGGCAAAGCCAGACCCGGCTTCAGGGATTTGGAAGAGAGTTTGCTTAGAGAAGTTTTTCCCTAGTAAAATTTTCTGAAGTTAATATTATTGTTCTTTTATTTCCAATAATAGTAGCAACCACCACTTAATGAGAGTTGTGTATGTGCCAAGCACTTTACTTACACTATTTCTGAACTTTATAAATAATAAAGCTGTGAGGTATTCTAATTCCTCTTTAACAGTGACACAATTGAGACACAGAAGATTTAAGTAATTTTTCCAAGGTCACATAATAAGAGGCAGAGATGACAGTTGAAACCAAGGCTGGTTTTATTTATCCTTCCTCTATGCTGCTGCTGCCTCATCCAACAACATCTTCTACCATAGCCACAAGGTGAACCATCAAATATATCCACACCAGGAATTTCAATTGTTGGTCTAAACATATTTACTTATAGCCACATGTACGCCCAGCACTATATTAGGCACTGAGGAATCTCAAAGATGAAATCTAGGCTTTGGCTCATTTCTTGACTTGGAAAAAATTTTCCTCTTTGGACGTTGTCTTCTCATTTGCCATTTACCTATTTTTCTGACCACTGGACACCAGATAAAAATTAGCTTCATCCCTCCATGCGTAACAGCTCACACCTGTAATCCCAGCAGTTTGGGAGGCCGAGGTGGGAGGATCACGAGGTCAAGAGATCGAGGCCCTCCTAGCCAACGTGGTGAAATCCCATCTCTACTAAAAATACAAAAATTAGCCAGGCATGGTGGTACGCGCCTGTAGTCCTGGCTACTTGGGAGGCTGAGGCAGGAGAATCACATGAATCTGGGAGGCGGAGGTTGCAGTGAGCCAAGATCACACCACTGCACTCCAGCCTGGCAACAGAGCAAGACTCCATCTCAAAAAAAAAAAAAAAAAAAAAAAAACCAAAACTCCTTCTACTTTAATTAATATTGCATGCAAAGATTGCTGTTGAACTTCCTTTGGAGAATACCCTAAGACCCTTGGCCAGAATTGGCTGTAGATTCATAGCACCATAGGTAGGACAACTGAATTGTGTTGTTCAGTGATCCTCAAATCAGAGGGTGAGGAATAGAAAGGGACAATATAGGAGTGGGGCAGGGGATGAAGAGTATTTTGAAAAAGTACATTCAATATTATAACATAATGTTATATTTAGAAAATGAAATGCATTGCTTTCATAATACAGACTTTGAAAGTATAACTTGACTATAACTTCTTTGCTAGTAGAACTCTGATATAAAAAAGCTGGGTTGAGAAATGCTGCTCTACGTATATGTGAGTTGACTGGGGAAACAAAGCTTACCCCTCAGCCTTGATTCCACGGCCAAGATCTCAAGTCCATGCAAAGACTTGTTCTGTTTGCAAAACTCCAAGTCATCACTTTAGTGACTGGAATTCAGATGTGTGTTTAGTTTTGTTTGTTTTGTTCTTTATCTTTCTCACTTGAGAGAGAAATAAACCAAGGTTTTCTTCTCCTAAATGGGCTAGAAGGGAGAAAAAAACATGAATAGATTATGTTCTAATGGGTGATTGAAGATTCCTACACACCCACCTGGATTCCACTCAAATCCAGAGGCAAAGAGCACAGAGCACGCCCACTTTATGAAGCAAGAATGTCTGGTAAATCTACCTCTGATTTCACAGGATTGAAAATAGGTTCTGGCCATCAACTACACTGAGTCAAGGCATGTGTGATTTCTGCGCTCCCCCACCCCACCCCACCGGCCACTCTTCACCCTCCCTCATCACTGGCCAACTCATCACCTTTAAAAAATCCTCATTCACTGGCTATTTCACAGCAGAGCCTCAGGGGAGCTAGGACACATTAGTAATCACAACTAGTTTATGAAACTAATGGCAAAAAACAATAATTTACTAAAAGGAAGGAAGAGGAGGAAGGAAAGAAGGAGGAAAGAAGACAGGGAGGGATGGAGGCAAAAAGGGAAAAAGGGAAAGAAGAAGGGAAAAGGGAAGGAGGAGAGGGAAAGAGAGGAGATGGAAGGACCATTTGCCTGGCAAGGTATATAAATTCATCTTTCTGAAGGCAATAAGGAATGACTAGGGTTCCGACCAGCAAAAGAATATTGCAAGTGATCAAAATTAAGAGAGGACCTATCACGATAGGTGGAGGGTGTTAGATCCAGGCCTTATGTTTAGAAGGGGAATGAACACAACATTTTCACCCAAGTATTAATTTGCTAGACAATTTAAATAAACCATAACATTTGTGATTCTTTTTGGCAAGTTATTTTTAATTTTTTAGCATAGCAGGACCACTCAGAAGCCCTGGTTAAGACCATTCATATAGAAGGTGGGATACAACAAACCAAATAAATGTAGACCTCCCAGGATACAAACAGAAACTAGGAAGCAGGCCCTAATCCCAGAAGGAAAACGGCTTCTAGGAGAAATGCATGGCCCACTAACATCTGCATAATTTTAAGCATGATTCTCTTCTTTTATGGGTTTTATATATCATAAATCTGCCTAAAATTTGGAAAACATTTCCACAGCTAAAAAGAAACAAAGTTTAAAACGTAAATAAATACCGTTACAACAGAAAAACCTCCTTCTGAGAGCAATGTTTAAAACCGGATAGAACCTCGAAACAAAACAGTCTATTTGAAATATTAAAGAACAATAAAATAGTAAGAAATTCCTGGGACAACAGCTAGAAAGAGGCAGTACCCAAAGAGATAACATTCAAAGTTACTCTGTCCTAAGGGCATTTGCTAGTATAAAGCAAAAGCTACAAATCGGAACTGCAGTTGTTGTGGACTTGTGGGTGAGACAAGTCAAAGTGCAGATTCTGCCCGAGGTGGGTTCTCTAGTAAGTCACCCCTCTCTGACACTGGGCCCTGAAGGTCAAGTAGCCTTCCCATGTATTTATAGCCTAGGTTTATGTCCTTTGGGTGGTCTAGGGAATATCAAATTTGAACTTGTTATTCCCCCATATGCCCAAAAAACAAATAAAATCCCTTCTGAAAGATTTCCTCATACCAATCACAATTCTCAAATTGTTGTTACAAATAATTTCTACTGTATCTGGACATACAGTTTCTACTATACCAGGACAGATTCATGATGATAAAGAAAGAATAGTGGTTACCAGAAAAGGGGATGATGGCATTGACTAGGAAAGGTCACAGGAAAAGTCTTTAAGGAATTGGATATATTGAATTCAAAGTTTCGTTCAGTTTTACGTACGTATATTATTCTTGGGTTTTTAAAAATGTTTTTAAATTATAATGACCAAAACAGTCAAAGATAGTCAGGCACACAAAGGAAGAAAACTCCATGAGAGAAAAACAGAAGAAACTACAGAGAATAGAAACAAATCAAAAAGACTTCAGATAGTGGAATTGTCAGACACAGACAATAAAACAACAACTGTTTACTGTATTTAAATAAGGAAGGATAAATTTAAAAATACTTCAGAGAATAGAAAATGTTAATAAGTGGCACTGCCATTTAAAAAAACAACTTCTAAAACTGGAAAAATTTATAATAAAAATTACTCGAATATGTTTAACATCACATTACGCATGTCTGAAGAAAGTAACTGAAAAACAGAACAAAAGAAACTATCCAAAATATAGAACTGAGAGAGAAGAAGCTAACAAAACATGCTTGTGGAAATTAAGCAAAAGCACCACTTGAAGGGAGAGTTATAGCCTCAACTGCAGATACTTCCTTTTATTGAATGTATGATATTATCTATTGTAAGATGTGCCAACAATTTATATACTACAATGAGAAGAAAATGCTTGCAACTGAATCACAACATGCCATCAATTGTAAGATGCATCTCAGTTTCAAAGACGTTAAAATGTGTAAAACGTTCATTTTATAATACTTGAAGTATGGTATTCAGAAAGTAGAAAGGCTTAAATCAATAAAATAAACATCTCTCTCAAAAAGTTAAGAAAGGAATATCACAAAAACCCTAAGAAATATAAAGAAGGGAAAGAGTAAAGATAGGAACAACAATCAATAAAATATGAAACAAATAGTTAAAGAGAATGTCAACAAAACTTAAGATTGGTTCTTTGAAAAGACTTAGAAAATTAATAAAACACTGATAAAGCCGACATTTTAAAAAGAAAAAGGATACCAATATATCATAAATGGAAAAAATAAGGCCTTACTACAAATCTCTTGCAGACATCACAAAGATAATTAAGTAATACTATAAATAGTTTTATATCAATAAATTAAATTTTTTGATGTAATAGAAAAATTTCTTATAAATATATAACTTACTAAAACTAACATAAGAAAAAATATACCATCTGAATATCTCATAAGCATTGAAGAAATTGAATTGTACTAAAAAACTCTCACATTCCAAAAACAAACAAAAAAAATCTACACCCAAACAGTCAAGAAAAAACAACAACAAAAAACTTTAATCTTATGCTCTGTTCTGGGGAAAGGAGAGGGAGAGGAGACAATTCTCAATTCATGTGATGAGGCCAGCAAAACAATTCAGTATGAAAAAGGAAAACAATCTCGAGCAAAATCATTAATTAACTAAAGCAATACATAGAAAAGATAATAGATAATGACCAAGTTGACTTTATCCCAAGAATTCAAGTTTTGTTTAAAATTAGAAAATAAATCAGTGTAATTTACTTCATTAGCAGATCAAAGAATCATACGATTATCTCACAAAGGAAGCATTATTCAACAAAATTTAATATACATTCATGATAAAATTATATATAATCCTCTTTGCACATTAGGTATTGAGGCAACTTCCTTATCATAACAAAGGATAGCTACAAAAATCTACATCAAAAATGTCTTGCTTAATGGTGAAATGTTAAAATATTTACATTTGAGATCAGAAAAAAGGCAAGGATGCAAGCTTGCTTTCACTTCTATTAATCATTGAACTGGAGGCCCTTATCAGCACAATAAGAAGAAAAGAAAAGAAATTTGAGCTGCAAAGTTTGGAAAGAAACAGAACTGTAATTATTCATAGATAATACAATTTTTAACACAGAAAACCCCAAAGAAACTATATTTAAATTATTAAAATTGATAACAGGGTCTGGCATATTTGTTGGATACAAACTCAATACACAGAAATCAGCTGTATTATTATAGTCCTTTGATAAAAACCTAGAAAATAACATTTTAAAATCATATTATTTAGTACAGCATCCAAAACATCAAGTTCCTTGGAATAAACCTAGCAAAAGATATGTGAGACTACTATGAAGAAAATTGGAATTCCTTATTAACAGTCATTAAAGAAGAGAGCTATTCCATGTTCTTGGATGGGGAAACTTGGTGTTACGAAAATGTCAATTCACTACTGTTTTAAAAGTCATTGTAATTCCAGTCGAAACTCAACAGGTTGTTGATGGGTTTGAGAAGCTGATTCTAAAATTTCTATGGAAGTGCCAAGGGAAAATAAGTATCTTCTTTAAGACAATCTTGAAGAAGAAAATCAAGGTGGAAGAACTACGTATACCAGATACCAAACCTTATTTTAAAGATACAGTAGCTTAGACATTGTGGTATTGGCTCAAGGGTAGGTAAATAAAACAGTAGAACTCAAAAACAGACACATATACATATGGATTTAGTTTATGAGAAGTGGCACTGCAAATTAATGGGGAAAGGAGGATCTTTTAATAATTTATAATGGAGAAAGAAAAATGCCAGTGAACTCCTAGCTCGAATTGTATGTAAAAATCAACTCCAGGAGGATTATAGAGCTAAATGTGAAAGACAAAACTATAAAGCCTTTAGAAAAAAATACAGTAGATCTTCATGATCTTGGAGTAGAGGATAATTTTTTGAACAAGATGCATAAAGTAATATTCATATTGAAAAACATTGATACATTTGACGGCATTAAAATTAAGAATTTCAGTTTACCATAAGACACCACATTGCAAGTGAAATGACCAAGCTACAGAATTATAGAAATTATTTGAAAAGTATACAATCCCAGAATCGGTAAAGAATATCTACAAATCAAATTTTAAAAGACAGAAAACCAAATAGAAGTGGGCAAAATGTCATAAACAGACACTTCACAATAACTAAGTCTAAATGGTCAATAAACATATGGAAAAGTGCTCAACATCATTAATAATTAAGGAAATGAAAATCAAAACCACAGAATACCACTACCATACACATTCGTAAGAGTGGCAAAAGATTAAAAGGTCTGCCAAAACCAAGTGTTGCCCAGAATGTGATGAAAAGTGATACACTTACTTTGGAGAACAGTTTGACGATATAAACGTGTCCACCTTGGATCTATGCCCTAGACTAGAGAAACTTGCACACATGTATACCAGGATAAGTGTAAAGAATGTTTTACACAGCAGGCTGAAATAACCAAAAAAGGGACAACTGCATATATCAATTGTGGTATATTACCAATTGGAAAGCTAGAGAGAAATGAAAGTAAGCAAATGATAGCCACACACAATAACATGAGTGAATCTTACAAATATATTGATGAAAAAACAACATATGTAATTTGATCATGTTTATATAAAGAAAATGTTAGATATGCTAATTTGATAGTCAAATTACATAGAAGATCAAAGAGATGATTGTACTGAATTGAATTGAATTGAAATTGAGGATGGTGGTTCCCTCCAGGGTCAAGGGAGAGAGCTGTCATCCTGAAGGAAACACAGGAAGCTTCTAAAATGCTGGCAGCATTCTATTTCTTAACCTCAGTGTGAAACATAGTTGTTGGCTTTATAATTATTCACATTATTGTGCATCTGCTTTATATACTTTTCTGTATGTATATTTCACAATTTTTGAAAAGTTAAAGGAAAGAAAAGAAAGTGTTACCAGACCCTGTAATCACCAAGATCTCTTCCATTACTGAATTCCTGGGTTTTGTTTATTTTCTTTTGTTTTGTTTTTTCATTTATTCTCTAAGCCAGAAAAGTGTCACCATGTTAAAAAGAGGTGTGTGGAAAGAAGGGACTTTGTATCATTCATCAGATAGATGATCTGGCTTTTCAGCGCCAACAGGTAAAGACACCTGCCTACCCACTGCAACCTAAAGGACACTACTGCAATTTCAGATCATCAAGAAAAGCTGAAAATTCCTGAGCATCACCTGCACCCCAGAATGGCCCCTGAGCTTTGCAGGGAGAACGAGGTAGGTAATTCAGTCTTTAGGGACAAAATATGCATGGGTTCTTTCTGGGAGATCTAGAGGCCAGAGGCAGACCCTGGCCCAAATCAGACCCTAATGTCAACTGAACGTCCTTTTTAGACAAAGAAATTGTAACCTCTTCTTAGTAACAGGTTTTCTTACCAAAGCTCTACAGAGAGACCTTTCAGGTATAAACCAACTGGTCAAAGCAGGATGCCTGAAATCTTCAGCTCCTATCGGGGCAGGCAGATGTTATCTTTTTAACAGAAAATTTAGCACAATGCAAATTGAGTGTATGCTAAAAGCTTAGGCCCTGACTGTAGTCCTCCCATTCCTCAGAAAGTAGAGTGCTCCAGTGACTCAGATTAATCAATTCAATCAATAAACAATTATTGAGCAAATGATGCGAGTTGGCCACCTCTACTAAAAATTGAGGGAATAACACTAAAAAGGCACATGTTCTACCTTGGAAGATACTTGAGAAAATAGTCATCCACAAATAAGCCCTTAACATACAATGAGAATAATCATTTTTACAGATTTCTGTGTTAAGTGCAGGGGTAACACTGAAGAAGCAATTAAGGGTGGGCACTGTGGCTCATGCCTGTAATCCCAGTAGTTTAGGAGGTTGAGGTGGGTGAATCACTTGAGGCCAGGAGTTTGAAACCAGCCTGGCCAACATGGCAAAACTCCATCTAAACTAAAAATACAAAAATTAGCCAGGCATGGTGATGCATGCCTGTAATCCCAGCTACTGGGGTGGCTGAGACACGAGAATCGCTTGAACTGGGAGGTGGAGGTTGCAGTGAGCTGAGATCACGCCACTGCACTCCAGCCTGGGTGACAAAGCAAGACTCTCACACAAAACAAACAAATGAACAAACAAACAAAAGAAGCAATTAAGTCAAAGAAATCTTCATGAAAGATGTAACATATGTTCAATGATCTAAGCATGTTTGAGGATGATATCGGGGTCAGTTGACTGGATAGAAAATCATAAACTTTTAAAACCCTAAATCTAATACCTTTGAATTCTCTGACAGATGCTATTAAGATTCCTATGTCCTTTCTGATGATGTCTATGCAACAGCAAAATACTCCACTGAATGATTCTCCATGGTAATGATTGCTATTCCTGTTGCAGTTAATTTTACTGAAATCACAAGCCAATAAGTTTGACATGTAGATTTAAACTGGGTATACATCTCCTCCAATTGTTAGGTTTTAAAGCCTGCACTTACAGGGGAAAATTTCACATAGTCAAAAATACCCTTCACAAAGCCCCCTATGTTATCCACACGTGACAGCATACATTATCCTGTGTATATACAGCCCTATAAAATAATTTTTAAGCATGTTTAAGTGCAAGAACCACTAAACTAGACTAATAGAAGACAAACAGGGCAGTCTCCATGAAGATGTCTGGGCATGCAAATAATTCTGGTTTTGATGTAATGATCAGACTCCTAGCACTGAAGGAAAGATGGTTGGAGAATTCTATAGTATTCCCAGCTTATCTGCATAGTTTATTCCATTCTGTTGTAAACTTACCTTCTCTAACCTTCTTTAACCTTACTATTTCAGCATGTCATAACGTATGTATGTTCCTGCTAAGTGTTTTCTTCTTTAAGAGTCCATGGTGCACAAGATAAATGAGTCATCTAGGTAATTTTTTTCCTGTCATTTCCATTGGGTGATGGTAGCTTGATGCTGTTGAAGTCTATTTCTGGAAAGACACACCTATCCCCTGAAAGAAAAAGGTTTAAGTAGGGGGGGATTTTCCAGGACAACACTTAAATTTCATGTTTGCTTGACTCATAGAAATGTATCAGCTTACAGACTGAAGGATCTTAGAAATCACCTTGCTTAACACTTAGCCAGGAGGGAGTGGAGGGAGTGACATATGAAGGAGAAGCTGACAAGGAGTAGACTTGTGTTCTAGTTTTACCTCTGCTATTGAGAAAACCACATTATCGCCTTGTGGTCCAAGTTTATCTACTTGTGAATGGAGGCTTTAACTACATTTTAAAAATATGACCCCATCTAACTTGGGCTTGAATAACTTTGTCCAATCACTTAATCTTTCCATACCTCAATTTTCTCACTTGTAAAGTGAGAATAATAATAGTTTCTACCTTAAAGGATGTTATAAAGATTAAATGTCATAAAAGATTAAATATGTCATTATACACATATATTTATACACAGTATATGTGTATATGTGTGTGTGTGTATATACGCATACACACACATACGTACACACACATATAGAAAGAACAGTGTTTGGCAGTTAGTGTGCACTCAGTAAAATTTGCTACCATATAAGAACATTATCGTTATTGTTATTAGGCTGTGATTCTTTCTTCCTAACATATGAAATTCCAAAAGTCCAGCCCAAGAAAGTGTATCACAAGTTACACAATGATTACCAGTTAATTCCACATTTTGTGAACTTCTACTGAGCATGAATACCTAAACTAAGTGAGGCACCTACCCCCACCTATCCACGCGCACACTATAATACACCATTTTCCAACACTGGCAAGTGGCCCACAGCTGAACCATTTACACAGCCACATCTCAAAGGCAGATGGGTAATCCAATGATAATGTATAGGCACCTTTCCCCACCACAATTTATTGTATTCTAATTATATAAAAGTGCTCTGGGAAGCAACCTAATCACGAACAATTTAAATTTTGCATATGAACAAAGAGTTTCCAGTGTAAATTCCCAGATCTCATTATAACAAACATGGATGAGATACAGCTACAGCCTGGCCTACACAAATGCCTTCAAAATATTCTCAACAGGGAGTAGGACTGGATGACTTCCAATGATTCTTCTAACCCTAGAATACTAGTATTCCATTGGCTAATATTACATTCAAAATGTAGGAAGTCAAATTGAAAATAATTATAAACAAAGGTCTATTCAGGGTGTTTATTTAAAACTATGTAGTAAGGGTTAAGGCTGGAACTTTATATTCCACTAGCCACTTTGTTTGCCCTGCTTCGAGTGCCTTCATCGGGTTAACTTCCTTTTTAACACTGGCTTACACTCACTTTCCTGGGGTAGTTTGTTTCTCCAGGTTCTTAACTTTCAACATGCTCTAACAAGCCACTCTCTTGCTTCTTCAAACAGGTTTGACCAAAGCTGTGCCCCTTCCTCCTATAGAAATAATGTTGTAGTATGGTTTTTCAGAATCCCCAGCCTTTTCAGGTTGCAATTAC
This sequence comes from Rhinopithecus roxellana, assembly GCF_007565055.1. Taxonomy (NCBI): domain Eukaryota; kingdom Metazoa; phylum Chordata; class Mammalia; order Primates; family Cercopithecidae; genus Rhinopithecus; species Rhinopithecus roxellana. The sequence continues at coordinate 62,751,022 of NC_044559.1, read as the reverse complement.
CAGCTACCCTGCACCTTCTCGGTTTTTATTTCAGCCTCCGTATTAAAAAAAAAAAAAGAAAAAAAAGAAAGGAAAAAAGCAGATGATTTTTTAATCCTTCCAATTAACATTTTATAAAAACAATCACTTCATGTCTGCAGTCTGAGTGGGGCTGGGGGGAATTAAAGGGCCACGGTACATCATAAATTGGCTAAAAAGAAACACTTTGAGCCAATTCACTGGGGACAGTCCCTGCAAAACCAGAATGTCTAGTCACTTTGACCTACAGCAAAAAGTGTCGAATAACTAGGACAAGTCTAGTGCAAACCACTGGTCTAGTCGTTAAACCCTAGCACAGCCACTGGGTAAATGGGGCCACACTCAGACCCAGCAATTAAAGAAGCAATCTGGTGAAAAAAGAAACATTGAGTTTTTTTCTTTTCCTTTTAAGTTTTTTGTTTTATTTTTGTTTTGTTTTGTTTTGTTTTCCCTCAGAAGGACCTGAAAACGTAAGTGATGAGAGGAACAGCACTCTGGCCAATATTTTGGAGTTTCCTACTTAGGAAATCAACATAATCTTTTCTACCTAAGTAAGGTGAAACCACTTTGTTGTCTCAGGAGCTGCTGCTGCTGGGAGCCAGGCTCATGGCAGCCTAGTGGATGAGGCCCTGTTTTCTGTTAATGTGTTTATGGTTTACACAGAGAAAATGATAGCATTTTAAGAGGCAAAAGAAAATCCTTGGCCAGCAACCAGGCAGCCTTCTAGCCTTCTGTCGGAAGTTGTGCTAAAGGGCAGTTGACAACTTGAGGCTCACTGTTCTGGGTGTATGAGTTTCAGGCAGGTGGATCAAGGCAGTGATGGAGAATAAGAATCAGAGAGCTAACATTTCTGCTGTGGCAGCTCTGTGGTAGTTCCTGTGTGAAGGCCTTTACAGGTATTAGCATACTTAATAGTTTCAGTAACCCTAGGAACAGTTTCTATTAATATCCCCATCTTTCAAGTAGAGAAACTGAGGCACAGAGTTATAAGAAAAGTATAGGTCACAGAACTAGAAAACCATCATATCTCATCAATAAGACACCCACCATACGTTCGTCTCCTGCAGCATCTCTGGCTGAACTTTTTGTATCTTCTTTCAGAGCAACTGCAGCAAGATGCCCTTGCTTATAAGGTACAAAAGTCAAGACCCAGTAACACCTCCTACATTTATTTGAATAAAGGCATATAATTTTCAAAAAGTAATGCATCCTATTGGGCCCCACAACAGCTTATGGGGCAGAAAAGGCAACACTATTTATTTTGCTTCCAAATTCTTTTTGAAATTATATTCTATGACTAA